>NC_092333.1:150066250-150720000 GCF_046630445.1 Rutidosis leptorrhynchoides
AGCACGAGCTATTGGTGCAGCTCCTGGTACAAGATCTATTTGAAATTCAACGGATCGATGTGGGGGTAATCCCGGTAATTCTTTCGGAAATACATCGGGAAATTCTTTTGCAATGGGAACATCATTGATGCTCTTTTCTTCAGTTTGTACTTTCTCGACGTGTGCTAGAACAGTATAGCAACCTTTTCTTATTAGTTTTTGTGCCTTCAAATTACTAATAAGATGTAGCTTCGTGTTGCCCTTTTCTCCGTACACCATTAAGGGTTTTCCTTTTTCTCGTATAATGCGAATTGCATTTTTGTAACAAACGATCTCTGCTTTCACTTCTTTCAACCAGTCCATACCGATTATCACATCAAAACTCCCTAACTCTACTGGTATCAAATCAATCTTAAATGTTTCGCTAACCAGTTTAATTTCTCGATTCCGACATATATTATCTGCTGAAATTAATTTACCATTTGCTAATTTGAGTAAAAATTTACTATCCAAAGGCATCAATGGACAACTTAATTTAGCACAAAAATCTCTACTCATATAGCTTCTATCCGCACCCGAATCAAATAAAACGTAAGCAGATTTATTGTCAATAAGAAACGTACCCGTAACAAGCTCCGGGTCTTCCTGTGCCTCTGCTGCATTAATATTGAAAACTCTTCCGCGGCCTTGTCCATTAGTGTTCTCCTGGTTCGGGCAATTTCTAATAATGTGGCCCGGTTTTCCACATTTATAACAAACTACATTGGCATAACTTGCTCCGACACTACTTGCTCCGCCATTACTCGTTTCGACACCATTTGTTCCTTTCGTTCTATTAACCCCTGGTCCGTAGACCTCACACTTCACCGCGCTATGACCATTTCTTTTACACTTGTTGCAAAATTTGGTGCAGAACCCCGAGTGATACTTTTCACACCTTTGGCATAGCTGCTTCTGATTGTTGTTGTTGTTGCGGTTATTATTGTTGTTGGGATGATTGTTGTAGTTGCTGTTGTTGTTGTTGTTGTTGTTGTTGTTGTTGGGCCGTTTGTTGTAGTTGCGATTGATGTTGCGATTGTTGGGATAATTGTTGCGATTATTGTTGTAATTACTGTTGTTGTTGTATTGGTGATTCTTATCACCGTTTTCCTCCCACTTTCTTTTGACTTGCTTCACATTGGCCTCTTCAGCAGTCTGTTCTTTAATTCTTTCTTCAATCTGGTTCACTAGTTTGTGAGCCATTCTACATGCCTGTTGTATGGAGGCGGGCTCGTGTGAACTTATATCTTCTTGGATTCTTTCCGGTAATCCTTTCACAAACGCGTCGATCTTCTCTTCCTCATCTTCGAATGCTCCCGGACACAATAGGCACAATTCTGTGAATCGTCTTTCGTACGTGGTAATATCAAATCCTTGGGTTCGTAACCCTCTAAGTTCTGTCTTGAGCTTATTGACCTCGGTTCTGGGACGGTACTTCTCGTTCATCAAGTGCTTGAATGCTGACCAAGGTAGTGCGTACGCATCGTCTTGTCCCACTTGCTCTAGATAGGTATTCCACCATGTTAACGCAGAACCTGTGAAGGTATGCGTAGCGTACTTTACTTTGTCCTCTTCAGTACACTTACTTATGGCAAACACCGATTCGACCTTCTCGGCCCACCGTTTCAATCCGATCGGTCCTTCAGTTCCATCAAATTCCAAAGGTTTGCAGGCAGTGAATTCTTTGTAGGTGCATCCTACACGATTTCCTGTACTGCTAGATCCAAGGTTATTGTTGGTATGTAGCGCAGCCTGTACTGCGGCTATGTTTGAAGCTAGAAAAGTACGGAATTCCTCTTCATTCATATTCACGGTGTGTCGAGTAGTCGGTGCCATTTCCTTCAAAATAGTCAAATGGAACAAGTTAATCATACAGAATATTAAGAGTAGTTAATAGTATTTCGTAGCATAATATGAACTCGTTTATAAAAGCTTTTTCTTCATATTAGCATTTTATAAGTTTAAATTCGGGTAGTACCTACCCGTTAAGTTCATACTTAGTAGCTAATATACAATTCAACTACTACAATTCTATATGAAAAACTGATTATAATAATATTTCGCGTTCAAACTTTTAAACAATATTTTACAAACTTACAATACCGCTTATTTTACATAAAGCATGAAATATAGCACACAATAACTTTGATACAAGATAGTTGTGAAGATAATTCTAGCTAGTACACAAGTCGTTCAGCAAAGGCAATAAAGACACGTAATTCATACGTCCAGAAACAAGTCATGCATTCTGGTTTTACTAGGACTACTTCCCATCCTTGGTCTTGTGGAACATAACCGTTATGGCCGTTGATAAGACAGCGTGTTGTAACGTCGTCAAAGGGTCGAGGGTTACGTAATGTCCAAAAGTCCCGTAACAATCTAAAAACCTCATTTCTTACCCCAATTACCGACTCCGTCACTTGTGGAAACGTTTTGTTTAATAGTTGTAGCCCGATGTTCTTATTCTCACTTTGGTGAGAAGCGAACATTACTAATCCGTAAGCATAACATGCTTCTTTATGTTGCATGTTAGCCGCTTTTTCTAAATCACGAAGTCCAATATTCGGATATATTGAGTCAAAATAATTTCTTAACCCATTGCGTAAAATAGCATTTGGGTTCCCCGCAATATATGCGTCAAAGTAAACACATCGTAACTTATGGATTTCCCAATGTGATATCCCCCATCTTTCGAACGAAAGCCTTTTATAAACCAAGGCATTCTTGGAACGTTCTTCGAATGTCTTATAAACTGATCTTGCCTTAAATAGTTGTGCCGAAGAATTCTGACCGACTCTAGACAAGATTTCATCAATCATGTCTCCGGGTAGGTCTCTTAAAATATTGGGTTGTCTATCCATTTTGTATTTTTATACTGTAAAATAAACAAGAGTTAGATTCATAAAAAAAATACTTATTAATACAAGCAATTTTTACATATATCATAAAGCATAAGCACACTATATTACTTATATTACACCACACGAATACAACTATCTTATTCCGACTCGCTTGTTTCTTCTTCTTCGGTTTTGGTTCGTTTTGCCAAGTTTCTAGGGATATATGATGTTCCCCTAATACGAGCCGTCGTTATCCACATTGGTTTAGAAAAACCTGGTGGTTTAGAGGTTCCCGGGTCATTGTTACAACTTAAGGACTTCGGGGGTTGACGATACATATAAAGTTCATCGGGGTTGGAATTAGATTTCTCTATTTTTATGCCCTTTCCCTTATTATTTTCTTTTGCCTTTTTAAATTCAGTTGGGGTAATTTCTATAACATCATCGGAATTCTCGTCGGAATCCGATTCATCGGAGAATTGGTAATCCTCCCAATATTTTGCTTCCTTGGCGGAAACACCATTGACCATAATTAACCTTGGTCGGTTGGTTGAGGATTTTCTTTTACTTAACCGTTTTATTATTTCCCCCACCGGTTTGATTTCTTCATCCGGTTCCGATTCTTCTTCCGGTTCCGATTCTTCTTCCGGTTCCGACTCTTCTTCCGGTTCCTCTTCGGGAACTTGTGAATCAGTCCACGAATCATTCCAATTTACATTTGACTCTTCATTATTATTAGGTGAGTCAATGGGACTTGTTCTAGAGGTAGACATCTATCACATAATATCAAACGCGTTAAGAGATTAATATATCACATAATATTCACATGTTAAAAATATATAGTTTCCAACAAAATTTGTTAAGCAATCATTTTTCAAGTAAACACGGTCGAAGTCCAGACTCACTAATGCATCCTAACAAACTCGATAAGACACACTAATGCAAAATTCTGGTTCTCTAAGACCAACGCTCGGATACCAACTGAAATGTCCCGTTCTTATTGATTAAAAACGTTCCATATTAATTGATTTCGTTGCGAGGTTTTGACCTCTATATGAGACGTTTTTCAAAGACTGCATTCATTTTTAAAACAAACCATAACCTTTATTTCATAGATAAAGGTTTTAAAAAGCTTTACGTAGATTATCAAATAATGATAATCTAAAATATCCTGTTTACACACGACCATTACATAATGGTTTACAATACAAATATGTTACAACAAAATAAGTTTCTTGAATGCAGTTTTTACACAATATCATACAAGCATGGACTCCAAATCTCGTCCTTATTTAAGTATGCGACAGCGGAAGCTCTTAATAATCACCTGAGAATAAACATGCTTAAAACGTCAACAAAAATGTTGGTGAGTTATAGGTTTAACCTATATATATCAAATCATAATAATAGACCACAAGATTTCATATTTCAATACACATCCCATACATAGAGATAAAAATCATTCATATGGTGAACACCTGGTAACCGACATTAACAAGATGCATATATAAGAATATCCCCATCATTCCGGGACACCCTTCGGATATGATATAAATTTCGAAGTACTAAAGCATCCGGTACTTTGGATGGGGCTTGTTGGGCCCGATAGATCTATCTTTAGGATTCGCGTCAATTAGGGTGTCTGTTCCCTAATTCTTAGATTACCGGACTTAATAAAAAGGGGCATATTCGATTTCGATAATTCAACCATAGAATGTAGTTTCACGTACTTGTGTCTATTTTGTAAATCATTTATAAAACCTGCATGTATTCTCATCCCAAAAATATTAGATTTTAAAAGTGGGACTATAACTCACTTTCACAGATTTTTACTTCGTCGGGAAGTAAGACTTGGCCACTGGTTGATTCACGAACCTATAACAATATATACATATATATCAAAGTATGTTCAAAATATATTTACAACACTTTTAATATATTTTGATGTTTTAAGTTTATTAAGTCAGCTGTCCTCGTTAGTAACCTACAACTAGTTGTCCACAGTTAGATATACAGAAATAAATCGATAAATATTATCTTGAATCAATCCACGACCCAGTGTATACGTATCTCAGTATTGATCACAACTCAAACTATATATATTTTGGAATCAACCTCAACCCTGTATAGCTAACTCCAACATTCACATATAGAGTGTCTATGGTTGTTCCGAAATATATATAGATGTGTCGACATGATAGGTCGAAACATTGTATACGTGTCTATGGTATCTCAAGATTACATAATATACAATACAAGTTGATTAAGTTATGGTTGGAATAGATTTGTTACCAATTTTTACGTAGCTAAAATGAGAAAAATTATCCAATCTTGTTTTACCCATAACTTCTTCATTTTAAATCCGTTTTGAGTGAATCAAATTGCTATGGTTTCATATTGAACTCTATTTTATGAATCTAAACAGAAAAAGTATAGGTTTATAGTTGGAAAAATAAGTTACAAGTCGTTTTTGTAAAGGTAGTCATTTCAGTCGAAAGAACGACGTCTAGATGACCATTTTAGAAAACATACTTCCACTTTGAGTTTAACCATAATTTTTGGATATAGTTTCATGTTCATAATAAAAATCATTTTCTCAGAATAACAACTTTTAAATTAAAGTTTATCATAGTTTTTAATTAACTAACCCAAAACAGCCCGCGGTGTTACTACGACAGCGTAAATCCGGTTTTACGGTGTTTTTCGTGTTTCCAGGTTTTAAATCATTAAGTTAACATATCATATAGATATAGAACATGTGTTTAGTTGATTTTAAAAGTCAAGTTAGAAGGATTAACTTTTTTTTGCGAACAAGTTTAGAATTAACTAAACTATGTTCTAGTGATTACAAGTTTAAACCTTCGAATAAGATAGCTTTATATGTATGAATCGAATGATGTTATGAACATCATTACTACCTTAAGTTCCTTGGATAAACCTACTGGAAAAGAGAAAAATGGATCTAGCTTCAACGGATCCTTGGATGGCTCGAAGTTCTTGAAGCAGAATCATAACACGAAAACAAGTTCAAGTAAGATCATCACTTGAAATAAGATTGTTATAGTTATAGAAATTGAACCAAAGTAAGAATATGATTATTACCTTGTATTAGAATGATAACCTACTGTAAGAAACAAAGATTTCTTGATGTTGGATGATCACCTTACAAGATTGGAAGTGAGCTAGCAAACTTGAAAGTATTCTTGATTTTATGTAACCAGAACTTGTAGAATATATGAAGAACACTTAGAACTTGAAGATAGAACTTGAGAGAGATCAATTAAGTGAAGAAAATTGAAGAATGAAAGTGTTTGTAGGTGTTTTTGGTCGTTGGTGTATGGATTAGATATAAAGGATATGTAATTTTGTTTTCATGTAAATAAGTCATGAATGATTACTCATATTTTTATAATTTTATGAGATATTTCATGCTAGTTGCCAAATGATGGTTCCCACATGTGTTAGGTGACTCACATGGGCTGCTAAGAGCTGATCATTGGAGTGTATATACCAATAGTACATACATCTAAAAGCTGTGTATTGTACGAGTACGAATACGGGTGCATACGAGTAGAATTGTTGATGAAACTGAACGAGGATGTAATTGTAAGCATTTTTGTTAAGTAGAAGTATTTTGATAAGTGTATTGAAGTCTTTCAAAAGTGTATAAATACATATTAAAACACTACATGTATATACATTTTAACTGAGTCGTTAAGTCATCGTTAGTCGTTACATGTAAGTGTTGTTTTGAAACCTTTAGGTTAACGATCTTGTTAAATGTTGTTAACCCAATGTTTATAATATCAAATGAGATTTTAAATTATTATATTATCATGATATTATCATGTATGAATATCTCTTAATATGATATATATACATTAAATGTCTTTACAACGATAATCGTTACATATATGTCTCGTTTAAAAATTATTAAGTTAGTAGTCTTGTTTTTACATATGTAGTTCATTGTTAATATACTTAATGATATGTTTACTTATCATAGTATCATGTTAACTATATATATATCCATATATATATGTCATCATATAGTTTTTACAAGTTTTAACGTTCGTGAATCACCGGTCAACTTGGGTGGTCAATTGTCTATATGAAACATATTTCAATTAATCAAGTCTTAACAAGTTTGATTGCTTAACATGTTGGAAACATTTAATCATGTAAATATCAATCTCAATTAATATATATAAACATGGAAAAGTTCGGGTCACTACAATAATCACATATAGTCACTGCACTGGTCACATACTCATTACACAGTCTTATCACTATACTTGTCACTGTATAATCACATCCACAAAGATAATCCCACTCACCTGGAAGCACAAGCACTCAGTTGTCTTATATCACTGAGTCTTCACCTTTTCGTCTATCACCTGAGAATCATCACAAATATCTCAAGTTAGTATAGTGTTCAAGTGTTGAATCGCGCTTCACATTTAACAGAAAATATTCACAAAACATATATACACATATTCCTTACTCAAAATCACTAAGATCTAATACTTATACACAAGATTTAGGATCAAAGTACAAAAATCTCCAATTTATACCCACATGAACCCTAAAACTTAATTACCATCTTCACTAGTTCTTAATCTAATTCATAGCAAAATTAAATCATATACATCAAACAAGTACCAAAAACACTTTTCACAATTTTAGGATAAAATCCTAGATCATGATTTTAACATGTTTCAATCATAACAAACATAAATATATCATATATACCTCACATACAAATTGTAACAATTATCAATCTGATAAATAAACATTATACATGAAGATTCAAGTGACTAGTTCCTATTTCAGACAAATATCACAAAACCCTTAAAATTTTGTAAAGTCAATTTAATAGAAATCATACCTTGATTCAGATTGCTAATTCACAAGAATAGCCAAACACGTATTTTCTTCCTTAGTAATAATAATCTCATAGATCAGAGTATAAAATTAAGGGTGTTAATATGTGTGTGGTTCTAATTAGTATAAGAAGCAAGAGACCAAATTAAGTTGGTTGGTCCCTGTGTGTCGCATATGTGTGTGATTATTTTCCTAAGCTGGAAAATGATGTCAAATGAAAACACAATTATTTAGTCTCTATTTTATTTAATATGATAAGATCAACCATAAGCATCCACGTATATGTATGTATATTTTGCTGACAAAAATTGACATCAAATCAAATTAAAGCAAGGGTTGAGTCATGCAATTTTAATAGGAAACTAAACCATAAGATTACACGTGTACTTTTGTAAGACTTAGTCATTTTATTCAATTAACACATGTATTATATTCGTAATCTAAGTTAAAGAAATTTGAGTTATTTAGTTTCGTAAAAGTAGAAGATGAAGTTAAAGATGGGAAAAGATGAATCAAATAAAAAGAGGGGAAAAAGATGAATTTGCATCAGTAGTTCCTCATTTTCAGTGAAGAAGAGTAAAAAGATGAATTTACCCTCATATGCAATGCACATGTCAAGGGTTAACAGATTTTTTTAATGAGAGTTGACAGAGAGACTCTGATTGAACTTTTTTAAAAATTAACGGATTCTATAACAACCCTAACTTTTTCACTTCTGATTAGACTATTATACCCCTAGGGTTTCTGCATGGTTATGTTTGTTTATTAATGTCTACGGTTGTTATTTAAAATACAATTAATACGAAATGAATCAACCTTAACCTAATATCTACTTTTAGTCAACAACATATATATATATATATATTATTTATATTATTAATTGTGACTTTAGTTAATAATATTATATAAATTTAAAATACATATATAACCTAAATTAATTAAAGTATATGTTAAAACAATAATGTACTTTAAGTTAAAATAAACAAAATAAGAATTTAATTAAAATATAATACCTTTATAAAAGTATAATGCAAATAATTAAATGATTCTAATAGTAAGAGTAACAAATTAAATTATTTATAAATTATATAAAAACCGAATTTTATATATATATTTTTAATTTTTAATCTAAATAAATAAATAAAAGATAATACACCAAAATAAATGAAAAGAATATCAAGAATTTTCTTATGATTAAATAAAAAAATTATTTCCCCTGGGCTGGCCAAATTTTATATAAAAAAGGATAATTTATTTATTAAAATTATATTTGTATTTGTTTTCATTTACAACTCTTTTTCTTTCTCTCCAAGTATTATCACCCTAAAAATATAACCACAACTCCATAATTTTTCTTACCATTCTCTTGAAAACCTCTCTCAACCCTCATAATAATTGTAAGTCTCCTATCTTTTTTCTTTTTTTTTTTTGGTTATTTTTTTATATATAGTCGATTTGTATTTTAAGTTTTAATAAATATGAAACAAATTTAATAAAGTATTTATAATATTTAATACATGATAATTACTGTTATATATTATAGGTTTAAGAAAAATTATTTTTACAGATTTATAATTCAGAGTATTTTTAAATAATTAAAAACTGATTAATATATACATTCGGTGTGCATAATTCAGAGTATTGATAATTACTGATTAATATCAACTCATAATTTATTATTTCACTCCTTATAATTAAATCATATAAATTACTCATAATTTAAATATCGTATTTAAATTATAATAATAAAAATAACACAATATACCTATTTCATCCAGGCCCATAACTAGGCTGTCACAAATCTACCCCCTTAAGAAGATTTCATCCTCGGAATCAGGTCACGGTTAAACAGATGAGGGTATTTAGAGGTCATCAACTCCTTGGTCTCCCATGTCAGATTGGTGCCTAAACTATGCTTCCATTCCACACGCACCATGGGAATCTGCTTTTTACGTAACTTAGTCACTTTTCTGTCGATGATCCTCACTGGTTCTTCCACCAATTTCTTACTTGAATCTACTTTCAGATCTTGGAGCGGAAGAATTTGATTTTCATCGTCCACTTTACACTTACGAATATAGCAGATGTTGAACGTGTCATGAATACCAGCTAACTCTGGAGGAAGATCTAATACTACGGTTTGATCGTTTAACATTTGACGAATTCTAAAAGGACCAATGTATCTTGGAGCTAGTTTTCCTCGTTTGCCAAACCGAATTACACCCTTCCATGGTGACACTTTCAAATACACACGTTCACCCACGATAAACGTCATTGGTCGTCGACGAGGATCTGCATACATCTTTTGTCGATCTCTAGCAGCTTTCAGCTTTTCACGTGCGATAGCCACTTTTTCCGCAGTCTGCTGCACAATTTCTGGACCTGCAAACTGTTTCTCACCTGCCTCTAACCAACATGATGGAGTTTGACACTTTCTACCATACAACATTTCATAAGGCGGCATGCCAATACTTGAATGATAGGAATTGTTGTAAGCAAATTCGATCAATGGCAGATGATAATCCTACGATCCACTATATTCTAACACACAAGCCCTTAACATATCCTCTAAAGTCTGAATAGTTCGTTCACTTTGACCGTCAGTCTGAGGATGATAAGCTGTATTAAGGTTGACACGAGTTCCCAAATTCTTTTGTAGACTATTCCAGAAACTGGACACAAATCTCGAATCTCTATCTGACACAATAGACAACGGTATCCCATGTCGTGATACTATTTCATTTAGGTACAACTGAGCTAATTTGGTCAACGAAACTGTTTCACTGGTAGCTAGAAAATGCGCACTTTTGGTTAAACGATCCACTATTACCCAAATCATGTCATTTCCTTTCTGGGTTCTAGGTAGTTTTGTCACAAAATCCATGGTGATATGTTCCGATTTCCACTCTGGAATCTCTAATTGACGCAAAGACCCATACGGTTTCTGGTGTTCCGCTTTTACTTGGGCGCAAATATGACACTTTTCCACGTATTGCGCGATGTCTGCTTTCATAGTTGGCCACCAATATAACACTTTCAGATCATGGTACACTTTTGTAATACCAGGATGCACATATAATCTCGATTTATGTGCTTCATTTAAGATTAAATCCCTCAATCCTCCAAGTAACAGCACCCAAACTCGTTCACGATAAGTTTCTAATCCTCGAGAATCATTCATCAATTCTACTCTTCTTTTCACCATTAACTCAGATTTCAAATGTTCATCTTGTAATGCTTCTAGTTGAGCTATCTTTAGTCGATCCACTAAATCAGACACAATCTCAATTCGCATAAATTTTACACTGTCAGCGGATTTCTTACGACTTAACGCATCAGCCACGACGTTTGCCTTGCCAGGATGATATCTGATCTCACAGTCGTAATCCTTAATTAATTCTTGCCACCGTCTCTGACGCATATTCATCTCTTTTTGCAAAAATATATACTGTAAACTTTTATGATCGGTGCAGATAACACAATGCGTACCATAAAGATAATGCATCCACAACTTTAACGCAAACACTACTGCAGCCATTTCTAAGTCATGTGCTGGATAATTTTTTTCACTTGGTTTTAACTATCGAGACGCATACGCAATTACCTGATCTCTTTGCATTAATACACAGCCCAAACCGGATAAAGACGCGTCGCAATACACAACGAAGTCGTCGGATCCCTCGGGTAAGGCTAACACTGGCGCTTGACACAACAAACTTTTCAAAGTCTGAAATGCAGTTTCTTGTTCATTACCCCACTAAAAAGGCACATCCTTCCGAGTTAACTTTGTCAAAGAACTTGCAATCTTTGAAAAATCTTTAATAAACCGTCGGTAGTAACCGGCCAATCCTAGAAAACTCTTGATTTCTGTCGGATTCTTTGGTGAATTCCAATTCATCACAGCTTCAATTTTAGACGGATCCACTTTTATACCTTCTGCACAGATAATATGACCCAAAAATTAAACTTCACGTAACCAGAACTCACACTTAGAAAACTTTGCATATAGTTGTTCACGTTTCAAGAGTTCCAACACTTGTCTTAAATGCTCAGCATGCTCGGATTCAGTTTTGGAGTACACTAAGATGTCATCAATGAACACGATAACAAACTTATCCAAAAACGGTTTACACACCCTATTCATAAGATCCATGAAAATTGTTGGAGCGTTGGTTAACCCAAACGGTATCACTAAGAACTCATAATGACCATAACGAGTTTTAAATGCAGTCTTAGGAATGTCAGATTCAGCAACATGAACCTGGTGATATCCCGAACGCAGATCTATTTTCGAAAAGTACGAAGTCCCTTGAAGCTGATCGAATAAGTCATCTATCCTCGAAAGCAGATACTTATTCTTCACTGTTCTTTTATTTAATTCACAATAATCTATACACATTCGAAGTGTACCATCTTTCTTTTCCACTAATAACACTGGCACACCCCACGGTGAAGAACTCGGACGAATGAACCCGCGGTCCAACAATTCTTGAATTTGAGACATCATTTCACGAATTTCTGAAGGAGCTAATCTATACGGAGCTTTAGCAACCGGCGTAGCCCCTGGCACTAACTTGGTCTTATATTCAACTTCCCTGATCGGCGGTAAGCCTGGCAATTCATCTGGGAACACTTCTGGATATTCAGACACCACAGGAATATCAAACACTACTTTCTTTTCCTTCTTTACATCGATCACATAAGCTAAGAAAGAATCACATCCCTTGGACAAAGATTTCTGAACTTTCATCATCGACAATAATGGACAACGGAACCCGCCGCGATCACCACAAGCTACTACTCGTTTCCCACCAGCCACCGGAAAAGAGATAATTTTCCTATCGCACTTAATACTGGCCTTATGGTCACTAAACCAATTCATGCCTAACACTACATCAAAGCTTGGTATATGCATCACTAAACAAGTCACAGGGAAAAGACTACCCTCTATGTCAATAGTAATTCCAGACACAAACTTTGTAACTGGAACTGTCCTACCGTCACCCACTTCGACGCTTAAGGGTTCATTTATTACACTGACAGGCACATTTAACTTAGCACAAAATGTAGTTGACACAAACGAGCAATTTGCTCCACAGTCAAATAGTACACAAGCTGGTACAAAATTTACTAAGAACATACCGGTGATTGCATCGTCAGTAGCAGTGGCCGCGTCTACTGACATCTGAAAGGCTCTAGCTTCAGGTTGTGGAGGATTCTTGCGCTTCTGCCCCACAAAGGAAGCAGATGATCCCCCAACTGACACAGCACGTACCCCTGACCCGGACCCCACCCCGGAATAACTCTTTCTTGCACCTGGACACTCTGCAGATCTGTGACCCTCTTTATGACAGTTCCAACACACATTATTCTTAAATGAACAATCATGAGGCTCATGTCCCACTATCCCACAACGCAAACACCGTTTCGTTCATGTTGAACACTGCCCACTATGTGAAGACTTACACATTCTACACCATGTATTCTGACCACTTGACACTGATCCACCCTGGCTAGATTGCCCTTTTGGCTTAAATCGACTTGATTTCTTTGATTGCTAGCTAGACTGACTTGCCACTAGTTTCACTTGCGACACACTTTCAGTTTTCACACTTTTGGCCGCCTTTATGTCACTTTCAGTTACCTTTGCTAACATATGCGCTTGTGACAAGGTAGTAGCAAGTCTTGCAACCGTGCGATACTCAGGTCGCAAAATTTCTACAAACCGTTGAACTCTAGATTGTTCGTCAGGTATCCATTGATGCACAAACCTTAACTTGTCCATAAACTGCTCAAACTCTTCATCGACTATCATTTCTCCAGTCATCGTCATTTGCATGAACTCTTGCTTCGATCGATTGATATCAAATGCGGTGCAGTACTGCTCCTGGACCTTTGCAGAAAATTGTTCCCACGTGACCTGATTGAGTTGCTCTTCGGGCAACGGAGCAGTAATTGTATCCCACCAAACCATAACTCAATTCTTTAACAGTCGGCTGGCATAAGTTACCCGCAATTCTGGTTCACATTGACAGGCTTTCAGTGCCCGTTCAACTTCCCTTAGCCAATTCATTGTCACAATCGGATCGCGATGACCCGAATACTCAGAGGGCTTGCAGTCCATAAACTGCTTGAACGTACACTTTTTCTTCTCCTTCACCATTTGTTGAAACATAGGAGTTTGAAATGGATTCGTTGTAGCGTACTGATATTGAAGAGGGTACTGATATTGTTGGGAAGATTGATATGGCACTTGAGGTATAACTTGAGGTTGAGACTGGAATGGTTGAGAAGCACTACCCGATGGGCCAGATGTATACTGAGTACCAGTAAACGCTGGGGGTATCGGTGGATCATTAGCTTCAGACACAACAGCTAAATGCCTGATGTGGGCCTCCAATTCCTTCACCTTTTCACGAGTTTCCTGTAATTGACTTTATAGCTGATGAACATATTCATCTGGATCACTTTCGGGACTATGTTCCACTGATGGCGCTCTAAATATTCCGGGTCCGGGAGTCACAGGGGCATTGTTATTTCTGGTCTGGTCAGCCATACCTGTCTGCAAACACACCATCTCACAAAAGCTTAGTTGATAACCTGTTAGCACCTATCACTAAGCACAATCACCTAGGCACATATCTCTACATTCACTTATTCCCCACTCAGATGTTTGACACGACACTTTCATAAGTTTGGGAGTAAGTCACTTACACAGTGTGCATACTGCCAAACCTACGCTCTGATACCAAATTGTAACACCGTACTTTTTACATACACATTTTTTTAACACTCACAGCGGAAGACTTTAAAGTTTACACATCGTATATTACTACATAGTAATATGATTACACGAAATCACAGGTGTTACGTTATTAATACAAACCAGTTGACCATATAGATTATTATAAAACATCAGAGTTATACACTGTGTCAAATATCTTCACTTGCCTTGCAAAACCCACCAAAAAATTGCTAATACACACCTGCAGGGCAAAACACTGTGGGAGAATTAGCATAACGCTAAGTGAATGGAAATATCTAGGTGGACATCACTACAAGCATCAAGCACAACTTAAAGGCACTGGTCACTAATCACTTAAAGCCATAAACAAGAGGACCGGCAACCCGTAGCTGATCAAGCTGGAATATACCGATAGCCCCCATTACTGAATCACTGGTATAGTCTTCCAGACGTGACGCACTCGTCATTCACACTATACCACCAATCAGTAACGCTTGGACCCAATACTACTACCCGACACCAAGGTAAATAGCATTGACCTCTTACGTCGCACAAAACACCTCGACGCACGTCGCATAAAACACCTCGACGTTCACTGGGTGCGCCCATAATCACATATAGTCACTGCACTGGTCACATACTCATTACACAGTCTTATCACTATACTTGTCACTGTATAATCACATCCATAAAGATAATCCCACTCACCTGGAAGCACAAGCACTCAGTTGTCTTCTATCACTGAGTCTTCACCTTTTTGTCTATCACCTGAGAATCATCACAAATATCTCAAGTTAGTATAGTGTTCAAGTGTTGAATCGCGCTTCACATTTAACAGAAAATATTCACAAAACATATATACACATATTCCTTACTCAAAATCACTAAGATTTAATACTTATACACAAGATTTAGGATCAAAGTACAAAAATCTCCAATTTATACCCACATGAACCCTAAAACTTAATTACCATCTTCACTAGTTCTTAATCTAATTCATAGCAAAATTAGATCATATACATCAAACAAGTACCAAAAACACTTTTCACAATTTTAGGATAAAATCCTAGATCATGATTTTAACATGTTTCAATCATAACAAACATAAATATATCATATATACCTCACATACAAATTGTAACAATTATCAATCTGATAAATAAACATTATACATCAAGATTCAAGTGACTAGTTCCTATTTCAGACAAATATCACAAAACCCTTAAAATTTTGTAAAGTCAATTTAATAGAAATCATACCTTGATTCAGATTGCTAATTCACAAGAATAGCCAAACACGTATTTTCTTCCTTAGTAATAATAATCTCATAGATCAGAGTATAAAATTAAGGGTGTTAATATGTGTGTGGTTCTAATTAGTATAAGAAGCAAGAGACCAAATTAAGTTGGTTGGTCCCTGTGTGTCGCATATATGTGTGATTATTTTCCTAAGCTGGAAAATGATGTCAAATGAAAACACAATTATTTAGTCTCTATTTTATTTAATATGATAAGATCAACCATAAGCATCCACGTATATGTATGTATAGTTTGCTAACAAAAATTGACATCAAATCAAATTAAAGCAAGGGTTGAGTCATGCAATTTTAATAGGAAACTAAACCATAGGATTACACGTGTACTTTTGTAAGACTTAGTCATTTTATTCAATTAACACATGTATTATATTCGTAATCTAAGTTAAAGAAATTTGAGTTATTTAGTTGGGTAAAAGTAGAAGATGAAGTTAAAGAGGGGAAAAGATGAATCAAATAAAAAGAGGGGAAAAAGACGAATTTGCATCAGTAGTTCCTCATTTTCAGTGAAGAAGAGTAAAAAGATGAATTTACCCTCACATGCAATGCACATGTCAAGGGTTAACAGATTTTTTTTAATGAGAGTTGACAGAGGGACTCTAATTGAACTTTTTAAAAAATTAAGGGATTCTATAACAACCCTCACTTTTTCACTTCTGATTAGACTATTATACCCCTAGGGTTTCTGCATGGTTATGTTTGTTTATTAATGTCTACGGTGGTTATTTAAAATACAATTAGTACGAAATGAATCAACGTTAACCTAATATCTACTTTTAGTCAACAACATATATATATATATATATATATATATATATATATATATATATATATATATATATATATATATATATATATATATATATATATATTATTTATATTATTAATTGTGACTTTAGTTAATAATATTATATAAATTTAAAATACATATATAACCTAAATTAATTAAAGCATATGTTAAAACAATAATGTACTTTAAGTTAAAATAAACAAAATAAGAATTTAATTAAAATATAATACCTTTATAAAAGTATAATGCAAATAATTAAATGATTCTAATAGTAAGAGTAACAAATTAAATTATTTATAAATTATATAAAAACCGAATTTTATATATATATTTTTAATTTTTGATCTAAATAAATAAATAAAATATAATACACCAAAATATATGAAAAGAATATCAAGAATTTTCTTATTATTAAATTAAAAAAATTATTTCCCCCCTGGGCTGGCCAAATTTTATATAAAAAAGGATAATTTATTTATTAAAATTGTATTTGTATTTGTTTCCATTTACAACTCTTTTTCTTTCTCTCCAAGTATTATCACCCTAAAAATATAACCACAACTCCATAATTTTTCTTACCATTCTCTTGAAAACCTCTCTCAACCCTCATAATAATTGTAAGTCTCCTAACTTTTTTTTTTGGTTATTTTTTTATATATAGCGGATTTGTATTTTAAGTTTTAATAAATATGAAAGAAATTTAATAAAGTATATATAATATATAATACATGATAATTATGTTATGTATTATAGGTTTAAGAAAAATTATTTTTACAGATTTATAATTCAGAGTATTTTTAAATAATTAAAAACTGATTAATATATACATTCGGTGTGCATATATATTTAAAAAAAATACATATTGTGCTAATTAATTTATGAAAATATTTTTACAGTAAATTAATATGCATATAATAATTATACTGATCAAAATACATTTTATAGATAATTAATTCGAATTTATATAGATTTATTATCATTATTGTAAACCGAATAAGAGAAAAATACAAAAGTAATTGATAAAAACTTTATAATTTTGTGGGATCTAATCTAACATCATCTTATTATTATTCTAACATGTTAACATAAATTATTTATTTTTAAAATCATTAAAATAATTATTATTCATTTATTTATAATTCGGTTTACATAAATAATATGTAAATTGGGTTTTAAATTCTATAAATGCTTAAAAATAGTAAAGATAATTTTTAAAGACCTTAAGAGTGATATAAAAGTTATTAAAGTAGAAAATATAATTTGTATATCATTATATATATTTATCCTTTATTTATTTGTGTACCGATTTACTTAAATAAACAGAAAACAAATTTAAAATTTTATAAAATACCAAAAATAGTAACAATTACATAAAAATCATTTAGAACAGTGATAAAACATATAAAAATAATTATAAGAATTATTGGAGTATTATTTATAATTAATTTTGAATTATATATTAAATAAACATAAAAATATGTAATTTTTTTTAACAGTAATAAAAATATATACAAAATTTTTATGAGTTTATAAAAAATTAATAAACCTGTAAAAAATTATAAATCTAATTATTTGGTTCGAAATAATTTTATTCTATAATTAAACTCTTATTATATGTATACCGAAAATAAAAGAGAAGATAAATAAAAAATAAATATAAAAATAAGATAAATTATTTTTATAAAATTTTCTACAGATTTATGAACTTAAATAAACTTATAAAAATTATAAACATCATTATTTAATAATTAATTAAATTAAAAACGAATTTAGGATATATATATATATATATATATATATATATATATATATATATATATATATATATATATATATATATATGCTTATTTTCCACACACACACACACACACATACACACACACACATATATATATATATATATATATATATATATATATATATATATATATATATAAATTTATTTATTATTGTTCCCTAATATATATCTATAAATAAATATTTAGTTAATAATTATATGTTTATATAAACCTATAATAAATATTCTATATAAATATGGACATTACTTAATTACTAAATTAATATACATACATTACTATATAAAATACGTAACATTTATTATTATTATTATTATTATTATTATTATTATTATTATTATTATTATTATTATTATTATTATTATTATTATTATTATTATTATTATTATTATTATTGTTATTACACACACACACACACACACATATATATATATATATATATATATATATATATATATATATATATATATATATATATATATATATATATATATATATATATTAATAATGTGTGCGAGGTATACTAGGAAATAGTATTATTTTTACAAGGAAATACTATTAAATACGATACAATTTTACACAAGTGATTTATTTATTTATAGAGTGGATATACCTAAACCTTGCTACAATACTTATAGACAGTGTACCTAATCGTACAGTAGTGTAGTTTTTAGTAAGTCCGGTTCGTTCCACATGGATCTTTTAAACAAGCTTAACGCTATATTTTTTAACTTATAATTGTAAAAATACAAAAATATATATAAGTAGTATTATTATTATAAAAGGGGGTTTTTACCGTTTAATGACCGGTTTGTCGATTTTAAAACTTTAGTCGCAGTTAAAACCTAATGTAAAATATTAAAAATAAATATAACTTAATTTAAAGTGTAAAGTAAATAACGATAATGAAATTGCGATAAATAAAAGTGCGATAAATAAAAGTGCGATAAATAAAAAGTACGACAATTAAAGAGTACGATAATTAAAAGTGCAATTAAATATAATGATAATAAATAAAAGTGCAATAATTAAAAGTGCAATTAAATATGAAATATATAAATTATGCTTATTTAAACTTCCATAATCATGATGTTTGACGTGTTGATTTTAGTTTATTCCCATGGGTTAATTGTCCTTTGTCCTGGATTATTCGATATGTCCATACGGATTTGTCCATAATAGTCCATTAATCATAATCATAAAGTGTGAAAGTCTTCGTCAAATTATTCTTATTCCCGAAGTCAAATATTCCAACTAATTGGGGATTCGAATTGTAACAAGGTCTTAATACTTTGTTTAATGAATACACCAGGTTATCGACTGCGTGTAGTCCAAGGTTTTACTACTTTGTTAACAATTACACCAATTACCCTTGAATGTAATCCACCCCTGTTTCAACAAGTCTATTAACTATTAATCCAGTTCCGTATCCGGTAAAATGAAAAATTATTGGTATTTATAGATATCCCGCCCACCGTACCCAGTCAAGCGTATGTGGTTATATATAAATACGTCAAATTATAAGTCTATATATTAAATCAACGAGGTATCATTTAGTTAATATAAAATCCATTAATAGCCTATAGTCTAATTTCCACAAGTGTCGTTCTTTTATCCAAACCCCAATTATGGTCCAAAGCCCAATTACCCAATTTTAATATTTAGCCCAACATCACGATGACTTCGTCATTAAATAAGCATAATAATAACTTAGCTACGAGACATTAAATTAAAAATAACATTAACCATAACTTACAGTGATTAAAAATAGCGTAGCGTTACACGGACAGAATTTCGACTTACACCCTTACAACAATCTCTAACATACCCTTATTATTAGAATTTAAAATTAAAATTAAAATAATATATATATATATATATATATATATATATATATATATATATATATATATATATATATATATATATATATATATACATACATACATACGTGTTTGATAGATAGAGAGATGGATGGATATATGGATATAAACTAAGCCAAAACACGTGAATTTATAGCATGTGGCCTGGATTTCAGGGCCATGCGATCGCATGGAAAATAAGCCTACAGGCCATCCGATCACATGGAGGTAGGTATCAGCTCACACTCCTTTGTTTTCTTGTTTGCCGACGGTTTAATAAATAAATATAATATATAAATAATTTTAAGAATTATTTAAATATTATTTTATATTTATGTGCATAGTTGACTTGTAATTTTTAGTCCGTTGCGTCGAGCGTTGAGAGTTGACTTTGGTCCCGGTTCCGGTTTTACGAACGTCCTTGCGTACAATTTAATATCTTGTACTTTGCGTTTCGCGTCTTGTACTCTTGTAATATTGAGACGTTTCTTATCAATAATTGGAACCACTTTGATTGTACTTTGTACTTTTGAGCTTTTTGGTCGTTTGCGTCTTCAATTCGTCGAATCTGTCTTTTGTCTTCACCTTTTATTATTTAAACGAATATTACTTGTAAATAGAACAATTGCAACTAAAAACTTGTCTTTCTTGAGGGATAATGCTATTAAATATATGTTCGTTTTTAGCATTATCAAATATTCCCATACTTGAGCATTGCTTGTCCTCAAGCAATATAGTCTTGAAATAAGAATACTAGAATCACTTCTTTATTCTTCACACTTTGTACATTAGTGATTTCTATACGGAGGTATGAACAATGGTAGTAACGATGTGGTTTACACTCCCACATGACTATAAAAATTTAGATCCTTAAGGAAATTTGATCTTTTGAAAATTCAAGCTAGATTTTACCCTAGACAGGTTTTCCGGAATAACCCTTCACCGGTGTTGCAAAATGTTTTTGTGGGTTTGGTGGGTTTCAGATTTGAAAATTTTAGCTCAAAACTTATGGTTTTGTGTCACCCACTTGCTAACCTTGTATTAGGAAAGCAACACATCCAGTATACTTGCTCCGTATATTACCTTTCAGTAAACTACCGTCCGGTTGTAAAGGAAAGCATTGAATAAGCAACTGTTAAGGCAATGTCCCCTGACACGCTTTTAATTATGGTCTATAACGTGTCGGATGCAATTATTATCCTTGGTAGGAGCAATAGTAAAGCTCACCCTATAGTTTTTCAGTCTGGCACAAGGTCCTGTCTTTGACCATACTATGCAACCACCGTTCTTACGGTTGACACCCGATTTGGTTCAGGTGACCTAATGAATTCCAGGTGAATTCCTAGGATTTTACGTTCAATGGTAATGAACGCATTAAAAATGAGTTTTTCAGAAAACAAATCGGTTTGTAATTTTGATCAAAATTTTTTCTCGTTCAAGCTCGAGTTTAGATATCATCGAATTCTATGAGTTTGTAATTCTCAATCTTTAAGGTCAATCTCAAGGATTGAGTAATATCAAGCTTAAAAGCTGATTTTTGATCTTTTAAGCAGATTATCCTTTCTGGGGATCTGATTCATTAGTCTTATCAAGCTAATTTGCACGGCGTCCTCCCCATTTTACGAGACATATCCTCTCATGGTTAGGATAAGTCTGACCACTTGGCGACCCTGTTTGATGCTGAGGTCCGTGGATTTCCAGCTGATTTTCGAGAAAACTTTTCAAGGTTTTTCGTAGACTCTACAACTGGTCTGGACGACAACTTCCTGACCTAAATCAAGAAGCGCGTGTCTTTTTCAGAAGACTTTACTTCCTTTTAATGATGGAATTGATTCATCGTGTAGATCCATCTTTCTTTCAAATATATTACAGTTTTCCGGGTAAAACGGTTAATTTTGTCCAAAACAAAAGTATCTTCAATTATTTGTACAAAAATATGTGATATATGTTTTTAAATAACTTGGTAAATTTTTCCCACACTTGGCTTTTATTTTCCTTTTTATTGTCCTCTATTCCATTTTAAATGAATTCTAACATTTTAGGCTGTTTCTCAATTTATGTCCTTTTCGAGGTAACAATAATTTCGGTGTTAACACCTAGTTTTATCGTTCATAAATATGTATAAACATGATTTTGAATTCATTTAATTGAAAATTTTGAAAATTTTACTAGAATTGGGTAGTCAGTATATAAGACTAGGGCTGTTCTTTATTATCAGAGAGCACTAGATTCTAATACAACTACTGCGTTACTAGTATTTTTAATGGTAACCAAGTGTTTAAGTCAAAAAATTTTAAAAATCCGAAAGAATTTAACCCCTTCCCACACTTAAGATCTTGCAATGCCCTCATTTGCAAGAAATTAGTAACAATTTAAATTATTGAGGGTGATTAGCTTAGAAAAATGATTAAATTTTACCAAAGTTTCTAAACATATTGGCGTTTAAAAGCAAAGATTTTTTTTTTTTTTTTTTTTTTTTTTTTTTATGTTTTTGGCATACTTTAATTCAATAAGATTAAAAATAGTGATAATAAAATTTCTTGTCCCTCCCTTGGGTAGAGCAACTTCGGTTCAATGACCTAGTTTTCAACTCACGACGAATTTTAAAAATCATATTTTTAACTTAACGAAATAAAGTAAATTTTTGTTTTTAAATTCACACCAAACTTAAATTTAAAATGCATAAAATTAAAAATTCATATTATTAATATTTTTATACATACAAACTTTATATTAAAAATATAAAATTTTCAAATATTTACAAACTTAAATATATTGATTTTAAAAATTTTACAATATTATTTTAATATTAATTTTAAAAAACAAAGTAAAAATAAAATAAAAAATATTTTTGGTCTTTTATCCCACTTTAATCAATCAAATATTATCAAAAATATGCGCCCTCTTTTCGGTAAAGTAATTTCGATTCCATAACCTAGTTTAACTCATGACGAATTTTTGAAATATTTTGGGTTGAATGATTAAAGATATTTATACCTTAAGAATAAACGGTAAATTTCGCAGTGATGTAATAAATTTTTGCATGATATCAATAATTTCGGTCGCAAAACCTAATTTTATCGAATACCAATTTAATACTTTATAGCGAACGATTTAGCGTTTATTATCAAAAGGTTAAAAGCAATAAAAATAAACATAAAAACTGTACATACTTACCTGTGAAATAGAATTCTTAGTGACCTGCTTTAGCCTACTCATAAGATAGTCGGACTAATTGGTTTTCCATAGCTACATAGGCGTAACCTCGAGCATTCAACGTTTTTTCTTCGAAACATATGAACGGTCCTTCTCTGCATAAAGTAACGAACTCGGTATTGTAATATGTCTGATTCGTCGAGCATTTTCCTTCGTGTAACCATTTTCCGCATTTGTAACATCTTTCAAGGTATCGTGCTCTTCTTTTCGCTGCGGATTTTGATTTTCCTTTACCAAAATGTAACTTATTATGATCGTTTCTGAGTTCTTTTCTTACTCCGTCCAATTTGGCTCTTATTACTGATACCAGGTCACTCGGGAGTGTGTCATTATTACGTTTACTGATCAAAGCGTGTAGCATTAGACCATGGTTTAGTTCACAGGAATTCTTCATCTCGTAAAACCTAAAATAATAAAAATTCAGAATGGGGGGAGAAGACTAGTTCTTTAGGGTCTGCTACGGAAAGATCATTCGGATTCCATTCTCGAGAACTACACGAAAACAGAAAATCTAACTCTAACAGAAATACATATTACCCTAAAAAGATTCGAACCTCCCCACACTTAGTTAGATGTGGTGTTGAAATTGTGATTGACTTCATTGTCAACTTCCATCGGATCATGTACGTAATGTTTAACTCTGTGACCATTAACTTTAAATTCAATCCCATTTGAATTTATTAACTCTATTGTTCCATATGGGAAAACTCTTTTGACTATGAATGGTCCAGACCATCTTGATTTCAATTTTCCAGGAAATAGCTTGAATCTTGAATTAAAAAGAAGAACTCTGTCTCCTTCCTTAAATTCTTTTGAACTTCTGATTCTTTTATCATGCCATTTCTTCGTTCTTTCTTTATAGATTAACGAATTTTTGTATGCTTCATGTCTCAATTCTTCTAATTCGTTTAGTTGACTTAATCGTAGACGTCCAGCTTCATGTAAATCAAGATTACATGTCTTCAAAGCCCAAAATGCTTTGTGTTCAATTTCTACTGGAAGATGACATGCTTTTTCGTAAACTAGTTTAAAAGGTGTGGTTCCAATTGGAGTTTTGTAGGCTGTTCTAAAAGCCCAGAGTGCATCCTCCAATTTCATGGACCATTCCTTTGGATTTGATCCTACGATTTTCTCTAGAATACGTTTTAATACTTGGTTGGTATTTTCAACTTGTCCACTTGTTTGTGGATGATATGCAGTGGAGATTTTATGAGTTACTCCATATCTTTTGAGAACTTTCTCAAGTTGATTATTACAAAAATGAGTACCCCGATCACTTATTAAAGCTTTCGGTGTTCCAAACCTAGCAAAAAGACGTTTTAAAAAGTTGACTACAACTCGTGCATCGTTAGTTGGGAGAGCTTGTGCTTCTGCCCATTTAGATACATAATCAATGGCAACGAGAATGTAGAGATTATTATGAGATTTTGGAAATGGACCCATAAAGTCAATACCCCAAATGTCAAATACTTCACATACTTGAATGATATTTTGTGGCATTTCATCACGTTGACTTATTTTTCCGGCCCTTTGACAAGCATCACAGGATTTGCAAAGGAGGTGTGCGTCTTTGAAAATTGTAGGCCAATAGAATCCAGCATCGTAAACTTTTCTTGCTGTGAGTTGAGGCCCATAATGCCCTCCTGTTGGTCCTGTGTGACAATGGTTTAAGATTTGACTGGCTTCATCCCCCAATATGCATCGGCGTATTATTCCATCGGGACAACTTTTAAACAAATGTGGATCTTCCCAGAAATAGTGTTTTATATCACTAAAGAATTTCTTTCGTTTTTGGTACGACAACCCTTTTTCAAGGAATCTACATACTAAGTAGTTTGCATAGTCTGCAAACCATGGAATTTCATTATAATATATCTTCAATAGATATTCATCAGGAAAGTTGTCTTGTATGGCCGATTCATTTAGAACTTCTAATTCTGGATTTTCAAGACGAGAAAGATGATCAGCGGCGAGATTTTCTGCTCCCTTTTTGTCTCGGATTTCAATATCGAACTCTTGTAAGAGTAAGATCTAACGGATTAATCTTGGTTTGGCATCTTGTTTCAAAAATAGGTATCTAAGAGCAGAATGGTCAGTATAGACCACCGTTTTAGCTAGAACGAGATATGAACGAAATTTGTCAAAAGCAAAGACAATAGCAAGGAGTTCTTTTTCAGTAGTTGTATAATTTGTTTGTTCTCCTTGTAACGTCTTACTAGCATAATAAATAGGTTGAAATCGTTTTTCAATCCTTTGTCCTAAAACGGCTCCCATTGCAAAATCACTTGCATCGCACATTAGTTCAAACGGTAGATTCCAATTTGGAGTTATCATGATCGGCGCATTAGTGAGTTTTTCTTTAAGAATATTAAAAGATTTGATGCATTCATCTGAAAAGATAAATGGAGCATCCTTTTCTAGGAGTTTATTCATAAGAGTGGCAATTTTAGAAAAATCTTTTATGAAACGTCAGTAAAAACCGGCATGCCCTAGAAAACTCCTAACTCCTCTAACATTAGTGGGATGTGGAAGTTTAGCAATTACATCTACTTTAGCTCTATCCACTTCAATTCCTTCCTTTGAGATTTTATGTCCAAGAACGATGCCTTCTTTAACCATGAAATGTCATTTCTCCCAATTAAGTACTAGATTTGATTGTTCGCATCTAATAAGCATTTGTTCAAGATTAACTAGATATGATTCAAAAGTATCACCGAAGACTGAAAAGTCATCCATGAAAACTTCCATGCATTCTTCTATCATGTCGTGAAAAATCGCCATCATGCACCTTTGAAAGGTTGCAGGGGCGTTGCAAAGTCCAAATGGCATGCATTTGTATGCAAAAGTACCATAAGGGCACGTGAACGTGGTTTTCTCTTGGTCCTCGGGTGCTATTGGAATTTGAAAATATCCGGAAAAACCGTCAAGAAAACAATAGTAACTGTTTCCGGCTAATCTTTCCAACATTTGATCAATAAAAGGTAAGGAAAAGTGATCTTTTTTGGTGGCGTCATTTAATTTTCTATAATCAATACAAACACGCCATCCTGTTACTGTCCTAGTAGGAATAAGCTCATTTTTCTCATTTTTGATGACAATCATGCCACCCTTCTTAGGTACGCATTGAACTGGGCTTACCCATGGACTATCAGAAATTGGATAAATTAAACCTGCATCAAGCAGTTTAATAATTTCTTTCTTAACAACATCTGGCATATTAGGATTTAGTCTTCGTTGGCGTTGCACATACGTTTTATGACCTTCTTCCATAAGGATTTTATGTGTGCAATACGAAGGACTTATTCCTTTAATATCACGAATCTTCCATGCAATAGCTGGTTTATGAGCTTTTAGCACAGAAATGAGTTGAGATTTTTTATTTTCAGTAAGAGAAGACGATATTATTATAGTTAATTCAATTTCACCATGTAAATAAGCATATTCCAAATGGTTTGGAAGTGGCTTTAACTCTAATGCCGGTGGTTCTTCTATCGATGATTTATATCGATATCTGTCTTCTTCTTTTAGCATTTGAATTTCTTCTGTTGTTGGTTCATATCCATTAGCCATAAGTGTAGCTAACATTTCAGTTTCATCAATTGGTTCAGTTCCTTCTCCTAAAGAACATTCTCCTGTTCCTTGTAATTCTGGAAATTCTTCTAACAATTCTGCATGTAAATCTATAGTTTGAATATAATAACATGTATCATCTGCAGATTACGGTTGTTGCATGGCTCTATCAACAGAAAAGGTAACACTCTCGTCCTCTATACTTAGGGTCAGTTTCTTACCAAACTCGTCTATTATTGCTTTAGCCGTGTTTAAGAATGGTCTTCCGAATATGAGAGGAATTCGAGAATCTTCTTCCATATCCAGAATAACAAAATCTACTGGAAATACTAAAGTACCAACTTTAACTAGCATGTTCTCCATTATCCCTCTAGGATATTTTACTGATCGATAGGCTAGTTGTATACTTATTCGTGTTGGTTTCAATTCTCCAAGGTTTAGTTTAGCGTATAGTGAATACGGCATTAAATTTATACTAGCACCTAAGTCTGCCAATGCTTCTATTGAACTAAGACTACCCAGAAAACATGGAATCGTGAAACTTCCTGGATCTAATAATTTTTCTGGTATCTTATTCAACAGCACTGTAGAACAATTTGCATTCATAATAACAGCCGAGAGTTCTTCCATTTTCTTTCTATTTGTGATTAGATCTTTCAGGAATTTAGCATATCTAGGCATTCCTGAAATCACATCAATGAAAGGAAGATTGAAATTTATCTGTTTAAACATATCCAAGAATTTGGATTGCTCGGCTTCAAGTCTTTCTTTTCTCATTTTACTCGAGTAAGGAAGTGATGGTTGGTATGGTTTAACATAAGGTTTAGCCTTAACTGTGTTATCTTTATTAACCTTTTCAACTACCGGTTCTGTTTCCTTATCTTGCTCAGGTTGTGGTTCTTGTGGAGTAGGAATAGCTTCATCAGAAATTACAGCTATTTCAGGTGGTTTAAGTGTAATATCACTTCTTGTGGTAATGGCTTTAGCTGTTTCATTCCGGGGGTTAGCATTTGTATCACTAGGTAAACTTCCCGATTTTCTTTCACCTATCAACCTTGCTAGGTTGCTTACTTCTTGTTCCAAATTTTGAATAGAAGCTTGTTGATTTCTAAATGCTTGAGCATTTTGTTCATTGGTTTGTTTCTGAGATGTGAAAAATTGTGTTTGAGATTCAACTAGCTTCGACATCATATCTTCTAAATTTGGCTTTTTATCATCGGTTTGTAGTGGTTTGTTTTGAAAAATAGGTCTTTGCTGGTTGTAAGCATTATTGGATACTTGTTGATTACTTGGACCTTGTTGGTTGTTGTATGGAACATTTCGGTTATAATTCTGGTTTTGATTGTAGATTGGTCTTGGCAGTTGATAATTATTCTTATTAATTATTTCCAGGCCTTTGGTTTATGTATGAAACATTCTCTCTTTGTTCCATTGTTAGTTCAATACTGAGACAATCTTTTGTTAAATGTGATCCTCCACACTGCTCACAACTAATTCGTATTGAGTGTATATCCTTAGTCATCTTTTCCATTCGTCTCTCGACAGCATCTATCTTTGCATAAATGGAATCGAAGTCATGGCTAGAATCGGCTCTAGATGCTTTAGATGATCTAATGATATCTTTTTCTTGGTGCCACTCATGTGAGTGGGAAGCAGTGTTATCAATAATTTTGTAAGCATCAGTTGCGGTTTTCTTCATAATGGAACCACCAACTGCTATATCGATGTCTTTCCTTGTAGTGATGTCGCATCCTTGGTAGAATATTTGTACTATTTGACAGGTGTCTAAACCATGTTGCGGACATCCTCTCAATAATTTTCCAAATCTGGTCCAAGATTCATATAAAGTTTCATTTAGCTTTTGCGTGAACGTAACAATTTCTCCTTGAAGTCTCACGGCTTTAGATGCCGAAAAGAATTGTTTAAGAAATTTTCAACTAAAACGTCCCATGTATCAATCGCCCCTTCAGGTAACGATTCTAACCAATCTTTGGCTTCTCCCTTCAAAGTCCAGGGAAATAACATGAGATATATCTGTTCATCCTCTACTTCTCGGATTTTAAATAGAGTGCAGATCCTATTAAATGTACGAAGATGTTCGTTTGGATCTTCCTTCGGCGCACCACTAAATTGGCATTGATTAGTTACCATGTGTAGGATTTGTCCTTTGATTTCATAATCTGGTGCATTAATGTCTGGTTGAGTAATTGCGTGACGTTGGCCAGTGCGTTTAGCTCTCATTCGGTCTTCCATACTTAGAGGTTCCAGATTTTCCATGATTGAATTTGTTGAATCTGAATCACTAGAGTATTCTGATTTAATGGGTTGTTCTTCGACAATCTCTGTTTGAATGATTGGTGGTTCCGGAGGAAAGATTAATGGTTCAGGATCTCTGAATTTTCTCTGAATATTCTCCGGATTCTCAATTGTGAGGTCGGGTTCAAAAAATGGATTATCGGAAATTTGAATTGGAGTACTTGGTCGACTAGATGACGATTCTAAAGAAAAATCAACGACGACAATATTTGCTAGATGTCTTGATCTAGTTACAGGTGGTGAACGTACAAAAGGTGGTGAACGTTTTGCTCGGTACATTCACTGAATATCCTATTAGTTATAAAAATAAGAAAAATTATATAAGTTATCAAATTAATAGACTTTTCTGATTTTGCCCACGTTTCGAATAGCCAAAAGATGCAGCAGAGGGGCAGGATTCGTTTGGTCTCAATATAATTGAGTACTGTTTGGCTCCAATAACCCGGTCCACGTACAAATCCAACTATTACTACGAACCAGAAAATGGATGTCTATCAATTTAACCACTTAAAATAATTTTTCGTTTTGAAATTTTAAAGAAATTTTAGAGAAGAAATATAAAATTCTATGTCCTAAAAACTAGAGCGTCGAGAAATAAGAAAGAAAAAGAGCGCGTCGAAAAATGTCAAAAAATAAAAGGGTCGAAAAATAATAGGCGTCGAAAAATAAAAATAAGAAAGTAGCGCGTCGAAACGTAAAAAGGAACTAAAAATTAAGAATTAAAAGTTGCGTCTAAAAATCTTAAAGCTTAAAAGAAATACTATATCTCAAATGGCAATAACTTAGAAAGGTACTAAAAACTTAAAACGGCGTCGCAAAATTCTAAAGCACCTAATCTTAGTCTAAAGAAAAAGCACTTAAGGGATTTTACGGCAAAGCCTAAAAATCTAGAAATAAAAATAACTATGGCAAAAACTATATCTTAAAACTAATTACGAGCGAAAAATACAAAAATTACGCTAAAACAAATAAAAAGATACAAAATATAAAAATAAAACTTAAAGTTGTAAAAAGTACAATTTTTGTAAAAATATTATTTTTATATTATTTATTTTATAAAAGTATTAATTTTTATATAATTTATAAAACTAAATAAACTAAATAATACAAATTAAATAATAAAACTAAAACTTAAATAATAAATAAATAAAAACCTAATTAGGGTTTTAATTAATTATAATTAATAATAATACTCCGTAATGATTGCTGTTGGATGGTCAAACCTGGCGTGTCAGGTACCCTCATGCGATCGCATGAAATTTTGCCTTCGGGCTCATGCGATCTCATGGGCTAGGTTTTCGGGCCAGGTGTTGGGCTGCTACAGTACCAGGCCGAGAGTTATATTTTTTTTTTTCTGTTTTCTGTTTTAATAAATAATTATATAAATAAACAAAAACTTGTATTTTAAAAAAACTAAAATAAAAATAAAGAAACTTTATAATTTTATATATATATATAACAAAATATTAAAAATATATAAATATTTTGTTTTTCTTTTCTTTTTATATTTTTGTATATTTAAAACGTATTTTTACAAAAGCGTATTTTTATAAAAAATCTTTTTTTTATATAGCGTTGCGCTTTCGGCGTTTTAGCGATCCCCGGCAGCGGCGCCAAAAATACTTGATGTGTGCGAGGTGTACTAGAAAATAGTATTATTTTTACAAGGAAATACTATTAAATACGATACAATTTTACACAAGTGATTTATTTATTTATAGAGTGGATATACCTAAACCTTGCTACAACACTTATAGGCAGTGTACCTAATCGTACAGTAGTGTAGTTTTTAGTAAGTCCGGTTCGTTCCACACAGATCTTTTAAACAAGCTTAACGCTATATTTTTTAACTTATAATTGTAAAAATACAATAATATATATATAAGTAGTATTATTATTATAAAAGGGGGTTTTTACCGTTTAATAACCGGTTTGTCGATTTTAAAACTTTAGTCGCTGTTAAAACCTAATGTAAAATATTAAAAATAAATATAACTTAATTTAAAGTGTAAAGTAAATAACGATAATGAAATTGCGATAAATAAAAGTGCGATAAATAAAAAGTACGACAATTAAAGAGTACGATAATTAAAAGTGCAATTAAATATAATGACAATAAATAAAAGTGCGATAATTAAAAGTGCAATTAAATATGAAATATATAAATTATGCTTATTTAAACTTCTGTAATCATGATGTTTGACGTGTTGATTTTAGTTTATTCTCATGGGTTAATTGTCCTTTGTCCTGGATTATTCGATATGTCCATACGGATTTGTCCATAATAGTCCATCAATCATAATCATAAAGTGCGAAAGTCTTCATCAAATTATTCTTATTCCCGAAGTCAAATATTCCAACTAATTGGGGATTCGAATTGTAGCAAGGTCTTAATACTTTGTTTAATGAATACACTAGGTTATCGACTGCATGTAGTCCAAGGTTTTACTACTTTGTTAACAATTACACCAATTACCCTTGAATGTAATCCACCCCTGTTTCAACAAGTCTATTAACTATTAATCGAGTTCCGTATCTGGTAAAATGAACAATTATTGGTATTTATAGATATCCCGCCCACCGTACCCAATCAAGCGTATGTGGTTATATATAAATACGTCAAATTATAAGTCTATATATTAAATCAATAAGGTATCATTTAGTTAATATAAAATCCATTAATAGCCTATTGTCTAATTTCCACAAGTGTCGTTCTTTTATCCAAACCCCAATTATGGTCCAAAGCCCAATTACCCAATTTTAATATTTAGCCCAACATCACGATTACTTCGGCATTAAATAAGAATAATAATAACTTAGCTACGAGATATTAAATTAAAAATAACATTAACCATAACTTACAGTGATTAAAAATAGCGTAGCGTTAGACGGACAGAATTTCGACTTACACACTTACAACAATCGCTAACATACCCTTATTATTAGAATTTAAAATTAAAATTAAAATTAAAATATAATATATATATATATATATATATACGTTTGATAGATAGAGAGATGGATGGATATATGGATATAAACTGAGCCAAAGCACGCAAATTTATAGCATGTGGCCTGGATTTTAGGGCCATGCGATCGCATGGAAAATAAGCCTACAGGCCATGCGATCGCATGGAGGTAGATATCAGCTCACACTCCTTTGTTTTCTTGTTTGCCGACGGTTTAATAAATAAATATAATATATAAATAATTTTAAGAATTATTTAAATATTATATTATATTAATGTGCATAGTTGACTTGTAATTTTTAGTCTGTTGCGTCGAGCGTTGAGAGTTGACTTTGGTCCCGGTTCCGATTTTTCGAACGTCCTTGCGTACAATTTAATATCTTGTACTTTGCGTTTCGTGTCTTGTACTCTTTTAATTTTGAGACGTTTCTTATCAATAATTGGAACCACTTTGATTGTACTTTGTACTTTTGAGCTTTTTGGTCATTTGCATCTTTAATTCGTCGAATCTGTGTTTTGTCTTCACCTTTTATTATTTAAACGAATATTACTTGTAAATAGAACAATTGCAACTAAAAGCTTGTCTTTCTTGAGGGATAATGCTATTAAATATATGTTCGTTTTTAGCATTATCAATTAAACATTAATATTATCTAAGTATATAATAATACTAACTTAATAATAATAAACTTAAAACCTATATACACTTATACTATTAATATATAACATAATCGACCTATTAATACGATAACAAATATAATAAATGTATTAATAATATATTAACGTGTCATATTCTATAATGCACATAACGAGTGAAGGTTATGATCAAAAGATAACGTATGACTTATACGAACTTCATCGCTACTTCCGTTCAATTTATTTCTTTGTGGATTAATTTTAACTGCTATTTAAGGTGAACTTCATAGCCCCACTTTTTACTATTTATTAACTGTTTACAAACTTGGGGTGAGACACATACTTGCTTTATAACTGTTTTACGCTTAGACACAAGTACTCAACTTTTAACTATGATGTCATGCTTTGATTCATGCTAAATTCCTACCGTAATATCGTTAATTGCTACATATAAATGCAAACTTAATTATTGTGAGTACGCCTATTGAGAGTAACGTCTCTAACCATTCGACCGTTGGTCTTTAGTTACATAATAATGATTCAACGACACTGACAGTACAAGGAGTCATAGTGTAAATTTGTTTAGTAGCTATATTACACACTGCATCAACATTTTTAGATTGATATATCTATATTGATTAGCTTTAAACTAAATCTTGTGGTCTAAAATTTTGGATATTATTTATAAACCTGTGAATTTCACTCAACCTTTTTGGTTGACACTTTAAGCATGTTTTGTCTCAGGTGATGATTTGAGCTAGCTGTTTAAAACTATGTGATGATAGATTTGATGCTTGTATGGATTCCACATCACAAATTTTATTTTATTTCATAAACATTTATTTTACATTCTAATAATGATGTAAACATTTATTACTGCTTCCGCTGTTTTTATTAATAAAGGTTTTATTTAAAACGTCTCATATAGAGTAGTTCTCGTTTATACAACTGTGTTATGATATGAATGATCATAATTACCCCTGGTCCATTTTGGGGGTGTGACAGATTGGTATCAGCACCAGGTTGTTGTAGAGAACTAGGATTGCATTTTATGTGTGTCTTATATGCTAGTTAGGGTGCCTTAGAGATCTTTAGGTCTATAACCTTTCCTGCCTTAGTTTTAAGTGCTTTTCCTTTACCGTACTTCGTACTCTTACGTCTTCCTTAGAACCTACCTAATCCTCTTTCTTTATTTCTTTCTATCTTTTAGGATGTCTAACCGTAATCCGATCATCATCTCCGACTCTGAAACTGAAGGATCAGTCAACTCACCAACCTACACACCTGCTACTCCACCTGCATCACTGGTTTATGTACATGCTACACTGCCTGCATCACCTGTTTATGTGCCTGCTACATCACCACATTCATGTGATAACCCGGAAATTTCCGACCAAATTTAAACTTGATCTTTATATGTTTCCGACACGAAAAGCAAAGTCTGTAATGTTAAAATCTCAAAAACTTTGAACTGTGTTCATGTATTCATTTACCCTTCGACTGTTCCTGACAATTCACGAACTTTTATGTGTAAATATATATATATATATATATATATATATATATATATATGTGTGTGTGTGTGTGTGTGTGTGTGTGTGTGTATGTGAATATTAAATTGGGAAAACATTAAACGGTGTGATTGTTATGAAAATAAGTTATGAAGTCTATTATATGACTTGAGAATATTAACAATGTATTATACGTATAATACTTTACATGAACGTACTTGTTTCAATATGTTTATTGGTGGAATTAGAAGATAATATCAAATGATTGATTTATCAGATACATTGTATGATTACGAGTCTCTGTTGAGAGGTCCACTTTGATTTAGGAAACCTTTCCTTTTTAACGGTATTCGGAATAAATGGTAAAGTCATTTACAAGTAAGAACAAATGTGTCAATTGACGTGGGTTAGACAAAAGTTAGTGAAGAACTGGATTTCATAATATTCGACTGATCTATTTTCAAACGTATTAAAATGATTTCAAAAACTGAGTATTGTAATCTGTTATTTATAAAGGATTATATAGAATTAGAAGAATTCAATTAAAGCTTTATATTATAAATTTATATATATAGTGTTTCAAAAACGTAAACGTGATACGACATAGTAAATTCTATTATTTAAACAGTTATACATAATAATCTTTGAAATATAATTAGTTTTGAAAAACCAAATATTATATTATTAGATAAATATTTCAGACATTTATATTATGTATAAATTTATAATTCTAAATGAAAATATATATATATATATATATATATATATATATATATATATATATATATATATTAACTTAGTCATAAAACTTTTTGATTTAAATTAATATGCTTTGATAAATAGCGAGGCGTTGATTTATAGAAGCAAATGACCAAAATACTTAAATGATTAAGTTACACTTTGAATAATATAGTTAATGGTGAACTAAGTCGAATTATTCATAAAGGTACACGTCGCGTATTGTTTAGTACAAGTTTTCTCAGCGTACGAGTTAGTGTTCGAGAAACCGAAACCGGAACATAAATCGAGAGACAACGTACGTGTCATCGGAACAAATTTTACAAGTCAATTATGCTCGTGAATATAATATAATATATAAATAATTATATAAATTAAATAATTAATTATATATAAAAAATAATATAAGTGTCGGCAGCCAAAATAATGCGATGTGAGCTAGATTTCAAAGCCATGCGATCGCATGGCCATGTAGTTCTAGCCCCAGGCGATCGCATGGGGTGCTCTTTCAAAAATGATTCTATAAAGCTCGATCGTTCTGGACTCAAACACACACATATCACATATCCATTTATATTACTCCGTATATATTTATATTATTATTATTATTATTATTATTATTACTATTATTATTATTATTATTATTATTATTATTATTATTAGGAGTGTTAGGTATTGTTATTATTAGTATTTATACATAAAATACTACGACGGAGTGTTGATCGAGTAATTTAAAAATGGATTTTTGAGCGGGAGAGAGATGAGGAAACTATGGGTTATAGCTATGGAGGTTATGTGTATGGTTCATGGGTTTGTTCGTAAGGTCAATCTAGTGTTTATCATCTCTGTTGCGTCTACGTACAATTCCTGCAATATTGATACGTGAGTACTCAAAACTTAACTTTTATATATTAATAGTGTATCCTTGACTAGTGCTCGAGTATATATATGTTTATGCATGCTTGTATGTTTAATTTTATCGTAAGATAGCTTATGATAAATTATAAATTTGGTATATATGCGATTGGGATAAGGTATATGATATGCACGTCGTTGGAAAGCTGGCGAAAAATTAAAAACTTTTCATTTAGATATCGAATGGTTTCGATGAACGGATTAGAAGTTATAGTCAACTGAATTTTAGTATTATTGTTAAAATGATTATTATTACTATCGTCGTTATTATTGTCATTATTATTATTATTATTATTATCTAATAATAATAATAATAATAATAATAATAATAATAATAATAATAATAATAATAATAATAATAATTTTTATTATTAATATTATTATCATTATTAATATAAGTATTATTATTAAAATTGTTATTTTCATTATTATTATTGTTATTATTATTATTATTATTATTATTATTATTATTATTATTATTATTATTGTTATAATTGAATATTATTATTAATATTATCATTATTATTATCATAATTATTAGTATTATCATTAATATTATTATAATACTTATTAGTATCATTATCATTAAAACTAATATTAGTATCATCTAATTATTATAATTGCTATTATTATCATTATTATGAATGCGATATAAAAGAGTACTAAAAGGTATTAAACGAATCTATTAGGAAATAATGAGTATAAGTATTATGATGAAATAAAAATATTGTAAGTTATTGATTTAGATAAAAATATCATATTCATTATTTTTTATCATTATTATTAAAAGTATTATTAATATTAAAACTATCATTCTTACTAAAATTATTATTTTTAATAAAAATATCTTTGTTATTATAAATTATCATTTTATCATAATTATTATCATTTTTAGTAAATATAAATATTGTTCTTTCTATTAGTAGAATAATAATTATTATTACAAAATAATACAACTTTTACTTATTATTGTTATTATCGATATTATTTTATCAAATAAATATGTGATACAAAGATATTATACTACATGTAATATAATTACATTAATAATACTTATCATTATATTCTTATGATATTAAATGAACTTTATAAATTTTATTACTTAAGATATATAAAAGTATATTTTTATTATAAAAATTTTAATATAAAATTTTATTTATTAATAAATGAATTATATTATTTACTCTAATAAAAGCTATTAAATATATTAAATATATAAAACAACTATATTTAAGTTATATAATAATCATGTATAAATTTTGGAAATCATTTTTTTAGTCAGATTGACTTTTGTTGACTTTTGCATGATAATCTCGAGCATTAGGATTGTGATACACTATGACCTGACCTAAATTGTTAGACAGTTATTGACCAACATATATATATATATATATATATATATATATATATATATATATATATATATATATATATATATATATATATATATATATATATATATATATATATATATATATATATATATATATATAATTTATATAGGTTCGTGAATTTGAGGCCAACCTTGCACTTGTTCAATGCCATCATATGCATTATTTACCACGAAATACAGTATAGTGAGTTTTATTTTCTCCCTTTTTAAATGCTTTTGCAATATAAATTTTTGGGACTGAGAATACATGCGCTGCTTTTATAAATGTTTTACAAAATAGACACAAGTAATCGAAACTACATTCTATGGTTGGATTATCGAAATCGAATATGCCCCTTTTTAGTCTGGTAATCTAAGAATTAGGGAACATACACCCTAATTGACGCTGTAACATCCCGCGTTTTTCCGTTAAATTTATTTTTAACCCCGTCTTTTTTTAGATAATATCTTTCGTTATCTAAATTCGTATCTTTCGTTAACTAACGTTCTTAATATTTTCGTTATTTGATTTAACATCTCTCATTTACTCTAGCATTTTTAAAATATTCGTTCGGTTAATTCACGCACCCGCTTTGAAACTTGAGGGACCAAAGTTGGCTAGTGTGCAAACTAGTTGACTAGGTCAACTAGTCAACCCACCATCTCGTCCACTCATTCACTCCATCTTCCACCTCCCCATTTTCTCTACTTCCACTTTTTGCTCTCAAACTCCAATATCACTAAATCATCATCTAAATTCGATCTAGGAGGCTTACAACAACACAAATTACATATTCGTGATCCTCTCATCATCCTCTACATTTTGGTACCAATTTCATCTCGTTTGGGTAACATTTCTAAAACTCTAGATTTCATGTTCTTAGTGTTTTTGACTTGAAATGGTGTTAATTAGTGTCTATGGCTCAAGCCTAACATGAATATGTGTTTGGTTTGCTCGATTTGTTGTTTTGAGTAACTAGCTTGAATATGAAAAATGGGTGTGCTTAATCTTGAATTTTGGATGATTAAATGTTGTTTAAATGTTAAGGCTCATGTATTAAATGTGTTACTAGCATCATTAGCTTCATTTTGATGTATAGGTTGATTTAGAAAAGCTCCATTTACAAAATGATTGAATTCATGATTTTGGTTAGGGTTTGATGAACTTTGAAATGAACTTTTGATGCGTTGAACACTATGAAATTTGTTAGTTAGTATTTAGTTGTATTGTATGTTTAATTACCTTCAAAACGGCGTATCGTATGTGTAAATTGGTTTCCCGAATTACGAAATGCATTTTATGAACTTGAAACTTTGATAATGAACTTTTAACGATCATTCGACGAGGATTTTGATTTTTTTAAATGATGTTTTTGGTAAATGAAATGTATTTAGTTGTATTCCTCGTCAAAATACCTTTCCAACGATATAAGATACGTGTTTTGAATGTTTACGGTTCAAAAGTTATGGTCGTTTGAAGTTGGATTCGTGCTTGAGTGTTCAAAAACTGCCAGACTTGCTGAACAGACATTCTGAGCGCCGCTCAAGGTCCTGAAGCGCCGCTCCGGGCCCCGGCTGTCCAAAAATGCACATTTTCGTTTAATTCTAACTATGCTACGCACCCCCAATCAACATGAAACTTGGCCAACATGCTTATATGTGATTAAAAACCTCAAAAAAATTGTCCGAGACCCGACCCGAACGTGTTGACTTTTTTGTTGACTTTGACTTGACCAAAGTTGACTTTTGTTCAAACTTAACCAATACTTGTTTAAACTGTTCTAATCTTCTTGTATACTTGATTCTTGAATGAAATTTGACAACTTGATTCACATGCTTTATAATCGAGTCGTAACGAGCCATCGGACTAATTGAACACATTTCGCCCAACCTTGTGTCGTAACCCGGTATTGATATAACTTACTTGTTTAGGTCAAGACTAAGTAACTTTCATGCACACGTTTACTTTGTGAAGTACTTTTATACTCGTGCACCCAAGGTGAGATCATAGTCCTACATTTTCAATAACTTTTATACTTTTAAATTGTAGGCTGAGAAACATATACTTTGTATACATTTTATACGGTTTATACTCTTATACTTTAAACACAAATACGAAAACGAAGATACATACGAGTTACAACAAAAGTCCTCAATCCAATTGTCATTAGTTACAATTGCAGGGTGTAAGTGTAATCGAGTAATTATGTTGTGTGGCCATATGTGTTTGACGAACCCTCATTCAGACGGTTCGCTACCGTTAGTGAATGAAATATAATTTTATCGGGTATAGTGTAAGTTCTAAAACTATAGATTAATGGTTCAGAGGAAAGATTCAGTTAAGCTTTGGTAATTGGGTGCTCGTGATACAAACAACATTCTTTGGAATATATACGATTTGGATAATCAACTATACGAAAATCTTGTGGTTCAAAAACAACGTTTACAAATACACCTATGATTTCACCAACATTTTTTGTTGACAGTTTTCTATATGTTTCTCAGGTTCATACTTGGCTACTTGATACATGCTTCCGCACACTTTGATTACTTGCTTGGGGTCAACCACGCATACATACGCTAGCGATAGCACTTTTGGATTCAAACTTAAAGCATACATACTTACGTTATTTATAGCAATAGTGATTTTAAACTAATTATGTCGCAAGTTATTTCATTTATACTTTATAACTTTTGTAAACTTAAACTTGTTGTCGAACCATTGGGTAAACTAAACTTTGCAAGTCATGCACGTTTCAAATGAATGCGACATAATTTTGGTCAAACACGTCTCATATAGGGACTATGACCACGTAATGGGACCTAAGTTAACGGCGCCGTCAATGACGATTTTACCGGGTCATTACAGATGGTATCAGAGCGTTGGTTGTAGGGAACTAGGATGTGCATTAGTGTGTCTGACAGAGTCTTTAGGACGCATTAGTGAATCTAGACTACAACCGGATAGTTAGCCATTGCATTCTGACATACATTTGCTATAGATAGCACTTACTTGACTACTTGTGAATTATACTTGAATCCTTCTTAGGTAAACTCCTTAATGGTACCAAGTTTTCGTCATACAATCCTGTACTCTACCACTTTCTGGTAACACGCGTAATTTCAAGATTCATACACGTATGGATGACAACAACTTCATTAGTCACACTAGTTCAGGAACTCGGTATCCTCGGTTGTTATTCACTATCATCCCAGCTTACTATCCACAAGTGCTGTAAAGTTTCCACCATTATGGCAATCAATAACCACTACCGATATTACACCGGTGTTCTTCACTACCTACCACTTTGTGTTACTACCATTACTACTCTAGGTGAGTATCGTCATCAATACTTATCACTACGATTGCGTACTATTCGTTATCATAATTCGTTACACTTCTCGTACCGGAATACATTATTTTTTTACTTGAACCGCATTTAACGTGAACAATCATTTATACCCTTCCCTCGGGGAACGCTTCTTTAGAGTTGCACTAATTCTTTCGATTCAGTACGAGTCAAGTTAGAGACGTCGTTACACTTTGTTCATTGTAAAACTTCACAATCACACGAACTTGATTCTATGGAGTGATGTGGGAATGGAGGTATGAGTTAGCATAATATAACAACACTCGATCAATGTGGTTATATTATGGTAAGTCATACCAAAGTTCTAATGACTCGTGATGGTGATTTGACTCGATCAACATAATCACCATCATGTGCCATGTACATGACTTCATTTTTCTTGTTGGATATCTAAAAACTCCGAGAATATTGATAACAACCATACCAGGACACATCTTCGATTATTGTCGAACCATATTTATGCTTCCGAATGAATGACAAATTCTTTCAACTTCAAAACATACGTTATACGTGTATACTATCTCGTCTTCGCTCAATTTTATCGACGAGCTACAGAATGCTTGGTATGCTCATATCGAGGTGGAAACTTCTCTCGCATTGCACTCGTACTTCTGTTTAAGGAGATCTTTTATTCTAAATTCTCAATGGAGAGAGAGACTCTTCACGTTATACTAGTATTCGCCACGAGGGTGAATAGTCCTAATGAACATTTTTCAGAAACCGATAAGAAACTTGTTCCAACAAACGTTTTCAAGTCCTAACAAACTTGTTCAAAAATATATCTTAAAGAAATGTACCTCGTCTCGGATCGAGATGCTCGTTTCACTTATAGACTTACAAAAAGCCTCGGGACCACGTTTAAACATTAGTACCATGTATCATCCACAACCCGACGGACCAAGCAAACATACGGTTTAAACCTCGGAAGCCATAAAACGAATTTGTGTTATCGAATTTCAAATTTACTCGGGGAAAAGTCTTTGCCTTTAACCGAATTCTCTTACAATGATAGTTATCACACGAGTATTGACGCCACACCTTTTAAAAACTCATATAGCCGCATTTGTCGTTCTCTTAATTGTTGGGCCGAAGTAGGCGACAAGCAAACCACCGGAATCGAACTCATTCATGAAGTAACCGTTAAGATCGTTCAAATCCAAGAAAGGCTCAAGACGGCCCGTAGTTGCCAAAAGAGCTATGCCGATGTTAGACGTAAACCTCTCGAATTCCAAGTGAGTGACCGCGTAATATTAATAGTCGCACCTTGAAAAGGTGTAATCCATTTTGGGAAACGTAGAAAGCTAAATCCGCGATATTTTGATCTTTTTTGAAATCTTGTAGCATATTGTAACTGTTGCTTACCGTTTCGAACTTCCAACGCAATCGAGTCCCGTGCATACTACATTCCACATGTCAAACTTGAAATAGTGTCTTGCCCAACAAGAACTTGTTATTCCTTTCGATGAGTTTACTATCGATGAAAAACTCCACTTCGTAGAAGAACCCGTTGGAATTATGGATCGCGAAACCAAACTTTAAAACATCGTAAAATCCTGACTGTCAAAGTTCGTTGAAATGCCCAAGGAAGTACCCTCACTTATTCGTAGAATTTGCAATGCAAGATTTCGAGGAAGAAACAACGACTACTACTTCCAATTAAATTTCACGACGAAATTTCTTTTAAGGTGTAGGTAATGTAACATCCCACGTTTTTCCGTTAAATTTATTTTTAACCCCGTCTTTTTTTATAGATAATATCTTTCGTTATCTAAATTCGTATCTTTCATTAACTAACGTTCTTAATATTTTTGTTATTTGATTTAACATCTCTCGTTTACTCTAGCGTTTTTAAAATATTCGTTCGGTTAATTCACGCACCTGCTTTGAAACTTGAGGGACCAAAGTTGGCTAGTGTGCAAACTAGTTGACTAGGTCAACTAGTCAACCCACCTTCTCATCCACTCATTCACTCCATCTTCCACCTTCCCATTTTCTCTACTTCCACTTTTTGCTCTTAAACTCCAATATCACTAAATCATCATCTAAATTCGATCTAGGAGGCTTACAATAAAACAAATTACATATTCGTGATCCTCTCATCATCCTCTACATTTTGGTACCAATTTCATCTCGTTTGGGTAACATTTCTGAAACTCTAGATTTCATGTTCTTAGTGTTTTTGACTTGAAATGGTGTTAATTAGTGTCTATGGCTCAAGCCTAACATGAATATGTGTTTGGTTTGCTCGATTTGTTGTTTTGAGTAACTAGCTTGAATATGAAAAATGGGTGTGCTTAATCTTGAATTTTGGATGATTAAATGTTGTTTAAATGTTAAGGCTCATGTATTAAATGTGTTACTTGCATCATTAGCTTCATTTTGATGTGTAGGTTGATTTAGAAAAGCTCCATTTACAAAATGATTGAATTCATGATTTTGGTTAGGGTTTGATGAACTTTGAAATGAACTTTTGATGCGTTGAACACTATGAAATGTTGTTAGTAAGTATTTAGTTGTATTGTATGTTTAATTACCTTCAAAACGGCGTATCGTATGTGTAAATTGGTTTCTCGAATCACGAAATGCATTTTATGAACTTGAAACTTTGATAATGAACTTTTAACGATCATTCGACGAGGATTTTGATTTTTGTAAATGATGTTTTTGGTAAATGAAATGAGTTTAGTTGTATTCCAAGTCAAAATACCTTTCCAGCGATATAAGATACGTGTTTTGAATGTTTACGGTTCATTAGTTATGGTCGTTTGAAGTTGGATTCATGCTTGAGTGTTCAAAAACTGCCAGACTTGCTGAACAGACATTCTGAGCGCCGCTCAAGGTCTTGGAGCGCCGCTCCGGACCCCGGCTATCTAAAAATGTACATTTTCGTTTAATTCTAACTATGCTACGCACCCCCGATCAACATGAAACTTGGCCAACATGCTTATGTGTGATTAAAAACCTCGGAAAAATTGTCCGAGACCCGACCCGAACGTGTTGACTTTTTCGTTGACTTTGACTTGACCAAAGTTGACTTTTGTTCAAACTTAACCAATACTTGTTTAAACCGTTCTAATCTTCTTGTATACTTGATTCTTGCATGAAACTTGACAACTTGATTCACTTGCTTTATAATCGAGTCGTAACGAGCCATAGGACTAATTGAACACATTTCGCCCGACCTTGTGTCGTAACCCGGTATTGATATAACTTACTTGTTTAGGTCAAGACTAAGCAACTTTCATGCACATTTAATTTGTGAAGTACTTTTATACTCGTGCACCCGAGGTGAGATCATAGTCCCACCTTTTCAATAACTTTTATACTTTTAAATCGTGGGCTGAGAAACATATACTTTGTATACATTTTATACGGTTTATACTCTTATACTTTGAACAAAAATACAAAAACGAAGATACATATGAGTTAGAGCAAAAGTCCTCAATCCAATTGTCATTAGTTACACTTGCAGGGTATAAGTGTAAGCGAGTAATTATGTTGTGTGGCCATACGGGTTTGACGAACCCTCATTCAGACGGTTCGCTACCGTTAGTGAATGAAATATAATTTTATCGGGTATAGTGTAAGTTCTAACACTATAGATTTCAAGATTCAGAGGAAAGATTCAGTTAAACTTTAGTAATTGGGTGCTCGTGATACAAACAACATTCTTTGGAATATATACGATTTGGATAATCAACTATACCAAAATCTTGTGGTTCAAAAACAACGTTTATAAATACACCTATGATTTCACCAACGTTTTTTGTTGACAGTTTTCTATATGTTTCTCAGGTTCATACTTGGCTACTTGATACATGCTTCCGCACACTTTGATTACTTGCTTGGGGTCAACTACGCATACATACGCTAGCGATAGCACTTTTGGATTCAAACTTAAAGCATACATACATACGCTATTTATAGCAATCGTGATTTTAAACTAATTATGTCGCAAGTTATTTCATTTATACTTTATAACTTTTGTAAACTTAAACTTGTTGTTGAACCGTTGGGTAAACTAAACTTTGCAAGTCATGCACGTTTCAAATGAATGCGACATAATTTTGGCCAAACGCGTCTCATATAGGGACTATGACCACGTAATGGGACCTAAGTTAACGGCGCCGTCAATGACGATTTTGTCGGGTCGTTACCGACGCGAATCCTAAAGATAGATCTATCGGGCCCAACAAGCCCTATCCATGTTGCGGATGCTTTAGTACTTCGAAATTATCAAGTCCGAAGGTTATCCCGGAATGATGGGGATATTCTATATGCATCTTGTGAATGTCGGTTACCAGGTGTTCAATCCATATGAATAATTTTTATGCAGATGCATGATGTTTATGAGAAATGAAATAAAAATCTTGTGGTCTATTTAAATAATGGAAATGATTGATTACGATAAACTAATGAACTCATCAACCTTTTGGTTGACACTTGAAAGCATGTTTATTCTCAGGTATCAAAGAAATCTTCCGCTGTGCATTTGCTCATTTTAGAGATGTTACTTGGAGTCATTCATGGCATATTTTAAAAGATGTTGCATTCAAGTCTTTGAGTTCAATAAAGATTATTATTAAGTAAATGACAGATTAGGTAATTTATAGTTCGGATATTATGAAATGGTATGCATACCTGTCAACTTTCGATGTAATGAAAGGTTGTCTTTCGAAAACGAATGCAATATTTATAATATGTATCATATAGAGGTCAAAACCTCGCAATGTAACCATATGTTATTGTATTCGTCCTTATGGATTAGGACGGGTCGTCTCATGTGGTATCAGAGCGGTGGTCTTAGCGAACCAGGTTTTGCATTAGTTTGTAACAACCCAAACCAGACCACCATCGAACTCGCGGAAAATATAAATTTTTTTTTTGTTTGTTCAGCTAATGGCGCGGCGCGCCAGAAGGCCGTGCGGCGCGCCGATCTGGTCTGTCCAAAAAGCCTTGAAATGCGAAAAAGATTGGCCACTTCCCGACATAATTAGACAAAACGCTTTTAACAACATATTCAAATATGTAAAACTAAAACTATTCAAACATAAAATAAGTTTTACAAAGCGGGGCCCACATTAGCCGTTTTACGAGTTTAATACTAAATATGAGTTTCGACCATCAAAAAGTTTAAGTACCAAACTACACTACGAGCATGGTGTTTGGGATTAAACTACCCAAGTCTCGGTCAAACTCCAAAAGCTAATATCCCAAAAGCTTTCTCTAACAACGACGGGATCTTTAATCCAAGATGATGCCCTTACCCTTATCCACAACCGAACCTATAAAAAGGTAAACAATGAGAGGGTAAGCAAAGCTTAGTGAATGCAATAATTACACATACATATATATAACTCATCTATTTAAAATCACATTCACCAAATACCTCATACGAACTTGTAACTCAATTAGCATGCCATCGTACCCAAAACACTTAACAAGTCGTACATTAACACAAAACCGCATTAGCATATACTCAACACAATGTATATATATATATATATATATATATATATATATATATAAACAATATGCTAAAATAATCGACCATCTCAATATGGTTAACCATAAATGCTATGGTGCTACCGGCTCGTGGTTCACACCATACGTAATTGAGTCATACTCTTTTATAGTGATACCAGCTCGTGGTTCACACTCGATGCTACTGGCTCGTGGTTCACATCTTATTTTATAGTACTACCGGCTCGTGGTTCACACTCGATGCTACCGGCTCGTGGTTCACATCTTATTTTATAGTGCTACCAGCTCGTGGTTCACACTTGATGCTACCGGCTCATGGTTCACATCTTATTGCACACATGTTATGGCACTACCAGCTCGATGGTTCATACCATAACACCCACAAATAAACGTGTCATATACACATACGTATAATTACTCCACTCACCTCAAAATCTCTTGTGAAAGATAATCAAGCTCGGAAATCTTCAATGTAACGTACCTATTACATTATACATAAATCAATCACAAACTCAAGTTGGTCAACCAATTAAAACTCCACTCTAGTGTTATCTTGACCCATGGTGCAATTTCGACCCATTTACACCCTTAACCCTAATATTTGGGTTAACATCCCCAAAACCCTGATCATTAGCCAAGTTAGGTTTAAAACGCATTTCAACACAAGGTTTATGCATTACACAACAACATTAACTAACTTAGGTCCATTTTGACCCATTTGACCAATTTAAGGTCAACACACCCATTTCGGGTCATCCACTAACCCTACTTAACACCCATTTACATATGTATAAGTGTGCTAGTAATTTCACTAACCAATTTAGGCTCATAAACATAAATTGATACTTTGGAAACCCTAGTTAGTCATCTTTGAGTCTACATGACCCAAATTTACCCTAAACCCCCAAATCACTAGCAAAATGGGTTTTATGTGCAACACTAACCCAAACCCTAACCCTTAATACAATTAAAGTAAGAAATTGGGTTTTATAACTTACCAACACAATCACCACGTAGCTAGCGACTAGATGAACAACTTTAGAACTCGCACTAAGACCCGATTCAACCTCCTTCTTCCTTTAATGGAGCTCTCTCACACTAGAACTTCCTCTCTCTCTAGGATTTAATGGAAAGTGATAAGGTAGATGGAAATGGAGTAAATGAGGCTCCAAAACTGATCTAGAGCCTTTAATTCGGGTCCCCATGTATAATTACCAAAAAACCCTCAAAATATCTAATTTAAAAAGAGAAGGGAATCTGTCACAGGCTACTGGCGCAGCGCGCTATATACTTGCGTGGCGCGCAGATCCCCCAGATCAGAATCTGTCCCCTTTTTAAGATGTACAACAAAAACCCCACTTCAAGTATCTTAATTACACTTATGTACACAACAAATAAACTGGTCTTACATAGTGTGTCTAACTGATAGTTGTTTAGATGCATTAGTGAGTCTGGACTTCGACTGTCTCTGCATGTCAAAAGTTTTGCTTATCATTTCTAGTCGAAAATCATCTACCTATCATCCGTAGGAAATTACCTGCTTATCATTCTTAGTCTAGACACATCTTATTGCATTGATTACATGAATAGTGTATAGACAAAATTCATATCTTAGCGTATCTGTTAATTCATATCTTAGCGTATCTGTTACTGTAAACTTTACCTGGCATATTCCGTAAATTCCTCCGTAATCTACGAAATCTTTTGTTCTATATATATATATATATATATATATATATATATATATATATATATATATATATATATATATATATATATATATATATATAGATATTCTATGTAATTATAATACTATCCGATAACCGAAAATCAGTTCATATCGAAAAATCCCTTATCCAATTATACGAAATGGAATTCGCCACTAGTTCAAGTTCCTCGGATTCCAATATGGAGTTTCACTCGAGCTCTGAAGGCAGTGTGACCGGAATAGAGCAACCAATTAGCCATCATCTATTTTGGATGAATTGGGGATGGGTTCATAGTCTACTTAACCATTGGAGACAAGAAGAAGGCGATCCCTTCCATCCACCACATTTCCCTCTTGGCGATGAACCTGAAGCACTTACCGGCGAACCTGTCTGTTATACCATTTTCTCTCTTATTTCCAGAGTATTCCGTCATGATTATATATTATCTCAAATTTTATATCTTATTCATCCGCTCGTCTGAACCGACAATCAACCCGATGTAATAGAAGAAGTCAACGAGCTTCACACTCGGGTAGTGGCTTTGGAGAATATGGTGCAAAGATTACAAGCACCAGCAGCAGCACCGGCAGTAACAATACCATCACCACCACTAACAACAACATCCACATCCCACACCTCAACATCACAATCTGTACCTCGAACATCAACGTCATACGTATCGTAGATACCAAATAGTACTAGCAACACAAACCGATGAAGTATTGATTCATAACTTCATTGCAAAAACATTTTGCGGTAATTATGTAATCTCTAAAGTCTTAGAGACTATCTAGCCCTGATCATAAATCAGATTAGTGAACCAAAATGATACAGGGAAGAATAGAAATCCTGACAAGGATGGTGCACGAATTACAAGCTAGACTTGTTTACCAGCAGCATCAACAGAACCATTAGCATCACAAGCACCGTCAGTTCAAGAATCACCATGGACATCATTACGAATCGATAACGCGTATAGTGTATCAACGAGTTATGAAGTATTAACTTATTCCCTCTGAAGAAATTATGTGTATATTATATATATATATATATATATATATATATATATATATAAATTTTAAGATCAAAATAAATCTTTCCGTACTAAGCTATTATGTATGGATCTTAACTACTCGGTTAATTCATATTACTAATATGCAATGATGTACATCCTTCGTTAACGATTTAACCATTGTTAACTACAACCTTTGTTCCAAACTCAATGAATTCCAATTTATAATAATCAAGGGTATTAATCAATTACATGTTTGATTTTACACTTTCATCTTCGATGTACTCGAAACTTCCTAGAAACATCATTCATACCTTGTGAAATTCACAAGAATCCCACGAACACCAACATCATTCACCAAGTAAATATCAATAAAAATGAATAATGAAGTATTGATTCATAATTTCATTTACGTTGAAGTAATAATCCACGAAGATTACGAAAATTTTAAAGTTTTAGAGATTATTCATTTCTAGTTACAGCCGAAAAAAATGAGTTTAATTTAACATTAACTCATTAAATCTATGTTACATCTGAAGAATATATACACATATATATATTTTCATAAAGATTGTAATAAAAATTCTTTTGTACAAAATATTAATTGTGAATTTTTTTTAACGGGTAGGTAATACCCGAGAGATATATAAATTCACAATTAATATGTTGCATTCTTCGAATCTGATTCAGCAATCATCAACTATACTCCCTACTTTCACAACAATATATATTCTTTTATAGAAATCAAAACAACCATTCTCATCCAAATTTGATTACGTATTCTGATTCTGAAAAATCAAAATCCAAGTTAAGATTTAACCGGTATTATCACTCTTAGATCCTTACATCTTTCAAAGCTATACTTTTCAAAACTGTGCTAGAACATCATATGTATATTAACGATTACTATCTGTGTTCAAACCCTTCGAAATTCCTGAAGACACTTCAAATAATAAACAATCGAGATGATGATCCAACCACATGTTACCCACAGTCATGCATCTGAAAAACTCTCGAAACCAAAGTCATAGTTTAACACGTATCCGTGTCAGACCCTTTGGCATTTATTAGCTAAAATAACTTTTCGATCTCTTTTCAAAATAGACAGTTTTGTCACAGCTCCAGCAAGACAACTTCGACATTTCAGTCAAAACATTCTTATTATAACCTCGATATATACGTTGCCCTTTTGCCAACATTACCGGGGAACCCTTTATGTTCCACCACATTAGCATTAAACTTACCAACAGCTTCACAGATCTTTGACTTTCCAAAAAATCATTATATTTATCGAAACCCCGTCATTTACTCATCCACATCTGGTAACAATAATTGTCATACCAATTACTGGGAATCAACAATCAGTATTTTGAAATCTCGCAGCATGACTACGCCAACAGTTATAGGTGTACATATAACGTCTATCTCCTAGACTTACATACATCGAATGTGAAGTTTCTGAAAAACACCCCAATCTACCATTTAGTTCTTTGAATTTTTGGAAAAGCTGAATGTAGCAGCAGAAACTGTAGACAACCGTAAAAGTCAAAAGTTTGATGATAAAGAATAGTGTGTTGGCCAAGCTCAGAAAAAGAGAAGGTTTGGAACTGGAAAACGGATTGAGCAAACCATGAAGGAGGATGTGGACAAATCACAAGGACGAAATCTACCTTCAAAGAATCCAAATGATTCAGTGTCTGCTGAAGATATTATCGAATACCTTACTCCTGACTCTAAACCTTTACGGAAAAATTTTCATCATCATCCATCGATGTTAGAAATTCTAAGAAATGGTCGTATCTTTCATTATAAATATCCTCCATATTTTTGAAGATATTTTCGTAACCATTCTTATCTGAAATCATTTATCCCCTCGCGTTATCTGCATCACATCATAAAGGATACTGTTTTTGTTTCTAAACATCTGAAACCTCTGAGTGTAAAGTATGAATGTTTTTGAAGTAGTGTTAGGAACTGAAGCATGAGTTAGTATAATATAATGACACTTGATCAACGTGATTATATTACAGTAAGTCATGCTGAGTTTCTAAATGGAACGTGATGATTCACAGATCATAAAGTCATCATGTGCTATATTACACGACTCTTGTATTCTACTTAAACTCTAAGCATATCAAGAAAATATTTTTCTTGATGATTCAGTCTTTTCCAGGATGTTCTGGTAATTTGACAAATCAAGATCGTGCCATTACGATTTACTTCTTAGAACATTAACTATGTTCATTCCGAAATTCATACTTACGAATTCTGGACCATTACATACGGTGTTTAATCGCAAGAAGAGGAAACGAAAGAATGAAGCTCAAAAATAGAAATTAGAGTATAAAATCGCAGCAAATAAGAGAGAGTATTAACTGTCGATGACAGTGATTATAGAAGACAGAAGCAAGGACTTTGAAATATAAGGGAAAGTATAAAACCCGACAGCAACACAAAAATTACAAACCGTGTATATCAATACGTATTGCAACGTAAAGATACGGGAGAATTAAAAACATTATAACCCCAAGGTAATAGTAAAAGTAAATAAAATCCTCCCGTGGAAGATGAAAGAGAAGAATGACAGATATAAAAGTTAGGAGTATATCAAGGATCAGGATGGGATGGAGCATATTGAAGAATACTTTAAAATATAAGTTGATGGAGAAAGAATAGAAGGTGTGAGTTGTAAGAAAATGAAGAGGGTGAATTTATAGTAAGATATCCGATAGAGCAATCAAAGCAGATGATCTCATTTAAAGCGGATCCTAATTTCCTTGATTACCGAAGAATCAAATCTTATTACGAAGATTTTCTCCAAATTCCTTGACCTCTAGAAATCAATCCTATCTACCTCAAAAGATATGACGAAACTTTATTTTCTCATTTCACTCTTTTGCGATAGCTTCACTCGTACTCTTCACAAAATCAAATTACTCAATGATGATAAAACTATATTACTCAATGATGCTAAACTATATTACTCAATGATGATAAAACTATATTTATCAACTCATATTCGTCATAATAACATTTTTATCGTTAGCCATGACGACCTCGATCAAATTTCGGGGACGAAATTTCTTTAACGGGTAGGTACTGTGACAACCCGGAAATTTCTGACCAAATTTAAACTTCATCTTTATATGTTTTTGACATGATAAACAAAGTCTGTAATGTTGAAATCTCAAAAACTTTGAACTGTGTTCATGTATTCATTTACCCTTCGACTGTTCCCGACGATTCACGAACTTTTATGTGTAAATAAATATGCAAGAATATATATATATATATATATATATATATATATATATATATATATATATATATATATATATATATATATATATATATATATATATATATATAACTTAGTTATAAAATGTTTTGATTTAAATTAATATGCTTTGATAAATAACGAGGCGTTGATTTATAGAAGAAAATGACCAAAATACTTGAATGATTAAGTTACACTTTGAATAATATAGTTAATGGTGAACTAAGTCGAATTATTCATAAAGGTACACGTCGCGTATTGTTTAGTACAAGTTTTCTCAGCGTACGAGTTAGCATTTCAGAAACTGAAACCGGAACATAAATCGAGAGACAACGTACGTGTCATCGGAACAAATTTTACAAGTCAATTATGCTCGTGAATATAATATAATATATAAATAATTATATAAATTAAATAATTAATTATATATAAAAAATAATATAAGTATCGGCAGCCAAAAAAATCCGATGTGAGCTAGATTTCAAAGCCATGCGATCGCATGGCCATGTAGTTCTAGCCCCATGCGAACGCATGGGGTGCTGTTTCAAAAATGATTCTATAAAGCTCGATCGTTCTGGACTCAAACACACACATATCACATATCCATTTATATTACTCTGTATGTATTCATATTTATATTATTATTATTATTATTATTATTATTATTATTATTATTATTATTATTATTATAATTATTATTATTATTATTATTATTATTATTATTATTATTATTATTATTATTATTATTATAATTATTATTATTATTATAATTATAATTATTATTATTATTATTATTATTATTATTAGGAGTATTAGGTATTGTTATTATTATTATTTATACATAAAATACTACGACGGAGTGTTGATCGAGTAATTTAAAAATGGATTTTTGAGCGGGATAGAGATGAGGAAACTATGGGTTATAGCTATGGAGGTTATGAGTATGGTTCACGAGTTTGTTCGTGAGGTCAATCTAGTATTTATCATCTCTGTTGCGTCTACGTACAATTCCTGCAATATTGAATCACAATATTGATACGTGAGCACTCAAAACTTAACTTTTATATATTAATAGTGTATCCCTGACTAGTGCTCGAGTATATATATGTTTATGCATGCTTGTATGTTTAATTTTATCGTAAGATAGCTTATGATAAATTATGAATTTGGTACATATGCGATTGGGATAAGGTATATGATATGCACGTCGTTGGAAAGCTGGCGAAAAATTAATAACTTTTCATTTAGATATCGAATGGTTTCGATGAACGGATTAGAAGTTATAGTCAACTGAATATTAGTATTATTGTTAAAATGATTATTATTACTATCGTCGTTATTATTATTATTATTATCTAATAATAATAATAATAATAATAATAATAATAACAATAATAATAATAATAATAATAATAATAATAATAATAATAATAATAATAATAATAATAATAATAATAATAATAATAATAATTATTATTATTATTATTATTATTATTATTATTATTATTATTATTATTATTATTATTATCATTATTAATATAAGTATTATTATTAAAAATTGTTATTGTCATTATTATTATTATTATTATTATTATTATTATTATTGTTGTTGTTATAATTGAATATTATTATTAATATTATCATTATTATTATCATAATTATTAGTATTATCATTAATATTATTATAATACTTATTAGTATTATTATCATTAAAACTAATATTAGTATCATCTAATTATTATAATTGCTATTATTATCATTATTATGAATGCGATATAAACGAGTACTAAAAGCTATTAAACGAATCGATTAGGAAATAATGAGTATAAGTATTATGATGAAATAAAAATATTGTATGTTATTGATTTAGATAAAAATATCATATTCATTATTTTTTATCATTATTATTAAAAGTATTATTAATATTAAAACTATCATTCTTACTAAAATTATTATTTTTAATAAAAATATCTTTGTTATTATAAATTATCATTTTATCATAATTATTATCATTTTTAGTAAATATAAATATCGTTCTTTCTATTAGTAGAATAATAATTATTATTACAAAATAATACAACTTTTACTTATTATTGTTATTATCGATATTATTTTATCAAATAAATATGTGATACAAAGATATTATACTACATGTAATATAATTACATTAATAATACTTATCATTATATTTTTATGATATTAAATGAACTTTATAAATTTTATAACTTTTGCTATAATTTATAAATTTTATAAATTTTAGTAAGAATCATTATATATATATATATATATATATATATATATATATATATATATATATATATATATATATATATATATATATATATATATATATATATATATATATATATATATATATATATATATATATATATGTATATATATATATATATATGTTCGTGAATTCGATGCCAACCTTGCACTTGTTTAATGCCATCATATGCATATTTACTACAAAATACAGTATAGTGAGTTTCATTTGATCCCTTTTTAAATGCTTTTGCAATATATATTTTTGGGACTGAGAATACATGCGCTGCTTTTATAAATGTTTTACGAAATAGACACAAGTAATCGAAACTACATTCTATGGTTGGATTATCGAAATCGAATATGATCCTTTTTAGTCTGGTAATTTAAGAATTAGGGAACAGACACCTTAATTGACACGAATCCTAAAGTTAGATCTATCGGGCCCAACAAGCCCCATCCATGTTGCGAATGCTTTAGTACTTTGAAATTATCATGTCCGAAGGTTGTCCCGGAATGATGGGGATATTCTATATGCATCTTGTGAATGTCGATTACCAGGTGTTCAATCTATATGAATGATTTTTATGCAGATGCATGATGTTTATGAGAAATGAAATGAAAATCTTGTGGTCTATTTAAATAATGGAAATGATTGATTACGATAAACTAATGAACTCACCAACCTTTTGGTTGACACTTGAAAGCATGTTTATTCTCAGGTATCAAAGAAATCTTCCGCTGTGCATTTGCTCATTTTAGAGATATTACTTGGAGTTATTCATGGCATATTTCAAAAGACGTTGCATTCAAGTCATTGAGTTCAATAAAGATTATTATTAAGTAAATGACAGATTGGGTCATTTATAGTTCGAATATTATGAAATGGTATGCATACCTGTCAAGTTTCGATGTAATGAAAGATTGTCTTTTGAAAACGAATGCAATGTTTGTAAAATGTATCATATAGAGGTCAATACCTCGCAATGTAACCATATGCTATTATATTCGTCCTTATGGATTAGGACGGGTCGTCTTCTACTGAAGAACTCCAACCTGATGTTGACTATGATAGGGATGATGAGGAAGAGGAAGAGGAAGAAGAAAAGGTCGAGGTATTTGTAGGAGAGATGGTTGAGGAAGAAGAAGAACCTTCTGAGGAAGAATTTGAGTCTGAGCCTAGGTCTGAGCCCACTGTTGTCTTAGCTCCTTCTCTAAAGAGGAAAGAACCTGAGACACCAACTGTTGATACCCCTAGTCCCTCCAAGAAGCCTAACACAACCGACATGGCTATGATTGTTGAATGACAAGACAAGTTGGAAAATGAACAAAAGAGTCTGTTTGATACCTTTCCAGTTATACTTAAGGACCAAAGTGAGAAGAATAAAGTGGTAGAAAGATTTATGAAGTATGTCCAAGATCTACTTTGGGATAGGGAGCAAGTATCTGTTCATGCCCGATTGGCTAAAGTTGAGGAGAGTCAAGGCCAGTTGAGCAAACTCATGGCAGACATGGAGGCACTCCAAGCAAAGCAGTATAAGGACTTAAAAGACTTCATGGACTTGTTTAATTAGACAACAACAATAGGATCTTGTCCTTCTAGTTTATTCATTTATGTTTCATTTTTCTATTCATTCATGTAAAGGCCTTGCCTACCGTACTTTTCATTTCTGTGTAATAAGGATGTTTATATCCACTAGTTATTAATAAAAGTGAAGTGTTTGTTTTAAATATCTTGTCTTATCTTACCATATCTGTATGTGTGTGTTGTGTGATTATTATGAATTTTGATCGCAAACTTATATTTATTGCACCATAACTCTTCAACTAATACTTCATTTATGTATTGAAGAAAATGGCTCGTGGTGCCCAAACAAACGACAACAACACTACTCCCAACGTCACTCTCTATGTCAAGCAATTTCAGATGCTCTTAGCTGCTGCTCAAGGCAACCACGAAATGGAAATCAAAACAACAATGGTCAACAGAATCTCCCCAAACCTTGTTCATACAAGGATTTCTCAAACTGCAAGCGTCCAAGCTATAAGGGAACTGAAGGACCGGTTGAACTAAACCGGTGGTTAGAAAAGCTTGAGTCTATTTTCAGGATATGTAATTGTGCGGACGTCGATCGCGTTAAGTTTGATACAGGATCTTTATCTGGTGGTGCACTGACTTGGTGGACCGCATATTCTCAAATTGTGGGACTTGATACTGCAAATTCCATCCCATGGACTGTCCTAAAAAGAATGATGACAGACAAGTACTGTCCGAGAATCAAGTCCAGAAAATGGAAAGTGAGTTCTGGGAACTCAAGATAAAGGGTACTGACATTGAGGCTTATACCAACCACTTCTTAAAGTTGGCTACATTGTGCCCCGACATGGTACTTACGGAACACAAGAAGATTGAACGATATGTTGAAGGTCTGCCTGATGAGATTCAGGGTAATGTGATAGCTGCTGGTAAGGAGACCGTCGATGGTGTGATTTTGATGGCTCAGAATTTGGTTATGGAAAAAAGACTAAAGCTCGTCACTAATAAACAGACTGAAGTAAAAGTTGCTAATAATAAAAGGAAGTTTGAGCCTGCACAGAGTTCGGGTCAGGGTTTAAGAAAGAGGGTTAGTGATGCTACAAAAAGTGGTTATATTGGAACAAAGTCGTTATGTAATAGCCGTGATAGGCATCATCATGAGAGGTGCACTGCTGACTGCAGTAGGTGTAAGAATATTGGCCACTCAGCCATGCATTGTAAGGTTGTGCTTCCTGCGACCAACACTCCAGTTGCAAAGACTAATCCAACCGTGCCTACTTGTTACAGTTGTGGGGAAGCGGGCATTTTAGAAACTAGTGCCTTAAGAACAAGACTGCAACAGCTGGTAATGCTAAGGGTAGAGCATTTGTCATGACTACCGAAGAGGCCCGTGAAGAAGATGAAGTTATAACCGGTACGTTTCTTGTTAACAATTGCTATGCTACTGTTTTATTCGATACTGGTGCTGATGGAAGTTATGTGTCTACTGATTTCTGTACCTTATTTGCTGAGAAACCAAGTACCCTAAATACTAAGTGTCTCGTAGTAGAAGTAGAAAACGGTAAGGTTATGAAAGTAGACAAAATTTATAAAAGCTGTGACTTAATCTTCGCCGACAAACTCTTTAAGATTGACTTATTGCCAGTCGAGTTAGGAAGCTTTGACATAGTTGTAGGAATGAACTGGTTGAGGCCATTAAGAGCAGGAATAATGTGCTATGATAAGACCATTAATAAACCTCTCAAAAATAGAGATACCTTAGTCGTACAAGGAGAGAAGAGTGGTTCTAAACTCAACATTATATCTTATATCAAAACTCGTAAATACCTGATGAAGGGATATCACGCCATCTTGGCTAATGTTAAGGAAGTCGAACTGAAAGAGAAACTAATTGAAGATGTTTCGGTGATTAGAGAATTTCCTGAAGTTTTTTCGGAGGAACTCCCTGGTCTTCCACCTCAAAGACAAGTCGAGTTTCAAATCGATTTAACTCCCGGTGTTGCACCTGATGCAAAGGCACCATACCGACTAGCTCCGTCTGAGATGAAGGAATTATCCATCTAGCTACAAGAACTCTTAGAGAAAGGATTCATTCATCCTGGCTCATCTCCATGGGGAGCACCCGTTCTTTTTGTTAAGAAGAAAGATGTTACATTGAGAATGTGTATTGATTACCGAGAACTCAACAAGTTAACTATCAAGAACTGTTATCCACTTTCGTGTATTGATAACCTATTTGACCAACTGCAAGGGTCAAGTATCTATTTAAAGATTGATCTTAGGTCTGGTTATCATCAAATGAGAGTCAAGAAAACTGATGTTCCCAAGACTGCCTTCCGAACTCGTTACAGACATTACAAATTTCGCCTTTTGGTTTACCAAACGCACCTACTGTATTCATGGATCTTATGAACCGTGTATGAAAACCTTATCTTGACAAGATCATGATTGTATCGATGAAATCTTAATCTATTCCAAGAATGAGCAAGAGCATGAACGACATTTACGTTTGATCTTAGAGTTGCTAAAGAATGAACAACTATATGCCAAGTTCTCCAAGTGTGAATTCTGGTTACGAACAGTTCAATTTCTTGGACATGTGGTTGATAGTGAAGGAATACATGTTTATCCAGCAAAAATCACTACTATTCAGAACTGGAAAATACCCAAGAGTGCGAAGCATATTCGCCAATTTTTGGGACTTGCTGGTTATTACCGAAGATTCATCGTAGGATTTTCTATTCTAGCGAAACCTCTTACTAAACTAACTCACAAGGGAAGAAGTTTGAATGGTCTGAAGAACAAGAACCTGTATTTAAGATTCTAAAGAAGAAATTGACCACATCCTTTTTCTATCTTTACCTGATGGCACTGATGATTTTGTAATCTATTGTGATGCCTCGAACTAAGGTTTTAGATGTGTTTTGATGCAACGTAAAAGTGTTATTACATACACATCTAGACAACTTAAGAAATATGAGAAGAATTATACCACACATGACCTAGAGTTAGGAGCTGTGGTATTCGCATTGAAGACGTGGAGACATTACCTTTACGGAATTAAATTCACGGTGTTTACCGATCATAAAAGTCTTTAACATATTTTCAATTAGAAACAACTGAACATGTGGCAACGGCGATGGGTTGAACTATTAAACGACTACGATTGTGAGCTTAAGTACCATCCCGGTAAGGAAAATGTTGTTGTCGATGCTCTCAGTCGAAAGGAACGTAATAAACCTATTCGAGTCCGAGCTTTGAACATGGTCATTCATACGAATCTTACAACTTGAATCCGCGAAGCACAAATTGAGGCATTGAAGGAACAGAATGTCCAACTCGAGGGACTAAAAGGTCTCGAAAAGCAACTTGAACTTAAGGGAAACAGAACACGGTATTTTAACAACCGAATCTGGGATCCATACTTCGAAAATCTATGAGGAATAGTCTTGGATGAAGCACACAAGACTAGGTATTCTATTCACCCAAGTTCTAGTAAAATGTATGATGATTTGAAAGAGTTTTATTGGTGGCCTAATCCGAAATTTGATATTGCTAAATATGTGAGCAAGTGTCTTACTTGTTTGAAAGTTAAGGCCGAGCATCAAAAGCCGTCTGGTTTACTTCAACATCCAGATATTCCGCAGTGGAAGTGGAAATGTATCGCTATGGACTTTATTACTAAATTGCCCAAGACTTTAAGTGGCAATGATACTATTTGGGTCATAGTGGATCGTCTTACTAAATCTGCACATTCCTTACAGATCAAGGAAAATGACAAGATGGAGAGATTGTCACAACTTTATATCAAAGAGATTGTCTCACGTCATGGTGTTCCTATCTCTATCATTTCTGATCGCGACAGCCGATTCACTTCTAGATTTTGGAAATCTTTACAATCTGCTTTTGGAACTCAACTCGACATGATTCCTGCTAATCATCCGTAAACCGATGGTCAAAGTGAATGAACCATTCAAACATTGGAAGATATGCTTCGTGCGTGCGTTATTGATCTCGGCAAAGGTTGAGATAAACATTTGCCTTTAGCTGAATTTTCTTACAACAACAGTTACCACGCAAGTATTAAGGCTGCACCTTTTGAGGCCTTATATAGACGAAAATGTAGATCTTCACTGTACTGGGATGAATTAGAGGACAGAAAGTTAACTGGTTTTGAGATCATACAAGAAACAACCGAGAAGATTGTTCATATTAAGAAATGATTGGAAACTGCCTGCAGCCGATAGAAGAGCTATGCTGATAATCATCGGAAACCTTTAGAATTCCAAGTTGGCGATAAAGTCGTGTTGAAAGTATCCCCTTGGAAAGGCGTCGTTTGTTTTGGCAAAAAAAGTAAACTTAGCCCACGTTTTGTTGGACCTTTCAAGATTACTGAAAAGATTGGTCCCGTGGCATATCGATTAGAACTACCTGCTGAGCTTAGCAGTGTACACGACGTATTTCATGTCTCGAATCTTAAAATGTGTCATGGTGATGATACTCTCGTTATTCCTTTGGATGACTTTCGCATTGATGATAAAATACATTTCATAGAAGAACCCGTTGAGATCATGGATCGATATGCTAAACGCTTGAAACAGAGCACTATTCCTATTGTTAAGATTCGTTAAAATTCACGACATAACCCCGAGTATACCTAGGAACGTGAAGACCAAATGAAGCGGAAATATCCATATCTCTTCTCAACCGTTGATGCATCCGAGAAGTCTACATAAAACTTCTTGACGAAGTTTTCTTTAACGGGGAGGTACTATAACAACCATCACTTTTACACTTCTGATTAGACTATTATACCCCTAGGGTTTTTGCATGGTTATCTGTATTAATGTCTATGGTTGTTATTTAAAATACAATTAATACGAAACGAATCAAAGTTGACCCAAAATCTACTTTTAGTCAACAACATATATGTATTAATTAAGGTTGTGTTATTAAATATGACTTTAGTTAATAATATTATATAAATTTAAAATACATATATACCCTAAATTAATTAAAGTATATGTTAAAACAATAATGTACTTTAAGTTAAAATAAACAAAATACGAATTTAATTAAAATATAATACCTTTATAATGTATAATGCAAATAATTAAATGATTCTAATAGTAAGAGTAACAAAGTAAATTATTTATAAATAATATTAAAAACCAAATATATATATATATATATATATATATATATATATATATATATATATATATATATATATATATATATATATATATATATATATATATATATATATATATATATAATTTTTGATTTAAATAAATAAATAAAAGATAAATACAACAAAATAAATAAAAAGAATATCTAGAATGTTCTAGTGATTAAATAAAAAAAATTTATCCCCCCCCCCCCAATGGGCTGGCTGAATTTTATGAAAAAATGGGGAATTTATTTATTAAAATTATATTTGTATTTGTTTCCATTTACAACTCTTTTTCTTTCTCTCCAACTATTATCACCCTATAAATTTAACCACAAATCCATAATTCTTTTTTTACTATTATCTTGGAAATCTCTTTCAACCCTCATAATAATTGTAAGCCTACTATCTTTTTTTCTTTTATTTTTTTCGGTTATTTTTTTTATATATAGTCAATTTATATTTTAATTTTTAATAAATATGAAACAAATTTAATAAAGTACATATAATAAATGAAATTACTATTATGTATTATAGGTTTAAGAAAAGTTATTTTTACAGATTTATAATTTGGATTTATATTTTTAAATAATTAAAAACTGATTAATATATACATATATACATTCGGTGTGTATATATATTTAATAAAATACAAATCGTGCTAATTAATTTTTGTAATTATTTTATAGTAAATTAATATTCATATAATAATTAAACTGATCAATTTATATTTTATAGATAATTAATTTGAATTTATATAGATTTATTATATTGTAAACTGAATAAGAGAAAAATATAAAAGTAACTGATAAAAAATTTATAATTTCGTGGGATCTGATATAATATCATCTTATTATTATTTTAATATGTTAAAATAAATTATTTATTTTTAAAATCATTAGAATAATTATTATTCATTTATTTATAATTCGGTTTACATAAATAATATGTAAATAGGGTTTTAAATTCTTTAAATACTTAAAAATAGTAAAGATAATTTTTACTGATTGTAAGAGTGATATAAAAGTTATTAAAGTCAAAAATATAATTTATGTCAAAAATAAAATTTATATATCACAATATTTATTTATCCTCTATTTATTTGTGTACCGATTTACTTAAATAAACAAAAAATGAATTTAAAATTTTATAAAATACCAACAACTGTAAAAATTATATAAAAATTATTTAGAACGGTGATAGAACATATAAAAATAATTATAAGAATTATTGGAGCACTATTTATAATTAATTTTGAATTATATATTAAATAAACATAAAAACTATGTAAAATTTGAAATAAATATTTTTTACAGTATTAAAAATATATAATTTTTTATGAGTTTATAAAACATTAATAAACCTATAAAAATCATAAATCTAATTATTTGAGTTGAAATGATATTTATTCTATAATTAAACTCTTATTATATGTATACCGAAAATAAAGGAGAAGATAAATAAAAAAATAAGAAACTTATAAAAATTATAAACATCATTATTTGATAATGAATTAAATTAAAAACATATTTAGGATATATATATTATATATATATATATATATATATATATATATATAAATTTATTTATTATTATTCCCTAATATAAATCTGTAATTAATAATTATATGTTTATCTAAACCTATAATAAATATTCTATATAAATATGAACATTACTTAATTACTAAATTAATATACATACATTACTTTATAAAATACATAACATATAATATATATATATATATATATATATATATATATATATATATATATATATATATATATATATATATATATATATATATGTCATTAATACTATCTAAGTATATAATAATACTAACTTAATAAAATAAACTTATAACCTATATAAACTTATACTATTAAAATAATCGACTTATTAATACGATAACAAATATAATAAATGTATTAATAATATATTAATGTGTCGTATTCCTATACGCACATAACTAGTGAAAGTTATGATCAAAAGATAATGTATGACTTATACGAAAATCACCGCTACTTACGGTCATGTGAATGATGTCTAGGCTGCCATGATGAGAATAAGGTTTTGGATTAAACGAAAGGTTGTAGACTTATAGTCCAACTGAAATTTCCTGACCCCCGGTTACATCTGGTCATTCCCGACTTACTTGATAGCAATGAGGTTTGGGTATAGTTGTACAACGTCTTAATGTGAAGGATTATAACCCGAACTTTCTAAAACTAGAAACCTACTTTAAATGAAAACTTTCCAAAAGTAGAAACTCTTATCATAAACTATCGCTGTTAATATAGTCATTATATTAATAAACATACGCTTTGTCTGTTAGACAATAATTGATCAAACGTTATATCTCTAAGTTGAGATCTCCATCACTTACTTCCGTTCATTTCATTTCTTTGTGGATTAACTTCAACTTCCATTTAAGGTGAAGTTCATAGACCCACTTTTTACTATTTCTTAATTGTTTACAATCTTGGGGTGAGACACATGCTTGCTTTATAACTGTTTTACGCTTAGACACAAGTACTCAACTGTTAACTGTGCTGTCATGCTTTGATTCATGCTAAATCCCTACTGTAATATCATTAATTGCTATGTATAAATGAGATATTGCATAATTCAACTACGTTTATCTTAGCAATATCGGTCGCATTTTGGTCCGTTTGGATGCGGTTTGGTTAATTTTTGGTAACATTTATGAAGATTTGTGTTTTGACATCAAGAAGTGATTCGGTATGAGTTTTAGTGATTTTTTTAGAGTGTTTTTGACACAACATTATCATCATATTTGATCTCTATAAGAGTTGGGGTCAATACGTGTGTTTTTAGAGGTTATAAGGTGTGCATTTTTGAAGGCTTATTGTTAGTATGGTTAAAAAATGATGAAGTTGTGTGAGAAGTTTGTGGTTTTACAAAATATGCGTGTCTGCACGAAAACGGCTATAACTTACTCATACGAACTCAAAAAAAGGCGAATCCAAAACCCAGACGTCCGTAACTAAAAGAGCTACGACTTTCATCTTCACTGTTTCTAGAAATTCTGAACGATTTGAGAGATAGAGACAGAATAGTAACCGGACAGAATGTTGGAAAATGCCATTGTTTAATTGTTGGGCTGAAAAGAGTTTGGGTTACTTCATAAGGAGTCCACTAAGAGCTACTTGGATATTTGGATCTGATTTGAGACGTTAGTTATGGATTTTGACAAGAGTTCCAAATTTTTGTGTAGACTTTTATTTAATTTTTATTATGGGCCATGGATCAAAAGAATTAAAATAATAATAACCTAATGGCGATACGGGGTGTTTGGCAAGTTTTACTTTATTTCTCCTTTTACCCTTCTGAATTTAATCCATTTTTGATCTCAAGTAATGGGGACATTACTTGATCTCAAGTGTGGGGTGGGGATGTAAATTCTTGCGGGTTGGTAAAATATGTGTTTGAAATATGAGTGTTGGTTTACATATGGCTTGGTATTTTGAACTTTAAAAAGAGTGAAACATCACGTTTTAGGCCATTTTTCGAAAATTTTAAAATTTTTATGTTCTAATCCATGATTTCAAAGGATCCAAATTCATTATCTTGGACATGAAATCCTATGAGTTCGGAGAACTCAATAGTAGGTCACCTGTACCAAAACGGGTGTAAACCGTGAGAGAGCGGTGATTGCATAACGTGATTGTGACCGAATCACGTGCCAGATCAAAAACTTTTGGTTACTTGGTATAGCAGACTTCTGAAACTATATCATTTTATTATTACATTATCCAACGGTGTGATACTGTGGGAAGAGGAGCCTTGAGCTTCACCAGTGCTGTCCTTTTCAGGAGCAATAGCTACGTGCTTGTGTTTACCCATAGTCAAAAGCTATGGCACCCGAAGGTTTTCGTGATTTATCGGAAGTAAAGTCTTCCAAAAGTTGTTTCAAACTGAGTGTCAATTGAAATAGATTGGCACTCCCGAGTGACTCAGATCCACTCATTAAGGAAGTAAAGTCTTCCGACCGTCCCACTTGGTACGTATACCTCTTAAGCGTGCCATTTCATTACCCATCATATCACAATGAGGTACTGTTAGAGGAGAAAGTCTTGAACTTTCAAAACATGTTCATTATTTTGAATGTGAAATCCTACATGAGCATAAAAGTTCATACGTAGGTCACCTGCACCAAGGCTGGTGTCAATCGTATGAACGGTGATTGGATCGTGTGGTCAAAACCGGGCCATACGCTAGATCAAAAACTTAAACAGGGCGATCCTCATTGTTTCTCCTAACAAGGACAGTGTTGCGTCCGACCACCTAATATAAGCACATAGGATGTATCCATTCCATCCTAAAGGGAGTCAAGTCTCCCGAACGACACACTTGCTGATTCATTTCAGTAGTTGTAGTCCAGACCAGTTGTAGGGTGACGAAAAATCTTGAAAAGTCATTGCTAAAATTGTCTGGAAATCTACCAGGCCTCAACATCAAACAAGGGAACTGGTAGTCAAAGATTATCTCAATGAGGGAGATTTGCTAGCCAAATGGGGAGCACACCATGATACACAAAATGTCAGTGATTGATCAAATCCCCAGTGGATAACCTCCGGAAAGGTAACATATCAGCTTTTAAGCCTGATGAACCTCAATCTTTATGATTGATTTAACGGATTAGACGGTCACCTCATGACTATCGATGATATCTGGACGTAATGTGTATCCTCCTAAGCACATTATTTTCTTACCGACATCTTACGATGTTAGGTACTTGTTGGAGGCTTGGCTTGACCAATTGCGGGGTAGCCCGCGCGTTCGTTTGCTATATATTTGGTGCTCAGTTCCTACTTGATTCCCGGTTTCTTTAAAGACTTATATTATGGTTTGAGATTCTCTACTTCATCATTATGGTACGTTATCGAGACTATCTTTGATTACTTTATGCATTACATATTGCTTGAGGTGTGGGAAGATGTTGATTTGGGAATGCAAGTGGGAGCCATGGTTAATATTTACTTCAAAACCGTACCCACGCTAGTTGCTTGATTAGTTCATGTTCGTTTGGTTCTACACATACTTTTGAAGATGTTATTATATGGCAGAAGATTATTTTCGAGTCGGTATTGCTTGAGGACAAGCAAGACTCTAGTGTGAGGTGATTTGATATTGCATAATTCAACTACATTTATCTTAGCAATATCAGTCGCATTTTGGTCCGTTTGGATGCGGTTTGGTTAATTTTTGGTAGCATTTATGAAGATTTGTGTTTTGACATCAAGAAGTGATTCGGTATGAGTTTTAGTGATTTTTTTAGAGTGTTTTTGACACAACATTATCATCATATTTGATCTCTATAAGAGTTGGGGTCAATACGTGTGTTTTTAGAGGTTATAAGGTGTGCATTTTTGAAGGCTTATTGTTAGTATGGTTAAAAAATGATGAAGTTGTGTGAGAAGTTTGTGGTTTTACAAAATATGCGCGGCTGCACGAAAACGGCTATAACTTACTCATACGAACTCGAAAAAGGCGAATCCAAAACCCAGACGTCCGTAACTAAAAGAGCTATGACTTTCATCTTCACTGTTTCTAGAAATTCCGAACGATTTGAGAGATAGAGACAGAATAGTAACCGGACAGAATGTTCGAAAATGCCATTGTTTAATTGTTGGGCTGAAAAGAGTTTGGGTTACTTCATAAGGAGTCCACTAAGAGCTACTTGGATATTTGGATCTGATTTGAGACGTTAGTTATGGATTTAGACAAGAGTTCCAAATTTTTGTGTAGACTTTTATTTAATTTTTATTATGGGCCATGGATCAAAAGAATTAAAATAATAATAACCTAATGGCGATACGGGGTGTTGCGGCTGTGTAGAGACGAGAGCCGTGTGCCCCATCTTAGGGTTTCACTTCGGTCATAGCAACAACAAAAAAAGAGAAAGAGTTGGTGATTGTTGCCTCGTGACCCCACTCTTTTGGGGGGTTGTTCTTGGTTTGTCGACACACAACAAGAAGAAGCAAGGCAGAGAGATAAAACTCAATTTAATTATTTTTAGTCCTAGATATCTAAACGTCAGGAACAGAAGGTTTAAGTGATTTATATCTCTTATTCATTCTTTTTATTATTTTATTTCATAATTTCTGGAGATTTGTTTATGAATACATATTTATGATTGTTATTTATATTTTATTATTTATGTCTATGTGGATGATGATTTATTTATGCATTATTTATTTGTGTTTGTGTTCAATTAATACTATGGTCATGAGCTAAAAACTTAAATGTTTGTCTAGATTGTATACTCTTAAGTGTTTGGATGATTTCTTTTATAGTTATATGATTTTTTTGCATGATAAATTAGAGTTTGGATAAAGAACCACACTTGTGGGTGTTGATGTATGTTACGAGATTGATTAGTGTACTTGTTTGGACAAAGGGAACCCTGTTTCAATTTAGTACATTAATTTCTAATTGATTTGTCTTAATTAGTTGGGTGCTTACTGGACCAAAGGGGTAAATTGGGTAACATATGTTGAACAAAACAGGGGTGAATTGTGTGAAGAGAACGCGTAACCAATTTAATCTAAATCTCTGAATTAGTTAATTACTTAGTCACAAGCAACGAGGTCTTTGGTGAGAGGGAACCCTAAGCCGATAAATCCTAGCTTGAGTGTTCGTAAAAGAGAACTCTAAACTAACCGATTTAGTAATTACATGCATTTTATCACTATAACTTGTGCTTAATACTATATCATCCGACACTGAGGGTAAAAGATCTGGGCGAGCATTTTTTTTTTCTATTGATTTTAAAACTATCTTTAATTTGTTTGTTGAGTATGCATTTATTTTCTATAAACTTAAAAGTACAAAAATATTGTTTTTACTTTAAATCTATCTTGATTGGTTAATCGTTAAATAACCAAAACCAAATATCCATTATTTCTTTTATTTCATTTTATTTGTTTAGTTAACTGCATTTAGTTAATAATCTTGAATTGCGTGTGAACTGTCCTTGGAACGATAACCGGTATTTATCATTTTCTATACTATTGCACGACCGGGTACACTGCCCGTTAGTGTGTAGTAATCTTTAAACTGGTATTTCCCATTATAAATTATATCCGCGATTTAACACATCAAAATGCAAACTTAATTATTGTGAGTAGGCCTATTGAGAGTAACGTCTCTAACCATTCGATCGTTGGTCTTTGGTTACATAATAATGATTCAAAGACACTGACAGTACAAGGTGTCATAGGGTAAATTTGTTTAGTCGCAATATTACACACTGTAGCAACACTTTTAGATTGATATATCTATATTGATCAACTTTACACTAAATCTTGTGGTCTAAAACTTTGGATATTATTTATAAACCTGTGAATTTCACTCAACCTTTTTGGTTGACACTTTAAGCATGTTTTATCTCAGGTTATGATTTGAGCTAGATGTTTGCAACTATGTGATGATAGATTTGATGCTTGCATGAAGTGCACATCGCATATTTTATTTTATTTCATAAAAATATATTTTACATTCTAATAATGATGTAAACATTTATTACTGCTTTGGCTATTTTTATTAATAAAGGTTTTATTTAGAACGTCTCGTATAGAGTCGTTCTCGTTTATACAATTGTGTTATGATATGAATGGTCACAATTACCCCTGGTCCATTTTGGGGGTGTGATAGATTCTAAATGCCAGAAAAACCCTAGGGACTATGATTGCAAATTGGTGTATAATCAAGGGACGAACGGAGCGAAAATGTCATTTTGACTTTACGAAGTAACTTGTGGTGGACCAACAAGAAGCTTGGTACGAAATGATTCAAACAGTGGATGCTGAATACTTTTAGTGAAGATTTCCACAAGTAGAAGATTCGTTGGAACAAACTTGGTGTAGAGCTTTTCGGAAGATAGGAGCCCACGAACAAAGTGATAATCATTATCAATATGTTTGGACCTTTGGTTAGAAACAGAGATCCGACTTAGAATAATTACACTCTTGTTGTCACATAGAATGGTTGGTCATCGTGGAGGGGAAACATAAAGTTCTTTAAGGAGATGTGTAATCCAAACGATCTCTGCTACAGTATTAGCTAATGCACGATACTTTGATTCACAGCTAGACCTAGTCACGGTTGGCTGCCTCTTAGCACTCCATGAAATAAGATTACCGCCAAGAAAGATAAAATTAACCATATCTGGAATGACGTGTTTCAAATACATCATTCCCAGTCAGCATCAGAATATCCAAGTATAGTAGGCTTGGTAGAATGATGAAAAGATAAGCTATAGGTGAGTGCTCCTTTGATAAACCAGATAACTCTTTTTACAACCTGAAAATGGTAAATTTTATGAGCATGAAGAAACTGACCGACCTGATTAACCACATATGTTATATCAGGGCGGGTAATCGTAAGATACTATAATCCTCCAAGAAGTGAGTGGTAGAAGGTAGGATTGGAATATGTAGTACCAAGTGAAGTAAAACACTCTGCCGTAGCTAAGGGAGTGGCTGTCGGTTCGAACCAGAATATCATGAGCATACTTTGTTCGGCTAAGAAAAAGACCAGAATCAGTGTATGTGACCTCAAGTCCCAGAATGTAATTGAGCTACCCGGGATCTTTAATAGCAAACTCATAATCTAGTTATGAAATATACTTTTTGATGGTAGCACTATGATTGCATGTGAGAGTTAGATCGTCCATATAAATTAGCAAATAAAGGAGGCAGGTACCTCATTTGTAGATAAACAAAGATGGGACTGCACTACTACAAGAAAAATCAAGTTGTATAAGAAATCCACTTAATTTATGAAACCATGCGCAGTGCCTATTTAAGTCCGTACAAAGCCTTCTTTTAATGACAGACATGTAAAGTGTAGCAAAAGACACCACAATGCGCACGGTTGAAGTTTTTTCAATGGGGCTGAAAGTGGTTGAATAATCAAGCCTTGGAAGTTGAGTGAAACCACGCAACTAAACGTGTCTTTAACTATCCAATCAAGCCATCTGATATATACTTAGTGCGAACAACCCGTTTAACCCAACAATGTTACCGTGCATTGTTCGTGATATAGGTTCCCATTCTAGTAACATTGAATGATCCGGAATTGGGCACAGTAGGATCAAGAACATGAGCGGAATCCAGAAGTGGGTGACCAACAGTGGCAGATGATGGAACATGAGGATCATTGGTATGATCAGGTTGTGACACATTGTCATGGTCATTACAAATTGTGCATAAAGAGGCATGAGACAAAGTTTCTGATGTTGATGGAGTTGTCGCAGGTGTAAGCGAGGCAAATGATGGGATTTACGAGTCTTTATAATTAGAGAAAGCCAAAGATGCAAGATCAACATGTGGAAATTTACTCGAATAAGGAAATATTTCCTCATAAAATTGAGCATGTTGGTTGATATACGTGTGACTAGTGGCGTTATCAAGACAACGATAACTTTTTTTAACAGTGTCCATTTTTGTATTCACAACGAAAGTTATGAATTACCAGCCATGTTATATATAATATTAAAATCCACAATATTATTACAAACATCTTAAACAAGTGTTACATTTACAAAAAAAGATTATTAAAAATAAAACAACATCAGAGTGCGTGCGTCAGTGTCAAACATGTGTTCAGTCAGCAACCTCCCGTCTATCTAAGCATAAAAATCCTAACCAACAAGGGAGAGAATGTGGGAGATAGAACGAAGCTAAGTGAATGAAATTACTTAACAGCTAAGCATAAAATATCACACAATGTGCTACATATGTCACTACATCCCTCAGTTCATGGCTAAGGAAAGAGGACAACTCTCATTTTCCTTTGTAAGAAGCCATTTAGGGAAAGTCCACTAAACTTTCAAAAATACATGGGAACTAACATAGCCTCAAAATAAGGGATTTCTTCCCTACAAATAAGGATACACAAGCCCTGGAGGTAGGATGATCTAGAACACACACATTATTTGATCGGAAGTTACACATACACATGTTTAATATTCACTCTCGGTGGCGTAAAGCAATCCATATATTGCTACCTTCGTGGCATCGCCAACGAAGAGGATAAACCTTTTATATTCTCCCTTATTATATCTTCATGATTAAGATTACCTAACTTTATCACTTTCATAAGGATCGTCAAAAAGTGTACAAAGAATAATCAAAAACAACATTCAAGTATTAACTTTGACATGATTCATTAAAAATCACATCTTATAAACATGTTAATTGTATATACAAAATTGATTGTTTAACAAAGTAGATTTATGGGGAAATTCAAGTGGGTTTTGTTTGAAATCATCTAGTTGAGGTGGAAATTGTTAAAGCTCCTTGAAAGGACCCACAAGTCATACATCGAAAATGACACACATTATTTTAATAATGCTGACAATTACTTTGGCAACTTTTGTTGGTTCACCCATGCTGAGAAAGCTTGAATAAAGACAGTATTTAGTTGTTGCTCTTTGTGTAGTAATAAGTGCATTTGAATAACCAATCACTTGTGAAATTAGATGATTACTGGTCCATTTATGTGTGTGAGGAAGTGGTTCATGAGGCACATTATCTAATGAAGGATCCACGTAAGTAGATTTGGGTAACGTAGATAATGATTCCAAAGATGGATCATTAATATCGGCCAAAAAGTCACTTTTTTACCCACGATATTAAGCCTCAAATCAATAAAGATATAAAATTTATTACCAAAATAAGCGTTTTGTTTGCTTCATTTTGTAGATTAAGTGATTACGAAGACAATGCAAGAAGAATTGAAGAAAACAGACTTCAAACGAAGAATCTAGAGCGAAAACGATGAAGACCAAGTTACGACCTCGGAAGACCAAGTTACGATCCAAGAAACAAGACTGACCAGGAAGCCAAACGGCCTTGGCATACAGGCATTCCCCACGGCCTGCCACAAGCCATACGGCTTTCCATAGTCAAGAGCACACGATCAGGCAGCCTGACTTGCCTACTGCCTGATAACGCTCAAATTATACATATTCTATACATACTTTATGCGCATTATCTTGTTATTTTAATATGATTTTTAACACCTTTTTATGTAAAAGCTAACAATTCTTGTAAAAACATTCTTTTAACGTGTTTATTTAGAAAGTGTGATAAAACAGGTTAAAAAGTGAAGAAAAGAGCAAAAGAGTAAAAAAGTCAAAGGGTGAGCCACCGACTAAGTACCTTAAGCCGCCGGCTAGACAGATAAATTCCATAATGTTCCAGAAATTAAGTCAGAAAATCGAAGAACTTGTTGACCAAGGAAATGCATTGGAGCCGCCGACTGGGACTTCCAAGCCACTGACTAAGACTACTTGTATGTAAGGCTCAAGGTTCAAGATAAATATGGAAAAAATTTGATTTAATCCGGAAGACACACAAGCCGTCGGATGAGATAACCAAGCCGCTGACTAAGCAACACAGTTAAAGTTACTTTAGCATGAAGATAAAGTTAAACTTGGAGATAAAGTCACTGACCCAAGGCTAGCTGCAGGCTAGACATCCTGAGCCGCCGGCTCAGCTGTCGTTTTCGTGTATTATAAATAGAGGTCGAGTTTTTCAGCTTTAGATGTAGTTTTCCATTCTCTAATTTCAAGTTACGAATAATTTAAGTTTTAGGGTTAGTTTGTAGCTTTTATACTATTTGTAATCAGGATTATTCAAGTTTCTTTCCGTAATTCAAGGTATTATCCCTTTTTATTTTTGTTTTTACTTTGAGTATGTCTTTTTTTTCTGTTAATTATTTCTGTTCGTCTCCAAATATGAACTAAACGTTCATAGTGGTTACTTGGATGAAAACATAAATATTTGGAATTTAAGATGAAGCCGCTGACTGAGTCATCCAAGCCACCGGCTGGATCATTCCAAGCCGCTGGCTGGGACACTCAAAGCCACCGGCTTCGTGCTCGAATAAGTACAGTTTATGTTTTTTTCCAGAACTGTATGATTATGTTTTTGTGATTGTTATTATTCTGTTTGCTTCTGCCAGGATCAAGATTTATGTTTTCATGCTTAATTATTAAGTAATAAGAGTTATGATTAACTAGTAATTAATTCTAAGTAAGCTTTTACTCGATTCATCTACTCTTCTAGTTTAATCACACCAAACAAGGTATTTGAATTGCATGAAACTTAAGTTAAGATTATTGGTAGACTTGAATGAGAAAGATGATAAATTACACTTGCATAGTAATCTTGCTATTGTTAGGCCTAGTCAAAGAACCTTCGTTTATATGCGTTTGATTGTCAATTGCATGAGAACTTGATTAAGATTTCTTTAAGCAAGTAACTGAAGATGATCTAATTAAGTTTATTATCTTATCTATGTGTCAGCCTAATTGCATGTTAAATTAGTCCTCATCATAAGATTAAGGTGATATGTATTATGTGATTATTCAAATGCTATGAATTATGATGTTAACTTTGAACACCCACTTAGTTGACATATGCTTTAGGTCCTGCTTTGCATGTATTATGAGGTTTGTAGCTTAACCTCATAGGGATAGTAATTGGTCTATGTTTACTATGTGCTACTTATCAATGTAAGTATGAAACTACACAGTAGATTCCTTTAATTGTTGCTAAGTCCTTATAACAACCATCTCTATTAATATTCACATCATTTCTCTACTATCAATTATATTCATTAGGTTACTTAATTATACTTATTTAATCACTTCTAATTCTTTCTTAAGAGTTATACTAAAAGATAATTAGTTAACAACATTTATCCGCTTCTACGCTCTCTTGGGACGATAACCTAAAATACTACATTTCACCGGGTTTTGTTGCTCGTTAGGGTGTTAAAAGTGAAATAATAAAAATGTTATATAAATTTAAAAATTGAAAAGAAAACCAAGCACAAGCACACTTTTCGCACATCACTTCCTACGCCCATGCCATATGGGCATGGCACGAAGCTTGCCAGGGTTTAGCCCACGGCCTGCCAGACCTGAAAGTTGCCTATTTAATGAGCCATTTGCCATTCTATTTTCCACACACTTCACACTTCACTTCTCTCTCTCTCTCACTACAATTACTCTACTAGAAAGTCATACTTTCAAGGTCTTCTCCCCCGAGCGGGAAATTTAGTACCCGGAGGTGAACGCCGAAGATTGTATTAGGAGCGGTCTGGAGTCTGAAGTTGTCACTTTTGTACTTTCGAAACTCAATTAATCTACTAGTACTTCTATCCTTTATCTTTATATAATGTCTTGCATTATTATTATTTATGGTATTGTTACCATGATTAGTGAGTAGTTATCTTTAGTTTATGTTATGACGTAGTCAGTTATGATGCTGAAATAATATAGCGGATTGTGTACGTTATTGAGATGCTTTCCAATTATGTTTTAAACTCAATCGCTTTTCCAACTAATAGAATGTAATTATCGGCTCTGTTATTGGGAAGTCGCAAACCCTGATTCAGAGTACACTATCGGTGTCACTGATATCGGCCAAAAAGTCACATTTTTACCCCTGATATTAAGTCCTAAATTATTAAAGATATAAAATTTATACCTAAAATACATGTTTGTTTGCTTTATTTTGTAGATAAAGTGATTACAAAGACAATGCAAGAAGAATCAAAGAAATCAGACTTAAATCGAAGAATCTAGAGCGAAAACGATGAAGACCAAGTTACGACCTCGAAAATCAGAATTACGATCCAGGAAACTGACTTGAAAAGGCAGACCACTGCCTTGTCCCACAACTATGCCCCACGGCCTGCCACAAGCCACACAGCCTGCCCTGGTCAGCAGTCCACACCCATGTCACAGGGGTCACCAGAAGATACAGCCATGCCCCATGGCCTGCCACCCTCCAGCCCACGGCCTGCCAGGCTGAATTTTTGTGTATTTAAAGGCCATTTTCATTCCATTTTTCCACACACTTCACGCTTCAATTTTCAATACTCTCTCACTAAAATTACTAGAAAGTCATACTTTCAAGGCATTCTTCTTCGAACGGGAAATTTAGTACCCGGAGATAAACGTCAAAGATTGTATTAGGAGTGATATGGAGTCTGAAGTTGTCACTTTTGTACTTTTGAACCAGTTAATCTACTGGTACTTCTATCCTTTATCTTTATATAATGCCTTCCATTAATATAATTTATGATATTGTTACCATGATTAATGAGTAGTTATTTTTAGTGTCTGTTATGACGTAATACGTTACATTGCTAAAATAATATTGTGGATTGTGTATGTGTTGAGATGCTTTCCGATTAGGTTTTAAACTCAATCATTTTTCCAACTAATAGAATGTAGTTACCGTTTCTGTTATTGGGAAGTCGTAAACCCCAACTTAAAGTACACTATATGTGTCACCCCTTGGTAAGAGAACTCTATCAGATACAACACAAGCTTGACTGAGGCACACCGGTTATAGTACGTCAACCTAAGCTTTAGATTCGGGTAAAGATCCCTTTCGTAGTGGAACCTCTGATTAGACTAGGAGTACATTTTCGGTCTCGAACGATGTTGGTGTAGCACTAAGCATATAAACTTAGTACGTGCATGCTGAAGCACAACAGTTGTTGTAAGCTACACCTGTTCTACTTAAGGCCATGGAAACAGTTGAGTGTTGACTAGTACACTACACCATAACGCGATCTCAAGAATTACACCCCACCTGAGGGATTCTTAGTTAATTAAGGAACTCTTTGTTTAAAAGCCATAAATGATTGGATCATTAGGATAATCGAATGTGTTGATGGAAGTCACATAGTAACTTGGCCATGGTGTTCTTTATGGTTGAACTCTTTTTAGGGCCTAGCCACCTTGTATTAACCAATCATTAATGAAAGTATCAAAACACATCACGTCTCTCGAATTAGGAACAACTTGTCTTTTGTTAAGCATAAGAAAGTTTACACCTTGTGGATTGTTAATATGCCGCCTTTTCTGAGTGCGTCAAGGATTGAGGGCATTGTTGTCTATTCAAAATCACACAACCTAACGTAATTACACAGTGACATATCACTAACGTGATAGGGACGTCTAGGTACAGCATAACAAATGAAATCATAACACGAACTTATCTTAACCTTATCTGAATTACAAATTTTATCACATTTACTTTCCATTATTTATCTGTTTGCCTTAGACCTTTAGAAAACCCCAAAATTACTCTTCTATCTAATTAGTTATTAGGATAATTCTACAGATACGATGATTCTATTGTCTTCTTAAACGAACGACCCTGAGCCATACTTCCCTTACTCACCCATAGGAAGGAGTAGTAGATTTAGGCCCCGCATATTATAAATTTAAAACCATACCCTCCTATTAATATCTAAAATAGACGTCCAGTAACCTGAAGACACGCCACGAAATAAACCATCCGTTTTGGTCATATCACTCACCCCTTGGTAAGAGAACTCTGTCAGATACAACGCAAGCTTGACAGAGGCACACTAGTTGTAGTACGTCAACATAAGCTATGGATTCCGGAAGAGGTCCCTTTCGTAGTGGAAGCTCTGATAAAATTAGGAGTATATTGTCGGTCTTGAACCATGCTGGTGTAGTCACTATACATATAAACTTAGTGCGTGCTTGCTGAAGCACAATAGTTGTTGTAAGCTGTACCCTACTATGTAAGGCCATGGAAACAGTCCAGTGCTGAATAGTACACTGTACCATAACGCGGTCTCAAGCATTGCACCTAACTTGATGGATTCTCAGTTAATTAAGGAACTATTTTTTTAAAGCCATAAAGGATTGAATCGTTGGGATAACCGAACATGTTCATGGAAGTTACCTAGTAACTTGGCCATAGTGTTCTTTATGGTTAAACTCTTTTTAGGTCTTAACCACCTTGTATTAACTAATCATTAACAAAACTATCAGAACACATTGCGTCTCTCGAATTAGGAACACCTTGTCTTATCTTATGCATAAGAAAGTTTAGACCTTGTGGAATGTTAATATGCCTCCTTTTCCGAGCACTCCTGTTGGTGAGCAGCCCATGCCTATACGTACTTGTGTTTGATGGACATCGGGGGTTGAAGGCATTTTTGTCTATTCAGAATCACCAAACCTAACGTAATTATCCAATGACATATCACTAACGTGATAGGGATGCTCGTCACTTTGCATCCTTTTTTCACCCCCTACTTATACCTGTTAGGGTTTTTGGAAACTATCTCTCTGTTTCACCTACCCGTTGATTTTTGACGGTGTCACCAGCGATGGTTTTATCCTTATCGCCTGAAATGAGCGCTTCTCATTTCATTGTTTCTTGAAGCGAAGGTCTCTTATACCAGATGGTGTTCGTATCCTAACATATCCGACGGTTAATTTCGAGTTGAACGGTGAAGGCGAAAAAACGTAACTCGAAGCGAGTGAAAAGATACAGCCCGTTAAATATTTGGGTGAAGTTTTTTTTTTTTAGTTTTTTTTTAATTATTTTTTGGGTTTATATTTTACCCCCCTTTGTTGGGGGTTGGAATTGTACAAAGAGGGTAAGTTTGAGGAATAAGTTTGTAATTTGTGTTTAGAATATCGTTTTGGCCTTGAGGGTCATGGTACATCATAACAAATACAGAGCCACACCTATTCATGATCCAGCATTTCACAATCTCAGCCAAGTAACTGATGAAATCATAACACGCACTTATCGTAACCTTATCTGAATTACAAATTTTATCGCATTTACTTTCATTTATTTATCTGTGTTTCTTAGACCTTTAGAAAACCCCAAAACTAATCATCTATCTAATTAGTTATTAGGATATTTCTACAGATACGGTCCGATTCTATTATCTTCTTAAACGAACGACCCTAGGTCATACTTCCTTTACTCACCCATAGGAAGGAGTAGTAGATTTGAGCCCCGTATATTATAAATTTAAAACCATACCCTCCTATTAATATCTAAAATAGACGGCCGGTGACCTGACGACACCGCCACAAATAAACTGTCCGTTTTGGCCATATCAGTCACCCCTTGGTAAGAGAACTCTGTCAGATACAACGCAAGATTGACAGAGGCACACTGGTTGTAGTACATCAACCTAAGCTATGGATTCCGGTAGAGGTCTTTTTAGTAGTGGAAGCTCTGATTAGACTAGGAGTACATTGTCGGTATTGAACCATGCTGGTGTAATCACTAAGCATATAAACTTAGTACGTGCATGCTGAAGCACAACGGTTGTTGTAAGCTGTACCGCTGCGGTTTTAGGCCATGGAAATCGTCTAGTGTTGACTAGTACACTACACCATAAAGTGGTCTCATGCATTGCACCCTGTAACAACCCAAACCAACCCGCGAACAAACCACGTGAAAATACAAAATAAAAAAAAAAATTGCTGGACTGCCACCTGGCGCGGCGCGCCATATAGGCCGCGCGGCGCGCCAAACCTGACTGTCCGGAAAGTCTTTAAATGTGAAAATGTTTGACTAGTTCCCGACGTATTTAGACAAAACGCTTTTAACCGTATGTTCAATATATAAAAACTAGCGCGTCCCATTAATAAAATTTAGTTTACGAAGCGGGGCCCACATTGACCCAAATTACCTCTTAAGTACCAAAATACAATTTTCGACCATACGACTTTTAATACAAAACAAAGCCGAGCATGGCGATTGGGGATACGCTACCCAATCCTAATAAATCCAAAAGCAAGCCTTCTACGCAAACTATGCAAGTCCTCTAATCCTCGCGCTTACCCGAGCCACCATCCGCATGCAATCTATAAAAAGAGTCAACAACGAGAGGGTAAGCTAATGCTTAGTGAATGATAATATACTACATACATATATATGTATAAAATGAATACGCCACACAAAACAAATACCGCATACCGAAGCATCCAAGTATAAAGCATCTACACTAAGCATACCGTACGATCTAAGCAACGAGCTAAAGATACAACACAAAAGATAGTCCACCAACGACAAAGTAAACATCGCCAAATAGCTACACCCGGAGGGTTAGCTACAACACAACAACACATTAATATAATACAATAATAATAATACACAAGGTTAACCCCTTAACCTCAATCACACGAACATTGGCCGAACTACCCGAGCCTTGTGAATTCGCACAACCCGAAATTTACTTCTCAACCATAAGATGACCGAACAACCCGAGTCATCGTGAATCCGCACTACCCGAGATTCACTACCTCAAATAAGGTGACCGAACAACCCGAGTCACCATGAATCCGCACTACCCGAGATTCATTTCTCAATACAAAAACCCACGGTCACGGGATTATAAAATCCACCACATCGGGGTCATCCACAACACAACCATATCAACCCTTCGCCATTAGGGTTATAACAACCAAATCACAACCATGTGTGATAATGTGCACACAAAATGCGCACCTCGCCAAAGATGGTCAACCAAAACGCTCAACCGTGCCAATTGGACTTATACACAAGTCCATCAAGTCCACCTATATGTGAAGTGAGCTCTATAACCGAGAATCACTTCACCCGACCCGCACCCATCCTACACATACATATGCACATAGGATATTATCACTCACCTTGAAGTCTTGAAGAATGCTTCCAAGTAATCCGCAACTCGCCAATGGAAAGTACCTATTCCATTATCACAATTACAACAATACGCTTAGAGTGGATTTACAAATCAACCCAATTCGACACTTAGTGCAAATTTGACCCAAATGCACTTCCAAGCACAAACCGTGCCCAAAACTAACCAATAATCACTAACACAAGTGAGAATGGTCCTAATACGCCAATTAAACTCGAACTCAAGTGTTAAACACGTGTCATACCCATTTTGACACTTAAACCCTAATTTTGACCCATAAAGGTCAAAATCTCATCCTTTACAAGTTTTAACACCTAAACACATTTAACTCGGTTCTATACTTCAACTTAATCCATTTTAAGTTTATAAACATCATTAAATCGCCAATTGGGTCATAATTACCATCGAACCCTAATTTGACCCAAAGTCACAATTAGTCAACCATAATACCCTAAATGGGTTCCAATACTTTAATAATCACTATACCTAGTGATTAAACTCCAAACCAAAGCCTAATCAAGGCCAAAACGTCATCCAACCCAAAACCCGCCAAGTGACAAGAATAACTAGTCACCATAAACCCATTTCATCACCTAAAAGGGTTACACAACAATTTAACTCAAAACCCTAAATTGAATATCAAGTTAAACAAATGAAATTCGGAGTTTGAGCTTACCAATACCACCACAACGTAGCTAGGAACGAGGAGAACAACTTTAAAACCCGAGACTTTGAACGATTCGAGCTTCTTCCTCACCAAAACCTTCAATCTCTCTCTAAGTCTCTCTCTCTCTCTAAGAATGGATGAAGATGATGAGTGGATGTGAATGGGATCCAAAACTGATCCAAACTAGCTCATAAGCCTCACAAATCCGGCCCCATGTGATTTTACCCTTTTACCCCTCATTAAAGCAATTAAAAATAAAGAGGGTTCTGTCAGCAGCATTCGGCGCGGCGCGCCCCAACCCTGCGCGGCGCGCAACACAGCTGAACCAGATTCCTTTGCATATTAATTCCATATAAATATTAAACGAAGCCCGATCTCATATGTCTTTTATAAACAAGTATACAAAATAAATATTCGGGTCTTACAACTCTCCCCCACTTAAACTCGATCACGTCCTCGTGATCCTCATCACTTGACCAAACGGACTCCACTTTACGGTCCTCAACATAAGTCCAATCCGACTTTCCTAAGCAATTTTTCCCAACGAATCGCCTTCCACAACTAAATCGTCACCCGCGATTTATCAAATCCACAATCCGAGCACTAACACCATGCTCATTCCCTAACACTGGGAAAAACCCAACCAATCTCATACCGAGATATTAATTCCTTAGTGTACTATTACCGAGTACAACACTAAAAGCAACCAAGTCTCAACCTAAAGTCAACAATCTAAAACGATGAAGACCGACCCAAACGAATCCTTGCGGATAACACCAATCACTAGACATCCCTTGTAGTGCGCTATACGACCAATACACCATTACTGTGACATCATAATCCAACGGTTAGAAACCGATAGCGTCCAAAACGACTATGGCAACGCTAAACCCGAAGGTGTACAGAATCAACTCTCGTCACACCCGTGACAACATGTGAGCGAAACACGGCTATCGCATCACTAATCACACAACATGGTCCTCACGACCCCACTACCGGCGTATAAAACAACCAATAGATCAAACCACACGGTCCTCATGACCCCACCATCGGTGTATAAAACAACCGATAGATCACAACTCAACATGGCCGAAACAACCCGAGCCAAAACACATATGGAGGATGGTCGAAACAACCCGAACCTTAGTGAATTCGCACAATCCGAAATCCACCAACCCAATCCATATATCTCACAATAGAATGACCGCACAACCCGAGTCATCGTGAATACACGCAAACCGATATTCACTACCACTGCCACATAGTGTAACCGAGGATGGCCGTACAACCCGAGCCTTAGTGAATCCGAACTACCCGACATTCACTACCTCAAACTATGAGCCCAACCAACAGGGACAATCGTACTACCCGAAATATTGTGAATAGGAACAACCCGATATTCACGTCCCACAACACAACTCTCTTGATGAAGTCAGCGGACCCCGAAGGTCATGCTCCACCAATCTCAATACCGGATGAAGTCAGCGGACCCGAAGATCATGCTTCACCGATCTCAACACCACGCTCATGACGAAGTCAGCGGACCCTAAAGATCATGCTCCATCAATCACGTACTCCCATGATGAAGTCAGCGGACCCTAAAGATCATGCTCCATCAATCAACCATACCATAATGAAGTCAGCGGACCCGAAGATCATGCTTCATTAATCGTCAATCCCATGATGAAGTCAGCGGACTCCGAAAGTCATGCTTCATCAATCACATACCATAATCGAGCAAGAACCACCTATATCAAGCATAGGTACCGAACAAGAATTCTCCAAAAGAGAACCCGACACACACCTTCCTTAACCGAAGGATTTCACCTTGCTCACCAAACACGTCCATTATCTCTCAACGAGATTTACCACTTTACCACCTCGGTGGTAATTCCAATCCAAACCATAAGTACAATTTATCCGAAATCGTACCCTACCACAAATCGACCAAAACTAGGTCTCGACAAAAATTTCCAGATCTACCAAAAGCAACATCCGAAATATCACACTAAAACTTCCTCGTGCGGGAGTGCGACTCCCCCACTTGGAACCACGTTCCTATCTCACAACTCGTACAACCGTACAATGCTACCAAAGGTAGACTTTACCGACGATTGGGTACACACGACCCATCACTACACCTTGCTCCAACCTTGAGCATACAAAGGATTTCAATCTATCCTTAAACACTTCGAACGCAAAGTGTAGCACGATTACACAAACCATACCCTCGCAATTATCCAATTGCTTTAGTTTGTCAAGTTTCACTTAGTCACTCATGTACCTAAGGGTTTCTCCCGGGACCCTAAGTACAATGTAACCCCAACACAATCGGAGTCGACACCACGCTAGTAGGTATAAAAGAGGCACCTAATGTCGCGTCATAAAGACTCCATTACCAACATACGTCAAGATTTTAAACACTCGATCTCAAAGGTTCCAATCACCCGACGAACCCCATGGTTCATCACTTCAACACAGAAGCGAACACGCGCTTAACAATCGAACACCAAATCCATTTCCGTGGCTTGGTAGTAACATTTTCCAAATACTAAGGAATGCTTGGTTGCACCAAGTCTTACGCCCTTCGTCCCAAAAATCAAACATCGTCACAGGGTACTTCCATTAGGAACGTCACCCTTAACAATAACATGCACAACACAATGCATATAACAAATCCGAACCTAAACGCCACATAAATAAATATTCAAAAGACATATTTATTAAAACGAAACGTACCTCAACGTCTCCTTGCGGCATTCGCCGCCGCCAACTCGGGACAATCCGGCTTGCGATGTCCCTCTTTATGACAATAGTAGCACATTCCGTCGTCACTTCTCGGCATTGTGCATTCCCACAACTTGTGACCCCTAACGCCACAATTGAAACACCTAGGCGCACGAGAATCCACCGCGCCCTTTACCACATTACTCGTACTGGCACTCGGACCCTTAGTCCTCTTACTCGGAGCACCATAAGAAATAACCCTTCTCTCACTTGAAGGTTCGCCCTTTTTCGATCGCGTATAAGACTCGAAACCTCTAGCCACCGCAAATAACTCCGCAAACGACTTCGCGTAACCCCGGCTAATTTTGCTTTTCAAGTCATCGCTCAAAGTTCGATAGAAATCCTCCATCAACAAACGATCGTTCCCCAAATATTCCGGGCAAAAACGAGCCTTCGACATAAAAGTCGTCTTTAAAGTATTTAAGTCCATAGAACCCTGTTGCAAATTTCGCAACTCACAACGCAATTCCGATAAATCGGCTGAAGTTCGGAACTCCTCGAAGAATTCCTCCTTAAATTCATCCCATGATAATGCCATAAACGTCTCACCACCGACAAGATCAATCTTGCCATCCAACCAATCCTTCGCCCTACCTCGCAACAAACTAGTAGCGAGTCTCGTCTTTTTCTCGGGTGGGCATTCCATAGTACGAAAACACCCTTCGACATCCGAAACCCAAGTCGTACTCACCAAAGGATCCGGTTTCCCATCATACATCGGGGGTCTAGTCCTCATGAAGCTCTTAAGACAACGCTCCATTTCACCCCTATTTTGGAATTCGGAATACTTCCCATCCATTTCTTCTCGAAACGCTCTCATTTGCTCCGCAACGGCGGCCGCAACTCTAGCATTAAATTCCGTGTCGTTCATCTCGGTCTCGTTTCGCGTCGTCATTCTAAAGAATGCAAAACGATTAGTCCACGCACGTATGAAACGACACGCACAACACCACCCCATCTTGCTAAACACTCGTCGTACATCACTCGTTAGACACGATTTGCACCCGTAATAAGGTCTGCAAGTTCTTATTACACACGCACGCCGCATCGACTCGTTAGTACAACGACCGCCTCGCTCGATGATAATAACCATACACAAACACAACCAAAATTCTACGCGGTACAAACACACGCGAGAATTATTACCACAACACAAATAATATATTCATAATATCCGCATTACTAATATACACGTTATTCAACCTATAAACAAGGCACTAACTAAACCCATTCCGACCCGTAATCCTACAAGTCCCGCACAAAATTAAGCACACACAAAAGTCTAAGTCTAGGCACCTATCTCAAGTCACCTAAATTCCTTAGACCATGCTCTGATACCACTTGTAACAACCCAAACCAACCCGCGAACAAACCACGTGAAAATACAAAATAAAAAAAAAAAATTGCTGGACTGCCACCTGGCGCGGCGCACCATATAGGCCGCGCGGCGCGCCAAACCTGACTGTCCGGAAAGTCTTTAAATGCGAAAATGTTTGACTAGTTCCCGACGTATTTAGACAAAACGCTTTTAACCGTATGTTCAATATATAAAAACTAGCGCGTCCCATTAATAAAATTTAGTTTACGAAGCGGGGCCCACATTGACCCAAATTACCTCTTAAGTACCAAAATACAATTTTCGACCATACGACTTTTAATACAAAACAAAGCCGAGCATGGCGATTGGGGATACGCTACCCAATCCTAATAAATCCAAAAGCAAGCCTTCTACGCAAACTATGCAAGTCCTCTAATCCTCGCGCTTACCCGAGCCACCATCCGCATGCAATCTATAAAAAGAGTCAACAACGAGAGGGTAAGCTAATGCTTAGTGAATGATAATATACTACATACATATATATGTATAAAATGAATACGCCACACAAAACAAATACCGCATACCGAAGCATCCAAGTATAAAGCATCTACACTAAGCATACCGTACGATCTAAGCAACGAGCTAAAGATACAACACAAAAGATAGTCCACCAACGACAAAGTAAACATCGCCAAATAGCTACACCCGGAGGGTTAGCTACAACACAACAACACATTAATATAATACAATAATAATAATACACAAGGTTAACCCCTTAACCTCAATCACACGAACATTGGCCGAACTACCCGAGCCTTGTGAATTCGCACAACCCGAAATTTACTTCTCAACCATAAGATGACCGAACAACCCGAGTCATCGTGAATCCGCACTACCCGAGATTCACTACCTCAAATAAGGTGACCGAACAACCCGAGTCACCATGAATCCGCACTACCCGAGATTCATTTCTCAATACAAAAACCCACGGTCACGGGATTATAAAATCCACCACATCGGGGTCATCCACAACACAACCATATCAACCCTTCGCCATTAGGGTTATAACAACCAAATCACAACCATGTGTGATAATGTGCACACAAAATGCGCACCTCGCCAAAGATGGTCAACCAAAACGCTCAACCGTGCCAATTGGACTTATACACAAGTCCATCAAGTCCACCTATATGTGAAGTGAGCTCTATAACCGAGAATCACTTCACCCGACCCGCACCCATCCTACACATACATATGCACATAGGATATTATCACTCACCTTGAAGTCTTGAAGAATGCTTCCAAGTAATCCGCAACTCGCCAATGGAAAGTACCTATTCCATTATCACAATTACAACAATACGCTTAGAGTGGATTTACAAATCAACCCAATTCGACACTTAGTGCAAATTTGACCCAAATGCACTTCCAAGCACAAACCGTGCCCAAAACTAACCAATAATCACTAACACAAGTGAGAATGGTCCTAATACGCCAATTAAACTCGAACTCAAGTGTTAAACACGTGTCATATCCATTTTGACACTTAAACCCTAATTTGACCCATAAAGGTCAAAATCTCATCCTTTACAAGTTTTAACACCTAAACACATTTAACTCGGTTCTATACTTCAACTTAATCCATTTTAAGTTTATAAACATCATTAAATCGCCAATTGGGTCATAATTACCACCGAACCCTAATTTGACCCAAAGTCACAATTAGTCAACCATAATACCCTAAATGGGTTCCAATACTTTAATAATCACTATACCTAGTGATTAAACTCCAAACCAAAGCTTAATCAAGGCCAAAACGTCATCCAACCCAAAACCCGCCAAGTGACAAGAATAACTAGTCACCATAAACCCATTTCATCACCTAAAAGGGTTACACAACAATTTAACTCAAAACCCTAAATTGAATATCAAGTTAAACAAATGAAATTCGGAGTTTGAGCTTACCAATACCACCACAACGTAGCTAGGAACGAGGAGAACAACTTTAAAACCCGAGACTTTGAACGATTCGAGCTTCTTCCTCACCAAAACCTTCAATCTCTCTCTAAGTCTCTCTCTCTCTCTAAGAATGGATGAAGATGATGAGTGGATGTGAATGGGATCCAAAACTGATCCAAACTAGCTCATAAGCCTCACAAATCCGGCCCCATGTGATTTTACCCTTTTACCCCTCATTAAAGCAATTAAAAATAAAGAGGGTTCTGTCAGCAGCAATCGGCGCGGCGCGCCCCAACCCTGCGCGGTGCGCAACACAGCTGAACCAGATTCCTTTGCATATTAATTCCATATAAATATTAAACGAAGCCCGATCTCATATGTCTTTTATAAACAAGTATACAAAATAAATATTCGGGTCTTACACACCCCGATTGAGGGATTCTTAGTTAATTAAGGAACTTTTTGTTTAATAGTCATAAAGGATTGGATTGTTGGGATAACCGAGCATGTTCATGGAAGTTACTCAGTAACTTGGCCATGATGTTCTTTATAGTTAAACTCTTTTTAGGGCCTAACCACTTTGTATTAACCAATCATTAACGAAAGTATCAAAACACATCACGTCTCTCGAATTAGGAACACTTTGTCTTCCGTTACACATAAGAAATTTTAGACCTTGTGGAATGTTAATATGTCGCCTTTTCCGAGCACTCCTACTAATGAGCCGCTCATGCCTACATGTACCCTTGTTTGATGGACGTCGGGGGTTGAGGGCATTGTTGTCTATTTAGAATCACCAAACCTAACGTAATTACCTAGTGACATATCATTAACATGATAGGGACGTCTAGGTACAGCATAACGAATACATAGTCACAATCTCAGCCAAGTAACTGATGAATTCATAACACACACTTATCTTAACCTTATATGAATTATAAATTTTATCTCATTTAATTTTTTTTATTTATCTGCTTGCCTTAGATCTTAGAAAATCCCAAAACTAGTCCTATATCTAATTAGCTATTAGGATAATTCTACGGATACGGTTCGATTATGTTGTCTTCTTAAATGAATAACCCTAGGTCATACTTCCCTTACTCATCCATAGGAAGGAGTAGTAGATTTAGGCCCTGCATATCGTAAATTTAAAACCATACCCTCTGATTAATATCTAAAATAGATGACCGAAGACCTGATGACACCGCCACAAAATAAACCCTCCGTTTTGGTCATACCAGTCACCCCTTGGTAAGAGAACTCTGTCACATACAATGCAAGATTAACAGAGGCACACTGGTTGTAGTACGCCAACCTAAGCTATGGATTCTGGCAGAGGTCCCTTTCGTAGTGGAAGCTCTGATTAGACTAGGAGTATATTGTTGGTCTTGAACCATGCTGGTGTAGTCACTAAGCATATAAACTTAGTACGTGCATGCTAAAGCAAAACGGTTGTTGTAAGCTGTACCTAATGATACATGTACCTACTCGTATGGCGCTGGTACGTATCACGTGCAGAATGCATGTCTTGAATAACTAAACCATCTAATTAGGAGGCGCGTGTATAATCTTTTTAAGCGTGCACGAAAGTAAACTGATGTAATCTTATCCGTAATTAAGTAAAATCCTTTTCCAACTATAAATTCGTTATTTATGGTTGTTATTCGGGAAGGATCTAGAAATTAATTAAGAGATATTCTAGGGTTGGGGTTTTATTATAAATACAACCCTAACCTCCTTCACTCATCATCAACGTTTTTCTGCATTACTCGACTATTCGATTGCATACAGAAAACGATCTTACGGTAAAAGTTATGTTCTCTAAACATAAACCCTATGTAACCACCTTTAGTGGCCATTGTTGCGGCAGTTGCCATCAATGGTGGATGTAGCTTTCATCACCCTTTTGCAGATCATCATCTCTATAAGGGTTATTCACAGTAAACCGGACCGGAGATCAAAGCTATAAAAGTCCTTAAACACTCTATCATGCACTCAACATTAATCTAGCTCTTGGAGCATATTTATGTTCGATCAAATGGTGCCATCCGTGGGACCATAACTTGAATTGCGTGAAAAGTTTTATACGTTACGAACGATTAACTATAAATCTTCTAATCTTTTTGTGGTTGTTCTTATGTAACACGTAGCAATGGGAAAGTCTGGTAACAATTAGTCGTCTCGTTCTCAGGGTTCTGACGTTACGAGATCGAAGCAATGAACCAGGACAACACTCTTGTCACAAGTAAAACTCTAAGCACCGGAGCAGTAAAGCTCCCTGAAAAATCAACAACATCATCAGCCACTGTTCCTCCAGTGTCTCAGCCACTTACCTCGAGAAAAACTAGCGAGTATTGGGTACCGGGCGATAAAGATGATGAGGACGACAATTATGATTATGAGGAAGAAACCCCTATTACTACAGTGGGGTCCTTTCCCATATATACTACGCCAAAGTCAAATTTCATACTAGGTGAACAATGACACCTGCGAGCACATGTGAGTATCTAGCGGGGCAGAACATCGATGTTGGTTGTGCAACTAATGATCGTACTCCCTTGGATAATGTACGAAGAAAGCGCAGGCCTTCGCATATTCCCAGGTTATCATCTTTGCTTTCCCCAAGTACGTCCTTAGGGCGCACTACCGATTCTGCGGGGGGAAGCAAGAAAAAGAGTCAGGAATATTTACTGGCCATACTGGCCCAAGCTGCGCCTGAAAAATATGCGCAGGCATTCACAGTGCCAGACTAAGGAGAAGAAGTGTTAGATAACTTCTATGCAGGGATAATGGGACGAAAGGTAAAACCTTTCATGGAAGTTGCGCCAGCTAATGAAAATTTTGCACCTCATATTGCTAACTATGTGCCCGAATCTCCTCCTATCATTCCTTTGACTATGCAATGGTACGATGGCACAACAGACCCGGATAATTTTTTACAAAGGTATGAAGGAACGACGCGCACCCAGGCTTGGAATGATGAAACCAAGTGCCTTGAATTTCAAACCTTGCTACAGAGGGTCGCGAGGGAGTGGTTTAGAAATTTGCCACTACCGCTCGTTACTTCCTATAACGATCTTCGAGCACGTTTCTTGTTAAACTTCCACAACATGCATGCACGAAAAAGGACGCATGTCGAATGTCATGACATCAGGCAGGGGCAAGAGAGTCCTTTGGGCAGTTCATAGATCGATATACCAGGGAAGTTGCAAAGATGGCTGGACTTCCTGAAAGCCAAAAATTATCTGGTTTTATACACGGTTTGTGTAAAGATAGGCACCTTGCCTTATGGAAACATCTGTGCATGTAGGTCCTCGATACCCTAGCAGAGGCCATCAAAGAAGTGCACGAGCATATGCGTGCGAGAGAAGATACTACGTGAAATAGCAGTAAAAACTCCAATAGTAGAGGTAATAAAGATGACTATTCCTATCGTGGACAAATAGGTGGATTAAAGTGCAAGGGTGACAGTTATAGCCAGGACTCTGCGTCATCAAAATACAATAACAAGTTTCAAAAGTCAAGTAACTCTAATAAGGGGAAGGGTCACTTCCCAAGTCAGAAGTTTGTAATTATGCGTAAATTGACTAAAACACCTAAGGAGATCCTAGCAACTGAACCGATCTGTTTGACGTTTGCGGCTCCTGCCAAAATGTCAGAATACGCTAGGAGAGACTAGTGAAAATTTTGTGAATTTCATGACGATTATGGACATGAAATCGACTGCTACAAATCTTTTATCGAAAAAGTAATCGAGTGTCTAAGGAAGGGTGAGCTTAATCACCTTAAACCAGTAAAAAGGCAAGGAGCTTCATCACAGAACAACCAGTGAGAGAAAACTGTGCCAAACCAAAAGAAAGGCAGCGATAAAAGTGCTGATAAAACGATAAATATGGTGCATGCGTGGCATTCTGGTCAGAGGCTCAAGGCCGAGAAATTGGAGGAGTGGGAAGCGGAAGCTATCACCTTCCTCCAATGCAAACAATTAATCCTTCATATGCCCCCATAATCATCAAAGGTCGCATTATCGATTGTGGGTATAATGTAAGGCGACTAAACATCGATACCAGTAGTAATGTTGATGTGATGTACGAGCACTGCTTTAGGCAACTCCCTGCAGTAATCAAATCTAAAATGAGTGCGCCTACGACCATTTTATGTGGTTATTCGGTGAATCAGCATGGCCTTTAGGGTGCATCGAGCTTGAACTAGAAATGGTTGACGATGATGACTCAACCCGCACATGAGCCATTCCTGTTGAATTCTGTGTGGTACGATCTTATTCATGTTACAACGCACTCTTAGGGCGGGTGACTTTGCAGAAATTTGGTGCTGTACCCTCTACTGTTCACGGCATGATCAAGTTTCCCACTAGGCAAGGTATTGCCACTGTCCGGACGGAGTCTGAAAAAGCACTATGCGCCTCGGTTAACCTACTTAAACCATTGCCTACGATCGACGAGCAGATATAAAGTTGTTCTATTCTTGTTAATCCAAAGTATCCCGATAATCGCATTCAGGTTGGGGGCAACCTCTCAAATGAAATCAAGATTCAGCTACGCGATATACTGGTAGCTAATATGGATATTTTTTCATGGTGCATAGACGATATGACTGGGGTTCCACGTAGTATCGCTGAGCATAAGCTGAATGCAAATCCGAACCTAACTCCAGTACGCCTGAAGAAGCGCCCGATGGTGCCCGAAAGAAGCGAATGGTTAAGGTTAGAGGTGGATAACGTGGTTCATGCGAACATACTAAGGGAGGTACGGTATCAAACTTGGGTCGCAAATCCTATTTTGGTTATAAAAAAAAATAGATGGCTCATAGCGCATGTGCGTCGATTTTTAGGTTATTAATAAAGCGTGCCCTAAGGACAACTATCCCTTACATGAAATCAACTGGAAAGTTGAATCTCTTTTTGGTTTCAGGTTCAAAAGCTTTTTGGATGCGTATAAGGGGTAACACCAGATCTAGATGGCAGAAGCAGATGAAGACAAAACCACATTCCACACCAATTAGGGTATTTATTGTTATACAAAAATCCCCTTCGGGTTAAAAAAATGCTGGTGCGACATTCTAGGGGGTAGTGGATGTGACGTTCAAGGATCAAATCGGTAGAAATCATGAAGCTTATATAGATTATTTGGTCATCAAAAGCAACACAGAGGTACTGATGTTGGCCGATTTCCTGGAGACATTCAACTCTCTGCAAAAAATCAATATGAAACTCAATCCTACAAAGTGCAGCTTTGGGGAAGAAGAAGAAGGAAAGTTCTTGGGATATATAGTCACGCCAAGAGGAATCAAGGCTAATCCCAAGAAAATTGAAGCTGTGGAGCGAATGCACTCCTCAAAATCTAGGAAGTAAGTTCAAAGTTTGACATGTAAGTTGGCTGCCCTAACGAGGTTCCTATCAAAATCTGCGAAGCGGTCATTACCATTTTTCCAGACTCACAAGAATTCTTTGAAAAAGTCGGACTTCAGGTGGACTGGGGAGTCTGAAAAGGCTTTCATCGAGATGAAGACGCTCCTAAGGGAGCTACCTGCGTTGACTGCGCCTATATCGGGAGAGACGTTGATGTTGTATCTTACGACTTCAAAGGAGGCAATCAGTTCCGTTCTCGTCGCAGATAGGGGGCAGGTATGTCTTATATCGAAACTTGAAATAGGTACTGAATGTAATATTTATTGTGTATTTCCCATCTTTTTGGCACAGGTACAAATGCATGTGTATCATGTCAGCAAAGCACTTAGCGGCAGTGAGGTTAACTACCCATCCATCGAGAAACTGGTGTATGCACTAGTATACATAGCTCGGCGGCTGTGAAGGTACTTCCAGGAGCACCTAATAGTGGTGTTAACTGACCAACCAATAAGACATTCATAAGTTGCGGCACACGCATCCCAATTTCTTATTTACACAATTTTATAAGAAGCTAAACACACGCTTAAATTAATTGTGATTTATTGATAACGTGTAATAACATATGTTGTACAAGCCTGTGGTTTCGGATCAATTGGCCTAGTGGGCCATTGAATTAGGAGATCATGAAATCAACTACTCCCTGCGCACGGCGGTAAAGGGACAGATACTTGTGGATTATTTGGCCGAAACAATAGGAGAAGTAGAGGCACTCACGGAAGGTACCATAATAAGTCATGACGAGAGTCAGGGCTGGGAATTCTATATAGATGGTGCTTGTGGACCTGAAGGCGTAGGCGCCGGGTTGGTCCTCACAAGTCTTGATGGAGAGGAGGATACCTATGTACTCTTATTCACGTTTGTTGCGACTAACAATGAGTCTGAGTACGAAGCATTACTATCCGAGATACGCATAGTGCAACAACTTGGAATAAAACACTTGGACTCGTATGTGGACTTGCAGTTGGTCGCTAACCAGGTCAATGGATCATTTGGGGTGAATGAAGCCTCTATGCAGCGATACATGGAATTGGTGCACGAATTGGCAAATGAATTCGCTGTTTTTAGTTTAACGCAGGTACCTAAGGGACAAAACAAGAAAGCATGTGCGCTTAGTAAGTTGGCCGCCCTTTTTCAATTATCTGCGCAAGAAAGTGTGGGTTGAAGTGCTAACAGAAAAATCCATTAATGAGAAGTTAAATATTGCACCCATCGAGGAAGAAAACCCAAATTGGATGACACCATTAGTGAAGTTCTTAACTGAGATGAAAAAGAAGTACGAAAGATTCACATGAAGGCCCCTATATACGCGTTAATCGAAGGTGTCTTATATATGAAATCTTATTTAGGGCCAAGCCTGTTATGCATTGGACGTAATTAGGCTAAAGAGGTGCTTCGAGAAGTTCACGAGGGCTCTTGTGCCTTACACTCAGGATACAGAACTATCACTGCAAAAGTGATGCCCATAGGGTATTACTAGCCCACCATTCACGGAGATGCAGCAGAAACTGTAAGGTCATGCCAATCATGTCAACAGCATGTACCGATATGTCGAGCACCGCGGCATCCTATGATACTAATAACGACAGTGTGGCCATTCAGTAAATGGGCCATCGACATTGTCAGCCCAATCACTGCATGCTCAGGTACGCATGAAATAATACACTTGTGTAATACTTTGCAGTATACGCACTTTAACAGTATTTACATTATCACCACTACAAGAAAAACGAGCTTATAGGACCAATTTTTATTTGGTTAAAAATGCGAAGGTCCTAAAAAACTACATATTAGGACCATTATTTCAGGGTCCTAACAGGGTCATGGAAAGGGTCCTAACAGACTACTATTTAGGACCTTTTAGTAATTGTGTCCTATATGTTGATTGACGGAATTTATTTAGGGTCCTAAAAGGTATAACTAATAGGACACTTTTTCAAAGATCATATCATAACTTGTGACCTTTTTAAAAAGGGTCTTATAATGGGATTAAATAGGACCTTTATTAATGGTGTCCTATATGTTGATTGATAGAATTTATTTAGGGTCCTAAAAGGTATAACTAATAGGACACTTTTTCAAAGGTCCTATCATAACTTGTGACATTTTTAAAAAGGATCCTATAATTGTATTAAATATGACCTTTTATTAATGGTGTCCTATATGTTGATTGACGGAATTTATTTAGGTTCCAAAAAGGTATAACTAATAGGACACTTTTTAAAGGTCCTATCATAACTTGTGAACTTTTTAAAAAGAGTCCTATAATGGGATTAAATAGGACCTTTTAGTAATGGTGTCCTATATGTTGATTGACGGAATTTATTTAGGGTCCTAAAAGGTATAACTAATAGGACACTTTTTAAATGTCCTATCATAGCTTGTGACCTTTTTAAAAAGGGTCCTATAATGGGATTAAATATGACCTTTTAGTAATGATGTCCTATATGTTGATTGACAGAATTTATTTAGGGTTCTAAAAGGTATAACTAATAGGACACTTTTTAAAGGTCCTATCATAACTTGGGACCTTTTTAAAAAGGGTCCTTTAATGGGATTAAATAGGACCTTTTAGTAAAGATATCCTATATGTTGATTGACGGAATTTATTTAGGGTCCTAAAAGGTATAACTAATAGGACACTTTTTAAAAGTCCTATCATAACTTGTGACCTTTTTAAAAAGGGTCATATAATGGGATTAAATAGGACCTTTTACTAATGGTGTCATATATGTTGATTGACGGAATTTATTTAGGGTCCTAAAAGGTTTAACTAATATGACACTTTTTAAAAGTCCTATCATAACTTGTGACCTTTTTAAAAAGGGTCTTATAATGGGATTAAATAGGATCTTATAGTAATAGTGTCATATATGTTGATTGACGGAAATTATTTAGGGTCCTAAAAGGTGTAACTAATAGGACACTTTTTAAAAGGTCTTATAATAACTTGTGACCTTTTTAAAAAGGGTCTTATAATGGGACTAAATAGGACCTTTTAGTCATATTAACTCTAACATTATGAACTAGTAATAAACAATCAAGTGTTTTATAAAAAGTAAAACAATCAAAGTGGAGCAGGGACTCGAACCCACGACATCCCCTTTACATACCAATATGACAACCATTTGACCCGTTGTGTTAACCTGAAAGGTTTTTCTCTTTTTTTTCACATAAAACCGTTAAGGTATAACTAATAGGACACTTTTTTAAAGGTCATATGATAACTTGTGACCTTTTTTAAATAGGGTCCTATAATGAGAAGATCCAACGACTTAATAGAACATTTTTGTAATCTCTAGTTCAAATCTCAAGTTCAAACAACCAAAAGAAAACAACATATATTTGTTCAAAGTTAATATTACAAAGTAGTAACTAGTAATAGATTAATGGAACATGTTTGGTACCAATCAAAAACCATAACCAAAAGGACGATTACATTGTTTCAAGTTGCAAAGATGTACTAACAACTAACAAACATAACATGACATAAATTGTTTCAACCTGACAAAATTACTTATTTTTCACCAGCCATAAATGCAAAGATGCAATTAAAAACTAGCCAACCATAAATTGTTTCAAGCAGCCCAAACATAACAGTTTTATAAAACTAGTTTCTTTCATATCAAAGTTCAATTAAAGTGCTTCAATCTTGATCATTAGCTTCTTGAGGAGTACCATTGATGTGTCAAAAGTGTGTGTGCGGTAGTGCTTAATTTGCTTTTCAACTTTTAAATTTATAAAACCTTTATTTTACTTTTAACGCCCTAACGAGCAACAAAACCCGGTCAGATGTTGTATTTTAGGTTATCGTCTCAAGAGAGCGTGGATGCAGATAAGAGTCGTTTTATTATATAGCTTAGCTCTTATTAAAGAACTAAAGATAGATTTTTATGTGATTTTAAGGTTGTTGGTTTTTATCTCTTAGGAAAGAGATGATTTAATATAAACAAAATAACAAAATATAAAGCAATAAATAAAGATTTAAAATAAACAATTATAAAAGAGAAGTGATTACAAGGACGTGTGAATCATAAGAGAAATATATTAATTATTTCATAACTTAATTAACAAATAACAAGATAACAATCATAGACCAATCATTATCACTAAAAGGTTAAGCTAAATGTTGCATATCATTCATAAGGTAGGACCTAAAGCATACATTAACAAAGTGATGTTCTTAGCTAATGTCTTTATTCTTAGCATTCAAATAATCACTTGATAAATATTACCTAAACCTGATGTGGATCCAAGGCAACATTTAATTAGACTAAAAAATTATATAAGCTAATAAACTTAATCCGATCAACTCAAGTTACTAGCTGAAAGTTAATCTTAATTAGGTTCTCATGCAATTGACAATTAAACACACATAAACAAAGTTTCTTCGATTAAGCCTAACAATAATGAATTCTATTATATAAGTGTGATTCAAGTTCAACTAGTTATATAACTTCCAATGATGTATACTTAATTTGCATGAAATCCAAACACTATATTTGATGGACTAGATCTAAACAAGTGATATGAATCGAATATAAGATCATAGAATCAAGTACTAGTTAATCCTAGATTCATAATATTTAATCATTAAGCATGGCAAACAAGGTATTTAATCATGGAAGATATAAACAGTTTAAATAATCATCACAGAAACATGAACATACAGATCTGAAAAAGAACCAGAAACCATACGGACTGAAGCACGAAACCGGAGGCTTGGCTCAGCCAAGCCGGCGGCTTGGACTGAGGAAGCCGGCGGCTTCATCTGTTTTCCCTGATTTTCACAGTTTTCGTCCAAGTATCCACTACGAACGTTTAGTTCATAGTTGGAGACGAACAGAAGCAGTTAACAATAAATAAAGACATAATAAAATAGATACGGGAATTATAAAGAAAAGATACCTTGATCAAATGAAAGAAACTTGAATTCCAATGCAAGATTACAATGTTACATTGAAAGTAAAACCTAAACTAACCCTAAAACTAAAGAGTTTTATAACTAGAAAGAGATATAATGAAAAGGTACATTGAAAACTGTAGGATTCGACCAGTATTTATAGACCTCGAAAACTGTGCCAAGCCGGCGGCTTCGTGCCAAGCCGGCGGCTTCCCATGACAGTGACTTTTTCTCCACTCAAAACTTGATTGTTACGCCCAAGAAAATGCGTATTAGGTCCAAGCCGGCGGCCTCAGATGTCAAGCCGGCGGCTTCACTTCAGATTTGAGCTTGGAGGCCAAGAAAAATGTGCTGGGCAAAATGTTGACTTTTTAACCAAAGCCTGCGGCTTCCCTTGGCCAAGTCGGCGGTTTCCCCTTAGTAAGGCCGGAGGCTTCCTCCATTTTGTAGTATAATTTTTTGTTACGGTCGTTTTGAAAGGTGGCTCGTCGAAAACGGAGTCCGGATGCTCAAGATATGGCCAAAACAGTGACAGCACGCAGTTTTTCAGCATTTCTTCAACACGTACTTTTTCTTTCCTGTTTTTAGTCATGTTTTAACACATTTCTAAAACAAAACATTAAAAATACTTTTTTCCGTTTTACCCATTTTTGTGTGTTTTAGTATCAAAATGCTTTAAAATACCAAAATAACTCCTCAAAATGTATTAAAAAACATGTATAATTTAGTAGTTATCAAATCCCCACACTTAAGTTTTTGCTTGTCCTCAAGCAAATAAATATTTAAACATTTAAAACTATACTCCCTAAGGAATTTTTATCAAACATAGTTTTTTATGAGATGTTTTGACAACACTTTGGTTAATCTTGTGTTTTCAGTTGAAAATTATCTTCGAATTTTTTCAAAGATTAACACTTATATATGAATTTCACCTAGGTAATGTATTAAAAGAAATGTTAAATGGGTGGGTAGTTTATATCGGAATTTGGTTTATCGGGTTGGTCATGACACGGTTAAAATTGGTTTAAAAGCGGAAGCAAAATGCAAAGTCAAAAAGATGTCTAATCATTAGAGTTTAGTTATTATTATAAGAACCAGTCTGAACCAGACCAAGGAGTACAAATGGTCCTAATGTTCATTAATCCAGATTTATACAACAGTTGGTCATCATTGGACTCTTTTATGTTCTAACTAGAGATTTTATAAGTGTGTGGTTCTCATTGGAACTCTTTTCTCTCGCTCTCATCACTCCTTTTGGCCTTCATTGGGCTCTTTTAACTTTTCATTTATTTTGCTTTCATGCTTAGCATTAACTTTATATTTGACAATTTTTTTCTAAGTTGGCCCTCATTGGGACTCTTTTGCTGCCTCAGTGGTCCATGCTTATTATGCCATATGGTAGTGGCTATAAGTTTGCAATCGTTTCACAATATTTGGCGTTTACTTCCTATCTTAAAAAAGTAGTCCGATCTCGAAGTTGAGAGTAGTTCTATTAGCTTTAAGATTAGATTAATGAAAAGACATAAGCTTGACTAAGAATTTATACTTCCAAAAATATAAGGTTAGGAATGGAAATTTGGTTTAATTGGTTATTCGTAAAAAGGTTTAGGTTTCTAATGGTAACTATTTGTATCTAGCACACATACTGGGTTCTAACGACCTGGGTACTGGCTTAAATTAGTTTTAAAATATAAAGGCTAACAAAAAATAAAATCCTAGATATTTCTTTATCATTTACATTACCTTGATTTTTGGTGTTTTATATTTTATTCCATCTCAAAATTAAAAATTTCACCATATAAGAAGTCAAAAACTAGTTACTCTTAAGAGTATGAATTATTAATCAAAAAGCAACAAATTTTTTTATAATGTAGGACAAACAAAATCAAGCGTGACTCAAAAACCTCATTTTATTTAGTATTTCCTTAACAATTTTAAAATATCTTAGGTTTTTTAATTAAGTGAAGAATTCACTTCCCTCCCCCACACTTAAAATCATGCAATGTCCTCACTTGCATAAATTTATACTACAACGATAAAATAAAGGAAGACAAAAATGTAAATAGGGAGAAGAATGATGTTACTTGGAATTAGATTGAGGTTACTTTATAGTTGCAGAAGTTAAATTTGAAGAACACGCGCCCAATCACCCCATTTATTCAAATAATCACTAAAAAGGAAATAAATCTGTTCTTCTTTATTAACGAGTCATAAGCTTGACTCGACCCCATTTAAATTTTTCCTTAGTGGGGTTTAACTTCCCCCACACTTATCGGGCAACATATAAAATCGGTGGAAAACGTTCCATGAATTAGTAACTTTAACCAGTCATTAACACCTCGGGTTGTAAAGATATATTTAAATCGCTGTTTGTTCAAAATTATGAAATTAACCCGAGTGTCAATAAATAGTTTCCCATTGTGTAAGTCTTGCGGCAGTAAGTTTGTTTTCGTTGTGGGTTCTTGCCAAAACGGGTCTTTAAATACCATTTCACATCTAATAATTTCTTTAACATACACGAAGTCTATCGGAGTTATACATATTTCAAGTGATGTTTCCGGTATAAGTTCTTTCTTGGTAAAAATTTTCAAACAGTTCATCCTCGGATTCATCATTGATGTTGACCTTCATAAACTCGTCAAACTTGGCATCTAGATCTTCATCATTAATACTTATATGTGTGAAATCCCCCGTGTCTACATCCATTAATTCTCGAAAATCTTCCTCAAGAGAAGAATCAATGTCATATAACTCTAAAATTGGAGCAGTTTCCACTAAACTAGTGTTTTCTAGCAACTTTTCCACCTCGACTTTGAAATACAAATCCTCATCTTCATCGTTCGAAGAATCCCATTTTATCGGATGAAACTCATCATCGTCCTCTGTATCTAAAGGATCCCAATCTATACCCGTTGGTTCTTCATCTATAATTTCATTGCTAAATATACTATCCGGGTCTACTAACATAGGTGGTGGAATGGTAGGTTGTGGTATTGGAATAGATTATGTCTTACTTAATTGTTCTAGGTTTGAATCGGTAGGTAGTTGTGTATTAGATGGGGTACATGAGTGTTTTATGTCTGGATTTGTGCAACATTGAAAAGGTCCATAAAAACACGGGCAAAATCCCTCGCCTATCATCATTTCTTCTATCGACATGTTTCTAGCACTAACCCCAATCTCCTCTACCTCTTCATTGACTGGTTCGAACTCCTCATTAATCAACTCTTCCTCATCATTAGTTCAATAATACGCATTGGAAAGATATTGTTCGATAGTTATCGTATGTTGAGTTTGAGCATTTTCTTCCTTTTCTTTTATTTGTCTCATGTATTCATTCCATTCTAACATCGATTGTATTTGTTTTGGTGAAAATGGATCAACCTTATTCTCTTTAATAGAGTCTCTAAACATTTCCATAAAATTTATATCTTCTTCTCTCTTTGTTGGTTGTTACATATTTTTAAATGAGAGTTTAGATTTATATTTTAAAATGGTGATTTTAATTACGGGAGAAATTAAGATTTGAATAAGAAAATAATTTAAGTAATTAACTAATAACTAATAACTAAATAGAAAAAAATTTAAGTAATAAAATATAAATAGCTTATAAACAAATTAAATAACAACTTTTATCACATAACAACGAATAATCAAACATACACGGCCTATTGAATCTTTCAATACTTAAGTGACCCGTCAGCGTCTAGGTTCGAGCAGGAGCCTTTAAATCAGAACCCTAGCAACCCTCCCCTAAAGGAAGACAGTCATCACCCGTTTTCAAGAAATATCAATAACTAAAGTATATCCAACTTTCGTATTTACCGCGCTCACCGACAGCGGCGCCAAAAAGTTGATGTGTCAAAAGTGTGTGTGCAGTAGTGCTTAATTTGCTTTTCAACTTTTAAATTTATAAAACCTTTATTTTACTTTTAACACCCTAACAAGCAACAAAACCCGGTCAGATGTAGTATTTTAGGTTATCGTCCCAAGAGAGCGTGGATGCAGATAAGAGTCGTTTTATTATATAGCTTAGCTCTTATTAAAGAACTAAAGATAGATTTTTATGTGTTTTTAAGGTTGTTGGTTTTTATCTCTTAGGAAAGAGATGATTTAATATAAACAAAATAACAAAATATAAAGCAATAAATATAGATTTAAAATAAACAATTATAAAAGAGAAGTGATTACAATGACGTGTGAATCATAAGGGAAATATATTAATTATTTCATAACTTATATTAATAAATAGCAAGATAACAATCATAAATCAATCATTATCCCTAAAAGGTTAAGCTAAATGTTGCATATCATTCATAAGGTAGGACCTAAAGCATACATTAACAAAGTGATGTTCTTAGCTAATGTCTTTATTCATAGCATTCAAATAATCACATGATATATATTACCTAAACCTGATGTGGATCCAAGGCAACATTTAATTAGACTGACAAATTATATAAGCTAATAAACATAATCAGATCAACTCAAGTTACTAGCTGAAAGTTATTCTTAATTCGGTTCTCGTGCAATTGACAATTAAACACACATAAACAAAGGTTCTTCGATTATATAAGTGTGATTCAAGTTCAACTAGTTGTATAACTTCCAATGATGTATACCTAATTTTCATGCAATCCAAACATTATATTTGATGGACTAGATCTAAACAAGTGATATGAATCGAATATAAGATCATAGAATCAAGTACTAGTTAATCCAAGATTCATAATATTTAACCATTAAGCATGGCAAACAAGTTAATTAATCATGGCAGATATAAACAGTTTAAATAATCATCACAGAAACATGAACATACAGATCTGGAAAAGAACCAGAAACCGTACGGATTGAAGCACAAAGCCGGCGGCTTCATCTATTTTCCCAGATTTTCACAGTTTTCGTCCAAGTAACCACTATGAAAGTTTAGTTCATAGTTGGAGACGAACAGAAGCAGTTAACAATAAATAAAGACATAATAAAAGAGATACGGGAATTATAACGAAAAGATACCTTGATTAAATGAAAGAAACTTGAATTCCAATGCAAGATTACAATGTTACATTGAAAGTAAAACCTAAACTAACTCTAAAACTAAAGAGTTTCGTAACTGGAGAGAGATATAATGAAAAGGTACATTGAAAATTGTAGGATTCGGACAGTATTTATAGACCTCGAAAACCGTGCCAAGCCGCCAGTTTCGTGCCAAGCCGGCGGCTTCCCATGACGGTGACTTTTTCTCCACTCAAAACTTGATTGTTACGCCCAAGAAAACGGGTTTTAGGTCCAAGCCGGCAGCTTCAGATGTCAAGCCGGCGGCTTCACTTCAGATTTGAGCTTGGAGGCCAAGAAAAACGTGCCGCGCAAAATGTTGACTTTTTGACCAAAGCCGGCGGATTCCCTTGGCCAATCCGGTGGCTTCCCCTTAAAAAGACCGTTGGCTTCCTAAATTTTATTGTAGAATTTTCTGTTACGGTCGTTTTGACAGGTGGCTCGTCGAAAACGGAGTCCGGATGCTCAAGATATGGCCAAAACAGTGACAGCACGAAGATTTTCAGCATTTCTTCAACACGTACTTCCTTTTTCCTGTTTTTAGTCCTGTTTTAACACATTTCTCAAACAAAACATTAAAAATACTTTTTTTTTGCTTTTACCCATTTTTGTGTGTTTTAGTATCAAAATAACTTTAAAATACCAAAATAACTCCTCAAAATGTATTAAAAAACATGTATAATTTAGGAGTTATCAACCATCACTTCTGTCACCATCTGAAACCGTATGCGGGGGTGAAGGAAGTGAATATCCTAGTTGCTTAATCAAAAAGTTGAGTGCATCATTTGACCATTTAACCTGTGAAGCTAGTTTGGCAGATGTTGTAGATTCACTATGTGAATTGGTTGCTGTTTTCTTAGTAGGATCGATAAAACGCAAAGGATCGTCCTTCTCTACTATTTCTAGCTTTCTTAATAGTTTTTCATCAAAAAATTTAGTATTTCCCACAACTTCCATGCCATTCAAAGCCTCCTAACTGACAACCCCTAACCCAATTGCTAACTGGGTGACATATGCTCCTCCACACACGGCACTATTGACACACTTCCCCAGGCCCTTATACTGAAACTTTGCAAGACACCTTGCCACATTACAAGACTTGTTCTCAACAATAAAATACATATAAAATAGGTTATCCTGAGTGACAAGGTTAGTGCAAGTGCCTCGCTGATTAATAGTTTCAGCTACAGCTCGATGGAGGATCCTGTAGGAAGGGCTAGGGATGTGTGTGGCTGAAGTGTTTTTTTCGTATTCTCCAGTACCAATGGATTTCCAAAATTCTCTAGCCAACACATCAGATGGCCAACCAGTTAAACCATACTTAAAGTCGTCACCCGCCACTTCCTCATCAGTATATAGTTTCATATAAAGAGCAAAATCAGAAAACGACAGATTGTAGTTCTTGCCACCTAAAGTGAAGGACATGGCTGACTTTGACTTCACGTCATCCGTGTGTTGGTTGAATCGGTAGGTGCTGTAGAACTCAAGGACGAGTGGTTTATACACATTTTGGATTGTGTCAAATAACCTTTTCCAGGCCGGAGTACACCATTGTTTAAAAACATCAGCCACATTAAGTTTTTCAAGAGTTGGCCACCACAAAGTTCGAGATCCCACAAACCTGACCTTATTTTGTAGTTGTTCCAACGTCACTGTAGGTTTAACTGAAAGTGGTATTGCAGACGCTTCAGTTGTTGATGTAGTCTTATTTGGTCTCCCTCTTTTCTGTAATTATAAACGAAAATAAATCAACATAAATAAGAAATATATAAGGTAGTTGTAAACACATGTATAGATTTAGTACACGTGTATAGATTTAGTACATATATACCAAACATTAGGAAGTATATAAGGTAGTTGTAAACATTACCCTTTTAGGAACTTCAAGGTTTTGATCATTTTTTTGACTGGATAGCTCCTTAACAGCATTAAACAAAACTTCATTTTCTGAATCAGATGACGGCATATACTCTCCATCTGGATCAGACCTATCAACCTCCTTCTCTTTACCTTTCCTCGATTTACATCCATTTCCCATATCCCTTAAACATTTGGCAATATGTTTCAGTCTCAAAGATTCCACTTTGTCTTTGTTTTCTTTAATCCTTTGTTGTCTCAAAGCTTTATAATCAGTTGAACCACAGGTTTGCCGTTTGTTTGTCGCTGGCATTTGCTGCTTTTCTTTAGGTTTTTCCTGCATTAAAAATATAAATAAGTAAAATAAATTAGTGTCAAGGTTTTGCAATACTAGTCTGCACATTATCAACCTAACTGATTGTAATTAATGAACTGTGAAAATATACATCACCGATCATGCTTATACATAATAATACATTTTTTTTGTACTCTACTAATATTATTACCATAGTTAGATACAGTACTATTTTACCTGGGGCTTAAGTGGAGCGTCACTAGGTGGTTGTGTCGCAGATTGAGTTGTATCTGTTTGTGCATTGGTTTGTGGCTTTTCAGTGTTACCAACAAACCGCAAAGGAGCATCCTTCTCCACTATTTCCAGCTTTTTTAAGTAATCTTCCTCAATCAACTTAGTATAGCCTATCACTTTCAACCGCTTCAAATCTTCCTCATTCACCACCCGTAAACCAATAGCTAACCGGGTTATAAACGCACCTCCACACATTTTACTACTTTCACTCCTCCACATGCAGTTATCAAGAACTTTCCAAGACACTTAGCCAAATTACAAGGCTTGTTATGAACAATACAATACATGTAAAACAGGTCCTCATAATTGACAAGGTTAGTGCAACTGCCTCGCTGATTAATTGTTTCAGCCACATCGCGATGCAGGATCCTATAGACGGGGCTAAGGATATGATTGTCTGAAATGTTGTTTGTGAACTTCCCAGAACCAAAACATGACCAAAATTCTTCAGATGACTCATCAGCGGGCCAACTAGATATACCAGACTTAAATGATTCACTTTCCACTTCCTCGACCGTATATATTTTCATAGCAACACCAAACTCAGAAAACGAAAGATTGAACTTCTTACCACATAAACTGAAAGACATGGCTGACTTTGATGTCACGTCCTCCATGTTTAAGTTTAACCGGTAAGTGCTAAAGAACTCATAGACGAGTTCTTCATACACATTGTGTGATATATAAAAAAAACCGATCCCAAGCAGGAGAACACCATTTGCTGAATATAGAACCCACATTAACACCGCCCACAGTAAAATGACATAGAGTTGGCCAATACAATCTACGATGGCCCACAAACTTTTTGATCTTCTTAAGCTGTTCCGAAGTCGCTGCAGGTGGAATTGAAATTGGTACAGCAGACGTATGGGTTGGATCTGTAGTGTTCTTTGATTTTCCCCTTTGCTGGAATTATAAAAAAAGTTAATAAACATAAATACGTTAGCATGTGTATAGATTTTGCTCATACCGAACATTATGGAATACATATAATAATTAGTAAAGGTCAATTATGTAACCTTAAAAGGTATTATATGATGTATGTAGTAATTAGTTACTCAATTGTATGATACAACAACCATCATGCTATTTCTATTTAAAAAATTATGAGACATATAACCATTACCTTTTTAGGGTCGTTAGCATCTGCACTATCATCAAAATCACTCAGAAATAGAACTTGTGGCTCTTCTTGGCTGATCTTTTTTCCATTATAATCTTTTGTGGGTTTGTCGTTGTTCCAAATTCTCACTGATCTGCATTTTTTGACTTCGGGTTCTTGTACAGCAGCTGCTTGGTTTGTGTATGTTTGTTTTCTTTTTTGTCCATGTGTTCTTTTTGCCATTGTCTTTTGCCTACCCATTTTCTGTAAACAGAAAATTAAATTAGTTAATTATTCATGAAAAAGTAAGTAAAAAGTTAATCAAATGTTGACAGAAAGTGAAAAGGTATTATCTATTAGTATGTCACAACAAACCCAACTTATAAACAACATACACATACACATACACATACACATGAAAATTGACATACAATTGTAACTAATGACAATCTTAATGTACATAAATTATCAGTAACTATAAAAAGGGTAAATTTGATGTTAAAATAACGCATGTATTGTTTTATGAATCAAACCAACCGATTCTACATTACATTAACATCACAACTGACCACTAATTACTGGTAGATGTTTTATTTTATACATAATCGACTCACAAATCAGCCCTAATTAAGTCAGAATTATCCATTTAACGGGTTGTTAGTGCATATTAGTTGTAATATATTGACTGATTATACATAATCAAGTTAACCCTCATAATTAAAACATGAATGTGATCACAGCCCGGTTGTTAAATCTTCAAAACTGAGAAAAGGAAGTAGAGAATATGGTTCGGAAAGTTAACATACCTGTCGATTTCTTGAACGGTTTGAGATGTCGATGAATGAGGATGGTAGGTCAGATTTGATGGAGATAGTGTTGACTGAAATTTAGGATAAAAAAACAACCCCAATTCTATAATGCCAGTTCAATAAACTTGGAACACATGGAAGTTTAATTTTTTAAAATTTTAGAATATTAGATTTTTGAACATATATTTTAACATAAATTTTTTTATTCTATTTATGTTCTATTTTATAAAAATTGTATGTGATGACGCTGGGCTCCCAAACTACAAACAAAAACAATTTTAGTGTGGTAAAATTACCATCAATGCGATTACGATGGTTATTGACTACACATCTAATGCTAATAATTATGCAAGTACGATAGTTATTTAACGGAGATCGTATTAAAATGAAAAACCAATGTATTTTGTAAAAGTTACAGATTGTCGACTATTAATTTTATAACGAACACATTTTCCAATTGAAAACGTATTCAACCAAAAGTACAATAAAGAAACCCGAAGTGGCTCGAACCCTATACACTTAACATGTAGAAAAGTTCACATACAGAAATTATAATACTTCAAGGCCATGAATGGATAATGATAACAAACTATCGAAGGCAACACCACAACCAGCAATACATAAGTAATAACAGATAAACTGAAAAAAACAGAACTTAGTTCATAATATCTTACATTATTCATAAGCAACACCATAAAACATAGTTCATAATATCTTAAACAATCCATAAGTAACACCATAAAACATAGTAAAACCTAGCATAATAATAGTCACAACGCAAACACTAATCAAAAACTGCTTATTTAGACAAAAAAATTAGTACCATTGGAATAATAAACATGTTTTTTTGATAACAAAAGTGTAAACAGCCTTAGAAGTTCCCTGAACCGTGCGCTCAGCATTTTATTTATGAGTGGATTGAGTAGCGGTACTATAAGTTCTCTAATCAGCACCAAGCATATGCGGTGGTGGATCAAATGAATATCTTTTTTTTTAATCGAAAAGTAAACAGTTGTACTAAGCCATTGTAACTCACCCGTAATGGAAGTGTCACGGGTATCTCCAGAAGCTGCAATGGGAGGTGCATGTGGTTCAGTTTGTTTCACACTGCTGCTTGGTGCTGACTTCTTTTTAGGGCCAACCCTTTTATGTCATTAAAGAAAGTTAATGACTACAAATAAATAAGTAGAACACGTAAATATAAAAAAATAAGTTTAGGTCAATTAGGTAATCATATTAGCATATTTGTGAACAATACCTTTATCCGAACTTCAACTATTGTAGGTTCATCATGAGTAGCCGGATCCTTATCACTATATAACATAGCTTCAGATTCAAACTGAGGAACATATTCGCCATCTGAATCAGACACGTCAATCTCTTTCTCTTTTTCCTTCTTTTTTTCCACTATGTATCGTACGATTGAACGACTTAGCAATCTCTGGGATTCTTAAAGCATTGTACTTCTTCTTATTCTCGCGAATCCTCTGTAATCTTGAAACTTCAGCACCAACAACCACATCATCAGATTCAGAGTTACATTAAGTATCTGGTACATTTTCTTCGCTGATGTATTCCCTATTCAATCCTTTAGATAGTGTGGTACGATCTATCGGTTTGGGTAAAGTTGATGTGATATCAGGTGATAGAGGGGTATTTGTTGCTCGATCGTGCTTATTAGTCGAAGCAGCGTTTTTTGGTGATGGCAAATGCTTTGTTGTATTCTGTGTCTCCAATGTTTTCTTATTTTTTGTTTGTTTGATTTGTGTGGCATCATCAGAATTAGAGTCACTATTGAATATTTCAGTAGAATTTTGTTGGCTAATCTTTGTACCATCCAACTTATTAGTACGTTTTGCAGCATTAGCAATTCTACAAGATCTTTGATTTTTTACTTCGGGTGCTTCTGCAGAACTTGGTGGTTTAGGAAGAGTGGGTGGGGCTGCTTCTAGTTTCTTATGTCGTAATGGGATTGCTGGTTTAAAGAAGTCAACGATATGTGATCTGTTATGTTTTTTGTAATTTGCGAATTTTTTTTTTTTTGATTTTGTGTTTAAGCAATTGATTGGTTACTTTTTCTTTTTGCCATTGTCTTTAATATTTGCAAATTCTGCTAACACAACAATAGTGTATTGATAATGAAAAAATAAGTACAAAGTTAACCAAAAATTTAAAGCAAATTAAAAGGTATTATTATTAGTAAAACCTGGGTAAAAAAACTGAACGTATTAATAAAATGCACAAACAACAGATAATTGACATACCATGGGTAGTGTTATTTATTCATGTTAATCTTAATAATATACATAAAGTACTGGAGTTAAAGGAAAAGAATGAATATACATAAAGTAGCAACAACTATACAAAGGTTAATTTTTAAGGCTACATCAATGATAATACACTAATTTTAGAGATGTATCCAAAACAGATAATGAATATACCCATTCTTAGTATGACCTCATAAATAGAAATAAATTAAGTGCATCCAATGGTTTATGGATTTTACACCAATTGTAAAATCCTAAGTCATCAGATCTCATCAACACACTGAAACAGAAAATTGACTAAGGATAGTTCGAATAACCCATAAGAAATTGTATTCAGCTAGCAAAATGATTCATACAATGTTTAATAAATGAAACCTAATGCACCTAATCAGATGACTGATTATACCTAATCAAGTTAGCCTTCATATTTAAAAACCAAATGTAATCACAAACTCATTGTTAAATAATCATACCTGAAAAAAGATGTACAAAAGATGGATTCGAAAGCTTACATACCTGTCGATTTCTTGAAGACAGTCGTACTTGGAGGAGGTTTAGGTTTGATTTGATGGAGATAATTTGGAAGGATATTGAGGAAATTGTAACCGTGATTCTCGGAGTTGAATTGGCAGGATTGTAGGAGTCATTTTTAATTTTGGATATTATACTCCATGTAAATACATTTTTTATTGTTAATTATAAATTAATTATTTTAATTATTTTATGTAAAATTATCACGTAACAAAAATAAATGTTTGTTAGCTAATGCAAGTAGTATACAAAAATAAAAATAAAAAGGTGTAAACCATACTCACATGTAATATAATACTAATCCGTATCTTTTTTTCCTTTTAACTATTTTAATTATTTTAATGATTATTGATCGATGGTGTTTCCAAGTGATTATTGAGCCAAACAAAACTAAAAAATGGAGGCTTAAAAATGATTGCGCTATATAATTACTTGATAAATATAAAAATATAAACACATAATCTCCTCAACTCTTCATCTACTCTCCATTTGCAAAAAAATTAGTCACTTGCCAGTACACATTTGCTTTCTAATTCTTCATAACTACATCATCGTCCATGGCAAATTCAGGTTAGTGTGTTTTCAAGAATACACTTTAATTTGTTGTTACTGATAGTATATGAAATGTCTCGTTCATATCGATTATAAACGTTCCATATTAATTGATTTCGTTGCGCGGTTTTGACCTCTATATGAGACGTTTTTCAAAGACTGCATTCGATTTTAAAACAAACCATAACCTTTATTTTATCGATAAAGGTTTAAAAATATTGCGACGATTATCAAATAATGATAATCTAAAATATAGCGTTTTCACATGATTATTACATAATGGTTTACAATAATATTACACATCAATTTAAATCTTCGAATGCAGTTTTTAACCAATATTATACAAGCATGCTGACTCCAACTCTTGTCCATAAATTAGCATGCAACAGTGGAAGCTCTTAATAATCACCTGAGAATAAACATGCTTTAAACGTCAACAAAAATGTTGGTGATTTATAGGTTTAACCTATATATTTATCAAATCGTAATAATAGACCACAAGATTTCATATTTCCATTTTTCATAAACATCATCCCATACATAGAGATAAAAATCATTCATATGGTGAACACCTTGTAACCGATATTAACAAGATGCATATAGAATATCCCCATCATTCCGGGACTCCCTTCGGACATGAAAAAATCGAAGTACTAAAGTAGTTCAATCTCTGACTGGGGCTTGTTAGTGCCCATAGATCTATCTTTAGGATTCGCGTCAATTAGGGTGTCTGTTCCCTAATTCTTCGATTATCAGACTAAAAAGGGGCATATTCGGTTTAATAAATTCAACCATAGAATGTAGTTTCACGTACTTGTGTCTATTTTGTAAAATATTTATAAAACTGCATGTATTCTCATCCCAAAAATATTAGATTTTAAAAGTGGGACTATAACTCACTTTCACAGATTTTTACTTCGTCGGGAAGTAAGACTTGGCCACGGGTTGATTCACGAACCTATAACAAATGTATACATATATATATATCAAAGTATGATCGAAATATATTCACAACATTTTTCATTACGTTTTAACGATTTAAGTGTGTTAAGTTAGCAGTCCAACGTTAGTAATCTATAACTAGTTGTCCACAGTTAGATGTACAAAAATAAATCAATATATATTATCTCGAATCAATTCACGACCCAATGTATACAAGTCTCAGGTTAGATCACAACTCAAAGTATATATATTATTTTGGAATCAACCTCAACCCTGTATAGCTAACTCTAGCATTACTGCATATAGAGTGTCTATGGTTGTTCCCAAATAATATATATAGATGGGTTGATATGATATGTCAAAACATTGTATACATGTCTATGGTATCCTCAGATTACATAATATATGTTAGAATACATGTATAATACAATATAAGTTAGTAAAGTTATGATTTGTATAGATTTGTTACAAATTTCGCGTAGCTACAACTAGCAAAAATATCCAATCTTGTTTTACCCATAACTTCTTCGTTTTAAATCCGTTTTGAGTGATTCAAGTTGCTATGGTTTCATAATGAACTGAAATTTATGAAACTAAACAGAAAAAGCATAATTTTATAGTCGGAAATACAGGTTACAAGTCACTTTTTAAAGAGGTAGTCATTTCTGTCGAAAGAACGACATCTTAATGACCATTTGGAAAAACTTAGTTCAACTTTTTGTTTAACCATGATTTTTGGATATAGTATCATGTTCATATTAAATATAATTTTTCCAAAAAAAAACTTCCAATTCAAATATTAAGATAGTTTTTAATTTTCTAACCCAAAATAGCCCCCGGTTTCACTACGACGGCGTATGTCCGGTTTTACGGTATTTGTCGTGTTTCCAGGTTTTAAATCATTAAGTTAGCATATCGTATAGATATAGAACATGTGTTTAGTTCATTTTAAAATTTAAGTTAGAAGGATTAACTTTGTTTGCGAACAAGTTTAGAATTAACTAAACTATGTTCTAGTGATTACATGTTCAAATCTTCGAATAAGATAGTTTTATATATATGAATCGAATGATGTTATGAACATCATTACTACCTCAAGTTTAGTAGGTAAACCTACTGGAAGTGACAAAAATTAATCTTGCTTCAAAGGATCTTGGATGGCTTGAAAGTTCTTAAAGTAGAATCATGACATAAAAACAAGTTCAAGTAAGATTTTTACTCGAATTAAGATAGTTTATAGTTATAGAAATTGAATCAAAGTTTGAATATGAGTATTACCTTGAATTAGAAATATAACCTACTGTAAGTAATAAAGGTTTCTTGATCTTAGATGATTACTTGGAATGGATTAGAAAGCTTGGTAGTAGACTTGCAAACTTGAAAGTATTCTTGATTTTATGAAACTAGAACTTATAGAATTTATGAAGAACACTTAGAACTTGAAGATAGAACTTGAGAGAGATTAATTAGATGAAGATAATTGAATAATGAAAGTGTTTGTATGTGTTTTTGATCGTTGGTATATGGATTAGATATAAAGGATGTGTAAGTTTGTTTTCTTGTAAATAATTCATGAATGATTTATAATACTTTTGTAATTTTGTGAGATATTTCATGCTAGTTTCCAAATGATGGTTCCCACATGTGTGATGACTCATTAAGGGCTGCTAAGAGCTGATCATTTAATGTATATACCAATAGTATATATGTCTAGGAGCAGGGTATTGTACGAGTACGAATACGGTTGTATACGAGTAGAATTGTTGATGAAAATGAATGGGAATGTAAATGTAAGCATTTTTGTTAAGTAGAAGTACTTTGATATGTGTCATGAATTCTTTCAAAAGTGTACTAATACATCTTAATATACTACATGTATATAAATTTTAACCGAGTTGTTAAGTCATCGTTAGTCGTTACATGTAAGTGTTGTTTTGAAACCTTTAAGTTAACGATCTCATTTAATGTAGTTAACCCATTGTTTATTATATCTAATGAGATGTTAAATTATTACATTATCATGATATTATGATGTATGAATATATCTTAATATGATATATATACATTAAAATGTCGGTACAACGATAATCGTTACATATATGCCTCGTTTTGAAATTCTTAAGTTAGTAGTCTTGTTTTACATATGTAGTTCATTGTTAACATACATAATGATATATATAATTATCATTTTATCATGTTAAATATAGTGTAACAATACCTTAATATGATACATATGTATTTAGTAAGGCGTTGTTATAACGATAATCGTTATATATATCGTTTCGAGTTTCTTAACTTAGTAATCTCCTTTTTTATGTATATAACTCATTGTTAATATACCTAGTGAGATACTTACTTATCATAATATCATGTTAACTATATATATATTCATATATATATCATCATATAGTTTTTACAAGTTTTAACGTTCGTGAATCGTCGGTCAACTCGAATGGTCAATTGTCCACATGGAACTCATTTCAAATAATCAAGTCTTAACAAGTTTGATTCCTTAACATGTTGGAAACATTTAATCATGTAAATATAATTTTCATTTAATATATAATCATGGAAAAGTTCGGGTCACTACAGTACCTACCCGTTAAATAAATTTCGTCCCGAAATTTTAAGCTGTTGAAGGTGTTGACGCATCTTCTGGAAATAGGTGAGGGTATTTCTTTTTCATTTGATCTTCACATTTGATCTTCACATTATTTCAACGGGTTCTTCGATGAATTGAAGTTTTTCATTGATTTGGATTTCGTCTAACGAAATAGTGAGATCTTCTTTAGTAAAACATTTCTTCAGATTCGAGACATGAAAAGTATTATGTACCCCGACGAGTTATTTGAAACGACCCGACCCAATCCATAGGGATGAATACAATAACATATGAGTACATCGCGAGGCATTTGACCTCTATATGATACGTTTTATAAACATTGCATTCTTTTGAAAAGATATACCATAAATGAATATTTAAAATTCAATGTTTTCGACATCTGATGATTTCTACATGTAGACAATCACCGTAAATAACAGTTTACAAGAATACTTCCGTTGACAATGCAGTCAAAATAAATACACGGTGATGATTTTGTGAATGTAATGCTTCCTCGAATAAAACATGTATGACTCCATGCACATGGTTTCTCTAACATATATTCAAACAGCGGAAGACTTCTAGGAACCTGAGAATAAACATGCTTTAAACGTCAACATAAAGTTGGAGAGATATAGGTTTAATGCTAGCAGCGTTATAAATATAGACCACAAGATTTCATATATATAAACGTTTTAATAAAAATATTCTAAGTGGTTGAGCACTTGATAACCATACTTAACATTTAATCAACGTCGCATATTCCCTTTATTATGAAATCTCACTACACTGTACCAAGTGTAGTCACCGAAACGAAGTACTGTGCAACCGTTGAATACTGGTCGTCCAGTCCGGTTGGGGTTGTCAGGCCCGATAGATCTATCAACAGGATTCGCGTTTACAATACCACATGTAAATAGTAGTTACCAAGCTACAGGGAAGTATGCCAGTGGTACAACTCAACGTAGAATATATTTTTTTATCACTTGTGTCCATAACGTAAATCATAAAATGCATGTATTCTCATCCCGAAATATTTAGAGTTTAAAAGTGGGACTATATACTCACTTTTGCCTTGAAGGTATTTAACTCGACTTGGTCTCCGATAGATATCACGAACCTAACCATATATATATAATATATCAACATATTTTCTTTTCAAGTAATCGTTACATATATATATATATATATATATATATATATATATATATATATATATATATATATATATATATATATATATATATATATTTTTTCTTTTCAAATATGTTATATATATTTTCTTTTCAAATATGTTATATATATATATATATATATATATATATATATATATATATATATATATATATATATATATATATATATATATATATATATATATATATATATATATATATACTTATAATACTTTTAATATTTTCTTAGTCCGTAGTTAGCAGTCCGATGTTAGTGGTCCACAATTAGTTGCTCAATAAAATAAATAAAGACCCCATCGTATTCGTATTGATTAGAATTAATCTCGACCCATGGTACCATGTTGTCAAATGACGTGTTGCGTACATAAAGTACCGTGTTGTCAAATGACGTGTTGCGTACAATCATGAGGTCTTATGATTGATCTTCTCGTGTTGTTTACGGGTGGTCCTGAAATATATAAAATCAAATCATAAGTAATTATATATAAAATATCATATTAATTAGAAAAGATATGATTAATTTACTTTATCTCCAAATATTTTCGTAGCTAAACTAGCTTCGGATACCCAATCTTGTTTTAGTAGTAGTTTCTTCATTACAACTCCGTTTTTGTTGGTTCAACTTGCCACTTCCTTGGATTGAGTCAAATTTTAAGAATATGAACTGAAAATACCTTAGTTTGTATTCGAAATCACAGGTTATAGGTCAAACTTTGGTAAAACTTATGAAAGTGATCATTTTCCATCATAAAAACAACATTTAATGATCATTTTTTTTTTTAAAATACATACACTTTCAGTTAAACCACGAAATTTTTATGTGTTAACATATTCATAAGAAATATCATTTTTCCAGAACATGAACTTCCAATTCAAAGTTCAAGATGGTTTTTAATTATCCAACCCAAAACAGCTCCCGATTGCACTCCGACGATGTAGATTCAGTTTTTAAGGTGTTCTTTGTAAAACCAAGTTATATCTTGTTAAGTTAGCATATCATTATGATATATTACAGGTCTTGAAGTGTTTTAAAAGTTAAGTTAGAAGGATCTATTTAGTTTGAAAACAAGTTTGAAATCATTCAAACTATGTTCTTGTTGTTAAAATTTTACAACATAAAATAAGATAGCTATATAATTATGAATCGAAAAAGATTATGAAAAAGGTTACTACCTCAAGTTACTTGGACAAAGTTACTGTAAGAGATAAGAAAAAAATCTTGGAATCAAAGAGTGGTGGAGTTAGATCAAAAGGTTGGAAGTATACTTCTTCAAATGGGTGGTTATTTTGATATGTTCTTGAAAGAGTTTTCTTATGGTGTTTAAGGCTTGTAATTGAAGCTAAATGATGGAAAAAATGCTTGGAGATGATCAAGTATGAAGTTAGGAGTACTTTGAGAGAGAAATGAGGGTGTAGGTATGAGAAAATGGAGTGAAGAAATGGTGTTCATTCATAAAAACGTTTTTAGTTTATAAAGAAAGAAAAGGATTCCTAATTTTGTTTTCTTACTAATAATTCATGCTACTTGACAAATCCTAGTTACCTCATATCTAGGGCAGTAACAATGTTGATTAGGATGTTGATTTGATGTGTATATACCAATACTAAATACATATAGAAGCTGGGTATGATACGGGTACATATACCCTAGATATACGTATAGAAATCTTGAGGAAACGGAATGAGAATTCAAATATAGCTATCTTTTGTGAATATACTTATATTGTTTTATGTATTTAAGTCCTTAAAAAGTGATTAAATACATTATATATACGATACATGTATAAGCATTATAGGTTATAAGTATATATATCAAAGAATGTTACGTATAGTTATCGTTTTGAAAACTTAAGTTAGTAGTTTTAAAATATACTTATAACTCATTGTCATTAGTACACAATGAGATGTTAAACCATCCTTAGATCATGTTAAATATATATAAATACATATATATACACAAACGTATAATTATCGTATGTTATATAGTTCGTGATATCATCGGTTAAATTGGACGGTCAAACGTTGTGTAAAACTCTTTTCAAAAACACAAGTCTCAACAATTTGGATTGCTTATCATGTTGGTAAGGTTTAATTTATGTAAATATTAATCTCATAAGTATAAAACGATTGGAAAAAATCTGGGTCGTTACAGTACCTACCCGTTAAATAAATTTTGTCCCGAAATTTGAATGGGATGGTCATGGCTGACAATAAGTATGTTTTCATGACGTATACGAGTTGGAAATTAGAGTTTTATTATCATCAAGTAATATTGATAAAGCAATTTAATTTTTGTGAAGAGTACGAGTGAGGCTATCACCAAAGGGTGAAATGAGTAGGTATAGATTCGTCATATCTTTTGACGTAGATATGATTGATTTCCAAGTTCAAGAGATTTGGAGTAAAATCTTCATAATGAGATTTGATTCTTCGATAATCAAGGAAATTAGAATCCGCTTTAAATGCGATCATCTATTTTGATTGCTCTGTCGGATCTTTTACTATAAATCCACCTCCCTTCATTTCCTTACAACTCATACCTTCTATTCTTCCGCCCTCAATTCATACTTTAAAACATTTATCAGTATGCTTCATCCAGTACTGATCCTGGATATACTCTTAACTTTCATCTCTGTCATTCTTCTTTTTCATCTACCTCCGAAGGATTTTATTTATTTCTACTATTACCTTGGGGTTATAGTATTGTTAATTCTCCCGTGCCTTTACGTTGCAATACGTATTGATATACACGGTTTGTAATTTATTTGTTGTTGTCGAGCTTTATATTTTCTTTTATATTCAACAATTCCATACTTCTGTTTCCTCTTCCCGACTTCGAGTCAAGCGAATAATGGTCTGGAATTCGTAGGTATGGATTTTGAAATAAACATAGTTAATGTTCTAAGAAAGAAATAGTAATTGCACGATCTTGATTTGGTAAGTTACCAGAATGTCCGAAAAGATAGAATTATCAAGGAGATATGTTCTTAATATGTTTGGAGATTGGGTAGAATGTAAGAGTTGTGTAACATGGCACATGATGACGTTATGATCTGTGAATCATTATGTTCCATTTAGAAACTCAGCATGAATTACTGTAATATAATCACGTTGATCAAGTGTCATTATATTATACTAATTCATGCTTCAGTTTCCAACACTACTTCAAAACATTCATATTTTAAACTCGAATTTTTCAGGATTTAGAAACTAACACAGTTTCTTTTATGTTGTAACGCAAATATTGTGAAGAGATAAATGATTTTTGATGAGGATAGTTGGGAATATATCTTCAGGAATATCGGAGATATTTATAATGAAAAATACGATGATATCTTAGAATATCTAAGATCAGGGAATGACGCGGAAAATCTGTCTGTGAAGGTTTAGAATAAGGAGTAAGGTTCTTACTAACGGTTTCAGCAGACACTGAATCATTTGAATCCTTTGAAGGTAGATTTCGTCATTGTGATTTGTCCACAACCTCCTTTATACTTTGCTCAATCCGTTTTCCAGTACCAAATTTTTCGTTCGAGCTTTTCCAATCTATTATTCTTTATTGTCAAACTTCTGACCGTAATTGTTGTCTACTGTCTTTACCACTTTATCAGTCTTTTCCAAAACTTAATAGCACTAATTCTTAGACTGGAGCATTTTTCAGAAACTTCACATTTGAAATATGTAATTCTTGGGGATAGACGTTGTATATATATATATATATATATATATATATATATATATATATATATATATATATATATATATATATATATATATATATATAACTGCCAAAATAGAAATGCTGCGAGATTTCAAAATACCAATTGTTGATTCTGCCAAAGGGGTAACGAGTTGCTGGTACATCTGCTGATAATGTCGTGGAATATAAAAGATTCCCTGGTAACAAAAGGGTAATCGTATGTATTATAGGTTATAATAAGGCTACTTCGAATGGAAAGTCGAGGTTGACTTGCTGAAACTGTGACAAAATTTGCTATTTTGAAAATGAATCGCAAAGTTATTTTTTCTAATAAATGCTAAAAGATTTAGCGCGGATACGTGTTAAATTATGTCCTTGGTTTCGAGAGCTTTTCAGGTGCAAGACTGCGGGTAATGTGTGGTTGGATCATCATCTCGATTGTCCATTATTTGAAGTGTCTTCAGGAATTTCGAAGGGTTTGATCATAGATTGTAATTGTTAATATACATATGATGTATTAGGACTTTGAATGATACAAATATTTTTCTGGGTTCCAAGAATCGAATGATGTTCTAGCATAGTTTTGAAGTCAAAGTATAGTTTTGAAAGATGTAAGAGTCCTAAGAGTGATGTCTTCTGTTAAGTCTTGACTTGGATTTCTTTTTGTCGTAATCAAATTTGGATGAGAATGGTTGTTTTGATTTCTATGAAAGAATGTATATTATTGTGAAGGTAGTGAGTATAGTTGATGATTGTTGAATCAGAGTCAAAGAATATAATCATATTAATTGTAATTTATATATCTCTCGGGTATTACCTACCCGTTAAAAAAAATTTCACAAGTAATGTTTTGTACCAGAGAATTTTATTACAATCTTTATGAAAATATATGTACATATATATCTTCTTCAGATGTAATCATGAATTTAATAAGTCAATATAATATTAGACTCATTTGATTTTCGGTTTGAGCTAGAATAAGTAATCTCTAAAACGATTAGGAACCACATATTCTTCACAGAATATTAATGAAGTTATGGATCAATACTTCATTATTTATTCTTATATATATTTCCTTAGTGAATCATGCTGATACTCATTGAACTCTTACTAACTTCGCAAGATATGAATGTTGTTTCCCAGTAAGCTTCGAGTACATTGAAGATGAAAGTGTAAAATCAAACATATTATTGAATAATACACTTGGTTTATTATAAAACGAAATTCATTGAATTGAAACAGGGATTGTAGTTAATGATGATTAAGTTGCTGACGAAGGACGTACATCATTGCATATTTGTAGTATGAATTTAAACGAGTAGTATCTACCCTTTTTCAATTCATACTTAATAGCTTAGTACGAAAAGATTTATTTTGGTTTCCGAATTCATATATATAAAATATTTATATAAATTCTTCAGAAGAATGAGTTAATACTTCATAACTCGTTGATGCAATATACGCGTTATTGATGATGTCCACGGTGATTCTTGAACTGGTGGAGCTTGTGATGTTAAAGTTGCTGACGATTCTAACGATGTTGACAGCACTGACTATGCTGGTGAGGCTAAGGGTACTGCTGATGCTGTTGGTAAAATAAGTCTAGCTTGTACCTTACGCATCATTCTTTCGGGGTTTCTACTCTTCCTTTTATCATTTCTGTCCACTCATCTGATTTATGGTTAAGGCAGAAATAGGTAATCTCTATGTCTTTAGAGATTACATAATCACCATAGAATGTTTCTCCGATGAAGTTATGAATCAATACTTCATCGTTTGTTGTTGTTGGTACTTCTTGGTATCTATGGTGCGTGTGACGTTGATATCCGAGGTACGGATGGTGATATTGAGGCGTGTGATGCGGATGTGATTGTTGGTGGTGGTAATGATCCTGTTGATGTTGATGATGGTGATAACGTTGATGCTGGTGATGCTGCTGGTGCTTAGGGTATTGAGGCTTGCGATGTTGATGTTATTGACGGTACTGGTTATGCTGCTGATGCTGCTGATGGTGTTTGTAACCTTCGTACCGTATTCTCCAAAGCCACTACCCGAGTGCGAAGCTCGTTGAATTCTTCTATTACACCGGGGTGATTGTCAGTTCGGACGAGTGGATAAATAAAATCTAGAATTTGATGTAGTATATAATCGTGATGAGATACTCTGGAAATGAGAGAGAAAATGGTTTCTCGAACAAGTTCGCCGGTAAGTGCTTCAGGTTCATCGTCAAGAGGGCAATTTGGTGGATGGAAGGGATCACCTTCTTCTTGTCTCCAATGATTGAGGAGGCTACGAAACCATCCCCAATCCATCCAAAATAGATGATGACTGATTGGTTGATCCAATCCGGTCACACTGCTTTCGGAGCTTGAGTGGTATTCCATATCGGAATCCGAGGGACTTCAACTAGTGACGAGTTCCATTTCGTATGATTGAATAAAGGATTTTTCAATATGAAATGATTTTCCGGCTATCGGGTGGTATTCTAATTATATAGAATATCCACATATATAGAACAAAAGATCTCATAGATTACGGAGGGATTTACGAAATATGTCAGACAAAGTTTACAGTAATAGATACGCGTAGATATGAATTAGCAAATACGCTAAGATATGAATTTTGTCTATACACCATTCATGCAATGAATGCAGTAAGACGCGTTTAGACTTAAGATGATAAGCAGGTAATTTCCTACAGATGATAAGTAGATGATTTTTGACACAAAATGATAAGCAAAATTTTGACATGCAGACACGGTCGAAGTCCAGACTCACTAATGCAACCTAACGACTTATCAGTTACACACACTAATGCAGACCTGGTTCGCTAAGACCACTGCTCTGATACCACATGAAACGACCCGACCCAATCCATAGGGACGAATACAATAACATATGAGTACATCGCGAGGCATTTGACCTCTATATGATACGTTTTATAAACATTGCATTCTTTTGAAAAGATATACCATAAATGAATATTTAAAATTCAATGTTTTCGACATCTGATGATTTCTACATGTAGACAATCACCGTAAATAACAGTTTACAAGAATACTTCCGTTGACAATGCAGTCAAAATAAATACACGGTGATGATTTTGTGAATGCAATGCTTCCTCGAATAAAACATGTATGAATCCATGCACATGGTTTCTCTAACATATATTCAAACAGCGGAAGACTTCTAGGAACCTGAGAATAAACATGCTTTAAACGTCAACATAAAGTTGGTGAGATATAGGTTTAATGCTAGCAGCGTTATAAATATAGACCACAAGATTTCATATATATAAACGTTTTAATAAAAATGTTCTAAGTGATTGAGCACTAGATAACCATACTTAACATTTAATCAACGTCGCATATTCCCTTTATTATGAAATCTCACTACACTGTACCAAGTGTAGTCACCGAAACGAAGTACTGTGCAACCGTTGAATACTGGTCGTCCAGTCCGGTTGGGGTTGTCAGGCCCGATAGATCTATCAACAGGATTCGCGTTTACAATACCACATGTAAATAGTAGTTACCAAGCTACAGGAAAGTATGCCAGTGGTACAACTCAACGTAGAATATATTTTTTTATCACTTGTGTCCATAACGTAAATCATAAAATGCATGTATTCTCATCCCGAAATATTTAGAGTTTAAAAGTGGGACTATATACTCACTTTTGCCTTGAAGGTATTTAACTCGACTTGGTCTCTGATAGATATCACGAACCTAACCATATATATATAATATATCAACATATTTTCTTTTCAAGTAATCGTTACATATATATATATATATTTCTTTTCAAATATGTTATATATATTTTCTTTTCAAATATGTTATATATATATATATATATATATATATATATATATATATATATATATATATATATATACTTTTAATACTTTTAATATTTTCTTAGTCCGTAGTTAGCAGTCCGATGTTAGTGGTCCACAATTAGTTGCTCAATAAAATAAATAAAGACCACATCGTATTCATATTGATTAGAATTAATCTCGACCCATGGTACCATGTTGTTAAATGACGTGTTGCATACATAAAGTACCGTGTTGTCAAATGACGTGTTGCGTACAATCATGAGGTCTTCTGATTGATCTTCTCGTGTTGTTTACGGGTGGTCCTGAAATATATAAAATCAAATCATAAGTAATTATATATAAAATATCATATTAATTAGAAAAGATATGATTAATTTACTTTATCTCCAAATATTTTCGTAGCAAAACTAGCTTCGGATACCCAATCTTGTTTTAGTCATAGTTTCTTCATTACAACTCCGTTTTTATTGGTTCAACTTGCCACTTCCTTGGATTGAGTCAAATTTTAAGAATATGAACTGAAAATACCTTAGTTTGTATTCGAAATCACAGGTTATAGGTCAAACTTTGGTAAAACTTATGAAAGTGATCATTTTCCATCATAAAAACAACATTTAATGATCATTTTTTTTTTCTAAAAATACATACACTTTCAGTTAAACCACGAAATTTTTATGTGTTAACATATTCATAAGAAATATCATTTTTCCAGAACATGAACTTCCAATTCAAAGTTCAAGATGGTTTTTAATTATCCAACCCAAAACAGCCCCCGATTGCACTCCGACGATGTAGATTCAGTTTTTAAGGTGTTCTTTGTAAAATCAAGTTATATCTTGTTAAGTTAGCATATAATTATGATATATTACAGGTCTTGAAGTGTTTTAAAAGTTAAGTTAGAAGGATCTATTTAGTTTGCAAACAAGTTTGAAATCATTCAAACTATGTTCTTGTTGTTAAAATTTTACAACATAAAATAAGATAGCTATATAATTATGAATCGAACAAGATTATGAACAAGGTTACTACCTCAAGTTACTTGGACAAAGTTACTGTAAGAGATAAGAAAAAAATCTTGGAATCAAAGAGTGGTGGAGTTAGATCAAAAGGTTGGAAGTATACTTCTTCAAATGGGTGGTTATTTTGATATGTTCTTGAAAGAGTTTTCTTATGGTGTTTAAGGCTTGTAATTGAAGCTAAATGATGGGAAAAATGCTTGGAGATGATCAAGTATGAAGTTAGGAGTACTTTGGGAGAGAAATGAGGGTGTAGGTATGAGAAAATGGAGTGAAGAAATGGTGTTCATTCATAAAAATATTTTTAGTTTATAAAGAAAGAAAAGGATTCCTAATTTTGTTTTCTTACTAATAATTCATGCTACTTGACAAATCCTAGTTACCTCATATCTAGGGCAGTAACAATGTTGATTAGGATGTTGATTTGATGTGTATATACCAATAGTAAATACATATAGAAGCTGGGTATGATACGGGTACATATACCCTAGATATACGTATAGAAATCTTGAGGAAACGGAATGAGAATTCAAATATAGCTATCTTTTGTGAATATAATTATATTGTTTTATGTATTTAAGTCCTTAAAAAGTGATTAAATACATTATATATACGATACATGTATAAGCATTATAGGTTATAAGTATATATATCAAAGAATGTTACGTATAGTTATCGTTTTGAAAACTTAAGTTAGTAGTTTTAAAATATACTTATAACTCATTGTCATTAGTACACAATGAGATGTTAAACTATCCTTAGATCATGTTAAATATATATAAATACATATATATACACAAACGTATAATTATCGTATGTTATATAGTTCGTGATATCATCGGTTAAATTGGACGGTCAAACGTTGTGTAAAACTCTTTTCAAAAACACAAGTCTCAACAATTTGGATTGCTTATCATGTTGGTAAGGTTTAATTTATGTAAATATTAATCTCATAAGTATAAAACGATTGGAAAAAATCTGGGTCGTTACATTATTGAGGTAAGTCAAGTCGGTAAGCTACTGGTCCGACATGATCTATTATCTTGAATGGTCCAATGTACCTTGGATTTAGTTTCCCCCGTTTACCAAATCGAACAACACCTTTCCAAGGTGAAACCTTAAGCATGACCATCTCTCCAATTTCAATTTCTATATCTTTTCTTTTAATGTCCGCGTAGCTCTTTTGTCGGCTTTGGGCAGTTTTCAACCGTTGTTGAATTTGGATGATTTTCTCTGTGGTTTCTTGGATGATTTCTGGACCCGTAATCTGTCTATCCCCCACTTCACTCCAATAAATCAGAGACCTGCACTTTCTACCATAAAGTGCCTCAAACGGTGCCTTCTCAATACTCGAGTGGTAACTATTGTTGTAGGAAAACTCTGCTAATGGTAGATGTAGATCCCAACTATTTCAAAAATCAATAACACATGCTTGTAGCATGTATTCAAGCGTTTGTATCGTCTTTTCACTCTGCCCATCAGTTTGTGGATGATAGGCAGTACTCATGTCTAGACGAGTTCCCAATGCTTGTTGTAATGTCTTCCAAAACCTTGAAACAAATCTGCCATCCCTATCAGAGATAATAGAGACTGGTATTCCATGTCTGGAGACAACTTCCTTCAAGTATAATCACGCCAACTTCTCCATTTTATCATTATCTCTCATTGGCAGAAAGTGTGTTGACTTGGTGAGATGATCAACTACTACCCAAATAGTATCATAACCACTTGCAGTCCTTGGCAATTTAGTAATGATATCCATGATAATGTTTTCCCATTTCCATTCTAGGATTTCGGGTTGTTGAAGTAGACCTGATGGTTTTTGATGTTCAGCTTTGACCTTAGAACACATCAAACATTCTCCTACATATCTAGCAATATCGGCTTTCATAACCGGTCACCAAAAGTGTTTCTTGAGATCTTTGTACATCTTTCCCGCTCCGGGATGTATTGAGTATCTAGTTTTATGTGCTTCCTTAAGTACCATTTCTCTCACATCTCCAAACTTTGGTACCCAAATTCTTTCAGCCCTATACCGGGTTCCGTCTTCCCTAATATTAAGATGTTTCTCCGAACCTTTGGGTATTTCATTCTTTAAATTTCTCTCTTTTAAAACTCCTTGTTGCGCCTCCTTTATTTGAGTAGTAAGGTTAATACGAATAATAATATTCATAGCTTTTACCTGCATAGGTTCTCTGTCCTTTCTACTCAAAGCGTCGGCTACCACATTTGCCTTCCCCGGGTGGTAACGAATCTCAAAATCATAATCATTTAACAATTCAATCCACCTACGCTGCCTCATGTTCAGTTGTTTCTGATTAAATATATGTTAGAGACTTTTGTGGTCGGTATATATAATACTTTTGACCCCATATAAGTAGTACCTCCAAGTCTTTAATGCAAAAACAACAGGACCTAATTCCAAATCGTGAGTTGTATAATTTTTCTCGTGAATCTTCAATTGTCTGGACGCATAGGCAATTACCTTCGTTCGTTGCATTAATACACAACCGAGGCCTTGCTTTGAGGCGTCACAATATATCACAAAATCAACATTCCCTTCAGGCAATGACAATATAGGTGTCGTAGTTAACTTTTTCTTCAACAATTGAAACGCTTTCTCCTGCTCATCCTTCCATTCAAATTTCTTCCCTTTATGCGTTAATACATTCAAGGGTTTTGCTATTATGGAAAAATCTTGGATGAACCTTCTGTAGTAACCAGCCAGTCCTAAAAATTGGCGTATATGCTTCTGAGTTTTTGGGGTTTCCCACTTTTCAACGGTTTCAATCTTTGCCGGATCTACTTGAATACCTTCTTTGTTCACTATGTGACTGAGAAATTGAACTTCTTCCAACCAAAATGCACACTTTTAAAATTTTGCGTACAGTTTTTCCTTCCTCAATAATTCTAGCACTTTTCTCAAATGTTCTTCGTGCTCTTGATCATTCTTTGAGTAAATGAGTATGTCATCGATGAAAACAATGACAAACTTGTCAAGATATGGCCCACACACTCGGTTCATGAGGTCCATGAACACAGCTGCTGCGTTAGTCAATCCAAACTGCATAACCATAAACTCGTAATGACTGTAACGCGTTCTGAAAGCCGTCTTTGGAATATCATCCTCCTTCACCCGCATTTGATGATACCCAGAATGTAAATCGATCTTCGAATAAACCGATGAGCCTTGTAGTTGATCAAATAAGTCATTGATTCTCGGTAGTGGATAACGGTTCTTGATGGTAAGTTTGTTCAACTCTCAGTATTCGATACATAATCTGAATGTACCATCCTTCTTTTTGACAAACCAAACAGGAGCTCCTCACGGTGATGTGCTTGGTCGAATGAAACCACGCTTTAAAAGTTCTTGTAATTGGCTTTGGAGTTCCTTCATTTCACTGGGTGCGAGTCTGTATGGAGCACGGGCTATTGGTGCAGCTCCTGGTACAAGATCTATTTGAAATTCAATGGATCGATGTGGAGGTAGTCCCGGTAATTCTTTCAGAAATACATCGGGAAATTCTTTTGCGACGGGAACATCATTGATGTTCTTTTCTTCAGTTTGTACTTTCTCGACATGTGCTAAAACAGCATAGCAACCTTTTCTTATTAGCTTTTGCGCCTTCAAATTACTAATAAAATTTAGCTTCACGTTGCCCTTTTCTCCGTTCACCATTAAGGGTTTTCCTTTTTCCCGTACAATGTTAATTGCATTTTTGTAACATATGATCTCTACTCTCTCCTTTTTCAACCAGTCCATGCCAATTATCACATCAAAACTTCCTAACTCTACTGGTATCAAATCAATCTTAAATGTTTCGCTAACCAATTTAATTTCTCGATTCCGACATATATTATCTGTTGTAATTAATTTACCGTTTGCTAATTCGAGTAAAAATTTATTATCCAAAGGCGTCAGTAGACAACTTAATTTAGCACAAAAATCTCTATTCATATAGCTTCTATCCGCACCCGAATCAAATAAAACATAAGCAGATGTATTGTCAATAAGAAACGTACCCGTAACAAGCTCCGAGTCTTCCTGCACTTCTGCCGCATTAATATTGAAAACTCTTCCGTGGCCTTGCCCATTAGTATTCCCTTGGTTTGGACAATTTCTAATAATGTGGCCCGGTTTTCCACATTTATAACAAACTACGGCGGCATTATTTGTTCCGACATTATTTGTTCCTTTAATTATGTTGTTCTTCGGTCCGTAAACCACACACTTTGCCGCGCTATGACCATTTCTCTTACACTTGGTACAAAATTTTGTGCAGAACACATTTGGATGGTACTCTGTACACCTTTGGCATGGCTGTTTCTGCTGTTTGTTGTTATTGAAATGGTTGTTGTTGCGATTGTTATTATTGTTGGGACGATTGTTGTAGTTGTTGTTGGGAAGTTTGTTGTTGTTGCGGTTGATGTTGCAGTTGTTGGGATAGTTGTTGCGATTGTGGTTGTAATTATTGTTGTTGTATTGGTGACCCTTGTCACTGGTTTCTTCCCACTTTCTCTTGACTTGTTTCGTGTTGGCTTCTTCAGCCGACTGTTCTTTAATTCTTTCCTCAATTTGATTTATGAGTTTATGAGCCATTCGACTTGCCTTTTGTATGGAGGCGGGTTCGTGTGAACTCACATCTTCTTGAATCCTTTCTGGTAAACCTTTCACAAACGCGTCGATCTTCTCTTCTTCATCTTCGAACGCTCTTGGACACAATAGGCACAACTTCGTGAATCATCGTTCGTAGGTGGTAATGTCGAATCCTTGTGTCTGTAATCCTTTAAGTTCTAGTTTGAGCTTATTGACCTCGTTTCTGGGATAGTACTACTCAGTCATCAGTTGTTTGAATGCTGACCACGGTATTATATAAGCAGCATCTTGTCCCACTTGCTCGAGATATGTATTCCACCATGTTAACGTAGTACCTGTGAAGGTATGCGTAGCGTACTTTACTTTGTCTTCTTCAGTACATTTACTTATGGTAAACACCGATTCAACCTTTTCGGTCCACCATTTCAATCCGATTGGACCCTCGGTTCCATCGAATTCCAAAGGTTTACAGGCAGTGAATTCTTTGTAGGAGCATCCTACACGATTTCTTATGGAATTAGTTCCACTACTAGAACCAGAGTTATTGTTGTTGTTTTGCATTGTGGCATGTACTGCGGCTATGTTCGCAGCAAGGAAAACACGGAAGTCTTCCTCACTCATGTTCAAGTTCTGACGAGTCGTCGGTGCCATTTCCTTTAAAATAGCCAAAAGTATTGAGTTAATCATATAGAATTTAAGAGTAGTCAATAGTATTTCGTAGCATAATATGAACTTATTTATAAAAGCTTTTTCTTCATATTAGCGTTTTATAGTTTTAATTCGGGTAGTACCTACCCGTTAAGTTCATACTTAGTAGCTACTATACAATTCAACTACTACAATTCTATATGAAAAATGGATAATAATATTTCGCATTCAAACTTTTATATAATATTTTACAAACTTACAATACCGCTATTTTACATATAGCATGAAATATAGCACACAATATATTTAATACAAGGAAGTTGCGAAGACAATTCTAGTTAATACGCAAGTCGTTCAGCAAAGGCAATAAAGACACGTAATTCATAAGTCCAGAAACAAGTCATACATTCGGGTTTTACTAGTATTATTTCTCATCCTTGGTCTTGTGGAGAATAACCGTTGTGACCGTTGGCTAGGCAGCATGTTGTAACGTTTTCAAAAGGACGGGGGTTACGTAATGCCCAACAGCCCCATAATAATCTAAAAATCTTATTTCTCACCCCAACTACTGAATCCGTCACTTGTGGAAATGTTTTATTTAGTAGTTGCAATCCTATGTTCTTTTTCTCGATTTGGTGAGAAGCGAACATTACTAACCCGTAGACATAACATGCTTCTTTATGTTGCATGTTTGAAGCTCTTTCTAAAGAACGAAGTCCTATGTTGGGATAGGTAGAGTCAAAATAGGCTCTCAACCCGTAGCGTAAAATTGCATCTGGGTTTCCCCGCATTCAATGCTTTAAAGAAAACACGGCATAACTTATGGTCTTCCCAATGTGATATACCCCATTTATTAAAGGAAAGCCTTTTATAAACTAAGGCATGCCTTGAACGTCTTTCAAATGTTTGACAAACTAATTTCTCCATAAATAATTGTGCCGATGAACTCTGACCGACTCTAGACAAAATTTCATCAATCATGTCCCCGGGTAGGTCTTCTAAAATATTGGGTTGTCTATCCTTAACGTCCATTGTGTGTTTTTATACTGTAAAATAGACGAGGATTAGATTCGTAAAAGATAATTAACAAACAATACAAGCAATTTTTACATATAACATGAAAATACAAGCACGCTACAATACATATATTACACAACATGATTACAACTCTTTATTCCGACTCACTCGTTTCTTCCTCTTCGGACTTGGTTCGTTTCGCTAATTTCCTAGGGATATATGGTGCTCCCCTAATATGAGCCGTTATTTTCTCAAATGGTCTAGAAAAACCTAGTGGCTTAGATGTTCCTGGGTTATAGTGAAATTTTAAGAAATACGGGTGTTTACGGTACACCCCATCAGGGTACTTCATGTTAACATAAAGTTCATCAGTTTTGGGCTCGGGTTTTTCTATTTTGATGCCTTTTCCCTTATTGTTTTCTTTTGCTTTTTCAAAATGAGTCGAGGCAATTTCTATAACATCATCGGAATCCTCATCGGGATCCGATTCATCAAAAAACTGGTAATTTTCCAAATATTTTGCTTCCTTGGCAGAAACACCATTGACCATTTTTAACTTTGGTCCATTGGTTGGGGATTTTCTTTTATTTAACCATTTTTCTGTAGTTATTAATATTTCTTCCTCCAGAACCTCTTCTTCTTCCGGTTCCTCTTCTTTCGGTTCCTCCTCTTCCGGTTCTTCCTCGAGAATTTGTGAATCTTCCCAAAATATATTCGACTCTTCATTATTATTAGGTGAGTCGATGGGATTTGTACTAGAGGTAGACATCTATCACACAATATCAAACACGTTAAGAGATTAATATATCACATAATATTTACATGTTAATAATATTTAGTTTCCAACAAAAAGTGTTAAGCAATCGTTTTTAAAGAAAACACGGTCGAAGTCCAGACTCACTAATGCATCCTAACAAACTTGGCAAGACACACTAATGCAAATTTCTGGTTCTCTAAGACCAACGCTCGGATACCAACTGAAATATCCCATTCATATCGATTATAAACGTTCCATATTAATTGATTTCGTTGCGAGGTTTTGACCTCTATATGAGACGTTTTTCAAAGACCGCATTCGATTTTAAAACAAACCATAACCTTTATTTTATCGATAAAGGTTTAAAAATATTACGATGATTATCAAATAATGATAATCTAAAATATAGCGTTTTCACATTATTATTACATAATGGTTTACAATAATATTACACATCAATTTAAATCTTCGAATGCAGTTTTTAAACAATATTATACAAGCATGCTGACTCCAATTCTTGTCCATAAATTAGCATGCAACAGTGGAAGCTCTTAATAATCACCTGAGAATAAACATGCTTTAAAAGTCAACAAAAATGTTGGTGATTTATAGGTTTAACCTATATATTTATCAAATTGTAATAATAGACCACAAGATTTCATATTTCCATTTTTCATAAACATCATCCCATACATAGAGATAAAAATCATTCATATGGTGAACACCTGGTAACCGACATTAACAAGATGCATATAGAATATCCCCATCATTTCGGGACTCCCTTCGGACATGAAAAAATCGAAGTACTAAAGCAGTTCAAATTCTCTGACTGGGGCTTGTTAGTGCCCATAGATCTATCTTTAGGATTCGCGTCAATTAGGGTGTCTGTTCCCTAATTCTTATATTACCAGACTAAAAAGGGGCATATTCGGTTTAATAAATTCAACCATAGAATGTAGTTTCACGTACTTGTATCTATTTTGTAAAATATTTATAAAACTGCATGTATTCTCATCCCAAAAATATTAGATTTCAAAAGTGGGACTATAACTCACTTTCACAGATTTTTACTTCGTCGGAAAGTAAGACTTGGCCACAGGTTGATTCATGAACCTATAACAAATGTATACATATATATCAAAGTATGATCGAAATATATTCACAACATTTTTTATTACGTTTTAACGATTTAAGTTTGTTAAGTTAGGAGTCCAACGTTAGTAATCTACAACTAGTTGTCCACAGTTAGATGTACAGAAATAAATCAATATATATTATCTCGAATCAATTCACGACCCAGTGTATACAAGTCTCAGGCTAGATCACAACTCAAAGTATATATATTATTTTGGAATCAACCTCAACCTTGTATAGCTAACTCTAGCATTACTGCATATAGAGTGTCTATAGTTGTTCCCAAATAATATATATATATATATATATATGGGTCGATATGATATGTCAAAACATTGTATACGTGTCTATGGTATCCCCAGATTACATAATATATGTTAGAATACATGTATAATACAATATAAATTAGTTAAGTTATGATTTGTATAGATTTGTTACAAATTTCACGTAGCTACAACAAGCAAAAATATCCAATCTTGTTTTACCCATAACTTCTTCGTTTTAAATCCGTTTTGAGTGATTCAAGTTGCTATGCTTTCATAATGAACTGAAATTTATGAAACTAAACAGAAAAAGTATAAGTTTATAGTCAGAAATATAGGTTACAAGTCACTTTTTAAAGAGGTAGTCATTTCTGTCGAAAGAACGACACCTTGATGACCATTTTGAAAAACATACTTCAACTTTGTGTTTAACCATGATTTTTGGATATAGTATCATGTTCATATGAAATATTATTTTTCCAGAAAACAAACTTCTAATTCAAAGATTAAGATAGTTTTTATTTTTCTAACCCAAAACAGCCCCCGGTTTCACTACGACGGCGTATGTCCGGTTTTACGGTGTTTGTCGTGTTTCCAGGTTTTAAATCATTAAGTAAGAATATCATATAGATATAGAACATGTGTTTAGTTGATTTTAAAAGTTAAGCTAGAAGGATTAACTTTGTTTGCGAACAAGTTTAGAATTAACTAAACTATGTTCTAGTGATTACATGTTCAAATCTTCGAATAAGATAGTTTTATATATATGAATTGAATGATGTTATGAATATCATTACTACCTCAAGTTTAGTAGGTAAACCTACTAGAAGTGACAAAAATTGATCTAGCTTCAAAGGATCTTGGATGGCTTGAAAGTTCTTGAAGTAGAATCATGACATGAAAACAAGTTCAAGTAAAATTTTTACTCGAATTAAGATAGTTTATAGTTATAGAAATTGAATCAAAGTTTGAATATGCGTATTACCTTGAATTAGAAAGATAACCTACTATAAGTAACAAAGGTTTCTTGATCTTAAATGATTACTTGGAATGGATTAGAAAGCTTGGTAGTAGACTTGCAAACTTGAAAGTATTCTTGATTTTATGAAACTAGAACTTATAGAATTTATGAAGAACACTTAGAACTTGAAGATAGAACTTGAGAGAGATTAAGTAGATGAAGAAAATTGAAGAATGAAAGTGTTTGTATGTGTTTTTGGTCTTTGGTATATGGATTAGATATAAAGGATGTGTAAGTTTGTTTTCTTGTAAATAATTAATGAATGATTTATAATACTTTTGTAATTTTGTGAGATATTTCATGCTAGTTTCCAAATGATGGTTCCCACATGTTTGATGACTCATTAAGGGCTGCTAAGAGCTGATCATTGAATATATATACCAATAGTATATATGTCTAGGAGCTGGGTATTGTACGAGTACGAATACAGTTGTATACGAGTAGAATTGTTGATGAAAATGAATGGGAATGTAAATGTAAGCATTTTTGTTAAGTAGAAGTACTTTGATATGTGTCATGAAGTCTTTCAAAAGTGTACTAATACATCTTAATATACTACATGTATATAAATTTTAACTGAGTCGTTAAGTCATCGTTAGTCGTTACATGTAAGTGTTGTTTTGAAACCTTTAAGTTAACGATCTCATTTAATGTAGTTAACTCATTGTTTATTATATCTAATGAGATATTAAATTATTACATTATCATGATATTATGATGTATGAATATATCTTAATATGATATATATACATTAAAATGTCGTTACAATGATAATCGTTACATATATGCCTCGTTTCGAAATTCTTAAGTTAGTAGTCTTGTTTTACATATGTAGTTCATTGTTAACATACATAATGATATATATAATTATCATTTTATCATGTTAAATATAGTGTAACAATACCTTAATATGATACATTTGTATTTAGTAAGGCGTTGTTATAACGATAATCGTTATATATATATCGTTTCGAGTTTCCTAACTTAGTAATCTCATTTTTTTTATGTATATAACTCATTGTTAATATACCTAGTGAGATACTTACTTATCATTATATCATGTTAACTATATATATATATATATATATATATATATATATATATATATATATATATATATATATATATATATATATATATATATATATATATATATATATATATATCCATATATATATCATTATATAGTTTTTACAAGTTTTAACGTTCGTGAATCGCCGGTCAACTCGGGTGGTCAATTGTCTACATGGAACTCATTTCAAATAATCAAGTCTTAACAAGTTTGATTGCGTAACATGTTGGAAACATTTAATCATGTAAATATAATTTTTATTTAATATATAATCATGGAAAAGTTCGGGTCACTACAGTATTGGCTTGTGATGCTTTGTAATCGTTGAGGTTTAATTTAATAACAATGGGAAAACCTTATTTAAGGTTTATCATCACATTCACATATTATAATAAAAAAAAATTAAAATCAAACTTTAGATCTTCACTTTATATTGAGTTAGGTGCTTTATTTACACATAAATCGGTTTAATCTCAAAAAAGTTTATGTGTAATTAATAGCTGTGTTTTGCTTCACAGATACATACATGAATTTTTAGTTATTTATTTGAATATTAAGCAAAATTGGATTGTCACAGATACACACAATGACAAAGTATTTTGGATTGTCGATTGTATGAATTGTGTGTAATTTTACAATTGTTTGGTTTGTTTCTGTTGTTATCAATTGAGTATTCAAGTCTGCTTAACTTTACATATTGTGTAATGCTTTAAAGATTATTATGAAGTTTACTTTAAATAAAACATAATAATAAATAGTATTACTGTATGCGGGTGCAGTGCCAACCACCAGCTCAATGTGTTGGATAGCCACAACCATTTGAGCACTGATGATATAGCATATGTCGTCGTGACTATACCACGAGGAAATTTTTGGGTGACTTACTTAAATTTTAAGTTATAATATTGATTACCCTTTAATTATATTTATTAATAAGAAATCATTAACAAATTTTTTACTGATATATTTCAATTGTTATTTAGGAGCTGCCTGAGGAGTTGAATCAACTAGAAGAGATGAGACCCGATTGTAAGTATGATTGCTTCGATCTGGATGGGAGAACCCATAAATTTGGTTTGAAACAATCAAGAGGTGTAACAAATAGGAAGCTGGTAGTGTATTCATGCTGGGTGACTTTTAAATGGGCGAATCGGTATCTTACAGGTGAAAAATGTTTGATTGGGTTCTCTCGTACGTTAGAAATTTTTTTTGTTGTCCTTGATGTACATCACCCTTTAGGGTATTAATGTAAAACTTGTTTTATGTTTGAATTGTATAAATTAATCGTTTCTTGTTGTTTAAATCATATAGTTGCAATACTTCTCATTTGACTACCAATTAAGTACAAATCACTTAAGTTACACCTGCAATATTTATTCTGTACAATCATGGCCATTACTATGTGATGATAACGAATATCTTACATGTACAAAATTACAACACAAATTCTGTTTTATCAAAGTCTGTCAAAATAACAACTAATAGAGAAGTATTTATTCTGGACAATCATGCCCAATACGAATCAGTTAAAATAGCATGTATGAGTAAATACATGTAATATTTTACCATATAGAAATTTACAACACTAAATCTGTTTTAACCAACTAACACAATGTGAAAAACAATATAGACGACAGTACATATCATGAAGCCTCTTCAGCAAAATTTTCAGCAAGTGTTTCACTTTGTAAGGTAGTATTTTCAACAACAGTCCCCTCTAAATCCTTTCTAACGATTTCAATATCCATATCCACATCTTTATCAGGACCCGTAGACGTCGCACTTTGTAAAAGCATTTCGACGTCAACATTTGTTTGCTCATCCATTTCATATGAATCCCTATGCGTTATCTTGATAACGACCTTCCATCCCTTGTGAACACGATCTTTGACATAAAACACCTGTTATGCTTGACTTGCTAATATGTATAGCTCTTTATCAGGCTTCACACCTACAAAATTGAGTAGAGTAAATCCATTTTCATCAAACTTTTTCCTTGAACCATTAGAAATCCAATCACAGCGGAACAAAACTATTTTATTCTCAACAGAATAATGCAGCTCAATTATCTCTTTTATAACCCCGTAGTATGTTACATCTCCAGTGACAGGATTGTTATCTCTAGTGCTCGAGAAGCTTTTTGTCAGGGCCTCAAGAATAACACCACAATTCTGGGTCTTTCTTTTCTTTTCAACATCTTTTATGTGAAAACGGTAACCATTTATGATAAATCCTTTATATGTTTTGAAAAATTCACATGGGCCATTTGCCAAGTGCCTTAGGTCATCTGTAATGATATTATCCCCTATCTTATCCAGATGTGTAACCTGAAATTATGCAACATATTTTTAAAAAATCTGCTACTTACCAATTGTTAGAAGGTTTGAAAAGATTAGTCCTTACACTTTTGGCAAACCAACAGCGAAAAGTCTAACTGTGCAAGCGCTCCAACTGTTGCTTACGGAATTTTCTATTCTAATCACGTAAAATTTGCAGATGTTCTCTGCATTGTATAAATATAATGATGACAGCGTGTAAGGTCAGTTAAGAAAATAATATAAACTACGAATTAAACAATATTTAATAACGTTACTCACATTCTAAAAGAATCTAGTTCGCTACAATTGAACAACACATAGGAATGTGCTTTATCCAAGGTATCAAGGTCTAGCCGTGTTGCCTCTGTAGCACCAATGGGTCTACCAGGCATTGAAAATATAGGTAAGACATCCTCCTTTCCACCGTCATTGTAGTTTCTACTTTTCTTATTATGTATCGTCTCGACATCACTGGATAAGTACAGTGAACAAAGTGCCAAACACTCCTCAGCTAAATATCCTTTGGCAATTAATCCTTCGGGTTTAGCCTTGTTTCGCACGTATGATTTTAAGGTACCTAAATACCTAGATGATCAGCAAGTATGTATGATCATGTTAGCAATAAAATATTCAAAAAAAATTACATCAATATAGTAATGGCCAATTTATAAATGCACACCTTTCTATTGGATACATCCAATGGTAATGAACTGGTCCCCCTTGTTTGGCCTCAGTAGCAAGATGAACTAAAAGATGAATCATGATGTCAAAGAATGATGGAGGAAAAATCATTTCTAGCTCGCAAAGTATTTTTCCAATGTCAATTTCCATTTGAACTAAATCATAAGGATTTAGAACCTTTAAGCATAGTTGTCTGTAGTATCAACATAGGTTCATCACAACAGAACGCACTTTCTTAGGTAATACATTTCGTACAACAACTGGAAGCAGATGCTGCATCAAAATATGATTATCGTGGCTTTTAAGTCCCGACAGTTTCGGGGGTTTTTGTTGAACGCACCTTGAGATATTAGCTGAATATCCATCTGGTACTTTCACCCCCATAAGAATCTCACAAAATAGTTCTTTCTCTTTTTTATCCATTGTGAAACATGCAGGCGGCAGATACACATTTCCATTTGGAAGGGGTGCAGGGTGAAGCTCAGCTCTGATTTCCATTTCTTCTAAATCACGATGTAATTTTAAATGATCTTTGGTTTTTCCATCAAGATTTCAGTTGCGTTCCAAGGACACTGTCACAAACGTTTTTTTCTGTATGCATGACATCTAAATTGTGACGTATTAAGTTATCTTTCGAATATGGTAAATAAAAAAAATACTTCTTTTATTCCAGTTATATGGTAGGGTTGGGTTAGTCTTCACAAGTTTTCCAAACTTAAATTCTCGAATACCCTGGAGCGGACCTAGAACTTGTTCCCCTGTTAAGCCACGGGGTTGAATTTCAAATTCTTCCGTGTCATCAAAAGATTTTCTTTTTTTACGAAAAGGATGTAAAATTTCCAACCATCGACGATGTGCCAGGTATACATGTTTCGAGCAGTGCTTTAATCGTGTTGAGTTGGTATGCTTATGACATATGGGACAGGCGTATTTACCTTTGGTGCTCCAACCCGATAAATTCGCATGTACAGGAAAGTCATTTATTGTCCATAACAAACTAGCCCGCATATTGAAGGTGTTCTTTGTTGATGCGTCATAAGTCTCTACTCCAGTTTCTCACAACTCCTTTAACTCCTCAATTAAAGGTTGTAGATAGACATCTATATTATTACCTGGAGCCGATGGGCCAGGTATAAGTAAAGTTAAAAATAAATAAGGTTTTTTCATGCACATCCATGGAGGCAGATTATATGGCATCAAAACAACAGGCCATGTACTATGTGAAACATTCATGTTTCCAAAAGGGTTAAACCCATCACTCGCCAACCCAAGCCTGACATTCCAAAGTTCCCTAGCAAAATCAGGATAGGTATGATCGATTGTTTTCCAAGCTGGTGAATCTGCCGGATGTCTCATAAAACCATCTTTAGTGTGACTATCTTTATGCCATCTCATGGCCGCAGCAGATTCAGGTGACATATACAACCTTTGCAACCGTGGTATGAGCGGAAAATAACGCAAAATCTTTGCTCCTTTCTTCTTTTCTTTATCATTCGTGGTTGACTCATCATCTGAATCACTTTCATTTTTTTATACCTTGACATTTTACATACATCACATTCTGTTTTGTCCTTTTTATCTTTCCAGTACAACATACAATCCTTAGGACAAGCATCAATTTCTTGATAACCAACTCCAAAGGAAGGACACTCTTAAAAGATCAAGCATCATGTCAAAAGCCTTGTCACTACATTTACCAATACACTTGATATGATATAGCCTAATGATAAAGGAAAGAGCAGAGAACATTTTACACCCAGGGTATAGTTCTTTCACAGCATCTTTCAATCTATTATAAAACCTTTTCTCATGTATGTGTGGTATAGTATCAGTTTCCTTTTCATGGCTGTTATCATCAAATTCAGTTTCTTGGCTGTTATCATCAAATTCATGGAAGTAGTCATTAAGCAGTCCTTGCATGTTATCTTCAAATTCAGTTTCTTCGGTATCCAACATAGGCTCATAAATTCTTTTAGACACATAAGGATCAAATTTATAACCTTTATAAAAACCGTCAATAATCAAATGATTTTTAGCAGCTGCACGACCCACCCACATCTAATTACCACATTTTACACACAGACATAGTATCTCACCATTTTTACCTTTAGTAGAAAACATGTGATCAAGATAATTAACAAGATCTTCTTGGTATGTTTTTGATGCTCGTGAGCAACTCATCCAACTCGTTGCCATGCTACACCTGAATTAAAAAAAGTTACAAATTTTTAACAAAATATTCATTGAACACTAGACTAGTTGATCAGATATTCATTCAACAACATTCACAAATATTAATTGATATGATGTATATATGTAATATCCATTAATATTGATTAAACATTCATTCATATATTCATACATACAAAAAATTACATGAACATATTCATTAATCATTATTCTATACATAATACATAATACAAATACATATACATATACATGTGTAATCTATTTGACATTAAATGAAATAAGTTAAACAGAGACACAAAGTAACCTTGTAAATTAGATTTCTGGATGGAATAATTCCGTAAGTGATAGCTTCTCTTGGTTTCTTTCCAACTCACGTAGAAACAGAATATTGATCTGTAACGCCCAGTAAAATACAATGAATATCGATAAAAAAAAATTATATCGGTTCCAACTTACGTACCAATAAGTCACGTAACTTCTTAAAATAAGTTGGTTTGTTTCCTTTTTATTAGCAGATAATATTGGTGACAATCTAATTTGATTATATTATCCTATACTTTCCATTTGTATGCTTGAAAAATATAATTAGTAAAAAAATACATACTATTAACTTATCATTCATATTAATCATATATTAATATTTAATATACATATCATATCATCGTATTATAATCATACATATACAGATCAATTTAATTATAACTTTTCTTAGTTATGATTATGAACAATTATATATTCATCAATTATGAATGAGCAATACAATTGGTAATTATGAGGTGATCAAATTGAAATCTAAGATTAAAATAGGTATTATGAGGAAAAATTATCATAAAAGGGTAAAATTGTCATTAAAAGGCAAAATTTTCATCAAATGGTAAATGGGTAACTCCAATATCGAAATTGCATGAGATATCTCATGTATATATTAGCTAAATTGAGGCCAGTTTTTCAGATTTTCCTATAAGCCACCAGAGGTTACCTTCTATGGGCTCCATGATCTGATGAGAACGACAATGCACAATCATTTTATAATCCAATAATAACCGACATTTACCCCTTCATATACTATTGCACTATCGGGTACACTGCCCGTAAGTGTAATGTGTAGTTTTATGGTTTAAGGTGAAATCATCATTATATGGTGAAATCATAATCAAAGGGTAATTTGGTCATTAGTTACTAAATTTATAATCAAGTATGCTATGTATATTTGGTCATATATGTAGTTAATTCCTTTTAGATACGTATATGAACTTCATATTTATTCCACTAGCTAAACAGCACGAAAACTTTATAACAGGATATTTTTCTCGATAAGATAAATAAGAAGAAACAAAATACAATAGGAAATCCCGGACATCGCTCGAAACCAGTAAACTAAACCTAACAACTTTATACGTTAAATTATCATCTAAGAGTATATTGTTAATTATGAGGTTGTTAGATTATCAAGAAATGGTAATTAATTAGTTACTATGAGGTTTTTCAAATTTTCAGCATATAAGGGTAAATTAGGCATTATGAGTTCAAATTATCATCAAACCGGTAAAATTATCATTTAATGGTAAAATTATCCTCAAAGGTTAAATTGGTCATTATAGTACTTTAACAATTTTGATTGAGTGGTGCCTGAAATATGATATGTTCTACATTGTTCAATATGCAATAAAGGATAGCCAGTTATATCAATAGACGGTAGTTTGCAATAAAGTTCGATATATAATTACATACATGTTAAGCAACGCTTAATTACATATACGGTAGTTTAATCAAGTAATCTTAACAACGTTGCCAACTGTATCAAAACACAAATACACAAAATAGCTAGCACAACATTCTGCATCTAGCGTAGATTGAACGGGTTACATCCAAATATGTTTTCTAACACTAACCAGTCGGAACTCACCGATGTCACCTTTCCATACAACCTCACACAAATCATGCATGTTTAAGTTATTATCTCCTACAAATTTGAGCCAACCACCGTACACGTAGCGATTTGGCAAATTCTTTGTTTTATCTTCTTTAACATACCAATGAAATAGGTCACCTTGAGCATTTCTGCAAATGACAGTACAACCGTCATTTACTCCGACAAGACCAACAAATGCACAGGAATTCCTACGAAAAATGAAAGTACAATTGGTAAGTAAAATGCATTAAATCGAAAGTTGTGTTATATATTGTGAGCATATAATATTGAAATTTAATACCATAAGAGAGTGTAAAAAGCATACCAAGTAACGTCCATATGGCACCGGAAAAAAACTGTTATGTCGTCAGACTCGACATCAGGTTCTAGTTTCATTTCTTCATCAGTTTCAGTAATATCATAAACACTTGAGGTTAATTTGTTTGCAGCTGTATGTATCTCCACCACATGTTTTATGTCTGGAGTTATCCACTCACACCCATCATAACCGTACATGACCATATGAAAGTTGATATCATCAATTTTATACAGAATTAAACAATCATCAGTTTCAAGCATAGTATCTTCTAGAACTTGTTTCCACCCAGTTGTAAACAGCATTTCATTAGACGGGCCTAACTGAACCTCTACCTTTACTCTATAGTATCCAAGTGAGTTTATGAAAACGTTGGTTGTTGGGGATTCAGGCAGAGAATAGCAACGGGCCCATTGTTCGGGCAAGTGCTGTAATCATGTAAAGCTATATCCTTCTATTTTAAACTAATATTATTTTAATAGCAATTAGAATTAAATATGAGGTATGTAGATCAAATGAGAATACCAGTTCTGTAAACTCGGAATCAGTTATGGGTTTGATGAAAGAAGGGTATCGCCGGTATGGAGAACGGGTGAACAGCTTAAGATGAAATCCAGTAGGGTTGTTGAGTAGTGCTTGATCGAAATAGTTGGTTTAGCACATATCACATCCATAAACCACCAAATTCCATTTAGTAACCTCAATGGTAGTGAAGCATATTGTATGACCATAGCTTAAATTGAGTTGTTGCATAATCTTAGACCACCCCGTTGTTATGAATCCCCTTTCACCCGTGTTGACAAATTTCAATTTGATTAAATCTGTGTTACTGTAAACAGATATGTTCCTTGAAGACCAAGATTTAGGAAATAACATATTGATAAAATCTGTTGGCAACATCTGTACAACATATTTAACGATTATACATTTACCAAAAAGGAGAAATCTGCAATGCATATAATACGTAATTACCTATATATCTGTTATTAGTGAATTAAAAATAATTACCAGTTGTTCAGTGTCTTGGGGATTGATGACGTGAACAAACGAAGGTGGCCCACCATAGTTTCTCATGTTTTTCGCTGATGTGTAATATCACCATATGACAATCAAATAAATATGTCAGTGGTGGGAAGAAAAAAAAGTTACTTGTACTAAGTTCAACCATTAGATCAACATAATAACTAAAGGTATTTACATACAAGAAAATGTAGAAATCTAATAAACATTTCACAATTATACATTTACCTAATAAAAGTATTCCAGTGTTACTGAAAATACAAAGCGATATACTAAAATTACATTTGTTGAACAACAGAAAACATAATGCTAAACAACTGATGGATAGATACCTTTGTGAAACCCGTATGATCTAGATGTGATACAATTTTACTTTAATACTAAAGTTTATGTTTAACCTAAACAATGGAACCTTTGGTACTAAAAACTCAAAAAACCCTAATTTTAGAAAATACCATGCAGATAAATTTCATTGTTAAATAGAATATGTATTATTAAAGTATATAAGATAGCATTTTTGTTATACACTCAAGTGTATCGCAATTTTAAGCAAACAGAACTAAAATAACCATTTTTTGCACTTCGATTGCAAAGTATCGATTGCAGTTACTAAGGATGTAGATAACGATTACATAAACCATATAATGCAAGTAAATAATGAAGTTTCGATGTTCTTTCACAGAGGAATGAATAGTTCCAATCGATAAGTGTCTTTATTACATGATTTTTGTTCATATTTACAGCATACATATATGATATATGACAAAAATATAAATCCAAGAACAGCATCAAGAATACTCACCAGCGATTAAGAATTAATGAGGTCTGGAATTTCGAAGTATTAGGATCGTCATCATCTAGTAGATTAGGGTATAATTTTTGGAAGCTAGTGTTTTAATTAGAAAGATATTGATAATGTGGTAATTTATAATATATATATATATATATATATATATATATATATATATATATATATATATATATATATATATATATATATATATATATATATATATATATATATATATATATATATATATATATATATATATATATATATATATATATATAATGTATGCTTTTAAAGATATATATATATATATATACATATACATATACATATACATATGCATATGCATATTCATATGCATATGCATATGCATATGCATATGCATATGCATATGCATATGCATATGCATATACATATACATATACATATACATATACATATACATATACATATATAACAATAATTTGTTTGATAAGTACACTAGAAGTTACTAAACTACCCTTAATGATGTGTTACACAATTTCTAGTGTTGAAATATATTTGAGGGTAAAACTGGAAAGTAATAAAAATTTTGGTTCATATATCAATTTTGTATTTGAACGTGATTTTTTTGACATCAGTAGATCATTTATTTCAACGACGACCCTCATCACTTGCACGTAACACACACATTAGGGCGAAAACCTGAACCCGATCAGCGGTACCCGAGAATACATCCATTCGGGCAGTGGTCCGGGTAGAGGTTCGTTAACGAATCCGGTAAAACCTCCCTATAGGGTCAATATATACCACCATAATTGGTGTTCAATTGGTTTAAAGAAAATCATGTCATCCTTAAGGATCGAACCATGACCTCTCCCTATCCCATGACACAAAGTACATGGGGTGAACCGTTGGACTATGCCCACAAGTTCGGTTCATGTATCTTTCGGTTTGCAATATTTGGATTAACAAGATCAGTGATCCATCAGAGTTTGAGTTGATCGAGTTCTCCATCAATTTTATTGCTATTACAAAAGCATTATACTTGCGGACTGGACACCCTGTTCAAGGTCATCAATCGATAGTGCCTAATGCTTTGTTAGTTAAATACCCTAAAAGTACAAAAAGCATATATTTTACTTGTGACGTGGTCCAGGGGTTGGTGGTCGGCCTGCCTCTTTCGGAGGAGGTCAGGAGTTCGACCCCCATTGGCTACATAGTAACCCACAATTTCATCCCTACGATGAAATTCCACCCATGGCACCTTTCCCACATCGCGTTTGGGGAAAAATGAGAGGGGGTTTTTTACCGTCCATGCCCCGTATGGGATTGGTACATGTTTCCTCCTAGGTACGCAGTTAGGGGCGCTGGTATAACTGTGTAGGAGATGAACGTGTGGAGTGGTTAAGTCCCCCTAGGTGATCCGATCCTAACAGATGTCCAAAAAAAAGTTAATAGGGTTATTACATGGGCTCAAGCAATTGAAGATAATTTTTCTCGAGATGAAGGTGATCATGGTGACGTAGTTGAAGAATCGGATGTTTCAAAGGATGATGCAACGAGTGGTGATATGCTTATATTCGGCTCTCTGAATTGGTATATTGGTTGATACAGGTGTAGGTGATTAAGCGACTTCAACACGAGTGTGTAGAACGACCGAGAGTTTTTAAAGTAGAATTCGTCTACATCATCGGATGAAGATATAATCTTCTCGTTGATGATCATACAAGTAATCATCCTAGCTTGTGCTAATGTTCCCGGTTCAGTTTTACCATCTCCTGATAATAATGTTCCTGTTGGTGCCAACGTACCATTGACTTCAAAGACAGTGTGAAGGTACCCAAGCATGCATGTTTCTTCGAAACAATACGAGCAAGCAATCCATGGTTTCTTCGGGTTATATATCTTTAAAAAGTATTTCTTTCGCTGATAAAGGAATTTTCCCCAACCTACAAGTAGTGACAAATCATCAAGTGTTTTGATATATTCTTTTCCTAATTAGAATGGTAAAGGGGTTCACATATTTAGATAAGATTGATGGGATCACGAATCACCCGGTCAAATTAAAGAAAACAAAAACACGAATCCAAAACCGATTGAGTTGGAGTTTTCAGTGATATTCGTTGGTATTTTGTATGTGCTTGGTTAGATTGCTTTATTTTTGCTATTTTCCTATTTTATTGCTATTGTTCGTTTAGATTTGGTCTTCTGTGGATCAAGTGATGTTCATAGTGGCTCGGTTAGAGTTTGCTAGGTTTATTCTTCAATCCGTTGAGGTATAACAAGTTTACTTTTTGCGAGTTGTTCTTGTAATGTTTTATTGTATTTGCTCATAGGTTCCATCATTTATCTCTGAATGTTCAAAATTTTAATATTAATCGTTAATTTTGCCAACAAACAAAAAAAAATTAAATACAACAAATTGAAGACTTATACTTAATAATAATAATTTAATATATATGGCAAGAAAAAATAATGTTTAATAAACAATTAAACAATACGGAGTACTATATACTGTACGTTTTTTTAAAGTCATACTACTATACATTTAATACTCCTATAAATGTGGGATTAACAAACATTCCTATATAATTAACTTATAAAACCGATCCATTCACCGAATCAACCGCTCTAGAAAATTTTGAAACCAAAATTCTTTCCCACCAAACCCAAAATTGACGAATTTTTTGAATATGAAATTCATTCCCACCAAACCTACATTTAATATTATGTTGTGTTTCACCCTCATTTTACTCGGTTTTCAGATTGAGATCAGGAAGAAGACTCCAATTTCACTCTACGAGGTACTGTTATATTTTCAACATGTATATTCAATAATCGATAAACACATTATTTTAAACATAATTGTAGTTGATACTTTGATGTTCACATATTCGATTCGTAATCATCTGCTTAATCATTCAATTTAAAACATAGTCTGTGCTTTGATTGATTATTTGTCTTAAAATTTTAACCATATTTGTAGTTGAAACTGTCATGTTTACAAACTCGAGTCGTAATCCTTTGTTGTTTAATTATTCAAAGTAAATCATAGTTTGTGCTTGGATTGATTAATTGGCTAAAATTAATTTTTATTTTTACCATATATGTAGTTGATACTGTCATGTTCACATACTCGAGTCGTAATCCTCTGTTGTTTAATTATTCAAAGTAAATCATAGTTTGTGCTTGGATTGATTAATTGGCTTAAATTAATTTTTATTTTTACCATATTTGTAGTTGATACGGTCATGTTCACATACTCGAGTCATAATCCTCCGTTGTTTAATCATTTAACTTAAAACATAGTTTGTGCTTACATTGATTATTTGGCTTAAACTAATTTTTATTTTTACCATATTTGTAGTTGATACTGTCATGTTCACATATACTCGAGTCATAATCCTCTGTTCCTTAATCATTAAAATTAAAACATATTTTATTCGTACTTAATCTATTTTTAGGGCTTGATTACAAAGAAGTCCAGTAATGGAACAACCGAAAAAGTCATCTAAATTGCCTGAGCAAAACTTCAGTTTGCATGAGTATGAACAAGTAAGAAAAAGGACTATGGAGGAAAACAAAAGAAAGTTTGAAGCTTTAGGTTTGAAGCGCGCCACTGAGTCTATGATGGGTAAGCTTGGTAAAAAAAAGTAATAACAAATCAATCCTTCCATCTGATGAAGATGCAGAGTATAATCCTGCTGATGACTTTGACGGTGAAGGTGAGGAAACTGAAGAACAATCACAAGCTACCAAAGTTAAAAAGCATAAAAAGGTAAACTTAATAAACTATGATTATATAATTTCATTCAAGGTATTTTAACTACATTTCACTTTGTCTACAGAAAACAGCTGTAACCAAATCTGCACCTGCAACCAAATCTGCAACCACAATAGTAACCAAACCTCCAACTACACCTGTAGCCATAGCCGCAAAAAAACCTTCAACCAAACCTCCAACCAAACCTGCAACCACATCTGCAACTAACCGCGCAACGTTCATTAAACCATTGACCATTAACCGAACGACTAATTTATCATTGAAACGCCAAACCGCTTTTTCACCATCATCCCCTATTAGGAATACAAGATCTAAGTTGTACAACTTTCCATTGACTGACAAAGATATTGCAGTCACGAGTAAGGAAAAAGATTCTATTCAAAGGGTTGATCAAAATGAAACACAACAGACCAAATCAACAACAAAAATCATGACTGGTGGGTTAATTTTTAATTTGTTTTTTATATAAAAAGAAAGACTTAGGTATATTATTTTTGAAATTTAATGACTATTATGACTATGACTATTTACTTAACATTTTCATAACCGATTTTAATTGCAATTACAGAAACAAACAGGAATGAAGAACAAACTAAAACTGGCAATGACTTATTCAATAGAAATGAACGTGAAGTGCATGAAGAAAATGCAGAAACTGATTATGAAGACGGTTTATTTGCTATATTCACATGAATCTTTCATTTGTTTTCTAATACTTATATTCTTACTTTCATTATGACTGTTCTAATACTTAAATCATTTTTGATATTTAATTACTAGTATGATTATGAATATATACTTATACAATTTCATATTATTTTTATTGCAATTACAGAAACACATAGGAATGAAGAACAAAATGAAACTGGCAACGGCGTCTTCAATGGAGATGAGAATGAACTGCATGAAGAAAATCAAGAAACTGAATATGCAGACGGTTTATTTGCTATAGTCACATGAATCTTTCATTTGTTTACTAATACTTAAGTATATTCTAACTTTCATTATGACTGTTGTGATACACTAACAGATATGTATGACGATAATGAAGATTACCACGGACAATATGACAGGGAAATTGAATACGGTAAATTTTTGCAACTAAGACAAATCTTTCTTTGAATTTATAATTCTTACATTATAAATTATATTATGACATTTGTGATGAAATACCAGAAGATGATGATGAGCTTCAACTTATGGACGAAGATAACACAGTTGACATCACAGAAATTACAGGAGGTTATTTTTGTCTATCTGGTTGCTTATATGCACTGTTTGATTCATTTAATTATGGGATTGTTGGCTGTTTATTTATTTTATTAAAAAAGAAAAGAGCAAAAAGATCAGACCAAAAAGAGGCCCAACAAAAATGCTAACAACTTGGGAAAAAGAAGAAGGAATTCGAACCACTGTTTTGTTTAATAATTTTGGGCAACCAGTTAGTAAAACTACTAGTGAACTCACCCATTTCTTGGGAACCATGGCTAGGAGTAGTGTATATTGCCCAGTCTACAGGAGATGGAGTAAACTAAGTTCTGATAAAAAGAAACATGTTGCTAAAAGGAAATCGTTGCTTAACGCAGTAAAGGTAAATATTCAGAATTCTGTATTTGTACTACTAGTGTACTTAATTGATCAAGTTACATGTTATTATTGTAGTCAAAATTCGATGTTCCTGATATTGCTGAAGGGTGGATCTTGAGATCATTAGGGAGGAAGGTAAAGAATTGGAGGGCAAGATTAAAAAAGCAATACTATGATCCAACTTTATCACTGCAAGAACAGTATAATTCTAGGTGTTCACAAGTCCAAGAAGATCATTGGCAAAAACTTGTAAGGTACTGGAATAGAAGACGCAACAAGGTATGCAATTTTTATCCTGTGACATCTTATATATTACTTATATCAATGTATTGTCGTTTATGAGACATCACTTTCCCACCTCAGCAAGTTAGTGAAAAAAACAAATCGAACCGGGCGAAGAAGAAGCTAATGCAACTCACTGGAAAAAAGAGTTATGCACGTGTTCGAGAAGAGAAGAAGGTAATTAATTAAAGGGAACAAAGTTATTTTATGATAATATGTGGATATCATTTATTGTTAAACCAATTTTAATTTAATTGAAACAGGCAAATAATAATGGTCAAGAACCAAGCCGTTCTGAAATGTTTGAAAAGTGTTTCTCTAATAACGGCAATACAAATTGCTTGGAAGCTAAAGATGTCATTGTAAGTAATATTGTTACTAGTGTCAATTTTTTGACTGAATGATTTTGCTCATGTGTAATATTTCTGTTACGCTGATCAAACGGTTTTAACATGTGGATTCTGACTTACGATGTTTATTATGCTTGATACAGCGTGAAATGAATGAACTTAAAAAGAACATTCCACCTGGTACAAGCGATGAGCCTGGGCCAGATGACATTTTCTCGAAGGTGAAGGGAAACGATAAATATGGAAATGCTGACCTATACGGCTTAGGTTTCTGGGCTACTGATCTATGGGGTGTAACACCATCTCGTATTGCTTACACACGAGAGAATCAAATGTTGAAATCAAGGATCGTGGAATTAGAGGCGGAAAAAGCACAACTGAATCGGGAAAAGAATCGTTCCAACAGTGATTCAACTATTTCCCCAGTTACCTCACCAGTCGTTGAACCTCCACCTTTATGGGTATGTTTATGTTATAAAAAACTTTGTCTACTCAATGTTAACAAATAATCCGTATAGTTTAACTCTTATTTGTTGTAAAATGATATTCAGGTTCAGTCTGAAGTATATCTGAGGAGCATTCACAAGCCGTTTGACATAGTAGCAAGAGGATGGGTTTTGAGTTTAGATCCAAAAGACGTGGTGGGAGGGAAATAGATTGGTACAAGATACTGTTCAGTTAATCCTCATATGGAAATTCAAAAAGACGAAGAGCTAGTTAGGCTGTATGGACAGATGGACACAATTATTGAAGCTATAGGCACGCCTATTGCATGGCCAAGAAATTTTGTAGAGGTATGACCTTCTTAAAGTGTACTTTTGTAATTATAAGTTATATTAACGAGAAGGTTTAAAACTAACATATGAAATATATATGTATATATATGTATATATATATATATATATATATATATATATATATATATATATATATATATATATATATATATATATATATATATATATATATATATTTGTAGGTAGTACCTCTTGATTAAGAAGATTGCTTCATGATCGATCTACTCGTTCTTAGTATTCATGTGTTTACTTCTTTATTATTATCGCCAAATGTTACTAGACTTTTATATTTGATTTTTTGTAACTATGTTTACTTCCAGATGAAACATATCTGAGATTTTGAGTTTGCTATTAAAAAAAATCAGTTGTTGGATGTCTATTTCATTTATAGAATTTGTTTGTTTTAATTATAATTTTAATATCATGCCCATGATTATTTTATATTTATCATGACCATTATAGCTGAATTCCGCGACCCCAAAAATCGGGTTCATAATTTTACTTTGAGATTTAAGGACCCTTTTAAAAGGTCCTAATATATGTTTTAGAACCCATTTATAATGTAAATAATTATATTATATGACCCTAAAAAGGGTATCATCATCTTAGTTAGGATATTAGGACCTTCATTAACAGTCCTAACATGTGCTTTTTAGGACCATTTTTGTGTGTTTTAGGACTCTATCGAAAGGTCGCAATATAGTATTTAGGACTCTATTCGTGTGGTCCTTAATTATTTCATAAGACCCTATTTATGGGTTTCAAAAAACTTATTTTAGGACCCTATTTGTGTGGTTCTTAATGATATTATAGGACCTTTATTAATGGGTTTCATAAACTTATTAGAACCTTTTTTAAGAATCCTAATATGTTTTTTAGGATCCTTAAATAAAGTCCTTATATGTTTTAAAATATTAGAAGTCCCATTATATGACCCTATAATAAGGTCCTAATATGTTCATGGGACCCTTCTTAAGCGTCCTTAATGATATTATAGAACCCTTATTCATGGGTTTCATAAACTTTTTTCAGCTATTAGGACCCTTTTTAAAGATCCTGATATGTTTTTCAGGACCCTTAAATAAAGTCCTTATATGTTTTAAAATATTAGAAAATATTAGAAGTCACATTATATGATCCTATAATAAGGTCCTAACATGTTCATGGGACCCTTCCTAACGGTTCTTAATGATATTATAGAACCCTTATTCATGGGTTTCATAAACTTTTTTCAGCTATTAGGACCCTTTTTAAAGATCCTCATATATTTTTTAGGACCCTTAAATAAAGTACTTATATGTTTTAATATATTAGATGTCGCATTATATGACCCTAGAATAAGGTCCTAATATGTTCATGAGACCTTTCGTAAGGGTTCTTATACATTTTTTAAAACCCTTTTCTAATAAGGTCCTAATATGTTGTTAGGACCCTTATTAGTCTATTGGGATGCCACTGTGGGAGGACCAATTCGTTAGTGGCCTATCAGCTCAAAGGTCCTATTAGAGTACATAATAGGACCTTTGTGGTGGTCCTATAAGGCCGTTTTTCTTGTAGTGCACTGCTTGCTTAGGAGGAATAAAATTCTTTGTGGTAGCAATTGATTACTTCACTAAGTGGGTAGAGGCTAAACATTGGCAACAATTACTAGCAGGTGCATTCGAAACTTCTTTTGGGAAGATATTGTGTGCAGGTTTGGTATCCCCAATGAAATTGTCAGTGACAATGGTACTCAGTTTGAAGGCGAGCCTTTCCGGAGCTGGTGTCAAGAACTGAATATCAAGCAGTCATTCACTTCAGTCGCTCACCCACAGGCCAATGTACAATGTGAAGTAACAAACCAAGATATCGTGAGGGGAATAAAGGCGCGCCTAGGCTTGTATGGAAATGAGTGGGTTGATGAGCTCCCGAGTGTTTTGTGGGCACATCGCACCACTCATAAAAATAGCATAGGAGAAAAACCGTTCAGCTTGGTTTATGGGACGAAAGCATTAATCCCCGCCGAATTAATGGTTCCAACGAAGCGCATACATAGCTTCGCTGAGTTAAGAGGAAGAGGAAGAATTGGTAGGAGGAACTGAAATATCCCAGAAACTCAGCAACATCATGAACAAATCATGCAGCTGGAAGTAAAAGATCAAAGTAATACTATGGTTATTCATTTCCAAATGAAACCCAAGGAACCATCCAATTAAAGAGATGTTGAAGTGCATCCCACTAGCGATTAGCCAGACCTCAGGATACAGTAGAATCTCGTTCGCAAACTGAAGTAGCAGTAATTCCAGACTATTCAGATAACTATAACAACATTCTTGTTGATACTCGCTCTCTTCTGCGATCATCAATTCAAGAAGAGCTGAACTCTTCTCCAGAACAAATCACAATTCCCATCATATCAAACCACACATATATGATCTCATTCATCAACTATATCGATGAATTTGAGAAAATAATGGAAGTCATCCACAGTTCAACAATTGAATTCACACCTCAATTAAAAGATCAGATTGAGGCTATCAATAGAGAGTATGATCGTTACCTATAAATAGAAGACGATGATATAGAGCTATTGGAAGAGCGCATTTAAGAATTCATCACAGAACTCCACGTTCACATCTACAGAGAAGAGCGAGAGCGAGAACACAATTCAGTAGTTCGCAATATTCAAGAAACAAGGTTTTTTCCAGAGCAGAAGATTATCTACGCTAAGGTATACAACGCCCTAGCTGGATATGCACTTCTTTTATCAGGTAGCCAAAGGATACTACTGACTCATATCCACGAACATGTGGAATACTCCACCAGACGTCCATCGTATTACACTAATGCAAAGATGATCGACAATCTTCATAGCCTATTCATTCTCCTAGCAAGGGATGATTTTGAAAGCACGCCTGAAAGGCTAGTAATTTACATAACACTCAATCACCACGCTGATCTGATTATCAAAAAATTAAGATTGGTAGTATTGGAAAAGGAAAGACGAAACAAACCTTTCTCTCATTTAGATCCTACCCGAGTCAACTTAATAACATTCGTGACTAACCAGCTCAGGCGTATCTTTAATGTGTCTATAGATCCAAGCCATACATTCAAATCAAAATGCCGAGAAATCTACAGCAAAATAGCTACTAGCCACTTACTGCTTGAGTTAGGAATAATATTTCCTTCGCATCAACTCCGACTCTTATGGAATCTGTGCAAGACAACAAACTCTTTTTGTAGAAATCCAAAATTCGAAGAATCGAGATCATGAAGATACATTTTTTGTCACTGTTTGAAGACCTCAGAATTGAGCACCCAAGACAAGAAACAATTATTATAAGCACCGGTTCTATGGTCGACGTGCATGGAACCATTAGTAGAGCTATTGATTCTATTCTCCTTGGACTTCAGGATCTGTTACGAGCAATCACAACTCATTTTCTCGCCTTTGGAAGACCATCAAGAGAAATCTCAAATCTATTCAACATTTTAATTCGACACTTTTTAAGAATCTACCCACCAAGATATGTTCACCATCTACTACCCGAAGACATCTATCAAAGGTACACGTTCACACCCCTATGGTAAACAAGGCAATGGTCGTGCAAACGACCCTAAAAAAAGCGCCTCTCGGGAGGCAACCCATGCAATAAAGTAGAATAGAAGATAATAAGTGATAATAAAGGATGGAACTTATGAGTTTGTCGAAACCACATGTCTTCTTCATCCAACAAGTTTCTTCAACCGCATCCTCATCATTCCGTAGGGAAGTACTCGTTTCTTTTTACTCGCTATTAGCTCTAAATTTATGCATTAAATAAGCCACATCCTAGCTTATCACTAAGTGTGGGATTACAACCCAATAAACATTAGTCAATATTTCCAAAACCTTTACTAAAATTCCTAAGTGTAGGATACGACAATAGGAACATTAGGGACAATGTTCGTCTAAGTGTGGGATAATGGCATAAACACCTTTTAATGTCATATCGTAATAAGCCCGTTACATAGATTCTCTGTCCTTGAGCTAAATTTAAAAAATTTTAACAAAAGAAAGCCTTTGCGAATAAGTACTTTCGAAACCCTAAAACGTTTGTAATAAAAATTAAGGCTTATCTAAGACAGAAATTTTTTTTGAACGAACCGATTATCTAAAAGAGCATTGCATGACTTGGCATGTTCAACTTAATTTGATTATGGTAACGCACCCAAATAAGACCATGAAAAGCATTCATTTTTAATGCTTCACTATTTTGCATTGAGTACGCCGATGTCTGTGCTTAATATAAGAACTTACTCTTGATCTGCATTTTCGAGTAGCAAAATGTGACAAAGGAGAAACGAAGAAGAGCTAGCCATTTTTCTAAAGAAACCTTCCTTACATACATTATCACCCATTTACCAACATTACCATCATCCATTCATTCTTCTCATAATCATCTACCAAAAATAATGGACATTCTCATGATCATAAGTTCACCATACATGGATAAAACCTCAAAATACGATATAACTTCAAAAGAAGATTCTCGAAGATACTACCTACAAGATTGTGGCAGAAACTTGGAAGTCTACCAAAGTGGAAATCCCTAGAGATGATATAAAAAAAGAGAGTAAAGACTCTAAATAATATCAAGATACATCTCTTAAAAGTTTTTAGCAAAGTAGGGGAACTTATAAAGTTAAAAACGAAACCGTTAGGAGACCGAGAAATCGCAAACTTAAAAGGATGCTTGTTCGTAAAGAAAATCATTCTCGAAGAAAGAAAATTTACCAAATTCCTACGAGTGCTTTGCAAAAATATTAGCACTCATATCTATCCCTTTTCAAAAGTTCCGAAAAAGTCCTTAAAAAGACTATTTTACCCTTATTCACCTTAAACAACTTCACCACCACTCCTCTCACCCCTTCACCTTGAAAAATGTCCTTGAAGCTATGGTTTTCACCACCGTCGCATTAACAACAAGGAGTTGAGTCTTTATCAAGCCTATGACGAAGAGTACATCATGATTGGCTATGCGAGAATTCATTAGATATATAGGTAACTCCAAACACTTGTGTGAATTGAGCGACCGGTGAGAGGTATCCTAAGTCATGTAACCTCCTCACATGCTTGAAGAGATAGTTTCTAACCCTAACACAGAGGATTCGCCTTATTTACGCTTTTATAATAAAAATAAAATTGCTTAGGCATATAGAACAGAAACTTCAAAAGATTTCATGAAGATAGAAACGAGAAGTTTGCATGAGGACAATCAATTCTAAGTGTGGGATATTTGTTATCATCCAAAAAGTCACGTTTTTACCCCCGATATCAAGACCCAAATCAACAAAGATATACACTTTATCACCAAAATAAGCGTTTGTTTGCTTCATTTTGTAGATTAAGTGATTACGAAGATAATGCAAGAAGAAACCAAGAAAACGGACTTACAACGAAGAATCTAGAGCGAAAATGATGAAGAACAAGTTACGACCTCGGAAGAGATCCTTGAAACAAGACTGACACAAGCCATACAGCATGTCATAGTCAAGAGCACAGGACCAGGCAGCCCGGCTTGCGTTCTACCCACGCCCATTCCATACGGGCATGGCACACAGCTTGTCAGGGCTTAGCCCACGACCTGCCAGGCCAGAAAGTTTCCTATTTAATGAGCCATTTGTCATCCTATTTTCTACACACTTCACACTTCACTTCTCTCTCTCACTAAAATTACTCTACTAGAAAGTCATACTTTCAAGGTCTTCTCCTCTGAGCAAAAAATTTAGTACTCAGAGGTGAATGCTGAAGATTATATTAGGAGCGATCTGGAGTCCGAAGTTGTCACTTTTGTACTTTCGGAACTAAATTAATCTACTGGTATTTCCATCCTTTATCTTTACATAACGTCTTCCATTATTATGATTTATGATATTGTTACCATGATTAGTGAGTAGTTATCTTTAGTGTATGTTATGACGTAGTCTATTACGCTGCTGAAATAATATTGTGGATTTTCTATGTTGGTGTGATACTTTTCGATTATGTTTTAAACTCAATTGCTTTTCCAACTAATAGAACGTAGTTACCAGCTCTGTTATTGATAAGTCACAAACCCCGATTCAGAGTACACTATCTGTGTCACCCCTTGGTAAGAGAACTCTGTCGGATACAACGCATGCTTGATAGAGGCACACCGGTTGTAGTACGTCAACATAAGCTATGGATTCCGGTAGAGTTCCCTTTCGTAGTGGAACCTCTGATTAGATTACGAGTACATTGTCGGTCTTGAACCATGCTGGTGTAGTCACTAAGCATATAAACTTAGTACGTGCATGTTGAAGCACAACGATTGTTGAAAGCTATACCACTGCTACATATGGCCATGGAAACAGTCAAGTGCTGACTAGTGCATTGTACCATAACACGGTCTCAAGCATTGCACTCCGTTTGAGGGATTCTTAGTTAATTAAGGAACTGTTTGTTTAAAAGCCATAAAGGATTGGATCGTTAGGATAACCGAACGTGTTCACGGAAGTTACTCAGTAACTTGTCCATGATGTTCTTTATGGTTAAACTCTTTTTAGGAACATGTCTCTTGAATGCATCAAAATATATCACGTCTCTCGAATTGGGAACACGTTGTCTTCTATTACACATAAGAAAGTTTAGACCTTGTGGAATGTTAATATGTCACCTTTTCCGAGTGCTCCTAGTGATGAGCCGCTCATGCCTACACGTACTTGTGTTTGATGGATGTCGGGGCATTGTTGTCTATTCAGAATCACCAAACCTAAGGTAATTACCCAGTGACATATCAGTAATGTGATAGGGACGTCTAGGTACAACATAACGAATACATAGTCACTGCCTATTCATGAGCCAGCAATTCACAATCTCATCCAAGTAACTGATGAAATCATAACACACACATATCTTAACCTTATCTGATTTAAAAATTTTATCGCATTTACTTTCCTTTATTTACCTGTTTTCCTTAGATATTAGAAAATCCCAAAACTACTCCTCTATCTAATTAGCTATTATGATAATTCTGCGGATACAACTTGATTCTTTTGTCTTCTTAAACGAACCACCATAGGTCATACTTTCCTTACTCACCCATAGGAAGGAGTAGTAGATTTACCCTCCTATTAATATCCTAAATAGACGGCCGACGACTAAACAGCACCGCCACAAAATAAACTGTCTGTTTTGACAATATCAATCATGAAACTGCGGATTATGTGTCATATGTGGGAGTTGGATATACAATGTAGTATTAGGAATTGAAATTGTTGTAGGTGTCTCATGAGGAAGAATAAATCTACCGTTTTCACACTCAGAAAAACCTAGAAAAAAGGAGGAGTCACTAAGACAAGAGCTAGGTAAGCAAGCAAGAAGGAGAGGCTAGAAAAGACAGGGGCTCTCCATCTCTAGGAAGATTGTGTCTGGAATTTGATCAAATCGATCGATCATTTTTTAATATCTTAGGTGGGCCAACCGACTGACCAAGTTGGGCTAGGTGTCCATGTCATAGAACCTTTCTCTAGCCAAGAATCCCATTATTCGGTGATGGTTTACTATTCGATGTGTCAGAAGAAGTTGAAATTGTTAGAGTAAATGCACTTGGTGTTTCATCATGAATTGTTTGTTGATACGGCCAAAATGGATGGTTTTATTTGTGTGGTATCGTTAGGTCGCAAAAAGTCAGAATCAGTTACCAAAAGAGAGTAATGGTTTTATTATTTATATTTAGCTGGGTTTCCTAGCTATAATTCACCTACTTGTCTTCCTTTTAACGAGTAAGTGGTAAGTATAACCTAGGTTCGTATTTTTGAATGTTTGTTCAGTAATGTGGTATAAAAGTGCCTAAATAGTTAACCCTAGTGACAAGTGGTGATAGATTAAGATTAGCTAAAGGGTAATATAAACTAGAAAGATAAAAAGGAATAGGTATGAAGAATAGAATACTGATGGGGAACTATTACAAGAGTTTAACTTCCTAGAATAAACACTAAACCTCAATCAACTGGGCTATGAACGTAATCGATTTGTCACTAAGAGTTTAGGCCTTGAAGATTCTGGCTAAGACGTATATCCCTACTCCCAATGGAGAGAATCCAAGGTACATGAATAAATTGGTATATCTCTAAAGGAAAGTCTCGGCTTTTCTTAATCCTATTTGCACTAACTACAGTAATATTCCACCACTTAATACTAAGCTATGCCTTAACATTAACAGATGTGCAATCTTAGGTATTCTAATTTACTGCTAATTGGATTAGAGGTCTCTCCTTTGCGATCACTTACTCAACCCCGGATCATCTTACAACATCTCAATAACATTGCATCTGACGCGAATCATGCTTTTGAGCAAGCCAATGTTCACTGAACTCTATTTTTCCTACTCTAATCACAACCTAAATGGGCAGCACTTCTTTAACGGATAAATGATTAACCGTACGTAGGTACTATATCTCTATTATGACGTTAACCACACATAACTACTTACCTTGTAACCTAGGGTGATAAGGTCCTAATACTAGGTTATAGCCACGTGAATAAGCGGAAAGGGTGGTCCATAAATTAGACTTTTAAACCGTCAAGTTTCAATATAACAATAGCATAAGTTTCAGATAAGATATTCAACATGTAATAAACATTTGCAACGGATAGATAAGCATGCAAGATGAAAGAAACTTAAAATAACAAGATAACTTTATTAAATTAAGGAAAGCATTCACCGTTTACAGACGAGATCTGGACCATTACAAGTGCTGACATCCTCTAAACCGCTCCTTGTACAATCTTCGGTGTTTGACTCCGGGTACTTAATTTCCCGCTCGGAGGTGAGAAGGCCTTGAAAGATCTAGTGAAAGAAAGTGTATTGTAGTGAGAGAGTGAAAAGAGGTGTGTTGAAAATGGATGACAAAAATCCTTTAAATAGACTTTGGAATATGCCTGCATACGGCTGGCAAGCCGTATCGCAGGCCGTTTTTGGTAGCCGTTTAATCAGGCAAGCCGGATTGCATGGCCGTTTGGCCAGGCCATATGGCAGGCCATTTTTCACACTGGCAGGCCGTATGGCAAGCCGTATGGAAAGCTGTATGGCCTGCCCTGATTTGCTGTTTTCGCTGGATCATAAGTTGATTTCCTTGATCGTGACTTGGTTTCTCGTCTTTCACCGTTTTCGCCCTTGAATCTCCATTTTAACTCCGATTCTCTTGATTCTTTTTGCATCGTCTTCGTAATCACTTAATCTACAAAATTAACCGAAAAAGTGATTTTGCCGACAAATTTTGGAACTTTGTGGTTTTGGGGCTTAATATCGGGGGTAAAAACGTGACTTTTTTGCCAATATCAAATATCCCACACTTAGATTTTGCTTGACCTCAAGCAAACTTTCGAGCTTTTAGCATAGAAGATTCCTATTGGTAGTAATCAAGTGATCTTTGTTTCGCAAGATGTAAGAGCGAAAACTCGGTTTTATTCTTTTTGTTATTCCCGAACCATTCTCCGCAAGCATGAGAGAAGGTTACATAACTGAGGCTATCTCACTCGGGTCACTCAACTCACTAAAGTGTATCGGGTGTCCTATAGTTCTAAGAAATGAAATCGCTCATAGCCAGTCATGTTTGCATTCTTCGTCATAGGCTTGATCAAGACACAAATCTCCATCACTTATTTGAGAGAATTTCAGTTATAGACTCAGCTTGTATCGTGAAGAGATGGTAATTTGGAGGTTCGGGGTGTAAAGGGTTTGGATAGGTAGGAGTTCTTTTAAAGATCGATTTTGATGATCCTTTTAGCTTTTTGTCAGGAATTTCAGGACGAGCATCCTTCTTTTTGACCGCCAGGAGTTCTTTTCTCGTATCATATTGGTTCCGTTCCTTTTCTCAGAACCTTTATATATATATATATATATATATATATATATATATATATATATATATATATATATATATATATATATTTATATATATATTCTCTTCTTTTTGGCAAGCATCTTTGCTTTTCTCTTCGAGGTCTCCTTTTTATAGGCGATCTTTTTGATACATGATTTGGATGCTTGCGGTTTTATAGAGAATTTTTCGGATGTGATGATTTCGTGGGGATTTATTTCTTTATTTGTGAAGTGAATTAAAAGACTAGGTAGCGGTAGATGGAATTGTGGTGACTTGGAGTGAAAATGGGAATGAAGGTGTTTGATGGGGGTGTTTTGTCTTCACGAATAGCCGAGGTTTCTAAACTAGTAGTTCTCATCAAAAGGTGTAATCCCGAAATGTAGATCAAGAGCAAGTTTTGATTCAGAGATGCTAACATCGGCGCACTCAACGGAAATATAGTGAAGCACTAAAAATGAGTGCTTGTCAGGCCTTATTTTGGGGTTCCTCACAGCAATTATAATGGGTCGATATGCGTCTTTGGTTATGCAATTCTCTTTTGAAGAATTTGGTTTGGTTTTCGCAAAAAGCTTTTGACCTTATTTTACTCTTGTGTCTATTTTGTAACAAACACTTTTTGATCATTTATAGAATTTTGTAATCCTAAGTGTTTTATGGCTTGAAAAGTTTTAAATTTTGTGACAAATTTAGTTTATTAAACGCTTGAGGATATTGCGAGAATCGTTATGTGCAATATATTGCTATCCTACACTTTAAAATAACATTGTCCTCAATGTTAAGGATACGGCGTATCCCACACTTAGGTTTTGAAAAAGACATTCTGTTATTAAAAGTTTATGTTGTAGGGTTGCTAATCCCACACTTAGTGTTTAAAGTAGTCTAGTATATTGCGTATATTCGATTGAAATAGCGATGAAGACGTAGTACTCCCCTAGGGTCGCAAGGTTGTATGGATGGTCCGTCGATTATGGTTTCTTCTAATCTCGTAGTGGCGCCATTCTCGTTCAGTGCGTCCTTATTCCAAGTCGTGCTTCCATCTTGTATAGTCTCGATCGTCGTTTGTTTGTGATATTTATTCATGTAATTTTATTCTACCAATATCATACAAACTTAAACATAAAAAGTAGTTATGCCCAAGATTGGGCGTACATAAATAATGTAATATTGTATCATAACATCACAGGTGATCATAAAATGAAATAGAGAGATAGGGAGAATCATGGCTGAACTGGCTAGTGTGGAGCGAGAGAATATGATACGCTCGTGCGGGGCTGTCTCGGGTGTCTCAAATCTGATTGCCCTTCATCGGCCATCTCCTCATTGGTAGCCAACTGATGTACCCATCCTGAAGTGGTCGTGGCAGAGGATACCCTGAAATGAACCTCGTTCGAACGTACAATCGGTCCGGTAAGTGATGAGGTACTGGTATGAATCATGCGCCCCACACGCCATCCCTTTCCTTCCATCAGATCTAGACCACAATCATTATGCACACCCATTCCTCCTAAACCCTATGTCACATCCTCGGCCATACTCTGGCTCGCAGCCTGATCTCATGCATTAGTCTGAGCAACGGTGAATGTATCTCTATGTGTGCTGACGAGGTTTTTCCCGAAAATGTTGTTGGCCAAATCCTCGTACCCTGTGCTCTGCTCCCTTGGTGGAGAAGGAAAGAATGTGTGCTGAGTGTAGTGCTGCTGAGGAGGAGGGGGAGGTCTTGGATGCTGATAGCTAGTCCCTGCATCTCTCAGCTCTCTATGGGCGAATATCAAAGGATACTGGTGGGGATATGGTGGGATATTAAGCTGGCTGCCTGCATAATGTGTGAAGTGATCCAGATTATGAAAGATCGCAATCTTAGCAAACCATCTCTCCGAACCAGGTAAATCCCCCATGTGATAATAATAAGGCTCATAATGTGGCTGAGCCCCCTGATGTACTGGTGAGTGCTTGAGGGTGTCAGTATCAGTGGGCCCACCATGCATCGTGGGATTGATATGGCCAAAACGGACGGTTTTATTTATGTGGTGTCGTTAGGCCGCAAAACGTTAGAATCAGTTACCAAAAGAGAGTAATGGTTTTATTATTTATATTTAGTTGGGTTTCTTAGCTATAGTTCACCTACTTGTCTTCCTTTTAACGAGTAACTGGTAAATATAACTCAGGTTCGTATTTTTGTATGTTTGCTCAGTAACGTGGGACAAAAGTGCCTAAATAGTTAACCCTAGTGACAAGTGATGATAGATTAAGATTAACTAAGAATAACACAAACTATGAAGATAAAAATGGATAGGTATGAAGAATAGAATCCTGATGAGGAACTATCACAAGAGTTTAACTTCCTAGAATAAACACTAAACCTCAATCAACTAGGCTATGAACCTATTTGACTTGTCACTAAGAGTTTAGGCTTTGAAGATTCTGGCTAAGACGGATATCCCTACTCCTAATGTTAACCTTAGAAGGTTTAAACAACCTTATGGATAGAATCCTGGGTACATGAATAAAGTGGTATATCCCTAAAGGAAAGTCTCAACTTTTCTTAATCCTAATTGGTCTAACTACAATAATATTCCACCACTTAATACTAAGCTATGCCTGAACATTAACAGATGTGCAATCTTAGATATTCTAAGGTACTGCTAATTGGATTAGAGGTTTCTCCTTTGCGATCACTTACTCAATCCCGGATCATCTTACAACATCTCAAGAATGTTGCCTCTAACGCGAATCATGCTTCTGAGCAAGCAAGTGTTCACTGAACTCTATATTGCCTACTATAATCACAACCTAAATGGGCAGCTCTTCTTTGACGAATAAATGATTATTTGTACGTAGGTGTTATATCCCTATTGTGACGTTAAGCATACATAACTACTTCTCTTGTATCCTAGGGTTGATCAAGTCCTAATACTAGGTTATAGCCACGTGAATAAGCAGAAAAGGTGATCCGTAAATTAGACTTCTAAACCGTCAAGGTTTTAGCATAATTATAGCATAAGTTTTAGATATCATATTCAACATGTAATAAACATTTGCAACGGATAGATAAGCATGCAAGATGAAAGCAACTTAAAGTAACAAGATGAATTTATTAAATTAAGGAAAGCGTCAACCCTTAACAGACGAGATCTAGACCATTACAAGTGCTGACATCCTCTAGACCGCTCCTATTACAATCTTCGGCGTTCGCCTCCGGGTATTTAATTTCTCGCTCGGAGGTGAGAAGGCCTTGAAAGCTCTAGTGAGAGAAAGTGTATTGTAGTGAGAGAGTGAAGAGAGGTGTGCTGAAAATGGATGACAAAAGCCTTTAAATAGAAATGAAATTTACCTGCAAACGGCTGGCAGGCCGTTTGGTAAGCCGTTTGGCAAGTCGTTTGGCAACCGTTTGTAGGGCCCGTTTGCTCTGGTGGCCCATTTTTTATGCCCGTTTGCATGGCCCGTTTGGCACCCTATTTTCCATTGTGGCAGGCCGTTTGGCAAGCTATTTGGCAAGCCGTTTGGCCTGTCCTGGTTTGCTGAATTCACTGGATCGTAACTTGGTTTCTTGTCTTTCACCATTTTCGCTCTAGAATATTTGTTTTAGCTCCGATTCTCTTGATTTTTTTTGCATCGTCTTCGTAATTACTTAATCTACAAATTTAACAGAAAAAGCGATTATTTTTCCTAAAAAGTTTGGAACTTTATGTTTTTGGGACTCAATATCGGGGGTAAAAACGTGACTTTTTAGCTGATATCAGGGATCATCCTCATCTCTCGGCTTCTGCGAACCTCGTCGCCTCCTACCTTCCCTTGTCCTCTGATCGGGTCTAAAATTTCTAATTGTTACACCAGGTACCGTCCGATCAACTTAATCTGCAATCGCCGGGTTAGCTAGAACAATTAGTTGCTGATCCTGTATCAGAATGAACTACCAGTTTTGTAGCAGTTTGTACCCAATTTCATCTGATTCAGTCACCCTTCGATAACCCAATCCCTCAATACTACCCAAAATGTGCATCCGACGAAGAAGTCTGGTGACCACGTCTCCCAAAACCGGATCAACTGTACCCAATGCATTTCTCTCTTTAGTGAATGCCTGGGCCAGAAGATATGCAACCTTCATGTTCTGATTGTGTAACATGGCGTGCATAAGACGTATGTCAGCAATGGTGACAACTCCACTATGTTGGGTTTTCGGATGAAGAATCTTGACTATGAGGTGGTGGAGGATGCGATGAACGGGGTTAATAAAACTCGATGCCTTTTTCCCTGACCTCCAGGCTTCTTGATCGGTGGTGTAGGTTTGCCAAAAGACTTGATGATCAATCATTTGGTCCAAAGTAGTGTACCCTCTTTTGAATACTGAGAAGTTGACATGAGTGCTCTTGTACAGTTCTAGGTGAATGGTGAACTGTGCAAGAGTGAGGTGATGCATGATGTTTTGGTGGCGAATATGGATGCAACGACGACTGTTGTACTCCTCTAGGTCGATGTTTGCTTCAAAATTCCATGTTGCCATAAACTCAGCAAACGGTTCATGATACACCCGTTCATTAATCTCGAATAGCTTTTTCCAGGCACTGTGAGTCTTTCCATTCACCGTAAAACTTAAGATTCCTCTCAATTCATCTTCCCACCCACACTGTTCCATTATCTCCCAGTTGATACACTTATTGTGACCCTTTTGCCTATTTATCCAATTACGCATAAACGGTTCGTGTACTCCCGGGTTATCTTGCCCGTGAATGGAATGGGGCAACTCGTATTCGTCTGGAAGATAGTTTGCCATCTGCAATAATCAAACAATGTAGGTTATGTTCCAAAATAATAAGACTTATAAGGAATGAAAAATGCATATAATTTTCAAGAAAAATTTGAAATGAGGGCTTTAAAAATGTCTTTTTCCATATCTCTGTTATTGTCAGTTATACCCAAAATTACCCCAAACAATATCTAAACTAACTATAAACTTATTTCCAAGCAAAATTCAAAGCGTAACCGTGATTGCAACAAATAATGCTAAAAATAATAATTATAGCGAGTTAATCGTAATAAGCAATTTTGATCAAAGTAAGATGATTCGTAAGCATAAAATGGTTCTAATGACCATTTTTAATTACGTTAAATATTTTTAAACATCAAACTTTGCCTATAACATACTTAAGTCATGATTTAAGACCTTTTTTGTCGAAAAATATTCATTTTAAACAAAACGTACAAAATAAGAAAAATCAAAGACTAGGTTCCAATTTCTTTCTTAAGTCAATGATATCTCAATTTTAACTAGTTTTCAAGTCATCCTAAATTTTAAAAACGTTTTAGCGTTACGAAATATCAAAAGCCTAATTTCGTACATTTTCATCAAAACTTCAATTTTCAATCAAACAATCCAAAATTGTTCCAAAACTAGTTTCTAAGTGTACTAGGTTAATCACTAAGCCTAAATGAGCTAGTAAAACATCTAATTTCCAAGAATTTCACCAATTTCTCGCCTAAAACTCAAATTCACGAATCGTAAGCTAAAAGTGAACTAAAATGCCTCAATCGAACCTAAAAACTAACACATTTCAATCACATTGTCTAACTAAGCATGTAGGGAATCAAATTGGGCATAAAACATGAATTTTTACAAAAGTCAAAAGTTTGACCCTCAGCAAAAACTTGATTTTTAACCGTGAAAGAGAACCTTACTCGCGAAATTGACAGCGGGAATGAGTTTAAAAGGCACAAAAGACTTAGATTAGTGCTTTGAATCATTGAAATTGGTCAAAAATGGTGATGATGGTGGTGATGGTTGGCCATCGGTCGAGAGAAAAAAGAAGGGAAGAAGAAGAGAAAAAAAAAGAGAAAGAAAGGAGGAGGAGGAGGAGGAGGAGGAGGAGGAGGAGGAAAATGGGCCCGTGTGGCGCATGGGATTATTTTTCCAATCCAACTCGCGATTTTTTTCATATTTTAAAATTTTAAAATTTATCGTAAAATTAATAAATGATTTATAAAATTTTGCTTCGGATTTTAATCCGGTTATTTTTATTAAATAAACTAAAATTTAAAAGAAACAGACAAACGGACAGAGTAAAATAAAAATTCTTATTTTATTAATTATGCAAATTACATAGGTTCCACAACTAAGTTCCAGAAATGACTCGAAAAGAAAGATAAATTTAAAGCTTCTTTGACCATCCAGAGTAAATCAGCGGAGTGTACTAAAAATATTTCAAAATCACATAGTATTTTACGCTCACGCTTTTGTAAATATCCGATGTCATCCATAAGTTTAACCAAATCCCTTCTAACTTTCTTAATGTTTGAAATTCCATCCCTAGGTCCAGTATCTCGATAATTAAGTTCGAAAAGAAGTTTTGACACTGAATCTTGAAATAAAAGAACTTCCGCGCAGTCAGGATCATCGATAGTAAATTTAAAGTTTTCATATATTTCTCGAATGACCTTTTTTACGGAGTTGTAAATGGAAATTTTGACATAGTGAGGATTTGCACGAGTTCAGAATATATTTCCTTTCTTTTTGCGAAGAAATTCCGATGTATTCTTTCTGAGGCTGGATCAAAGTAGAAGAAATCTCGATCTCCATATTTTGAAATAGGGTTAGGTTTTTTGCTTTCAATCCAAAATTCTAATTCAGAAATAATTGCGGCGGCATAATGGTTGATATGAATTTGAGACAATTCCTTATCATTGATGTGGGGTAAAAAAAATGACGAATGACTCTAAATCAAATTTGAGGTCGATTTCTGCATCCCGATACCTGACAAAAATATCATCCCTACATTCGTTTAACAAATTGTGAAGAGAACGAACTTGACTACGCAGCTCTTTTAATAGATTTATTTGAAATTTTGAAAACGGGAAATCCGAGGAATAGAGGTGCCTAACGAATTCTCTATAGACGTCTAACCTTCTGCTAGGATTTAACAGATTTCCAGTAAACGAAGGATCTGAGTTATCAATGTGTCATTTCTCTTTTGGAGTATATTTCAAACAAGTCCGGATATCTGAAAATACTTGGGTATTCTTCTCGTATTTCATCTTCCATAATGAGTAGTTCATTAAAACTGAACCTCCCTTTTGGATCGTGAAAAGGGTCGAATCCTAGTTCATTTGAGTAAAACTTATCCAAAAGCAATGAAATCTCTAAGTCTGATGAAGTTATCCAGCTTCTTGGACTACAAGGATCAAGAATTAATTCTGGATGTGACTCATTAGGGTTTAGATTCGTTTCATTTTTATGTTTATAAAGAAAAACTTCTTCGATTTTCCAAGTTATGGGAGAGTAACCGCCTTTCTCACTTTCTTCGTAATCGGTTAAGTTTGAACTGGAATCTACAGAAATTAATACCATAATTAATATTTTGTTTTATAGTTTTAAAAGGGTTCACTATAATGGCGACTTTAAATCCTATACCGACAAACTCTCTATTTGTTAAGCATGTGTGTTCCTTGTCAATTTATCCGTGAAACAAGTGGCCAGGCCGACAACGGAGAGGCAGGATCCTTTTGGTTCCAATATAATTGGAGACTGTTCAAAAAATCTAACAACCAAGTCCGTGTATAATTTTCTTTCTTAGACACCTCTCAAGAATCTCAGATATCTTGACAGAATCAATGATTAACTTAACAAACAGAAAATTCGATTCCCCGGCAGCGGCGCCAAAAACTTACCCTCTCCTGATATGGCCAAAACGGACGGTTTTATTTGTGCGGTGTCGTTAGGTCGCAAAATGTCAGACTCAGTTACCAAAAGGTAGTAATGGTTTTATTATTTATATTTAGCTGGGTTTCCTAGCTATAATTCACCTACTTGTCTTCCTTTTAACGAGTAAGTGGTAAGTATAACTCATATTCGTATTTTTGTATGTTTGTTCAGTAATGTGGGATAAAAGTGCCTAAATAGAGAACCCTAGTGACAAGTGGTGATAGATTAAGATTAACTAAAGGGTAATATAAACTAGAAAGATAAAAAGGGATAGGTATGAAGAATAGAATACTGATGGAGAACTATTACAAGAGTTTAACTTCCTATAATAAATACTAAACCTCAATCAACTGGGCTATGAACCTAATCGATTTGTCACTAAGAGTTTAGACTTTGAAGATTCTGGCTAAGATGGATATCCTTACTCCCAACATTAACCTTAGAAGGTTTAAACGACCTTATGGAGAGAATCCTAGGTACATGAATAAAGTGGTATATCCTTAAAGGAAAGTATCAGGTTTTCTTAATCCTAGTTGGTCTAACTAAAGTAATATTCCACCACTTAATACTAGCTATGCCTTAACATTAACAGATGTGTAATCTTTGGTATTCTAAGGTACTGCTAATTGGATTAGAGGTCTCTCCTTTGCGATCACTTACTCAACCCTGGATCATGTTACAACATCTCAAGAACGTTGCTTCTGACGCGAATCATGCTTTTGAGGAAGTCAGTGTTCATTGAACTCTATATTGAATACTCTAATCACAACCTAAATGAGCAACTTTTCTTTGACGGATAAATGATTAATCATACGTAGGTACTATATCCCTATTGTGACGTTAAGAACACATAACTACTTACCTTGTATCCTAGGGTTGATTAGATCCTAATACTAGGTTATAGCCACGTGAATACGCGAAAATGGTGATCCGTAAATTAGACTTCTAAACCGTCAAGGTTTCAGCATAACAATAGCATAAGTTTCAGATAAGATATTTAACATGTAATAAAGATTTTCAATGGATAGATAAACATGCAAGATGAAAGCAACTTATAATAACAAGATATCTTTATTAAATTAAGGAAAGTGTTCACCGTTTATAGACGAGATCTGGACCATTACAAGTGTTGACATCCTCTAAATTGCTCCTAGTACAAACTTAGGCGTTCGCCTCCGGGTACTTAATTTCCCGCTCAGAGGTGAGAAGGCCTTGAAAGCTCTAGTGAAAGAAAGTGCATTGTAGCGAGAGAGTGAAAAGAGGTGTTTTGAAAATGGATGACAAAAATACTTTAAATAGACTTTGGAATATGCCTGCATACGGCTGGCAAGCCATATGGCAGGCCGTTTTTGGTGGCCATTTGATCAGGCAAGCCGGATTGCATGGCCGTTTGCCCAGGCCGTATGGCAGGCCATTTTTCACACTGGCAGGCTGTATGGCAAGCCGTATGACCTGCCCTGGTTTGCTGTTTTCGTTGGATCGTAACTTGATTTCCTTGATAGTGACTTGGTTTCTCGTCTTTCACCATTTTCGCTCTAGAATATTCGTTTTAGCTCTGATTCTCTTGGTTCTTTTTGCATCATCTTCGTAATCACTTAATCTACAAAATTAACCAAAAAGCGATTATTTTGCCGACAAAGTTTGAAAATTTATGGTTTTGGGGCACAATATCGGGGGTAAAAACGTGACTTTTTAGCCGATATCAGTTGTGCGGACGTTGATGCGCCATTTGATGAGTATGATGTTTCATCAATCAAACTTGGTGTAATTTCAGTCGATGTTTGTAGAGCATTGGGTATTGGATGAACTGGTGATGTGGACTTTGGTTTATGATAAACATACTCAAAGGTAATTCCAGATCATCAAGTGTTTGACGTCCATTTGGTTTGGTTGGTAGAGTGGACGATGTTGAACATTAAGGATCGGGTCTAGAATTGGATTGTTCTAGAACCATTTCTGACGAATCATCAAATTGAATGTTGACACTTTCATTGATGATCTTGGTGCGTTTGTTGTTGATTCGATCAACTTTCTTATCGTGAGAATATCCAATGAATATTCCTTCTTCTTTTTTGGGATCAAACTTTCCTAAATTTTCATGATCATTTAGGACGTAGCAAGTACATCCAAATATGTGAAATAAATGAACACTTGGTTTACGATTATAGAGTATCTAATATGGTGTTTTGTTGAAAATTTTTGTTATAAAAGTACGATTCTGTATGAAACATGCAGTTGATATTGCTTCGGCCCAAAGAGAAACGGGAAACTTTGTATAGGCAAGCATAATACAAGTAGCTTTCACAAGAGTACAGTTTCGACGTTCAACAAAACCATTCTGTTGCGTTGTACGGTCTGCTGAGAATTATTGTGTGATGCCTTCAGAAGTCAAGAAAGATGTAACGACCCGTCAAAATCGCTATTGACGCGGCACGTTAATCATTGATTCCACAGTGAGGTTTTGACCTCTATATGATACGTTTTGATAAAATATTGCATTCATTAAAATAAGTGACTTTCTAAACATAGAAAGTTATAAACATGTGGGCGAGTGCTTAGGTATAAGCAAAACCCCAAAATACATAAGTCTTTAATTTACAGGTTGACATCACAGTCCAATTATTTATTACACAACGCAGTTTTATTTTGAATGCAATAAACTTTGTACAAAGCATGAGAGACTCCATGCAGGCAACAAGCACATCACAGCGGAAGCATTCTAAGGACCTGAGAATAAAACATGCTAAAAAGTCAACACGAATGTTGGTGAGTTATAGGTTTAATTGCTCGAGTCATAAACATATATAAAGATAGACCACAAGATTTCATCAAAAGTTTATCAATAGATTCTACGTAACAGAGCACCCTGGTAACTAAACTTAACGCTATAGTGATAATTACCCCATTCGTTTTAATACGCGCAAAACAACTTGTCTTAAACTCAAATAACATACGTCTGTTAAAAGGCTAGCGCTCTAGCTCGGACGGGGATGTCAAGCCCTATGGATCCATATACAATTATTCGCGCCCACCAGTCCATATCCTATGTACTGGCAGCTACTAGTTACCAAAGCTAAGGGATTTTCGGTTTAACTCAGTGTAGAATTTTGTATGTACTTGTGTCTTATTGCGTTTAAAATAAATTGCATGTATTCTCAGCCCAAAAATATTTAAAGCATTTAAAAAGGGAGACTATAACTCACAGTTCAATATTGCGATTCAATATTGTAGGCAAATTGCGTAGACGTAATGATGGTAGATGACTGTATGGTTGGCCTTGGATTCAAGAACAATACCCCGAATAATACCTAATATTTCCTTAGCTTAAAGCGGTTTGAAACCCGAATTAAAAACACCCTCGTATATACCTTATTATTATTAAACTTAAATTTAAAATTATAATTATAATATAAATATAAATATTAAGAGAAATGTGAAAAACTTCGTCGAACAAACTGCGTATTTACATTACTTTTCGATTTACTGTAGCTCATGCGATCGCATGAGTTTTCAGTGTTTTTGCCATGCGATCGCATGACCGCCTTTTCTGTTTTTGTTTGTTAGTTCGTCGACATCAAATAGTATTTTACTGTAGCAAATAGTGTTTTACTGTAGCAAATAGTGTGTTACTGGAGCAAATAGTGTTACTGTAGCAAATCACTGTAGCACTGTAGCACTGTAGCAAAATACGGTTTCACTGTAGCAAATAGTGTTTTACTGTAGCAAAGTCATTTTTACTGTAGCAATTAATGTTTTACTGTAGGAAAGTCGTTTTTACTTGTACATCTTATAATATATATATATATATATATATATATATATATATATATATATATATATATATATATATATATATATATATATATACATACATATATGTATATTTACATAATATTAAATCATAAAGAGAATTGGTTTAAATTAGTCGAAATTTTTCGGGTCATCACAGTACCTCCCCGTTAAAGAAAATTTCATCCCGAAATTTTGAGTAGTACCTGTTTCATGAGCGATATCAGTGAACAAATGTGGATACTTTTGCTTCATTTGATCTTCACGTTCCCAAGTAAACTCGGGTCCTCGTCTTGCGTTCCAACGAACTCTAACTATCGGTATTTTGCTTTGTTTTAATTGTTTGACCTCACGGTCCATGATTTCAACAGGTTCTTCGACAAAATGGAGTTTATCATTAATTCGTATTTCGTCAAGAGGAATTACGACATCCTCTTCAGCTAAACACTTCTTCAAATTTGACACGTGAAATGTGTCGTGAACACTACTAAGTTCTTGCGGTAGCTTTAATCGATAAACAACTGCTCCAATTCTTTCGGTGATTTCAAAGGGTCCTACGTACCTAGGACTTAGCTTTCCTCGTTTACCGAATCGTACAACGCCTTTCCAGGGTGACACTTTCAACATGACTTTGTTGCCCACTTGAAATTCTAGCGGTTTTCTTCTTACATCAGCATAACTCTTTTGGCGACTCATGGCCGTTTTCAATCGCTGTTGTATTTGAATGATCTTTTCGGTGGTTTCATGAATAATTTCTGGTCCAGTAAGTTGTCTTTCTCCTACTTCACTCCAACAGATAGGAGATCTGCACTTTCTACCGTAAAGTGCTTCAAATGGCGCTGCGTTGATGCTCGTATGATAACTGTTATTGTATGAAAATTCTGCCAACGGTAAGTGTCGATCCCAACTGGTTCCAAAGTCAATCATGCATGCCCGTAACATGTCTTCCAATGTTTGTATTGTTCTTTCACTTTGACCATCTGTCTGTGGGTGATAAGCGGTGCTCATATCTAATCGAGTTCCCAATGCTTTTTGTAATGACTGCCAGAAACGTGATGTGAATCGGGTGTCGCGATCAGATATGATAGAGATGGGTACACCATGCCTGGAAACTACTTCCTTCAAATATAGGCGTGCTAATTTCTCCATACTGTATGTCTCCTTTATTGGTAGAAAGTGAGCTGATTTAGTTAGACGATCAACTATCACCCAAATAGTATCATGACTACTTGCAGTCCTTGGCAATTTCGTAATGAAATCCATGGTTATTCTTTCCCATTTCCACTGCGGAATTTCTGGTTGTTGCAGTAATCCTGACGGCTTTTGGTGCTCAGCTTTGACCTTTGCACACGTTAAACATTTGCTTACATAAGTAGCAATTTCTGTTTTCATATTAGGCCACCAATAAAACTTCTTGAGATCGTGGTACATTTTTCCGTTTCCTGGGTGAATTGAGTACCTCGTTTTGTGTGCTTCATCCAGTACTAGTTGCCTTAGGTTACCATGTTTTGGTACCCATATCCTACCAGCAAAATACAGGGTTCCATCGGCTTTTACTTCAAGTTGTTTTTCTAACCCTTTGCTCATTTCACCTTTTTCGTTTTCTTCTTTTAAAGCTTCTAACTGTGCTGCTTGAATTTGCTTTGTGAGATCAGTACGAATTGTAATATTCAAAGCTCGGACCCTAAGAGGTTTTACTCTTTCGACTGTAGCACTGTAGCAAAATACGGTTTCACTGTAGCAAATAGTGTTTTACTGTAACAAAGTCATTTTTACTGTAGCAATTAATGTTTTACTGTAGGAAAGTCGTTTTTACTTGTACATCTTATAATATATATATATATATATATATATATATATATATATATATATATATATATATATATATATATATATATATATATATATATATATATATACATACATATATGTATATTTACATAATATTAAATCATAAAGAGAATTGGTTTAAATTAGTCGAAATTTTTCGGGTCATCACAAAAGATGCCAAGGTAGAATTCTTAAACTCGGTTTTGTTGTCAGTTCTTAGAATTCGAACTTGTAGATTTAAGTTCTTTGGGCTTGTTTGATGAAATCGATGATCATCTGTGGAGTTTCATCTTTTCATGAAGAAAATAAACCAATGTGTAACGGGTGTAATCATTAACTATGACAAGTACACATACTTCTTCTTGTTTAAGCTTGCAACATATATATTCATTGGACCGCATAAATCCATGTGAAGAAGATGTAGAGGACAATATATAGATGAAGTTGGTTTTGGTTTTTGAGAAGGGTTCGATTCACATTTCTAATAGCGAATGCGGAGCATAGATGATTTGGATCATACTTGAAAATGGGTAAGCCTTCGGCAACGTGATTGGATGCAAGTTTGTTCATGGTTCTGAAGTTAAGATGAGAAAAACAACGTGCCAAAGCCAAGAGTTTTAAAAAGTGGCTTTTGACATCAAGCAAAGTTTGGATGATGGAGACGAATCATCAAGATTTATTGAATATAAATCTTTGTCGCGAAAGCCAACTAGTAAGTCACCTCCTTCTTGTGATTGAACACGACACTTGAATCTTTCAAAATTGACCTTCAAGTCTCTGTCACGAAATTGAACAACGCTAAACAAATTGTGTCCGAGTCCTTCAACGTAAGAAACTCGTTTGATGATTGTTCCTATGTAATGAACTTCCTCGTACCCAAGAATAGCAGCAAAGTGATTATTTCCAAAACGAACATTTCCAAGAAATCGTTCAATGAAGTTTGTGAGAAGTGATTTGTTTCATGACATGTGCTTAGAACCACCTGAATCTAAAATCTAAACACACACCGAAACAACCTACAAGACACGGTTATTACTGACGTTTAGGTACCCATTTTTTAATAGGTCCCTTGTTAGTATCCGATAATACATGTATAGCATTCAAAATATGAGCATGCACAGAATCATTCAAATGAGATTTAATATTAAATACACTGCATGCATCACATTGCAAATTAAAAAAAAAAAAAATACATGTTTCTTAGCATGAGAAGGTTCAATAAAGATCTTAGGAGTACGCTTACGTACATTATTATAAGCATCGAAATTTCGTTTAGACTCAAATTTAACATGTTCCTTAAGTTTCGGATTTACAAAAGATTGCCTAGATAGAGAAAGACTCTTAGACGCTTTGACTCTGCCATTCTGTTCATTCCAAACTTGTTTTAGACGTTTTGACGCGCTGATACCAAATGAAAAAGTACGAATCTCTATTCAATTCATTATTTTGAGCTTGTATATGTGATTGTCTATATGTATATGTATGAATATATCGATATGTGTATGTATTGATATGTATATGTCTCTATCTATATGAAGATGTATGAGATGATGATGAATCGTTAAGCTAAGTGAGTATTTATACTCCCTTCAACAAAAACAAATTACATCTATAAAATAAGTCCTGACATATAGACCTAAAATTCAACCTAAAATAAGTCCTGACATATAGACCTAACATTTATATCAATCTATGACCACTTTGTTACGATTTTTACTATAATTAATTAAAGGGTAAGTCATAGTTACTAATTTCGAATTCAACTTTTAAGTATTACATTATAGATAGATAGATAAGTAATCAAGCATAAATTTTTGAGGGGTAAATACATCCTTGATTGCGTTGAATAATGAAGTTTTGACGACTACATAATTCAACACTCCGGTCCATAAACAGTGAATAACCTAAGCTGAGATGAAAATTTCAAGAGTGTGACTAAATGTTGTGTCCTCTCGTTGAATGATCGGAATCATGTGACGAACCCGAGGGAAAATTTGTATAGTAACCATCCAGTAAAAACACGAAAGGTGCCGATCATGTAGATGATTGTAAAAGAGTAAACAGTTCGCACAAGAGTAAAACCGTACTGGGAGAAGAAGATGGTGGATGCGGTGATTTTGACGTAGGTTTATAGCTTATACTTATATGAGAGAGAAATTAGGGTTTAAGGTAACTCACTAAGCTAGATCCATATACGAATCATAATAAAAACCTACATCATTAATATCCATTCATTAAAAATAGATATTACAACATATATGATCGTTATATATACGATGTGTCATTATCAAAAGGAAACAAAATAATATGAAGCTTCCCTTTCGGGAAAGCAAACTATCATCATGTTCCTCTTGAAGAACTAAAAGAAAGGAATATGTTTTTTTATTTATTTATTAAAAAATAAACTATGTACATTACATTACATTACATTCATATATACTAAAATAAGAGAGAAAATACTTCGAGCATGAAGTTTTCAACCTTTGATGATACTGTCAATATTAATGCGATTTGGTAAAGGTCTCTGAGGGGCTTTTCCAACCTTTGATAGTACGGCCAACATCGTCGCGAATTAGGTTTCCTCCTAAAATGTTTGTGGTTGACAAATTAAAGTATTCAATGTCGATATCACCATTCAAAAGAAAAAGAAATGAGAGATACAATAGTATAAGAGAGATCTTATGTCGTTTCAATTTTAAAGCCCGTCGTTTATCACGTGGTTTCACAAAGATTATTAAAGTATATTAAAATGATGTGGAAAGGTGACACACGTGACAAAGCAAGGCTAATGGTGTGCCTCCTTACTTCCTTACTTGATTGTATTGTTTCAAAACATGTGTATCGACAGGGACATGTTAGCCCTGTGTTAACTTTGTCAACCCATCCAGCGGTCCCCGGTAGCCCACTGGAGCCTGGCGAAACACCATCACCCATTTCCCCACAGCATGCCAGGCCCGATAAACGAACCTGCATTGTCATTGTTTCAATCTTCGCATGCGTGGGACCAATGGGATCATTTGAGCCCGGTAAGAATGGTTTTTGATTCAATTATTTAGAAAATCCTCACCTAGTGAGAATCGAACCCTCACCTCCCCTAAGGGAGAGTGAGTCATTCACCACTAGGCTATTTGCTCATTCTTCCTTACTTGATTGTATGCATTACTAACAGAGTTTCGATCCTCATATTTATTTATATACTATCTAATAGACAAAAATTATACAGTACTATCTAATAGTACTATCTAATAGACAAAAATGATGAATAGTAACTAGGGGCGTTTTTGTCCTTTCATTTTTCCACTTTTTTTTTCAAAAAAAACCCCACACTTTGCTCAAATATTAAAATCGACCCCCCAAACAGGGGAGTAAAGTGTCAAATACTCATTTTTATAAAAAATCTTAAATAAACTCCACCCAAATATTCAATGGGTCATATCTTCTCGCTCGCAACGAATTAAATTTTTCCGACACCATCGTTAAACTCGAAATAATTTTAAGAACACAATGTCGCTAACTATACGCAAAACGGACGCTTTTTAAAAACCGCTAAATATTTGACTTACTTTTCATACACGTCGATTTTGCGTTAAATTTTTAAAAGTCGACAATTCCATAGCGAAACGCGGAGACGCACATATATTGTTAATTTAAAATAACATTTAAATCTTTCACGGATTATACATTTTAGTTCGACTCGAGTTGCGCTTCAACGACATCATCGTTAGCCACGAAATAATTTTACAAACTAAACGCAATAAAATACATTGAAAACCGAACTCCAGGTGCGAAACGAAGGTTCGAAAACTAGTTGTACTCTATCAGTTAATCGATTATTACTCCTCTATCCATCAACTAGGAAGTATGCCATTGGGCTAAGGCCAAACTATATCAACCTGCTACGTACTGCCGCATACTTTGTTTGACAAACATACCCTTCGCTATTGTAGTTTTTCAATTTTGATAAATATATTGTAGTTTGCCTCTTGCATGTTTTTTTTTATTTTTTAATAATAAGATGGTGTTGTAAATTTAGTAGTAAAATATGGATGGTAATTAGTCAAATATGTATAGTAAAATTTGTACTATATATATGTGGATAATGAACACACATATACACACCATTTTCTTACATATAAGAAATATACTCTCTCTCTCTTCCATTACTACTCTCTCATATTTAAGGATTGTATAGGCTTAGGTCAAAATTAGTTATAAGCCTACTAAATTATAACACGTTATCAGCACGAAGAGCTTAGTGTAATCAAAGGATATCTCAAACGATCACGAGTCACTAATCAAGGTATGAAATTATTAAGGTTTTTCAGACTCGGACATATCAAATTTTGGACTACTAACATTTTGAACTACTAATTTTTATTAAGTTCTTAGTGCATTTGTATTGTTCTTATTATATGGTTGGCTCTGCCACCTAAATTATATATGGTCGACACTGTCGCCTAACTATCATTTATGTTTACTAACTCTTATTAACTTCACTAACATTTATATTTATGTTATTTAAGTTATATATGGCCGGTTATACCGCCTGAATTATATTTTCTGTAATCTAACTCTTATTAACTTCACTAACATTTATATTTATGTTATTTAAGTTATATATGGCCGGTTATACCGCCTGAATTATATTTTCTGTAATCTAACTCTTATTAACTTCACTAACATTTATATTTATGTTAATAAGACCTCATGATTGTACGCAACATGTCATTTGACAACACGGTACTTTATGTACGCAACACGTCATTTGACAACACGCTACCATGGGTCAAGATTAATTCCGATCAATACAAATACGACGGGGTCTTTATATGTTATCTAACATTTATGATTACTTATGCAATTAATCATTATTTATTTCATGCATACTAATGTTTATTCTTAAATTTATAATTTTAAAAGTTAAAATAAAAAAATAGTTTGTATTTTTATTAAAAGTAAATCTTAAAAGTTAAAATAAGAAAAAGTAGTTTGTACTTTTATTAAAAGTAAATCTTAAAAGTTAAAATACAAAAAGTAGTTTGTATTTTTATTAAAAGTAAATCTTAAAAGTTAAAATAAGAAAAAGTAGTTTGTATTTTTATTAAAAGTATATTTTAAAAGTTAAAGTAAGAAAAAAAAGGGGATGGTAAAATGGAATAGTTTTTTTTTTGTCAAAAATGAAGTATTGAAAATGAAGTGGTCTCCTTCTATAACTAAAAAAAATATATATACTTTTATCAAATGAATTTTTTTGTGGCCGACAATTTCAAACACGAGTCCGTGTTTAGTTTATCAAGAATATCTCTTGCTTTGGTGAAAGGTCACGATCACGATATCAGGTGTTGTGAAAGAATTAAAAAATTGGTCAAGTGGCCTTTTAAAAACTAGAAAAAAAATTTAAACAAAAAGTTTTTTTTTATATATTTATAATTTACGGGTAACGTAAAAAAAAGGAAGTTTTTTTTTAAAAAAAAAAAACAAAGAAAGTGTTTAAATGAGTTTTACAGAAAGGGGGAAAGCAAAGTAAAAAAAAAACTTTTTTCCAAACAAAGGTAAATGAAAGTAGGACTTAATACAAGAAAAAAGTAAACATCTCCTAGACGTGATAAAATCTATCAATGATAAGTATTAGACTTGATGAGCTAAATGTGACAAAAATGTTTCAACATGTCTTATGTTAACTTTCTAAAATAAGTTATTATTATTCCGAGTTTAACACATATACATATGTTAATTAAAAACAACATTTTTGTTCTTATGTAGTGTTGGGTTGCAATTTTGGTTGTATGCCATAATTCCATCCAGTAGAGTGACAATAGAAAATTTTTGATGATAATCAATAAAAAAAAAATTCCAAACTTGTCAAATGTTTTATTAAAAACGTGACCGTTGAAAAAAGGAGGTTGAATAATAAAACTTAAAAAACAAATTATTTTTTTTAAGAGTGTGCATCAAAATGGCCCGTTTAATAATGGGGAGTAAAAATATAGTCAAATTGTTTCAACGAACAAGGGTTCAATTGGATGTCTCTTAAAAAAAAAATCCGCGGGTACGGGTGATGGATCCAATGGATCCGCATCCACGACCCGCAGGTACTATCCCTAATTGTGACAAGTACAAATCAACTAAAAGTCTAAAAAATAAATGCTTTTATAGGGACCAAATGTTCACAATAATTGCCTAAGCTAGATATGAAACAAATAGTTCATAAAAAAAAAAAGGTCGTTGTGCGTTTTCGGGATGATAGCCGAAATACACTTACAAAAGTAGGTCAGCCGTCAATTCTTTATGGCCATATCAACGTAGATCAATAAAATCATTTATGGTTTTGATAAAAGATTAATTAAAAATTAATTTTTTTTGGTCTTGGATTCTCGGTAACAAAAGCAAAGGTTGTTTTTGGTTGCCACAACAAACAAGACAGAGGTTGTTGACTTTTGTTGTTAAACATGGCACAAGTGAACAATAACAATAGATTATTGTTTTTGAAAAGAATAATGATGCGTTAATTTTATTGTATAAAATAAAATTAAAGAAAATGGTTTTCATTGATGACTATGAACAAACGCAAACAAAGTGTTTGTGGTATTTGGTGATTAAAAAAAAAGTGCATCTAAAGCTTCTACTGAAAATAATATGCATCTAAAGCTTCTACTGAAAATTAATGTGCAAGGTACAACGTATAACTATATGGTCAAATTCATTTGAGCCTTCGGTGTCACAAGTATATGATGTATATATATATTACTCAATTAACAAAATAGTAAATCTAAATTAATTCATATGAATAGTAAAACGAAATTAATTAATTTACTATTCACATAAAAAAGCGCATATGATAAAAAGCGCATCGCATATGATAAGCGCATATGATAAAAAGCGAATATGATGAAAAGCACAACGCATATGATGAAAATCGCATATGATTAAAAGCGCATATGGTGAAAAACACAGCGCATATGATTAAAAGCGTATATGGTGAAAAGGATATATGATAATAAAAAAAAAAAACACATATGGTGATTTATAAAAAAAAAAACACATATGGTGATTAATGGAAAGCACATATGGTGATTAATGAAAAGTATATTGTGAAAAAGAATCACAAATGTTTCTTGAAAGAATTCAAGGTAAGAGATATGAACCAATTCATCCATCATGTGAACCATTTTGATATTTCATGGTTCTAATAGACGCATCTAGCGGATGGTCTCATATTTGTATGTTATCAAGCCGTAATATGGCATTTGCAAAGTTTCTTGCACAAATTATTAAATTGAGAACACATTATTCTGATTACACCATTAAAAGGATGAGACTTGATAATGCTGGTGAGTTAACATCTCAAGCATTTAATGATCATTATATATCTACAGGGATTGTTGTTAAACATCCAGTTGCTCATGTGCATACACAAAATTGGTTTAGCTGAATCAATAGATAAACGCTTACAGCTAATAACTAGACAATTGATAATGAGTACAAATCTCTCAATATTTATATGTGGACATGTAAATTTACATGCTGCGACATTAATTCGCATTATACCATGTGGAAGTCGTAAATATTTTCACTTAATACTTGATTTTGGCCAAGAGCCAAATATTTTCTACCTTAAAACATTGGTTGTGCAGTGTATGTTCCAATTGTATCACCACAACACAATAAAATGGTTCTTCAAAGAAAGATGATAATATATTTTGGATATAAAACATCTTCAATCATAAGATATATTGAACCCATGATTGGTGATATTTTTACAGCACGTTTTGCTGATTGTCATTTTAATAAAACATTGTTCCCTAGATTAGGGGGAGAAATAAAAAAAAAAAAAAAATGATGCTTCATGATGCGAACATCAATTAAGGTATATTGAACTCGCACAAAAGAATGTGAAACGAAAGTTCAAAAATAATGCATATGCAAGAACTTGCAAATTAATTACTTTATGCATTTACAGATATAAAAAAGTGACTAAATCATATATACCAGCGATAAATGCTCCAGCTCGAACTGAAATTCCAAAAGCTGGCAATAATGTCACTGTTGAGTCTTTGCCACACATCAAACGTGGAAGATCAATTGGTTCCGAAGATAAAAATCCTCGAAAAAGAAAATCAGCTGATAATGAGGTAAGAGAAAGTGTTCAAGAAGAACCACAAATCAATATTCCTTCTGCAGAGGATATTGATAAATGTAAATACTAAAATTGCGATAAATTATGCAATATTATGGAACCGAAATGAAACTAAAATCTCTATGAGATATTTTCATATAATGTTACAATGACATCATGAATAAAGATGATGATCTGGAACTAAAATCTGTCATTGAATATACAAAATGGACATGATTGAGCTCAATGGAAAGGAGCAATAAGAGCTGAATTAGAATCGCTCGATAAAAGAAAAGTTTTCGGATCAATCGTTATCACTTTTAAAGATGTGAAACGTATGGGATACAAATGAATTTTTATCCGAAAAGAAATGTGCAAATGAAGTTACAAGGCAAAACTAGACTTGTAACTCAATATTTCCCACAAAGACCAGAAATGAATTAGGAGGAAAAATTATCCTCCTGTAATGGATACAATTACTTACTAGATACTTAATCAACCTGGTAGTTATTTAAATGCATCTCATGAATGTTGTTACTACTTATCTGTATGGATCACTTAATAGTGATATATATGAATATACCTAAAGGGTTAAGGTATCATAAGCATCTAATGTAAAACCCAAGGGAATATATTCCATTAAATCACAAAGATTTCTAAGTGGGTTTATACAAACGGAACGTATGTGGTATAACCGATTAAATGACTACTTGATAAAAAAAAAGGGTATAAATATAAACTTATTTTGCACGTATGTTTTATAAAAACAATGTTCAGATATGAGATCGTAGTTGTATATGTCAATGTTCTTAACATCATATGAACAAATAAAGAGATCTATGAAATCATTCAACTTCTAAAGAATTATTTTGAAATGAAAGATCTTCAAAAAACCAAGTATTACCTTGGATTGCAAATTGAGCATATGCCTAATGGTTTACTTGTACATCAAACAACTTATACCGAAAAGATTTTAAAACATTTTTTTTTAAAGACAAACTCATTGTTGTTAGATCACTCAATATTGACACTGATCTATTTCATCCCTGCGAAGATCATGAAAATTTTAACAGATCGGAAGTTCTATATTTTAGTGCAATTGAGGTTCTTATGTATCTTATAGATTATACAAGATCTAACATTTCTTTTGCAGTTAATTTGTTGACAAGGTTCAGCTCAGCCCCTACCAAAAGACATTGGAATGGGATCAAACAAATAGTTTGATACCTTCGGGGAACTACTGATTTATAATTATTTTATTCTAACAACTCGAAACAAGATTTGTTTGGTTATACAGATGCAGATTATTTATCCGATCTACATAAAGCTAAATCTCAAACTGGATATGTATTCCTAAATGGAGGCACCGCAATATCATGACGTTCTCAAAACAAACACTTGTTGCAACATCATCAAATCATGCCGAAGTGATTGCATTACATGAAGCTACTCGGGAATGATTTTAGTTAAGATCAATGATACAAATCATTATTGATTCTTGTGGACTAGAACGCTATAAAAGCCTAACAACTATCTATGAAGATAATACAGCTTACATAGTACAAATGAAAGAAGAGTATCAAAAAATGACAGAACAAAACATAAATGCTGACGAGGCGCTAAAGTTATAAACAGTCTCAACGGTCATAAGTTTGATGGAAAAGAATGGTATATTAGTAAGGCTCAGAAAAAGACTGAAAGGGAATAGGAATTGAAACAACAGTTTGAACAAACCATGAAGGAGACTGTAGACAAATCACGTGGACCAAACTTGTACATAAAAGATTTAGATGATACAGTTTCAGATGAAAACCTCAGATTCTTCTCATATACTCAAGATCTCGTAAAAGACAACCAGATTAAAATGAGATACGTTCAATCAACAACTCTGTTGATCTTTATACCAAAGCACTGTCAATCGCTGTTTTTCAAAACATACATTAACAATATTGGCATGAGGCAAGTTCAAAAGATGTGACGACTCAGCGTTGTCTACTTGAGGGGGAGTCAACTCTATGCTGCACTCTTTTTCCCTTAGCTAAAGTTTTATCCCACTGGGTTTTCTTTAGCAAGGTTTTTAACGAGGCAGTATTAATTGCTCTTTTAAAAAAAAATTACCATCCAAGGGGGAGTGTTGTAAATTTAGTAGTAAAATATGGATGGTAATTAGTCAAATATGGATAGTAAAATTTGTACTATATATATGTGGATAATGAACACACATATACACACCATTTTCTTACATATAAGAAATATACTCTCTCTCTCTTCCATTACTACTCTCTCATATTTAAGGATTGTATAGGCTTAGGTCAAAATTAGTTATAAGCCTACTGAATTATAACAGATGGTTCTTTCTATTTTTCAATTTTTTTAAAAACCTTATTTTAGATCATTTTCTTCATACTTTTTATTTTAGTTTTTTTAGAACGACAATTTTATTAAGGCTTCTAGCAAAAAACTAGAAGTAAAACACAACAACAATTACAATGACATTAAAAGCCAATTGTTTCAAGAAATACTATCTTTACACCTACTTGTAAGCCAAGAATATGAAAAACTCCTTATAGAATCAAATAAATCTTCCTTCTTCACCCAATCAACCGAAAAGATGACTCCATTTCGGTATCGCCAAAGAACCCAAACCAATGAAGCAACAATCGTATACAGTCGGTTTTTGTACATACTACTCGACCCCCATTGATCAAATCAAGTAATCGAGGTTAACCAAGAATCAAACCCATTAATATCCACTTGCGTCCATAAAGTGAATTTCCTCCATAAATTTCTAGCAACTACACAACCGAACATGACATGATTATATCTTCTAATCCGTGATTGCATAAAGAACACCCAAAATTTTCAACTTCCACACCTCGATTAACAAGGTTAAACCGAGTAGGAAGCCTATCAAACAAAAGCCTTCATAAAAAAATATTTACTTTCTTTGGCACCGACTTATACCACCTTGTAGACATATGAGCCGTAGGTAACAAAATCTTATCAATACAACGTCTTGTTTCCGAGACAGAGTACGTACCATTAGAGCTCATGACCCAATACTTTGTATCAACTTCATTTGAAAAAGGCACATTATTCAACAAGTCAGAAAGCTCACGAGCTGCGCTTTCATTCCTACTTCCTAAGTTTGTTCGATTCCAGCACCAATTCCATGAGTTGTTATATCTTCTATCTGCAACCATACATTCCGGATTAACATCTAGGTGATATAGACGATTAAATTTGCATCGAAGAGGCTCATCTCCTTCCATTTTTATAGTTTAGTTTCTCTTTCTAAAATAATTTAAATTAACAGTTCAGATTCATAAAGGCATACGAATAATGAAAAGATTATACCCTTAATTTTATGCATATAAAAAAAATAAGTTAAAAAGGTAATAGATAAAACTATAAATCTAAAAAAACAATATATGTAATAATTAATTTTTTAAAATTGTGTTTTTTGTTTATGTACTATTAAATTGGAATGGAGAAAATACCGATTTTCGATATGCTTTTAATTATTAAAGAGGGAAAAATGTGTAATATATATAGCATAATCACGTACCGCTACAAACTATTTTCTACCACAATACGCGAGTCATATCTACTACCGAAATAATGTTTATCAATATTGTTACTTCTATTACCAAAAATCCATAGTTTTTCAATTTGACAATTTCATTGTAGTTTGCCTCTTGCATTTTTTTACTAAAAAGATGGTTCATTCTATTTTTTAATTTTTTAAAAAAACTTATTTTAAATACTTTTTTCTTACTTTTTATTTTATAAATTACACTCCTTCCGTTTAAATTTTATAGTTTTGTTTCTCTTTTTGAAATAATTTAAATTAATAGTTCATTTTCATAAAGAGATACAAATAATAAAAAAAATTATACCCTTAATTTTATGCATATAAAACAAAAAAGTAAGTAAAAAAGTAATAGATAAAACCATAAAGCTAAAAAAAAGTATATGTAATAACTAAATTTTTAAGTTATCAAGCGAAATCTTTTTCCAAAACAACGCGCGAACATTTCTATCCTCGTTATTTCAATTATGTAAATAAGGTGTTGTATACAACGTATATAATTGTGTCTTTCTTGATGGAAAATCTTGTGTACTTTTACTAAATCAGATTAACGCAGCGGATAGTTAAAATAATAATCTTTTATTATTTTATGATCAAAATTTAACAAGATTAAATTTTCACTTATTTAATGAAACATGCACACGATTAATCTTTCTCAATGATCCAGTTACACCATAATAATTTTCATGAATATAAAACAAAAGAGGAGTTAATGATATACCTTTCTTGGAGAAATTGATGAGACGGGGAGAAACTTACGATCAAAAGTATGATCGTCTCTTTGGATAGTCCACACTACACTTCAAACAATGCCAATGGATGCTAGTCCAAATCCAAGTAACTAATTAATATAATCAAATTATATTAATCAAATAGAATAAATAAATAATACTCCCGTATAGTAATCTAAAGAAAATAGAAGTGTTTGATTCTTTTTCATTCGTCTGCTCTTCTCAAAACAAAACATGGCATGTATATCTAGAGAATAAAATCAATCTAGTTGTAGACTTGTTAAAAAACGTGTTCTAACAATTAGATTTTCAAATCTAATTTTAAATAAATAAATGTACTTTTAATATATGATAAAATCAATCCAAAAACTCCTTTTGTTTTGTAGCAAATCAAAATGAATCAAGATCATTTCCAAAGTCGTATTTCTCAAATACTTTATGGGTATATTATGTAACTTATAATTAATAATGTCTATCATGTCTCTTTCATGTGAATAGTAAATTAATTAATTTCGTTTCATTTACTATTCATATGAATAGTAAATAAATTAATTTCGATTTACTATTTTGTTACTTGAGTAATATATATACATCATATATATATATATTATTTGACGTCTCGGTGTATATGTGTGTGATCTCGAAGGCTCAAATGAATTTGGCCATATAGTTATATGTTGTACCTTGCACATTAATCCTTCAGACTCCCACTTGTGCATGGCACAACCCCAAATAACTATTCAAACAATGGTAAGCGTCTAGCAACACGTCACTGTCCCCAAATTCACGTGAGGGTAGTTTCTCGAAACTGTTTATGGTAAGTGTGACGACCCGGAAATTTCTGACCAAATTTAAACTTAACCTTTATATGTTTCCGATACGATAAGTAGAATTTGTAATGTTGAATCTCAAAAAGTTTGGAACTACATTCATGTAATCAATTACCCTTTGACCGTGTTCGACGATTCACGAACAATTATGAGTATATAGATATGTATATATAATATATAATATTAACTGAAAACATTAACAAAGTATTAGATATATGATACTTTACATGAACGTATTTGTTTCGATATATTTATCGACAAAATTAAGAGATAATATCAAATGATTGAATTATCATATACATTATGATATGATTACGGGCCTATGTTATGAGGTCCACTGTGATTTAAGAAATCTATTCTTTTTGACAACATTCGAAAAATGGTAAAGTGATTTACAAGTAAGAACAAATGTGTCAATTAACGGGAACTAGACAAGGGTTGGTGGAAATTCCTGTTTAATTTACAAGGCATGTTTTATAATATTTTCCTCGTGACCTTGATAAGATAACTATGTTAACTTTCATTTTATTTAATATGAAAATAAGAACGTGGAGTGTAAATAACTTAGATGTTGGATATCGACAAGTTAAGTAACTCGACATTTTTCATTAAGATGATTTCATACGTTTATTTAACCTTTGGACTTTACTCCATGCTTCACCAACAGACTGTAATTTAAAAACTTGAAACCTATTATGAATATATATAATTCTACTTTTCTAAAATGTTTTATGATATAACGATTTCCATTATTTTAACCTTTTAACAAAATGATTCTTAAATATATTTAGTTTTGGAAAACAAAATTATCATATTTATTTGATTTAGTTTCAAAAGTACAAAAAACGTTTTCAGTTTAAAAAGAACTTTATTATTAAAACGTATATATCTTTTATAAATATCTAGAACTACTTTTGACAACTCATTACTTAACCAGTATGATAAATATAACGATATTTATATTTTATTTTATTAAATATATATAACGATTTAAATTAATATTATATATATTTATACGCGTATTATACGTACATAGTTTTATACTTTTACTATACTTTAACTTTACCTTTACTTTACTTTTACTTTACTTTAACTTTAATAATTCATACTTTAATAATTCACTTTAATAATTCATACTTTAATAATTCACTTTAATAATTCATACTTTAATAATTCACTTTAATAATTCACTTTAATAATTCATACTTTAATAATTCACTTTAATAATTCATACTTTAATAATTCACTTTAATAATTCATACGTTAATAATTCACTTTAATAATTCAAAAATCTATTATAAATAGAATTCAATAGGTTTCATTATTTCATAGAAACTTGAAAATATATTTCTCTAAACTCTCTCAATCGAATTACATATATATATTTTCTTTGTATTATTTCAAGATATTATTAGTATACATAAAATACTACGACGGAGTTATATTCAGACGATTTCAAAATAATTTTTCAAACGGGATAGAGCTAAGGAAATTATGGGTTATAGCTATGGAGGTTATGGGTATTGATCGAGGGTATTGCTCGTGAGGTCAACCTAACGTTTATCATTTTCGTTGCGTCTACGTACTTTCCTGCAATATTGAATCACAATATTGATACGTTCGTGAATCCGAGACAAACCCTGCACTTGTTCAGTGCCGTGATATACATAATTGCTACGAAATACAGTATTGCGAGTTTCATTTGCTCCCTTTTATATATATTTTTGGGCTGAGAATACATGCGCTATTTTATAAATGTTTTACGAAATAGGCACAAGTACTAAAACTAATTCTATGTGGGTTTAAACCAGAAATATACCCTTAGCTTGGTAACATTAAACTACTTATCTATGTACGATAGGCGCGAATTCTAAAGATAGATCTATTGGGCCTGACAAACCCCATCCTGACTATGGGATGCTTTAGTACTTCGAGGTTATTTTAAACACACCTGATCTGGTGTGCTTCAGAGGGTAAAACATGAACGTTAAGGCTTGTTACAGGGTGCCTACAACTTATAGAATACTTTTATACACTTGCGAGTGTACATATGTTTATAAATGGGAATCTTGTGGTCTATTAAAATATTGAAATGATTGTTATGATAAACCTATGAACTCACCAACCTTTTGGTTGACACTTTTTAGCATGTTTATTCTCAGGTATGAAAGAAATCTTCCGCTGTGCATTAGCTCATTTTAAGGATATTACCTGGAGTCATTCATGACATACTTTGAAAGACGTTGCATTCGAGTCGTTGAGTTCATCAAGATTAATATTAAGTCAATTATAGTTGGATGTAATATGAAATGGTATGCATGCCGTCAATTTTTGATGTAAAGAAAGTTTGTCTTTTAAAAACGAATGAAATGTTTGTAAAACGTATCATATAGAGGTCAAATACCTCGCGATGTAATCAACTATTGTGAATCGTTTATAATGTATATGAACGGGTCCTTTCAGTTGGTATCAGAGCGGTGGTCTTAGCGAACCAGGTCTTGCATTAGTGTGTCTGACTGATAGTTATTAAGATGCATTAGTGAGTCTGGACTTCGACCGTGTCTGCATGTCAAAAGTTTTTCTTATCGTTTTTAGTCATAAATCATCTACTTACCATCCTTAGGAAATTATCTGCTTATCATTCTTAAGTCTAGACGCGTTTTCCAAAATTTATTGCATAATAGTGTATAGACGAATTCTTATCTTAGCATATCTGTTACTGTGAACTTTGACTGACATCTTTCAAAGATTCCTCCGTAATTTATGGGATTTTGGTATTATATATACATATGTAAATTATGTATTGAAGAATACCAAATCTAAATTCTACAATCTATTTCATACAAAAAAATTCTTTCCCTGATCATACAAGATGGATCCCTCAACCAGTTACAGTTCCTCGGATTCCGACAGCTATGCCGATATGGATTTCCACATGAGCTCCGAAAGCAGCGTAACCGGAATGGATCAACCAATTAGCCATCATCTATTCTGGATGAATTGGGGATGGGTTCGTAATCTACTTAACCATTGGAGACAAGAAGAAGGTAATCCCTTTCATCCACCACATTGCCCTCTTGGCAATGAACCTGAAGCACTTACCGGTGAACGTGTCCGAAACACCATTTTCTCTCTCATTTCCAGAGTATCTCGTCATGATTATATACTACACCAAATTCTAAATCTTATTTATCCGCTCGTCCGAACCGACAATCACCCCGGTGTAATAGAAGAAGTCAACGAGCTTCGCGCTCGGGTAGTGGCTTTGGAGAATATGGTGCAAAGGTTACAAACACCAGAAGCAGCACCAGCAGCATAACCAGTACCACCATCAACAACATCAACAGTACCATTACCACCACCAACAACAACCGCATCGCAAACCTTAACTTCACAATCTGTCCCACGAGCATCGACGTCATACGCCATGTAGATACCAAGGAATACCACAACGATGAAGTATTGATTCATAACTTCATTGGGGAAACATTCTACGGCGATTATGTAATTTCTAAAGTTTAGAAATGATCTATCCTAGCCTTAACCATAAATCAAATGAGTTTAATTTAATATTAACTCATTAAATCTATATTACATCTGAAGAAATATACACATATATATTTCCATAAAGACTGTAATAAAATTCTTTTGTACAAAATATTAATTGTGAAATTTTTTTTAACGGGTAGGTAATACCCGAGAGATATATAAATTCACAATTAATATGTTACATTCTTCGAATCTGATTCAGCATGTCATCCATTATACTCCCTACTTTCACAACAATATACATTCTTTTATAGAAATCAAAACAACCATACTCATTCAAAATCTAATAATATATTTTGATTTTGAAATCTCAGAATTCGATTCAAGATATAACCGAAATCATCACTCTTAGATTCCTACATCTTTCAAAACTATACTTTGACTTCAAAACTGTCCTAGAACCTCATTTCTATTCATGGAACTCACAAAAATATTTGTATCATTCAAAATATTAGAACATCATATGTATATTAACAATTACAATATGTGTTCAAACACTTCGAAATTCCTAAAGACATGCAAGATGATGATCCAGTCACACATTACCCAATGTCGTGCACCTTAAAAGCTCTCGAAACCAAAGTTATAGTTTAACACGTATCCGTGTCAGATCCTTTGATATTTATTACCAAATATAATTTTTCAATCTCTTTCCAAATTAGACAGTTTTGTCACAGCTCCAGCAAATCACCTTCATTTGTTTATACGAATAAACCCTTCATCATGGTTACCGGGGAACCTTTCATATCTCGCCACATTAGCAGTAAACTTATCAACAACTTCATTAACCTTCGACTTAAGCCTCTCCGAAAAGCCACTATACTTATTCATTAAAACCCCATTATGTACTCACCTACATCCTGTAACAATAATTGTCACACCAACTACTGGGAATTAGCAATCAGTATTTTGAATTTCGCGACAATTTTATGTCAAAAGTTATATGTATACATATAACATCTATCTCCTAGACTTACATACTCCGAATGTGAATTTTCTGAAAAACATCCCAAACTATGAACTAGTTCTCCGAAATTGGAAAAATGCTGATGAAGCAGCAAAAACTGTAAACGACTTTAACAGTTAAAAGTTTGATGATAAAGAATAGTATGGTGGTAAAGCTGAGAAAAAGAGAAGGTTTGAAAATGGAAAATGGATTGAACACACCATGAAGGAGGCTGTGGACAAATCACAAAGACTAAACCTGCCTTCAAAGGATCCAAATGATTCAGTGTCTACTGAAATCGTTAGCAAACACCTTACTTCTTATTCTAAACCTTCACAGACAAATCTTCTTCATCATCCATCTATGTTAAGAATTCTAAGATATTATCATATCTTTTATTATAAATATCTTCGATATTCCTGAAGATATTTTCACAACTATTCTTATCCGAAATCTTTTATCTCTTCGCAATATCTGTGTTACAACATAAAAAGAAACTGTGTTAGTTTCTAAATTCTGAAGAAAAAAAAATCGAATTTAAAATAGGAATGTTTTTAAAGTAGTGTTGGGAACTGAAGCATGAGTTAGTATAATATAATGACACTTGATCAACGTGATTATATTACAGTAAGTCATGCTGAGTTTCTAATGGAACGTGATGATTCACAGAACATACCGTCATCATGTACTATTTACACGATTCTTACATTCTACCCAATTTCCAAACATATTAAGAACATATCATCTTGATAGCTCTATATTTTCGGATATTCTGGTAATTTGCCAAATCAAGATCGTACCATTATGATTTTCTTCTTGGAACATTAACTATGTTCATCCAAAAATTCATATCTACGAATTCTGGACCATTATCCGCTTGACTTAAGGCCGGGAAGAGAAAATGAAAGCATGAAGCTCCGAAATATAATGGAGAATATAAAGCCCGATAACAACCCCGAAATTACAAATCGTGTATATCAATGCGTATAGCAATATAAAGACATGGGAGAATGAAAAACACAATAACCCCAAGGTAATGGTAGAAGAAAATAACTTCCTCCGGTGGTAGATGAAAAAGAAGAATGACAGATATGAAAGTTAAGAGTATATCAAGAATCAATACTGGATGAAGCATATTAACGAATGCTTTAAAGTATGAATTGGAGAGAAAGACTAGAAGGTGTGAGCTGTGGAAATAAAGAAACGAAGGGGGTGGATTTATAATAAAATATCAGACAGAGAAATCGAGACAGATTATCGCATTTAATCAAAGAAGATCATGATTTCCTTAATCGCCGAAGAACCAAATCTTATTGCAAAGATTTTCTTTAAATCCCATGAATTCCGGAAATCAATCATAACTATGTTATCGGTTAAAACAAATATACGTTTACTCATTTCACTCTCTTGCGATAGCTTCACTTATACTCTTCGCGTAATCAAATTGGTTTATCTATATTACTCAATGATGATAAAACTCTATTTATCAACTCATATTCGTCATGAAAACATTTTTATAGTTAGCCATGACGACCTCGATCAAATTTCGGGACGAAATTTCTTTAACGGGTAGGTACTGTGACGACCCGGAAATTTTTGACCAAATTTAAACTTAACCTTTATATGTTTCCGATACGATAAGTAGAATTTGTAATGTTGAATCTCAAAAAGTTTGGAACTACATTCATGTAATCAATTACCCTTTGACCGTGTTCGACGATTCACGAACAATTATGAGTATATAGATATGTATATATAATATATAATATTAACTGAAAACATTAACAAAGTATTAGATATATGATACTTTACATGAACGTATTTGTTTCGATATATTTATCGACAGAATTAAGAGATAATATCAAATGATTGAATTATCATATACATTATGATATGATTACGGGCCTATGTTATGAGGTCCACTGTGATTTAAGAAATCTATTCTTTTTGACAACAATCGAAAAATGGTAAAGTGATTTACAAGTAAGAACAAATGTGTCAATTAACGGGAACTAGACAAGGGTTGGTGGAAATTCCTGTTTAATTTACAAGGCATGTTTTATAATATTTTCCTCGTGACCTTGATAAGATAACTATGTTAACTTTCATTTTATTTAATATGAAAATAAGAACGTGGAGTGTAAATAACTTAGATGTTGGATATCGACAAGTTAAGTAACTCGACATTTTTCATTAAGATGATTTCATACGTTTATTTAACCTTTGGACTTTACTCCATGCTTCACCAACAGACTGTAATTTAAAAACTTGAAACCTATTATGAATATATATAATTCTACTTTTCTAAAATGTTTTATGATATAACGATTTCCATTATTTTAACCTTTTAACAAAATGATTCTTAAATATATTTAGTTTTGGAAAACAAAATTATCATATTTATTTGATTTAGTTTCAAAAGTACAAAAAATGTTTTCAGTTTAAAAAGAACTTTATTATTAAAACGTATATATCTTTTATAAATATCTAGAACTACTTTTGACAACTCATTACTTAACCAGTATGATAAATATAACGATATTTATATTTTATTTTATTAAATATATATAACGATTTAAATTAATATTATATATATTTATACGAGTATTATACGTACATAGTTTTATACTTTTACTATACTTTAACTTTACCTTTACTTTACTTTTACTTTACTTTAACTTTAATAATTCATACTTTAATAATTCACTTTAATAATTCATACTTTAATAATTCACTTTAATAATTCATACTTTAATAATTCACTTTAATAATTCATACTTTAATAATTCACTTTAATAATTCATACTTTAATAATTGACTTTAATAATTCATACTTTAATAATTCACTTTAATAATTCATACGTTAATAATTCACTTTAATAATTCAAAAATCTATTATAAATAAAATTCAATAGGTTTCATTATTTCATAGAAACTTGAAAATATATTTTTTTAAACTCTCTCAATCGAATTACATATATATATTTTCTTTGTATTATTTCAAGATATTATTAGTATACATAAAATACTACGACGAAGTTATATTCAGACGATTTCAAAATAAGTTTTCGAATGGGATAGAGCTAAGGAAATTATGGGTTATAGCTATGGAGGTTATGGGTATTGATCGAGGGTATTGCTCGTGAGGTCAACCTAACGTTTATCATTTTCGTTGTGTCGACGTACTTTCCTGCAATATTGAATCACAATATTGATACGTTCGTGAATCCGAGACAAACCCTGCACTTGTTCAGTGCCGTGATATACATAATTGCTACGAAATACAGTATTGTGAGTTTCATTTGCTCCCTTTTATATATATTTTTGGGCTGAGAATACATGCGCTATTTTATAAATGTTATACGAAATAGGCACAAGTACTAAAACTAATTCTATGTGGGTTTAAACCAGAAATATACCCTTAGCTTGGTAACATTAAACTACTTGTCTATGTACGGTAGGCGCGAATTCTAAAGATAGATCTATTGGGCCTGACAAACCCCATCCTGACTATGGGATGCTTTAGTTCTTCGAGGTTATTTTAAACACACCTGATCTGGTGTACTTCAGAGGGTAAAACATGAACGTTAAGGCTTGTTACAGGGTGCCTACAACTTATAGAATACTTTTATACACTTGCGAGTGTACATATGTTTATAAATGGGAATCTTGTGGTCTATTAAAATATTGAAATGATTGTTATGATAAACCTATGAACTCACCAACCTTTTGGTTGACACTTTTAAGCATGTTTATTCTCAGGTATGAAAGAAATCTTCCGCTGTGCATTAGCTCATTTTAAGGATATTACCTGGAGTCATTCATGACATACTTTGAAATACGTTGCATTCGAGTCGTTGAGTTCATCAAGATTAATATTAAGTCAATTATAGTTGGATGTAATATGAAATGGTATGCATGCCGTCAATTTTTTATGTAAAGAAAGTTTGTCTTTTAAAAATGAATGCAATGTTTGTAAAACGTATCATATAGAGGTCAAATACCTCGCGATGTAATCAACTATTGTGAATCATTTATAATGTATATGAACGGGTCCTTTCAGTAAGTGTTAAATGTCATTCGTCATTTTGTTTCAGATACTTTAGTTAAACTTGAGATATGGATCATCGGTCATTCTTATTTGTTTAACAATTTTTTTTCTCGATCTTAGAACTGAATTAGATCACCAAATTAATTAAGTATCATCTTAATTACATCTGGGTGCGGCCACACAAATATCTTATTCATTCATCAAGGAGCTCAAAAAGTATCTAACTCCAAACATTTTAGAGGAACAAATCTTATATTGCATACACGTGTCTATCACGAGCTTTACATTATACCCAATAATGGCCTTTATAACAGCCTTATTCAGGACAGCGTTTAACCATACAAAAGTACAATGCTACACTCATCAAGACGGGAGTGCATCTCAAGTCTAAGGTTACAAAGACATAATCACTAAAAGATTCACTACTGACTACGATCCATGTAGTGACATCTCATGGTTGGGTCATTTCAATATTCATCATCAATGAATACATATGAATTTTGGTCTCAAAAAGTTGACTATTCATCATCAATGAATATAACCAAAATTTCACATTAATCTTAATTCATGTTATTCCCATAACATGACCGATTATGGAGATTTTGAATAATCAACAATTATTCATGGATTAAACATGCTAATATAGAACACGGTGATATAAATGAAACTGATCATACCAACTATATATCAATTCATTAAGATAAAACTGCTTAATGTTCCAAAAATATCCAAATACTAAATTACAAATTAAAAAGATCAGCAGCATAACTAAGTCCAATACTACTAGCATGATCATCATGCTTGTTGTGTGTCATGGGCTTCGTGAACGGGTCAGCCACATTATCATCTGTATGAACCTTAAGAATACTAATATCATTCTTCTCAACGACTTCTTGAATATAGTCAAACTTTCGAAGAATGTGTCTGCTACCTTTACGTACACGTGATTCTTTCACAAGTACAATAGCACTTGAATTATCACAGTACATTTCCATAGGGGATTCAATGCTGGGAACTACTCCGAGTTCAGCAATAAACTTCCTAATCCAGACAGCTTCTTGAGCAGCTTCTGAGGCAGCAATGTATTCTGCTTCCGTTGTAGACTGTGCAACTGTGCTCTGCTTTGAGCTTCTCCAATCAACTGCCCCGCCATTCATGAAAAAGACATACCCTGACTGGGATCGAGAATCATCTCGATCAGTTTGGAAACTAGCATCTGTATAACATCTAATACTCAACTCTTCTTCCAAACCACCGTAAACCTAGAACATATCTTTAGTTCTCCGCAAATACTTAAGAATGCTCTTAACAGCAATCCAATGTTCTTCACCTGGATTCTGTTGATAACGACTCGTCAAACTCAAGGCTAACGAGCGTCAGGTCTAGTACATAACATGGCATACATAATGGATCATATAGCCGAAGCATACGGAATACATTTCATTCGTCTTATCTCATCAGGTGTGATAGGACTTTGAGACTTGCTCAAGGTTATGCCCTTTTGTATGGGCAATGCTCCGCGCTTGGAGTTTTGCATGTTAAATCTTCGTAAGATTTTGTCAATGTATGTACTTTGACTCAAACCAATAAGCCTTTTGGATCTATTTCTATAGATCCTGATTCCTAGAATGTATTTAGCTTCTCCAAGATCTTTCATGGCAAAAAATTTTACAAGCCAAGATTTGACATCTTGCAAAGTTGGAACGTAATTTCCAATAAGTAGTATGTCATCAACATACAAGATCAAGAAGACAACTTTGCTCCAACTAGCTCTAATGTAAACACATGGCTCATCTCCATTTTAAGAAAAACCAAACTCTTTAATTTTCTTATCAAACTTAAGATTCTAGCTCCTGGATGCTTGCTTTAATCCATAAATGGATTTTAGAAGCTTGCATACTTTAGTAGGATGCTTAGGATTCACAAACCCTTCCGGCTGAACCATATATACGTCCTCGCTTAGGTCGCCATTTAGGAAAGTGGTTTTGACATTCATTTGCTATATTTTATAATCATGAAAAGCAGCTATGGCAATAAGTATCTTAATTGATTTAATGCTCGCGACTGGTGAAAAAGTTTCCTCATAATCAATTCCTTGAGTTTGAGTATAACCTTTTGCCACCAATCGACCCTTAAAAGTGTTTACATTACCGTCCATGTCAGCCTTCTTCTTGAAGATCCATTTACTGCCCACTGTCTTGCAATTGGGTGGAAGATCAATCAAGTTCCATACTTGATTATCTTTCATGGACTGCATCTCTGCCTTCATAGCATCTCCCCATTTGTCAGATTGTGGATCTGACATGGCTTCACCATAACTAGAGGGTTCATCATAATCCCCTAGATGAGGTTCATCTGAATTAATCAGAAGATTTAACCTCTCAGTTTGATGAGGAGTTCTACTAGATCTACGAAGTATAGGTGCAACACGTTCTGGCTCACCAACAGTGTTTTCAGCTTCAACGTGCGGTTGGCTAGTACCTTCAGAAGGTATGTTAATTTGTGATTCTTGAATTTCTTCAAGATCTACTTTACTCCCACTAACTTCTTGTAAGAGAAGATCTTTTTCCAAGAATTCAGCAAACCGAGCAATAAACACTTTGTTTTCAGCTTGTTAGTAAAAGTAGTAACCCATTGTTTCCTTTGGGTATCCCACAAAGTGACATTTGATACTTCTGGGTTCTAATTTGTTTGAAGTGTCATGTTTCACATACACTTCACAACCCCAGACTTTCAAATAAGACAACTTGGGAGTCTTCCCATGCCATAGCTCATATGGTGTCTTTTTTACCTTCTTGGTTGGAACCATATTGAGTATGCGTGCAGCAGACTCTAATGCATATCTCCAAAAAGACGGTGGTAGAGTAGTCAGACTCATCATAGATCGAACCATATCAAGTAAAGTTCGATTCCTCCGCTCAGACACGTCATTGTGTTGTGGTGTATAGGGTGGAGTGAATTGTAAAACAATCCCACGATTCTTTAAGTGGTCCAAAAACTCTTGAATCATATATTCCCCTCCTCGATCAGAGCGAAGGGCTTTAATGGTCTTTCCAAGTTGATTCTCTACTTCATTTTGATAGATTTTGAATATTTCAAAAACTTCATGTTTATGTTTCAGCAAATAAACATAATCATATCTACTATAATCATCAGTAAATGTAACGAAGTATGATTCACCATTTCTAGACATAGTTCTAGAAGGGCCACATACATCAGTATGTATTAGTCCTAAAATATCTTCAGCTCTCTCACCTAAACCGGAGAAAGGAGCCTTTGTCATCTTTCTACATAAACATGACTCGCATAAATCAAATGACTCAGAGCCAGTTGATTCCAAAAGCCCATCCGATTGGAGTTTTGAAATGTGTTGTTTATTGATATAACCAAGACGACAATGCCATAGATAGGTCTTGTTCAAGTCTTGCTTGAATCGTTTGGCAGTACAGGTATATACAGAATTATTATTTGAAATCACACCATGCATATCAATTTCAAAAATACCATCACGTAGAATAGCATTAAAATAAAATATATTATTCTTAGAAACTGAAATACCAAAGTGCGTAAATGTAAGTTCAAAACCAACATCTTTCGAAAGAGAAACTGAAATTACATTGCTCGTAATACTTGAAGCATAATGACATTGCTCCAACAAAACAATAAGACCGCTAGGTAAAGTAAGCTCATAGGTGCCAATAGCTTCAATAGCAGCTCGAGCCCCATTGCCCACTCTTAAGTCTAGTATGTCTTTCTTCAGTCTTTTACTTCTTCTCATTCCCTGCATATTGTTACAGATGTGAGTACCACAACCAGTATCAAAAATCCAGGAATTACTAGAAAAAGTGTATAACTGTGTATGAAATATACCTGATTTGCTGGTCTCACCAGCTTTGCCTTTTCTCAACTCAGATAGGTAGGAAGGACAGTTCCTCCTCCAGTGGCCAACCTTTCCACAGTGGAAACATTCGGCGTCTTTAGCTGGGTTTTCTTTCTTGAGAGATGGTGGAATTTTTTTCTTAGCAATTGACTTGCCTTTTCCTTTTCCCCAAGTTTTCGGCTTATTCTTTTTCACCCTACCTTCCCTAATCATAAGGACACCTGGATTGGAAACCTTGGATGGAATATTCTGTTCAGCAGTTTTGAGCATCGAGTGCACCTCTGCCAGAGATTTCTCCCAACCTTGCATATTGTAATTCATCACAAATTGGTGATACGATTTTGGTAGTGAAACCAAAACTGTGTTCACAACCAAGTTAGGCGGCAAGGTAGTTCCAAGTTTTTCCAATCGATCAATGTAGCTTTTCATTTTTAAGACATGAGAGCTCACTGATTGACCCTCCTCCATTTTGCATGTTTGAAGAAGCTTATAAGTTTCATATAACTCTTCACTAGCCTGTTTCTGAAACATATTTTTCAGCTCAGTCATCATATCATATGCTGTACGATCTTCCATTTCCTTTTGGAGGTCAGAAGTCATACTAGCAAGCATGATTAAAGCTATCTTCTCTTGCTCATCAAACAACTTCTGATAAGCATTCTTTTGAGCAGCAGTAGCTGCCTCAGCAGGAGAATCAGGTAAGGGTTCTTCAATTTTGTTCAACTTCCCTTCATATTTGAGAACAATTCTCAGGTTTCGGTACCAATCGAGGAAGTTTGAACCATTGAGTTTCTCCTTCTCCAACAAAGAATGGAGGTTATTTTGGTTTACGTTTTAATTGTTTGACATCTACAAAAGAACATGGTTCAATTTTAGTATTTTTGATATAATACTTTAATAAATTAATTACCCGAGTTTTAATATATTTAAAAACAATTAATTTACGAAAGCCCAAGATCTACATAGAGGTTCCATAACTACATCTGTTGATCAGCTAGTAGTTATAGAGTCTACTAGTAGGTAGCGAGTACCAATTGCATCACATGTGCAACTCTTAGATCTTTATGGGACCTTGAGATATGTGTAGTCCAACAAACCACTATTATCTATTGGCATGTTTGTCCCATCCTTGCCTCGAATTCAGGTCTCACAGTGAATACGATTAAGTCGTCCAATTTGGAAACTGTGAAAATTCAGCCTAGTCTCACTCGTAACTGAAAATCTACCTCGTGGCTATAATTCGATTAGGTCTCACCGTAATCAAAAAATAACGAGGAGTGTTTGCAAGCTCATTGGATGGCATAACTTAAATTTGACGGGTATTTTGAAAAATGTTTGTGTTCACGAATAATGCATGCACACAAGATTCGCTACACTATTTGTTAAAAATCATTTTAACCAATTTTATATATGTCGATCGTGTTTATGCGTCTAGTTTGTTATTTTATTTTATATAAAAAAAATAACAAATACACATTGTGTATCATTTTAAAACATTTTTAAAAGATGTCGCCCATATATATTATTTGACTTTAAAAAAAAAAATACTCTAAACTCGATAGAGTTTATGTCATACCCCCAAATAGGGCCTAGGGTATTTGTGACTAATTATATCAAATCACAGTTGTACAAACGAGAACGACTCTAAATGAGACGTTTTATTTATTAAATAAACAGCGGAAGCATTATTCAAAGTTTTACATCATAAGAGTACAGTAAATGGGAAATGTCTAAATAACATGATAAATATGAATGATGGACTCCATGCAAGCAGCAAAGCATACATCAATCATCTAGAAGCAAGTAGCAGCTAGCTCAATCATCACCTGAGACAATACATGCTTAAAGTGTCAACCAAAAAGGTTGAGTGAAATTCATAGGTTTATAAAAAATATCCAAAGTTTTAGACCACAAGATTTAGTTTAAAGTTGATCAATATAGATATATCAATCTAAAAGTGTTGCTGTAGTTTGTAATATCGCTACTAAACAATTTACCCTATGACACCTTATACTGTCAGTGTCGTGGAATCATTATTATGTAACCAAAGACCAACGGTCGAATGGATAGAGACGTTACTCTCAATAGGCCTACTCACAATAATTAAGTTTGCATTTAACCGTAGCAATTAACGATATTACGGTAGGGATTTAGCATGAATCAAAGCATGACAGCATAGTTAACAATTTAGTACTTGTGTCTAAGTGTAAACAGTTATAAAGTAAGCATGTGTCTCACCTCAAAAGTTGTAAAACAGTTATGAAACAGTAAAAAGTGGGGCTATGAAGTTCACCTTAAATAGCAGTTGAATATAATCCACAAAGAAAAGAAATGACGGAAGTAAGTAACGGAGATCTCAACCTAGAGATATAACGTTTAGTCAGTTATGTTCTAACAGACAAAAAGTATGTTTATTAATATAAGGATTATATTAATAGTGACATTTTATAGTAAGAGTTTCTACTTTTGAAAAGTTTCCATTTAAAGCAGGTTTATAGTTTTAGAACGTTTGGGTTATAAACCTCCACATTAAGACGTTGTACAACTTCGTCCAAACTTCATTGCTATTAAGTAAGTCGGGATGACCAGATGTAACCGGGGGTCAGGAACTTTTAGTTGGACTATAAGTCTACAACCTTTCGTTTAATCCAAAACCTTATTCCTATTATGGCAACCTAGACATCATCCACTTTACCGTAAATAGCGGTGAGTTCGTATAAGTCATACGTTATCTTTTGATCATCACCTTCACCCATTATGTGAGTATAGAAATACGACATGTTTATGTATTAATAATATGATATTAATAAGTTTATTGTTATCGTATTAATAATTCGATTATCTTTATTATTTATTTAAGTGTATATAAGTTTAGGTTTATTATTATATATATTATTGTATTTTATGAATTAATAAAGTATATGTATGTATAATAGGGAAAGGAATTAATTAGTTATTATAAGTATTATTTTGATATTTTGTAATAATAGTAACAATATAATATTAATGTATTTAATTAGTTTAGCCGAATTATATACATATACGATTTAATTTGTTGATTAATTCCATTAGTCACCTAAAAATTATGCTCATAATTTTTATAACTCTAGTTAGGTATATGAATCAGTAGAAACATTTATAAAAATAATTTTTCCAAGTTTTTATATTTATTTCCATTTTTCATTGCATATGTTCTCGGTTTAGATTAAATCAAAGTTAATTAGGTAATAAATATCAAATCAACCTAAATAAATAATTTTATATTTTTTATAGGTTCTATATTATGTAAAAATGTTATAAAAATTATTAAATCAAATTTTATATCAAAATATTATTTATTTAATGTTTTCTAATTATTTAACCATTCTAATCGGCCTATAATTAAATAAATAGGAAAAAAAAATTTAAAATTAATTTATATATATTTTTTTACAGTATCTAGTGATGCTTCTAATCATATAAAATTTTTATAAAGATAGATTTAATACAATTTTGTATTTATTTTGTATTTTCTTTATTATTTCTCTCGGTTTAGAATAATGCAAAAGTAAATTCTATTTAAATACTAATCGACCCATTTATTTAATTTTTATAATTTTTGCTTGTTTAAAAAAATATAGTAATCTCAAAAAAAAAATTATAATTATTTTTATTACTGTTTAATATTTTATTATGAATTTTTCATAGTTTTTGTTATTTAATTAATAAGTAATTCGTAATTAAATATAAATAATATTCCAAAAATTTTAAAAATCTTTTTCACATGTTCCTTAATAGTTCCAACTAATTTTTATACAATTCTTACTGATCTTAATATTTTATATCATTTATATCTATTTTATATATATATATATATATATATATATATATATATATATATATATATATATATATATATGGTTTTGATTAAAATATAGAATATATATATATATATAATAGTAAATAAATTTTGATTTCAATTCTAATATTCTTTTTATGTTAATTTAAAGTTATGAAAATATTTTTTTCCAGTTTTTAAGTACAAATACTAATTTTTATTGATTTATAGTATATATATATACTAACCGAAATAAAAATAAAAATAAATATATAGAACAACATATAAATTAATATTTCGAATTTAATAACTTATATGTGATTAATAGAATATGTAAAAATTATTTTTACTAATTTTAATGATTTATAACTATTTATTATTTTATGTAAACCGAAAGAAAAAAATATATTATTTTATGTAAACCGAAAGAAAAAAAATGAAATAAAAAGAAGGAAAAGAAAGTACCTCAAATTTCTTCAAAATTTGGAGAGAAATATTTAGGAGTTGTGTGAAAAAATATATGAGTTTTAGGTTGGTATTTATAGGTAAAAATGGTTGGTGAAAAGAAAAAAAATATAATAAAATAAAGGTGCTAATTTTGACAAAATAATAAAAACATGTTAAAATGTTTTTAATAAGTTTTTTTATTTTTGAAAATATTTAGTCAAAATTCATGGGCTCATTATTTAATTTATAAAAAAAATCTTATTTCTTTTTTTATAAGCTAAAAATATAAATAATGATTAAAATAACTTATCATTTAATTAACAATTATGTTACATATAGTTTTATATATAATACACATTAATATTAATATTAACTAAAGTTATTTTATATAATTAGTATAAACTTTAGTTAACAAAACGTGTCGACAAAAAAAAATATTTAATCAACGTCGAATTTAATCATATATTAAGTATGGATAACAACCCTAGGGCCAAATTAGTCAATTCAAGTATGGAAATATGAGGGTTGTTATAGTACCTACCCGTTAAAGAAATTTCGTCCCGAAATTTGACAGAGATCGTCATGGTTGATAATAAGTATGTTTTTATGAAGGATATGAGTTGGAAAATAGAGTTTTATCACTATTGAGTAATAAAACAATTCGATTACGTGAAGAGTATGAGTGAAACTATCATAAAAAAAATGAAATGAGGAAAATAAAGATTTATTTTAACTCTTGAAGTAATTAAAGTTGATTTCCGGAATTCAAGGGATTTAAAGAAAATCTTTATAATCTGTATAAGATTTGATTCTCCGGTAATTAAGGAAATTAAAATTGCCTTGATTGTTGTGTCTGGAATTTTGCTATAAATTAGCTTCTTCTGTTTCATTATCTTCACCACTTCTGTACTTTCTTTCTCGATTCATACTTCCAAAGATTGTGAAAATGCTTCATCCAGTTCTTATCCTGGATATTTTTCTGACTATCGTTTCTGTCATTCTTCTTTTTCATTTACCCCCAGAGGAATCTATTTATTTCTACAATTACCTTGAGGTTATAGTATTTTTAATTCTCCCGTGTCTTTATGTTGCTATATGCACTGATATACACAGTTTGTAATTTTCGTGTTGTTATCGGGCTTTATATTTTCCCTTATATGTCGGAGCTCTATGCTCTTGTTTTTCCTTCCCGACTTCAAGTCAAGCGAATAATGGTCCAGAATTCGTAGGTATGGAGTTTCGAATGATCATAATATACAAAGCAGAAGGAAAGGTAATAGCACGATTTGATTTGTCAAATTACCAGAATTACTAAGGATAGAACTATCAAGAATATATGTTCTTAATACGTTCAGAGGTTAAGTAGAATGTAAAAGTCATTTAACATGGCAAATGATGATTATAAAGTCTATGAATCATCATCTTCCATTAAAAATTTAGCATGACTTACTGTAATATAATCACGTTGGCCTGACGTCATTATATTATACTAACTCATGCTTCAATTCCCAACACTACTTCAAATCATTCAAAATTTAAACTTGTATGTTACAGAAATATAGAAACTAAAACAGTTTCCTTTATTATGTAACACAGATAGTGCGAAGTGATAAATAATTTTGGACAAGAATAGTTATGAATGTATCTTCAGAAATATGGAGGATATTTATAACGAAAGATACGATGATATCTTAGAATTTTCTAAGATCAAATGATAACGAGGAAAATTCTTCTGTAAGGATTTAGAATGTGTAAGAAGATCTTTTGTGATTTTCATCAGAAATCGAATCATCTAGATTCTTTGATTACAGGTTTAGTCCTTGTGATTTGTCCACGGTCTCCTTCATGGTTTGTTCAATCAATTATTCAGCACCAAATTTTCTATCGAGCGTTCCCAATACCCCATTCTTTATCATCAAACTCCTGGCCATTTAGGCCATCTACAATTTTGCTGTTTTCTCTGCATTTAATGCAGCCATATTTGAATCGTCGGTTATCAATCTGAGATGGTTTCAAGAAATTTCGTTTTTAGATGATTGAACGCTGATTGTGATCGTCAAGATTCAAAGGATGTTTTCAAAAATTTTGAATTTGAAGTGTTTAAGCGTAAGATGCATCCATCAATGGATCTAATAGTTGACGAAGAAATGTTTGTGATTTTCAAAAGTAAGGAATGGTAAGTTTGGTGGTTTGATGTGATAATTCATCATAGAATACGAATGAATATAATTCATGAATGTAGTGATCTTTAAGACGATAACACTTACTAAAGCTTTACTTAAATTCTGATATGTCAAAAATCAGAATATGTATTTGAATTTGTATGAAAATGGTTGTTCTTTAGTGAACGGATACATATGTGGATGTAAGTAGTATAGTTAATGACTGTTGAATCAGAATTGAAGAATGTACGGTGTAACATATTAATGTGAGATATAAATATTTCTCGGGTATTACCTACCCGTTAAAATATTTTCACCGTCAACAGTTTGTACAACAGAATATTTAATTACAATCTTTATGAAAATATACGTACATATATATTTTCTTTCAGATGTAATCATGGATTTAATGAGTTAATATAATATTAAACTCATTTGATTTACGGTTGAAATGAAAATTAATAATCTTCAAAACCTTAGAGATTTCATAATTGTCGAGAAATATTTCGCTAATGAAGTTACGAATCCATACTTCATCGTTCATTGTTATTGATATATCTCGGTATATGATGTTGGTGCTCGTGGATTTCTTGTGAAATTCACAAGGCACGAATAATGTTTTCTAGAAAGTTTTGAGTACATCGAAAATAGAAGTGTAAAATCAAACATGTATTTGAATAATACACTTGATTTATTATGAAAATGGAGTTTAGTGTGCTGAAGCAGTGATTAACAATTGTTAAGTCATTAACAAAGGATGTACATCATAGCATATTAGTGATATGAATTAACCGAGTAGTATTTACTAGTTAAGATTCACACGTAATAGCTTAGTACGAAAAGATTTATAATTATTCCAACCCATATATATATAAAGTATACATATATAATTCTTCAGGAAGAATGAGTCAATACATCTTAACTCATTATTACTAATATTGCTTGGTATCTATGGGGCGTATGATGTTAATGTTTGAGGTACTGAGTGTGATGTTGAGGCGTGGAATGCAGATGTTGTTGTTGGTGAAGCTGATGCTGTTGGCGGTGATGCTGATGCTACTGGTGGTGCTGGTTATGTTGATGGTGCTGCTGCTGGTGCTCGTAGCTTTTGCACCATATTTTCCAAAGCTACTACTCGAGCGCGAAGCTCGTTGACTTCTTCTATTATTCCGGGATGATTGGCGGTTCGGACAAGGGGATGAATAAGATCTGAAATTCTAGATATTATATATTCGTGACGGGATATCCTGGAAATGAGGGTGAAAATAGTGTTCCGAACAGGTTCGTCGGTAAGTGCTTCAGGTTCTTCTACAATAGGGCAATGTGGTGGGTGAAAAGGATCACCTTCTTCACTTCTCCATTGATTAAGTAGACTACGAACCCACCCCCAATTCATCCAGAAAAGGTGATGACTAATTGGTTGGTTCATTCCGGTTACGCTACCATTAGAGCTTGAGGAGTTCGAGGAATCAAGTGAGAAATCCATATTATCTGATCGGAATAGGGTTTTTGTTATAAAATGAGTGTTGAATATTGAATGATATATTTGTCTTCTTGATATACATATATATAGCAAAAAGATTTTCGTAATTTACGGAGGAAATTTAGAAAAAGTGTTAGACAAAGTCTATTAAGATAGATATGATAAGATATAATAAGATATGATGTGTCTATACTCCAATAATAGCAGTATGACGTGTCGAGATCATAAAATGATAAGTATGTAATCTGATAATCTTTCGATTAAAGACTTTCAATTCGTAATGGCCTATTCAGGTCTAGGGGCTTGAGCTATAGGATCCTTTAAATCGATAATCCAAACCCTTCTATTCTAGAGTTTCGTAGACGCCATCCATCAAGAAAATTCAATGATAAAAAATAACGAGAAATCAAAGATTTAAAAGTAATGAATATGAGTAGTGATGACATTATAATGTCTTTGAGATTCTCGATAACTCAATGGCATTTTCCGGTTCACAAACATGATGCATAAAGGCATAAAGCATATAGGTACGTGATATAACAAGGAGGTTATATACGTTTGAGTATGAATAGTAACAAATATAGGAGTTTCAAAAATCATGGATAACATTTCATGTAATACATATGTAATACACAAAACTATGATAGATGACATAGGAATGTCGAGAACGGTGTCGCATTTAAATGTAGTGGCGGAATTGAATAGTACTTAGGAAAGTAAGCAGAGTTCTTAGGTTGGCTCGGCATTCTAAGATAAGTAAAGTTTCTAAAGTACAGTGTAGCATTTAACAGTTTAAGGCAACAATTATAGGCAATATAGTCAAGAAAAGTTGTAGTCCTACATTACTAAGGTACCTAATTGTATAAGGCACACATAAAATGCAATCCTGGTTCTCTACAAAAGCCTGCTCTGATACCAATCTGTCATACCCCCAAATAGGGCCTAGGGTATTTGTGACTAATTATATCAAATCACAGTTGTACAAACGAGAACGACTCTAAATGAGACGTTTTATTTATTAAATAAACAGCGGAAGCATTATTCAAAGTTTTACATCATAAGAGTACAGTAAATGGGAAATGTCTAAATAACATGATAAATATGAATGATGGACTCCATGCAAGCAGCAAAGCATACATCAATCATCTAGAAGCAAGTAGCAGCTAGCTCAATCATCACCTGAGACAAAACATGCTTAAAGTGTCAACCAAAAAGGTTGAGTGAAATTCATAGGTTTATAAATAATATCTAAAGTTTTAGAGCACAAGATTTAGTTTAAAGTTGATCAATATAGATATATCAATCTAAAAGTGTTGTTGTAGTTTGTAATATCGCTACTAAACAATTTACCCTATGACACCTTGTACTGTCAGTGTCGTGGAATCATTATTATGTAACCAAAGACCAACGGTCGAATGGTTAGAGAAGTTACTCTCAATAGGCCTACTCACAATAATTAAGTTTGCATTTAAACATAGCAATTAACGATATTACGGTAGGGATTTAGCATGAATCAAAGCATGACAGCATAGTTAACAATTTAGTACTTGTGTCTAAGCGTAAAACAGTTATAAAGCAAGCATGTGTCTCACCCCAAAAGTTGTAAAACATTTATGAAACAGTAAAATGTGGGGCTATGAAGTTCACCTTAAATAGCAGTTGAAGATAATCCACAAAGAAAAGAAATGACAGAAGTAAGTAACGGAGATCTCAACCTAGAGATATAACGTTTAGTCAGTTATGTTCTAACAAACAAAAAGTATGTTTATTAATATAAGGATTATATTAATAGTGACAATTTATAGTAAGAGTTTCTACTTTTGAAAAGTTTCCATTTAAAGCAGGTTTATAGTTTTAGAACGTTTGGGTTATAATCCTCCACATTAAGACGTTGTACAACTTCGTCCAAACTTCGTTGCTATTAAGTAAGTCGGGATGACCAGATGTAACCGGGGGTCAGGAACTTTTAGTTGGACTATAAGTCTACAACCTTTCGTTTAATCCAAAACCTTATTCCTATTATGGCAACCTAGACATCATCCACTTTACCGTAAATAGCGGTGAGTTCGTATAAGTCATACGTTATCTTTTGATCATCACCTTCACCCATTATGTGAGTATAGAAATACGACATGTTTATGTATTAATAATATGATATTAATAAGTTTATTGTTATCGTATTAATAATTCGATTATCTTTATTATTTATTTAAGTGTATATAAGTTTAGGTTTATTATTATATATATTATTGTATTTTATGAATTAATAAAGTATATGTATGTATAATAGGAAAAGGAATTAATTAGTTATTATAAGTATTATTTTGATGTTTTATAATAATAGTAACAATATAATATTAATGTATTTAATTAGTTTAGCCGAATTATATACATATACGATTTAATTTGTTGGTTAATTCCATTAGTCACCTAAAAATTATGTTCATAATTTTTATAACTCTAGTTAGGTATATGAATCAGTAGAAACATTTACAAAAATAATGTTTCCAAGTTTTTATATTTATTTCCATTTTTCTTTGCATATGTTCTCGGTTTAGATTAAATCAAAGTTAATTAGGTAATAAATATCAAATCGACCTAAATAAATAATTTTATATTTTTTACAGGTTCTATATTCTGTAAAAATGTTATAAAAATTATTAAATCAATCTTTATATCAAAATATTATTTATTTAATGTTTTCTAATTATTTAACCTTTCTAATCCTCCATTTTGCATGTTTGAAGAAGCTTATAAGTTTCATATAACTCTTGACTAGCATGTTTCTAAAACATATTTTTCAGCTCAGTCATCATATCATATGCTGTACGATCTTCCATTTCCATTTGGAGGTCAGAAGTCATACTAGCAAGCATGATTAAAGCTATCTTCTCTTACTCATCAAACAACTTCTGATAAGCATTCTTTTGAGCAGCAGTAGCTGCCTCAGCAGGAGAATCAGGTAAGGGTTCTTCAATTTTGTTCAACTTCCCTTCATATTTGAGAACAATTCTCAGGTTGCGGTACCAATCGAGGAAGTTTGAACCATTGAGTTTCTCCTTCTCCAACAAAGAACGGAGGTTATTTTGGTTTACGTTTTAATTGTTTGACATCTACAAAAGAACATGGTTCAATTTTAGTATTTTTGATATAATACTTTAATAAATTAATTACCCGAGTTTTAATATATTTATAAACAATTAATTTACAAAAGCCCAAGATCTACGTAGAGGTTCCATAACTACATCTGTTGATCAGCTAGTAGTTATAGAGTCTACTAGTAGGTAGCGAGTACCAATTGCATCACATGTGCAACTCTTAGATCTTTATGGGACCTTGAGATATGTGTAGTCCAACAAACCACTATTATCTATTGGCATGTTTGTCCCATCCTTGCCTCGAATTCAGGACTCACAGTGAATACGATTAAGTCGTCCAATTTGGAAACTATGAAAATTCAGCCTAGTCTCACTCGTAACTGAAAATCCACCTCGTGGCTATAATTCGATTAGGTCTCACCGTAATCAAAAAATAACGAGGAGTGTTTGCAAGCTCATTGGATGGCATAACTTAAATTTGACGGGTATTTTGAAAAATGTTTGTGTTCGCGAATAATGCATGCACACAAAATTCTCTACACTATTTGTTAAAAATCATTTTAACCAATTTTATATATGTCGATCGTGCTTATGCGTCTAGTTTGTTATTTTATTTTATTTAAAAAAAATAACAAATAGACATTGTGTATCATTTTAAAACATTTTTAAAAGATGTCGCCCATATATGTTATTTGACTTTAAAAAAAAAATTACTCTAAACTCGATAGAGTTTATGTCATACCCCCAAAATAGGGCCTAGGGTATTTGTGACTAATTATATCAAATCACAGTTGTACAAACGAGAACGACTCTAAATGAGACGTTTTATTTATTAAATAAACAGCGGAAGCATTATTAAAAGTTTTACATCATAAGAGTACAGTAAATGGGAAATGTCTAAATAACATGATAAATATGAATGATGGACTCCATGCAAACAGCAAAGCATACATCAATCATCTAGAAGTAAGTAGCAGCTAGCTCAATCATCACCTGAGACAAAACATGCTTAAAGTGTCAACCAAAAAGGTTGAGTGAAATTCATAGGTTTATAAATAATATCCAAAGTTTTAGACCACAAGATTTAGTTTAAAGTTGATCAATATAGATATATCAATCTAAAAGTGTTGCTGTAGTTTGTAATATCGCTACTAAACAATTTAACCTATGACACCTTGTACTGTCAGTGTCGTGGAATCATTATTATGTAACCAAAGACCAATGGTCGAATGGTTAGAGACGTTACTCTCAATAGGCCTACTCACAATAATTAAGTTTGAATTTAAACATAGCAATTAACGATATTACGGTAGGGATTTAGCATGAATCAAAGCATGACAGCATAGTTAACAATTTAGTACTTGTGTCTAAGCGTAAAACAGTTATAAAGCAAGCATGTGTCTCACCCCAAAAATTGTAAAATAGTTATGAAACAGTAAAAAGTGGGGCTATGAAGTTCACCTTAAATAACAGTTGAAGATAATCCACAAAGAAAAGAAATGACGGAAGTAAGTAACGGAGATCTCAACCTAGAGATATAACGTTTAGTCAGTTACGTTCTAACAGACAAAAAGTATGTTTATTAATATAAGGATTATATTAATAGTGACAATTTATAGTAAGAGTTTCTACTTTTGAAAAGTTTCCATTTAAAGCAGGATTATAGTTTTAGAACGTTTGGGTTATAATCCTCCACATTAAGACGTTGTACAACTTCGTCCAAACTTCGTTGCTATTAAGTAAGTCGGGATGACCAGATGTAACCGGGGGTCAGGAACTTTTAGTGGGACTATAAGTCTACAACCTTTCGTTTAATCCAAAACCTTATTCCTATTATGGCAACCTAGACATCATCCACTTTACCGTAAATAGCGGTGAGTTCGTATAAGTCATACGTTATCTTTTGATCATCACCTTCACCCATTATGTGAGTATAGAAATACGACATGTTTATGTATTAATAATATGATATTAATAAGTTTATTGTTATCGTATTAATAATTCGATTATCTTTATTATTTATTTAAGTGTATATAAGTTTAGGTTTATTATTATATATATTATTGTATTTTATGAATTAATAAAGTATATGTATGTATAATAGGGAAAGGAATTAATTAGTTATTATAAGTATTATTTTGATGTTTTATAATAATAGTAACAATATAATATTAATGTATTTAATTAGTTTAGCCGAATTATATACATATACGATTTAATTTGTTGATTAATTCCATTAGTCACCTAAAAATTATGTTCATAATTTTTATAACTCTAGTTAGGTATATGAATCAGTAGAAATATTTACAAAAATAATTTTTCTAAGTTTTTATATTTATTTCCATTTTTCTTTGCATATGTTCTCGGTTTAGATTAAATCAAAGTTAATTAGGTAATAAATATCAAATCGACCTAAATAAATAATTTTATATTTTTTACAGGTTCTATATTCTGTAAAAATGTTATAAAAATTATTAAATCAAATTTTATATCAAAATATTATTTATTTAATGTTTTCTAATTATTTAACCATTCTAATCGGCCTATAATTAAATAAATAGGAAAAACAATTTAAAATTAATTTTTATATTTTTTTACAGTATCTAGTGATGCTACTAATCATATAAAATTTTTATAAAAATAGATTTAATACACATTTGTATTTATTTTGTATTTTCTTTATTATTTCTCTCGGTTTAGAATAATGCAAAAGTAAATTCTATTTAAATAATAATCGACCCATTTATTTAATTTTTATAATTTTTGCTTGTTTATAAAAATGTAGTAATCTCAAAAAAAAATTATAGTTATTTTTATTACTGTTTAATATTTTATTACGAATTTTTCATAGTTTTCGTGTTTTAATTAATAAGTAATTCGTAATTAAATATAAATAATATTCCAAAAATTCTAAAAATCATTTTCACATGTTCCTTAATAGTTCCAACTAATTTTTATACAATTCTTACTGATCTTAATATTTTATATCATTTATATCTATTATATATATATATATATATATATATATATATATATATATATATATATATATATATATATATATATATATATATATATATATATATATATAGTGGTTTTGATTAAAAAATAGAATATATATATATATATATATATATATATATATATATATATAAAATAGTAAATAAATTTTGATTTCAATTCTAATATTCTTTTTATGTTAATTTAAAGTTATGAAAATATTTTTTTCCAGTTTTTAAGTACATATACTAATTTTTATTGATTTATAGTATATATATATATACTAACCGAAACAAAAATAAAAATAAATATATAGAACAACATATAAATTTATATTTTGAATTTAATAACTTATATGTGATTAATAGAATCTGTAAAAATTATTTTTACTAATTTTAATGATTTATAACTATTTAATCCGATTTATGTATTATTTTATGTAAACCGAAAGAAAAAAATGAAATAAAAAGAAGGAAAAGAAAGTACCTCAAATTTCTTGAAAATTTGGAGAGAAATATTTAGGAGTTATGTGAAAAAAATATGAGTTTTAGGTTGGTATTTATAGGTAAAAATGGTTGGTGAAAAAAAAAAATATAATAAAATAAAGGTGCCAATTTTGACAAAATAATAAAAACATGTTAAAAATGTTTTTAATAAGTTTTTTTGTTTTTGAAAATATTTAGTCAAAATTCATGGGCTCATTATTTAATTTATAAAAAAAATCTTATTTCTTTTTTTTTATAAGCTAAAAATATAAATAATGATTAAAATAACTTATCATTTAATTAATAATTATGTTACATATAGTTTTATATATAATACACATTAATATTAATATTAACTAAAGTTATTTTATATAATTAGTATAAACTTTAGTTAACAAAACATGTTGACAAAAAAAAAATATTTAATCAACGTCGAATTTAATCATATATTAAGTATGGATAACAACCCTAGGGGCAAATTAGTCAATTCAAGTATGGAAATATGAGGGTTGTTATAGTTTAACTTTTTAAAATCATCAATTTTAACCTTTGAAACTCGTTACTAGTTTAATTTGATGTTTTTATGAAAAACATTTAGCATATATTATAATCAACAATTAAATATAAATGTGTAAAAATAAAACACAACCATACCATGCATCACACACACATAGCCTAGCCCAAAAATCCTATGTTTGATCCCATGAGCCGACATGGGATCAAGAGGTCAAACTAAGGGTAATATCGTAGCTCCCACTTGATTCAAGAATCAAGTGAAAACTTGACAAACGCCATCGTTGTCCACTTGACTTGTTCGCCATCTTCTAAGCTAAAAGCATGTTGTATTTTATCTTCAATCTTCATCTTGTTACATTTATTTAAATTTGAAAATACAACTAAACTAGTACTTTTACAAATTGAAATAAATTTAAATACAATACTATGAAAATGAAAAATAAATATAATACAACTTTGGCTTCAAAATGGCCTTTCTAATATTACAAATAATCAACATGACATAATATTACTGTAATCAACAATCACAACAATCATACATAGGTCGGGGCATTATGGGCTATGAGTGCAATCACAATTTTAATAACTGCATTATTAAAACTTAAATATGGCTTGTCCATGGTTACAATGCATGTGTATAACCATGGAATAAAAAAATCAATAATTATATTAAATATTCAAGCCATAATAATTAAATCTACAATTTAAAATAGTGATATTCTTTCAATCATATTTGTGCGTCATGAGGTTAAGTCTAGATCAACCGAGTTGACTTTAAAAACCAAAAAGGTTTCGACTTTCACCAATATACCACAAAGTTAAATCTAAAGAATAGTCACACGACAATTAAGATGGTGTAAAAGCGGCTCGGATACCACTGATGGAAAATCGTGTGTACTTTTACCAAATCAGATTAACGCAGCGGATAGTTAAAATAATAATCTTTTATTATTTTATGAACAAAATTTAACAAGATTAAATTTTCACTTATTTAATGAAACATGCACACGATTAATCTTTCCCAATGATCCAGTTACACCATAATAATTTTCATGAATATAAAACAAAAGAGGAGTTAATGATATACCTTTCTTGGAGAAATTGATGAGACGGAAAGAAACTTACGATCAAAAGTATGATCGTCTCTTTGGATAGTCCACACTACACTTCAAACAATGCCAATGGATGCTAGTCCAAACCCAAGTAACTAATTAATATAATCAAATTATATTAATCAAATAGAATAGATAAATAATACTCCCGTATAGTAATCTAAAGAAAATAGAAGTGTTTGATTCTTTTTCATTCGTCTGCTCTTCTCAAAACAAAACATGACATGTATATATAGAGAATAAAATTAATCTAGTTGTAGACTTGTTAAAAAACGTGTGCTAACAATTAGATTTTCAAATCTAATTTTAAATAAATAAATCTACTTTTAAGATATGATAAAATCATTCCAAAAACTCCTTTTGTTTTGTAGCAAATCAAAATGAATCAAGATCATTTTCAAAGTCGTATTTCTCAAATACTTTAGGGGTATATTATGTAACTTATAATTAATAATTTCTATTATGTCGCTTTAATGTGAATAGTAAATTAATTAATTTCGTTTAATTTACTATTGTTATGAATAGTAAATGAATTAATTTCGATTTACTATTTTGTTACTTGAGTAATATATATACATCATATATATATTTTATTTGACGTCTCGGTGTATATGTGTGTGATCCCGAAAGCTCAAATGAATTTGACCATATAGTTATATGTTGTACATTGCACATTAAATCTTCATTTCTGATGTATAATTATATATAGTTTTCTTAAATAAAAGAAAGATTTTTCTAACTGATTGTTGTAAACGTGCAAAATTTTAATAACCATCATATGAAAGTTAGCATAACTCCTCTGCACAACATATATTTTTTTTAATGGTGAAAGCAATTATAATAAACCTCTAGCAAACATCTAAACAACTAGAGGAAAAAAAAAACAACAAACGACGGCTTCAAATCTAATCGTTCCAAAATTAAAGGATATTTGTATTAACAGTAAGAATGCGACCAATTTATCGATTGGTAAATCATGATATGTTCAAGATTTGCTTTAACTAAAGGATATTTGTGTAAACATACCAATAGTTAAATGCAAATTCTTAATTTGGTTTGGGAACAAAGGGTACAAGGAATTGATAGTGAAGTTGGTCTCCTTATGTGAAGTGTAGTGTCATAATCAACACGAGCTTTTTTACTTTAATCTATTTTTAAAGACTTATGGAATTCATATTGATTTTTTCGTGTTTTACTATGAATAGTATTCCTTACATTTCATGTTTTTTTCTCTTTAAATGGTAGTCTTTTTTTACCTAGTTCACATGGCTTCTGACTTCATAGGGTCCCTTTATACTTCAATTTGCTTTTTGGCCATTTAGGATCATTCCATATATGCTAACTTCTCAACATATAGTATTCTAGATACACTTACTTAGAGCTTGATTAGTGAAGAAGGAAAGAAGTCCCGGACACACTTGCTGCGAATTTCCAACATTTTCAGTTATAAGCAGGTGTTGGGCTGATATGTAAATAACTACGAACTATAAAGTTTATAATTTATAATGTATAATAATCAGGGGCGGAAACTAGTTATATCCGGAGAGGGTGCCCGCCCCCTCCGGATTTGGAAAAAAAAAAAATTTACACTAAAAAAAAAAAAATTTATTAACAAATAAGGTTTTTTTTAGTGTTTACCCTCCTGGCATTGAAACTTTTATTAAATTTTTACATTCGCCCCACCTGTGTCCGGGTTCAAGTTCCGCCACTGATAATAATACATATTCATAATTCATAAAAAATTAAACGTTTCTCATAGCTAAGTAAAACATGACATGATTATGTGTCATCCTAATATTATATTTGGAATTTTCTATAAAAAAAAACCTAAGAACTATCTATAAGAAATCTAGTCATGCATTGTTTAATTTTGCTTTTAGGATTTACGACTTAAATAAGACATGTTATTTATGCAAATCACCACACTCACAAACGTAAACGAATAATAAAGCATAGAACAATAAAGATAAACGACACGAGATTTAACGTGGTTATATCCCAACTCCAAAATAAGGAAAATGATTTACTCCACGGGCGCAAACCATAAATTTTTCTTATAATTTTCATGCACAATTTACAGGTTTCAATGGGTATGTATTTATAGGACAAAACGATATAAGGAAACAAATCAACTCGACTTGTCCTGCAAGCTGGCAAGCCATCGTGACCGGGATCAAACCTATCGCGACCGCGATGGTGTTTGTTCCAGAACCTTCTCCCTTTTTTTCTTCGTTTAACATCTTCAATACTTAACAAATCTCCCACTTTGAAGATCTTGAACGAACCCACACCGATTTTCAACAGAAAATCCAAACCACCTAAAATGTGTTTGTACAATCCATAATAACTCCAGATTAGTCGATTAATCAACTCCTTTTGATACCGCCGGATGTGACACCCGAATCACACCGCAATTTACCCGATAACCTTCGAGCAAGTGAAGTCTTTCGACACAAAAAAACACCGCTAAGTGATAATCCAATCTCATAGTTATTAGCTGGGGCCATCTCGATTTCTGCACCACCATCTTCTAACACTACACGAGGATCATCTTCTTACACCAGAAGACCAATTGAAGTATGCGACTCTTCAATTATAGGATTCTTCCATGAGACAAACGCCGCCTCATTGATCAATCTAGACATGTCCAATCCTAAACACACATGTTAATGATCACCCTCGTACAGGATTTCACCGTCTATCTATGATTATTCTTATCAGCAATCAGAAAATCCAACAGACGCCCTCGTAGACTCTTCATCAAGGCTCCAGTGAGAACGTAGTCATAACCTCGAAGTCTACTATCTTTTTAACTTTTCGCTTTCTCGCTGGTACACTAACCTCCTCATAGCTATAAATTTCACAAACCCCATCTTGTCTCCCAACCACACTCCCACTATACGAGCAATAATTAAACCACGGCTTTGAGAAGACACTTGGTTCGTATCACCGGTTAGTCACAAATTTCTTTGTCATCGGAGAGTAAAACAAGTATTCGAAGCCCTAGTGTTACCTGAAATCAACACACTAAATTTGAGAACATTGGAGAACAACGTCAAATAATTATCCCCACAAATCCACTAGTCGACTAACTCCCACTAGCTCGATAACTTGCGTCAGTTACTAAACTCAAACCGAGTTCCCGACACCCTCAACAGTCCTAGAAAGCTCAAGTTCCGGGACTTACACGATTATCCGCCTCTCTTCGATCACCAAGTTCTAATTGATCACCATCGAAGAAACTGCTCACTTTGTTGAAACATCAACCAAACCCGAGCAACCGTCGAACGCATTCTATCCGACACCCTTCGACAACCAATTACCCTTCGTGACAAAGAACTCTAATCCAACTGCATATTCCATAATCACTGGAATATTGATCAAACACCATTAGTCATCCCACAAGCGTCAAACTTTCCTGATACTCCCACAATCGACTTTCAAACCGATGCGTCTTGTCTGCTACAACCTTGCCCAAATATGAGTTAAAGTACCCTTCTGAGCTCCTATAACAAACCCACGTCTTCAAAAACATAGTTCGTATCTCTCAAAGTTTTTGAGACAAAACCATCTCGCACTCGCGTCATCTTACCCGAAAAAAATCATCCTGAAAACTGCCCAGATTCAAAAAATCATATCTCAATATCCAATGTCAGATCAGCCTCAAATGTTTACCACATGTATATCAGTAAGTCTTCTATCCACAACCAAAAAATCAATTCGATCCAACGGTTAAAGACCCATCTGCGAATTTTCTTCTGTAGCAGCTCCTAGAACTTCGAATTTAATAGTTCAACCATTCTTTTGCATGGGATCGCGAAGAATGAGAACTCATATCCGTTACCTGGATCTCCAAAAATAATCTCTCCGCAACGAAACCATCGACCCAACCTCTGAATCCATAACCCTTCGCGAACCATCACTATCATAATACAATTCGTCAACTAGTTGCATCATAGAGCCAAGATCAAACTAACATTAGTGTGATCAATCTTCATGGATACATAGACATACCCCAAGATTACCGCTTACAACTAAGTCACCTAGTCTCGATACATGTTGCAAGACAAATCCCTAGCCCAACGTATGATAAAAAAACAATTCTGGTCAGAACAAATCTCGCGATCGCAGCCAAAGGTTTCGCGGTCGGGAGCCCACCAGTTTCAGCAATATCGTTTTCTTGCTTCCAATTCACCATCGCTCCTAAACTCGAAACCTGAGCTCTGATACCACTTGTTAGGATTTAGGACCCAAACAAGATAGGTGATTTATATTAATCACCACACCCACGAACGATAAACGAATAATAAAGCATAGAATGATAAAGATAAACGACATGAGATTTAACGTGGTTATATCCCAACTCCAAAACACGGAGAAGAGTTTACTCCACGGGCGCAAACCAGATATTTTTTCTTATGATTTTCGTGCACACTTTACAGGTTACAATGGGTATGGATTTATATGACAAAATGATAAAAGAAAACAAATCAACTCGATTTGTCCTGCAAGCTGGAAAGCCATCGTGACCCGGATCAAAAATGGGATCAAACCCATCCCGACCGAGATGGTGTTTATTCCAGAACCTTCTTCCCTTTTTTTTTCTTCGTTTAAAATCTTCAATACTTAACATTTGCATCGTAATAACTACCATATCACTTTTAATACCTGACTAACTTAATATACTATGAATCATACATAGCCCATAACCCTAAAGACTAATGTTATACAAATATAATTTTTCAAAATAAATTAATCGTTTATATACTATTTGCCTTGCCAGTTTTTGTTGTCTGAATAGAGCAATCGATATTTCACACGAGTACATATCATATTATTATTAACCTTTATATACTAAAACAAGAGCCAAAATAAGTCGTTTTGGCTCTTTCCAGTTTATCAAACGACAACCACCCATTAATTTTCACATTTGCCCCTTCATTCAGGGTTCAAACGGTATATTTCTCATTTCTTTGGGGAATAAAATGTAATATTTTTATTTTATTAAAAAATCAAAAATAAACTCCACACAAATTTTCAGCGGGCCATATCTTCCTGCTCGCCGCGAGTTAAATTTTTTCGCCGCCACCGTTTAACTCGAAATAGTTTTACAAACACAAAGCAACTTCCTATACGCGAAACAGATGTTTTTTGAAAACGCAACATTTTTTTGAAAACGCAACATCTTTCGGTCTATCTTCAGTCCACAACACACCCGCAGCAACGCGTTTTGTGATTCTATAAATACATAACATTACGTTAAATATGAATATGCAACTCAAAAGTCCCCACCACATCACGAGGGCCAATCCGGATCTAGTTTTTATTATTATTATTATTATTATTATTATTATTATTATTATTATTATTATTATTATTATTATTATTATTATAATAATAATAATAATAATAATAATAATAATAATAATAATTATTATTATTATTATTATTATTATTATTATTATTATTATTATTTTATTATATTATCTATTGAAGTATGTATATAAAAAGCAAAATGAATAGAATTAAGGGAGTGTAAGAAAATTATCAACTTATACTTCATAAATAATCTCTAACATAGATAAATCAAGGGATAAATCACCACGTGGCATCCAATTAGGGCCCCCCAAATTCCTTGGTCTGTGTCACTAGAAAACAATGCCTCTAATCTTTAAAACCTAAAGTTTCATGAAACAGCCAAAAGCTTACACGTGACCAGCCAAAAGTTTAGGGTGATACTACCCATTCGTAATTAGGGTTCCACAATAACAATATCCACTCAAAAATCCCAATAATCGATCAACATTAGATCGGAAATATCTATTGAACATTCCAGCGCTGCCAATCAATTGGAAAAATCTAACGCTAGCAATTTCAATAATCTAACGCTACCAATTGCAAAAATCTAACGCTACCAATCGCCGCTTACAATACGCATGGAATTGACAGGTTTTTTATGGTAATCAGTTAAAGGGGTTTTATTTAACACTTCACTCATCTTATTCCTTTTAAAATTGAAATCCAATTAAAGTTAGCTTCTTTTATTAATATTTTGGTGTACCTGTTAATAAATCATTCAGCGTGAAAGTCTGAATTTTGTAATCGACGTACGTTCATCAATCCTTCTGGCTATCGTTTTGATTGTAGGTTATTCATGTCGAATATCACCCATCAATTATCACGTTTCATGAACGATTTTGATTGTATATGAAATTAGGGTTTTTTGGTTTCAATGCTTATCTCAATCTCACAGACAATTTTGTTTGATAATCGTTTACTAGTTCGATAAAACTCTAGATTATTATATATCTGATATGTTTTAGTTTGAAGGTTAAATTAGGGTTTTGTGCTCTTGAAATCATCAATCACACTTCAATCCGAGTAAATGTATAACAAACTTTAATCTGTTCTTTAATCTTAATGTCAAACAACACTTTAAAACAACTTACAATCTTAATGGTTTTGTGAGTGGTTGCAGCTTGATTAGTTTATAAACTTGGGTTTTTGTAGAATGATATAGATCACCGAGTTTGTTTAAACCTGATAATTTAACTTTATCTTTTGTAAGTATTGACGTGTTCACACAACTTTCATATTCAATGTATGCATCCGATGTCACCTTTAATTTGTTAGAAAAAGGTTACTTTAGGACTGGATTTAGGTTCGTTCTTGAATTTGTATATTACTCATTTCCATCTCAAATTTTTTTATACTGGATATATGTTTATAGCACGAAAGACACTGATAAAAGTTGTTTAAGCGTATGGCCCATGTGTACATATTTGGATACTACATATCTTTGCGACGTATGGTCAGAATTGAAAACTGGACTTTGAGTTTTGCCGGTTAAAAAACATAGCAGCACCACTTAAAATCACAACCTGTTACGCATCCAAATCAATCTACTATTGAAGGCAAGCTTTTTTTATTTATTTCGAAATTATTCTTTTTTTAGTAGTTAAAATTAATATTTGCTTATTTTTCATAAAAAAGTATTCATTCGATATGTATTAATATAAATTTCATATCCGTAGTACAAACTACTCATGTTTTGTTATGTATGAACTAATAAGTTGAAACTGGATTCAATTCGGTAGTGGATTTCGTAGGTGTAAGAATGTTCCGCTTGAATACTTTTGAAACTGATCATTTTGACCCATAACTTTATGTGTAATTTCATTGAGTTAAGTTTGAGTTTGATTTTTTCAGTTTATAGACATCACTAAACCTTTGGATGAGGTTAGGCTATAGTTCTTGATTCAAGATATAGGCATGGTGGAGTACAGTGCTTTAGATAGGCGGAGCTTTAGATTCTTTGATAACTCCCTGGGTTTACTTTTCAATAGTTACGATAGGGGGAGGTAACTGATTGATATCTTGATTAAAGTTTATAATTTTCTTATGGAATGATCACAAATGTTGATTTACTTAACTGTACATCATATTTTGTGGGAGAGAAAGGGAGAAAATGAAAAAGAAAATTGATTTTTCAAAAAGTGGATTCATAAAAACTTGTGTTTTAATTGATAAAAATTCACTTCGGCTTATATACATCTCAGTACGCAACCCGTTTTACAATTAGTATCACTATAGATTTGTGCTTTGTACATATTTCAAAATTCAATAAGTACAAATCTTAATTTAGAAAAATCCTAAAATTGGAAATGTTTAAAATTCAAAAGCATTTGATTTTTCTTGAATAAAAGCTATTTTAAGCATGTAACCGAATCTGACAACCAAAACAGTGCAGATTCTGATTATGAACATAATGACAATATGACTAGAGATGCATGACTAGAGTAAAGTTTGTGAAGTTTTGATGTTACCGAATCTACCATGTTAACTTGATACCGAATCTGGTGACTTTTGGTTAGATTCCAAACATTATACTTATGATTTGAATTTGAATAATCTTGCATGCTAATGTAGTTCATGAATGAAAAGGGAAAAGTAAAGTTGGTAACCGAGTCTGAGAAATTTAGAAGTTACCGAATCTGCTTAATGTTGTGAAAAATTGACTAAGTGTTGTTAGAATTTTGGTTACTTTGTTTGTTTAATCATGATTAATCCATATCTTGCATGATAATACATGATGTATTTGAATCTTAAATGTTTAACACGGATTTCATGATTGTCAGACACTTGTAAATATTTGGAATAAAAGATTTTTATAAGTTATAAAATCCATAATTTATAAAATTGAAAAATAAAAAAAATATTTCAAAGGAAATAAGAATAAAGACATGTGGTTATTCTTAACATGTTGTGGTCTTTTATTCTTATCAAGCAGATAATGGCGAACAATTACTTCATCAACTTTGAGACTAACATTCTTGGCAACTACTGGTTGGCCATACTGGAAAGGCATCAGCTATGGGGTTGTTTGAGTTTATATGTTAGTGTACCTGAGCTGACTCTTCAGCAACTGAACAGAATAATTAGGTTTGTTGAGGCTACACAACCTAATGCTGCTAACCCTCAGGGAGAACCTGCACGGTTTGAATTTGAACTGCGAGGTGTTAATGGAATGAGGATGATCACTAAAGCTAATTTCAGGAGGATTCATCAACTTCCAGTTGCTAATAATGCTCCTGCATTACCCTCCAATGCTGCCATGCTGAACTCTGTTTTTAACTTAGGTTATAATGGGGATACCAGTGTCACTGCAGCTAAATTTCAGAAGAATTATCTCCACTACTGGTGGTATGTGATCTTCTCGATCATTAATAGGTGTCTTCTGATGACACCTAAGGGTTATGACAGCATGACGATCCCGATGCTGAGGTTGTTCTACTCTTTCACCGGAGTTGAGAATCCAGACTATGCTGAACTACTTTGGGATTTGGTTCAGGCACAAGTTAACAAAACAAGGAATACATACGTTACTTATGAAAAGTTTTTCTGCTTATTTATACATGATGTACTAAAATCTTGCAGGAATGCCAACATACATGTTCCAGATTCTCATGGTATGAGAATGGTAGGATTTGCGGAGGTGAAAATGAATACTCCAATCTTATATGACAATAAGTTCACAGCACCTATACCTGACTGGTTGGTGAGACTAGATAATCCTTTGGATGCGAAATGCATCCATACTTTGAAGCAGTAGGTATACCTGTAATACCCCGTCAGAATCCACTAACGGAATATTAACTCCTGATCCCACAGTTTAGCTGTCACGCCCTCTATATGAGACGTTTCCGAAAAGTATTCACATTAATTATCAAATCAAAGTCATTTATTAAAGAAAATGTAGCTGGAAAACGTTTGACATAAATGACTAATGGCAATGAACCCAAAACATCTTGAATTAAAGTAGTTTAAATGCGAATGTTTATTCTTGAAATGAAAACGATAAATATGTTGGACGCCGTCCAGTTCTAGCAGCAAACAGCATAATAACTTCAGATAAGCGGAAGCACTACCTTTAAGTACCTGAGATGAAACATGCAAAACGTCAACGAAAAACGTTGAGTGAAACTACAGGTTTAGTAAATCATTTCGTAAGTTAGGCCACAAGATTTTCTTAGAAAACATCATAGGAAAAGTATACATTATCATGAGCACTTGATTATAAAGCTTTAACCTTTGCGTGAGCCGAGCACACGTCTTAGTTTACCCTATCATTGCGCTACACCGATCAAGTGTACGAGTAACAACAGAATAGACGCCAGTTATGTTTTAGGCAAGGTTTGTCAAACCTAACGGTACCGTCCCTATAAGTCGAGCTTACAAAGTAACTAATATAATCAAGCTAAGAGATTTTTGATCTGAACTCATATGTATATTCTTTGTAAGTTACTTGTTCCTAATATGTAAAACATTTGTAAAAAGCATGCATCTCATCCCTATAAAAATGTAGTAGGGACTGTAGACTCAACTTAGCAAAAGCACTTGTAATTTCTTAGCAAAACATACGGTTGTCGGACAATCTCGACTGAACAACGTAACCTAAATAAGTAATTCATCTTAAGTATATACTTATAGGTCAAACCATGTCAACACATAGTGTACACAAAGTCCTAGTGCTCAGACTGACTCAACGAACAAGTAAAGGTCAACTAATCCAAGCAAGTCAACAAAAGTCAACCAAAGTCAACCCTAAAGTCAACTCGGTCAAAGTGGTCAACTAAAGTCAAACATCTCAGTAGGTCATGCAAACATGGTCAACAAGTCAAACCTAGGTCAAGTATCACTTTACAAGTCATAATTAAGCATATTGCACTTGTGCACCTTAAAGCATGCCTTAGAAATTCGTACGTCGTAGAAAGATCCAACTATAGCTCATAGCATATAAATCATTAAATCATGAACAACTCCAGATCTTAAATACACTTAAAATTGATTCCAAAAAGTCCATACAAAGCCTCATAAGATAAATAAAAGTCAGAAGTCAGAAAGGGTCTAGTTACGATTTATTAAATCAGTTTCAGCACGCGCATCAGTTTTGTAACATTTCTCAAAAAATATAGAAAATGTATTATGATGAACGGTCAATTGGAGTCATCTCAAAGAATTCCAAAATTTTAGTGATAAAATAATAAAAGACATCTCTTTAGCCAATTCGTACAGTTTAATCAACCTTTACAGACCTTCCAGTTTTGTTCATCAAACAGACATATCATTTAGACGAGCATATATCTCATGGAAAATCACGTTCTTGCAAGTTCAAATACAAATGAAACATGTCAAGTAACATATAAAATAACATATTCCAGAAGATCAAAATCTAAATCAATTCCTTGGTCACTCTAGCAATTTTTATGTAACTTTGAAAAACGATTCAGCTCACTTTAAAAACCAAACCTTCGTTTTGACATAACGGTAGCATTACATAACCTTTGACGCAAATCTTAAGTCCAAATTGCATACCTTTTCATAAGGAATACATTAGTACACTTTATATAAGCTAAAACAAAAAGCATGACACTCAAAAAATTCGGATTACGCACAAAACCTAGTCAAATCTTCGATTAAGCATAACTTAAGCATACGATAACGAAATCACGCAAAATCAGAGTCTAAAAGTAATAAATTTTCGATATATTTCTATTTAAACATGTTACAAGATCAGATCTCATGTCAATTAAATCAGATCAACAAGAAACAAATTCATTTTTCGTACATACAACGTTAATTAATCAATCAAACGATAAATAACAACACTAGACATCATCAATTGAGCACTAGACTTGATTACACTATGTAATTGAACAAAATTCAGATTTAATAAAATTAGGGTTACTTGTTATACCTTAAAATATCAAATTGCTAGTACGTACGCGTAGAGAACGACGATTGGAACAACGTTTATGCTTATGCTTCCTTCTAATTTTGAGTTTTGATGGCTATGGTGGTATGGTTGGTGATCGACGACAAGCAGAGGGAAGGGGGAGAACAATCGGCCAAAAAAATAGAATGAAGGCTTCCTTAAGTTGTCTAGCTTTATATATATAGGGTTTAGGGCCTCAAATTAACTAAACTAATGACCCATTAACCAAGACAAGTCCACTAAGGGGGGTTTGGGTGAGGGTTCAGCCGAATGGCCCTCTAAGGATGTTCCTGGGCTCGTTTTGTCTAATAGCTTGTACGTGCGTGGTCCGTTTCGAATGCCGTTAACCGTACCGGGTCTCCGGAACGTTAACTAGTCGTTGAAACAAAATCACCGGATTTAATTCATTAAATAAATAATAAATTAAATTAGTTTTTCTTAAAGTTAATAATTATTGAAAATAATTATTTCGTCGTTTTTATGAGTTCCGTAAACTGAAAAGTTTCCTAGGCGATTAACTTAATCGTAACGTTTGCTAGTCATTTCGCTTTCCGAAATAAGTTCATAAATTAATATACCCTATTAATTCAATAATCTCTCTAATAAGCATGTATTTAATTCTATTAAACACACAAGTCTAAGTAACCACCATTAAATACTTAACGGACAAGTAACGATAGTAAACGGAAAAAGTCGGGTTGTTATATTACCCACCTGTTATGAAAAATTTCGTCCCGAAATTTTAGTACTCATCCTCCGTAGTCGTCTCCTCTGGAAACAGTTGCAGATACTTAAGTCTCATCTGATCTTCACGTTCCCACGTGAATTCTGGTCCTCTACGGGAGTTCCATCTAACCTTAACGAGCGGAATTCTACTTTGCTTTAGTTGCTTAACCTCGCGATCCATAATCTCAGCAGGTTCTTCAATGAAATTAAGCTTAGGCTCAACTTACACTTCGTCTAAGGGAATTACCAAACTTTCGTCTGATAAACATTTCTTCAAATTGGAAACATGAAACGTATCGTGAATCTCACTGAGTTCTTGCGGCAACTTCAGTCTATACGCTACTGGACCAATTCTTTCAGTAATCTCAAACGGTCCAATATACCTCGGACTTAACTTTCCTCGTTTGCCAAAACACACTACACCCTTCCAGGGTGATACCTTAAGCATAACTTTGTCTCCAACCTGAAATTCCAAATCTTTTCTTCTAATGTCGGCATAACTCTTTTGACGATCTCGCGCTATATTCATTCTCTCTCATATCTGCGCGATCTTCTCTGTTGTTTCATGTACAATCTCAGGACCAGTTAATTGACTATCTCCTAACTCAGTCCAACATATAGGCGATCTGCACTTTTGCCATACAGTGCTTCAAAAGGCGTTGCCTTTATACTTGCGTGATAACTATTGTTGTAAGAAAATTCTACTAATGGTAGATGTCTATCCCATCCAATTCCAAAGTCAATAACATACGTCCTTAGCATGTCTTCTAACGTCTGAATGGTTCTCTCACTTTGACCATCAGTCTGAGGGTGGTATGCTGTACTCATATCTAAAGGAGTTCCCATGGCATCTTGCAAATCTTGCCAGAATCTAGATGTAAATCTACTATCTCTATCAGAAATAATGGATAGCGGCACTCCATGTCGAGAAACTACTTCCTTTATGTAGATCTGTACCAACCTCTCCATTTTATCCATTTCCTTAATCGGTAGAAAATGAGCGGACTTCGTACGACGATCAACGATAACCCAAATTGTATCACATCCTCCTACCATTTTAGGCAACTTAGTGATAAAATCCATTGTAATATTCTCCTATTTTCATAGTGGAATCTCTGGCTGTGTCAAAAATCCTGACGGTTTCTGATGCTCTGCCTTAACTTTAGCACAAGTCAAGCACTTACCAACATAAGTAGCGATATCAGCTTTCATATTAGGCCACCAATACAGTGCCTTAAGATCTTGGTACATCTTTTCAGATCCAGGGTGAATAGAATACCTTATTTTGTGTGCCTCTTCTAACACTAGTTCCCTTAATCCGCCAAACTTCGGTACCCAAATTTTGTAAATAAAATATCGGGTTCCATCATCTCGCGTAACGAACTTCTTATCGATTCCTCGAAGTGATTCGTTAGTAATGTTCTCTTCTTTTAACGCCTCTAACTGTGCGTCATGTATCTGAGAAGTAAGGTTCCTTCGAATAGTCAAGTTCAATGCTCTAACTCGAATAGGCTTAACTCTCTCCTTCCTACTCAAAGCATCTGTCACTACATTAGCCTTACAAGGGTGATAGCTAATGTCGCAGTCGTAGTCGTTCAATAGTTCAATCCAACGCCTCTGTCTCATATTAAGCTATTTCTGATCAAAAATATGCTGCAAACTCTTGTGATCCGTGAAAACAGTAAACTTAGTACCATACAGATAGTGTCTCCACATCTTCAACGCAAAGACTATAGCACCAAGTTCTAAATCGTGAGTCGTGTAATTCAACTCATGTATCTTCAACTGTCGTGATCCATAAGAAATCACTTTCTTACGTTGCATCAACACGCAACCAAAACCCTATCGTGAAGCGTCACAGTAAACTACGAAATCCTCGGCTCCTTCGGGTAAAGACAAAATCGCTGCAGTCGTTAACTTCTCTTTTAACAACTGAAATGCAGCTTCATGAAACTCTGTCCATTCATACTTCTTACCCTTGTGAGTCAACGCTGTTAACAGTCGGGCGATAGTAGAAAATCCCTCAATGAATCTTCTCTAATAACCGGCGAGACCTAAGAATTGTCGTATCTGTGTTGGCGACTTCGGAGTCTCCCATTTCTTAACCGTCTCTATCTTCACAGGATCAAATTGGATACCATTGACACCTACGATATGACCCAAAAATTGCACTTCTTGTAGCCAAAAGTCACACTTCGAAAATTTCGCGTACAACTGCTCCTTACTGAGCATCTCTAGTAACAAATGGAGATGTTGTTCATGTTCCTTCTCACTCTTAGAGTATACCAGAATCTCATCGATGAAAACTATAACAAACTTGTCTAGATATGGCTTACACACACGGTTCATGAGGTCCATGAACACAGCCGGTGCGTTCGTCAATCCAAACGGCATTACAGTAAATTCATGATGACCATAACGTGTCCTAAACGCTGTCTTCGGTATATCTGCCTCTTTCACTCTCATCTGATGATAACCTGATCTTAGATCGATCTTAGAGTAACACGCAGATCCTTGCAATTGATCAAACAAATCATCAATCCTCGGCAACGGATATCTATTCTTGATACTTAACTTATTCAATTCACTGTAATCAATACAGAGTCTCATAGATCCATCCTTCTTCTTCACAAATAGTACTGGAGCTCCCCATGGTGACGAGCTCGGTCGAATGAATCCTTTGTCTAAAAGCTCTTGCAGCTGACTAGACAACTCTTGCAATTTTGGTGGTGCAAGTCTATACGGTGCACACGCTACTGGTGCTGCTCCAGGAAATAAATCAATCTGGAACTCTACATCTCTATGTGGAGGTAATCCGGATAACTTATCTGGAAAAACATCGGGAAATTCTCTAACAATGGGCACATCTTTGAGTTTCTTGCCTTCAGATTCAGTTTTGCTCACGTGAACCAGCATAGCAAGACAACCCTTTCTCATGTGTTTTTGCACCTTCAAACAGTTAATAAAATGTAACGGCGTATTGCTTCGCTCTCCATACACCATTAGAGGTTCACCTTCAATATCAGGAATGCGAATTTCCTTCTAATAACAAACAATGTCGGCTCTATTCTCGGCTAACCAATCCATTCCAACAACAAGGTCAAAACTTCCTAACTTAGTCGGTATCACATCTATCTTAAATGACTTTCCAGCCAAATTCAAAGTACAATCATGGTACACCTTATCAGCACTCATTAGATTACCATTTCCTAGCTCTATAGAGTATAAGTTTTCTAATGACGATACCAGATTCTTAAGATTATGGCAAAAATCTCTAGACACAAAGCTTCTATCAGCTCCAGAATCGAAAAGTACATAAACTTGTTGATTATCGAGAAGAAACGTAAATGTGAATAGCTTAGGATCATCACAAGCTTCACTAGAGTTAATTTTGAAAGCCCTTCCTCTTGCAGGTTCAGCAGTCTTACTAGCAGTTAGGCAATCCTTCCAGAAATGACCTTCCTTTCTGCACCCATAGCACATATTCGTTCCAGCTTTACACTCGGCAGCCACATGTCCATTCTTCTTACACTTATCACACATCTTCATACAATCTCCCGGGTGATGCCTATTACACTTAGCACACAACGGTAACTTTCCCTTATAACCAGAACTAGCATTTGGAGTTGCAGCGTTGCCCTTAGCAGTATCTTGTTTCTTAAAGGGCTGATGTTTGAAATTCTTCCCCGAGTTGTTATTATTGTTGTTCCATTTCCTCTTGTTATCATAAGTTTTAGTCTCAGTTGAGGCAGGAGTCTTTCCTCGTTGTTCAACTTGGTCTATCAACTTACTAGCCATCTCAACAACCTCTTTTATAGTTCTCGGCTTCGAAGTAGTCACACCGCTTTGAATATTCTCGGTCAAACCCTTCACATACAGAGTGATCTTGCGACGTTCGGGAGTAACCATATGCGGACACATGAGAGAAAGCTCAAAGAATCTCTTGTTGTAACTGGCCAAATTAGTACCCACTACCTTCAAGTTTTGGAGTTCCCGCTTCATCTTAACAGTTTCAGTGTAGGGACAATACTCTTCGATCATCCGTCGTTTCAAATCCTCTCACGAAGTCTCAAAAGCCTGATCCATACCTACGGAATTTGCATAAGTATTCCACCATGTCAAAGCACCATCAGATAGCTTACATGATGCAAACTTCGTTCTATCCGCATCTCTACAACCGCTGATACGGAAAACATACTCAAGCTTCTCAAACCAACGAGTTAAACCAACTGGACCTTCGGTTCCATTAAACGAGTGTGGTTCACAACTCAAGAAAGTCTTATACGTACACCCTGCCTATCCATTGTTCTGAGTATTAGTTTCATCCTGGTTTCGCTGATTGGTAGCGTTCATATTGTTGTTGTTGGTTCCATTACGGAGTTCTGCCACTGCCTCGGTCAATCCTTCGATGATCCACCGACGAACATCAGCTTGGGAAACTTGCTTGGGCGGCATTATCTTTCTGGTCAAGATAACACATTCGATTAGCGTCAATGAAAACGACATATAAAAATTATACTAGCAACGGGATGATGCATAATAGATAATATTAAATAATAGTGATTCTAGTAGGACTAGTGGTAAGTAATAGCGATACATAGCGTGTAGTAGTAGCAGTAATAAGGACAATGTACACTAGTAACATTATTACTAATTAACAATAGTAGCAGCAACACTAAGCATGATCAATCATTAATAAATTCAACACATAATGCAATAAAAATCTCGTTCAAATATCATGCATAACCAACAAAAGTAACATATCTCTCATGTCATAACCAAAACCACATAAGTAAAATCACATCTAGCAATGTATATGCAAATATCAAATAATAAACAGTAATATTCAAATAGTATTCAATAGCGTGGAACAAATCTAAACGAGCGATCTCTATTTGCGTTTTTGAAACTCCTTCAACAAATATTCGACCATCTTCTCCAAGTTTTCGACTCGCAATGTGAGGTCATTAGGGTTGTTGACATTAGCTGCAGCTGTGGAGGTACTAGGTTTAGAAGTAGATGTAGAAGCATCATAGGGATGAAAACGGTGACACATCAAGTGACTGGTTATCATAGCGAAAGCTCTTGTAAAATGGGTTTCTAGCTCGAGCAGGTCCTTTCGGTATCCTATGGTGGCCTCTCGGTCCGTAGGGGTTAACATAGTCGGGATTAACAAAAGGCGACTGAGGTGAATCAGGTAAGTCAGGTTCGGATTTAGATTCAGGTTTCGAGTCTTCCTCGGGATCCCCTTCCGGTTCTTTTCCCTTGGGCTCATCCTCGTGCTCGGTTTCCATCTCGGGTTCCGACTCGGTATCATCTACAAACTCGAGTATCGTATTTCCTTGCGCTTGCACGGCTTCCTCGAATTCTGTGTCGGAATCGGTAAGAATAATAGGATTGGAAGAAGTCATTTAGCACTCAAATAAAACACAAAGTTAGTTCATATAGTAATCATGTCATTATAGAAATCAAGTAAGATAATAACTAACGTAACTAGGATTCATGTAACTTAACAAGTCTATGGTAACAGTCTAGACTCAATAGAAGTCTGATAGTGCTCCAAATGAACATATATTTAGTAGCAATATCCTTCCAATATGTAAAGTTTTCAGTTGTAATTGTTCTATTTTCAAGTAATATCCGTTTATATTAAATAAGTGCGAAGACAAAAGGCGAAAACGAAGATACAAAGACAAAACCGTCCAAAAAGCTCAAATGTACAAGATACAATCCAAGTGGTTCAATTTATTGATGAGAAACGTCTAAAAATGACAAGAGTACAAGTTGTGAAACGCAAAGTACAAGATATTAAATTGTACGAAAGGACGTTCGAAAATCGGGAACCGGGACTTGAGCCAACTATCAACGCCCGACGCAATGGACTAAAAATTATGAGTCAACTATGCACAAGAATAAAATATAATATATAAATAATTATATAAATTATTTATATATTATATATATTTAATAAATATGTCGACAAATAAAAATCCAAAAATGGTGAGCTGGATCTGCGAAATCCGCGATCTCGGAGCTGGAAGGCATATTTGCTAAGCGATAGCGGAGCAGTCAAATTCAAAATCTGCCTATAAAAGGCACAAGTTTTAGCCGAGTACCATGCACCATATCTATCTATCTCTCTCAATTTATATTTATATTTATTATAATTTTAATTTTAATTTAAGATTAATAATAAATTATGGTTTAGTAAGGTTATTGTAAGAAATGTTTTACGGGTTTTAAGTCGGAACTCTGTCCGTGTATCGCTACGCGATAAATAATCACTGTAAGCTATGTTTAAATTATTTAAATTAATGTCTCGTAACTAAGTTATTATTATGCTTATTTGAGCCGAAGTAATCGTGATGTTAGACTAAAAGTTAAGATTGGGTTATTAAATTTTGTACCATAATTAGGGTATGGACAAAAGACCGACACTTGTCGACATTGGACCATGGACCATTAATAGATGGGGGGTATTGTCTAATCGAATGACAATTCTTTGGAGCCTGTCGAACCTATCTTCAAATTAATTAATCTAATAATTATTAAATGATTATGCATGTCCTATTTAGTGACGTTTATACGACATCTTTAACAATCATTTAATTAATCAATTTGGTTGGGTAATTGATTGTTCGTTCCGATCAAGTGGGTAAATTAATAATCATGGACTAATTAAAACAAGGGTGGATTACATTCAAGGGTAATTGGTGTAATTGTTAACAAAGTATTAAGACCTTGGATTATACACAGTCGATAACCTTGTGTAATTATTAAACAAAGTATTAAAACCTTGTTACAGTTCGAATCCCTAATTAGTTGGAATATTTGACTTCGGGAATAAGGTTAATTTGACGAGCATTTTATAATTATGACCGATGAACTATTATGGACGAAAACCAGATAGGTTTCAAATAAGTCCATGACAAAGGACAATTAACCCAAAGTAATAAATTAAAATCAAAACGTCAAACATCATGATTACGGAAGTTTAAATAAGCATAATTGTTTTATTGTATTTCTCATCGTACTTTCATTTACTCGCAATTTTATTTACTGTCATTTTATTTATTGCAATTTATTTTACGCACTTTAATTATTGTCATTTATCTTTACGCTTTATTTAAAATCGACAAACCGGTCATTAAACGGTAAAATCTCCCTTTTTATAATAATAATAATACTACTTATATATATATATATATATATATATATATATATATATATATATATATATATATATATATATATATATAACTATATTTATACAAATATAGTTCTATAAAAATATTGTGTTAAACTTTACCAGCTCCATGTGGAACGAACCGGACTTACTAAAAACTGCACTACTGTACGATTAGGTACACTGCCTATAAGTGTTGTAGCAAGGTTTAGGTATATCCACTCTATAAATAAATAAAACTTGTGTAAAATTTTGTCGCATTTCCTATTAAAAATATAATACTATTTCGTACCCCTTCGCTTTAACATCAAGTTTTTGGCGCCGCTGTCGGAGACTCGGTGAAACACTATATTTTTAATATATATTTGTATCAATATTTTTATATAATTTTTAGAAAAACAATATAAAATATATAAAAAAACGAGCCTGTTTTGAGCCTGTACAATTCTGAACCTACATTTCTTCGCGATCTCGGAGATTTTACCTCTCGTGCTACGCGATCGCGTAGATGTTTCTGACAGGTCAAACCCTAGCATTAATTGTGAAATTAGGGTTAATTATTTTAATAATTATTATTATTTAGGTTTAATTTAGTTTATTTATTTTAATAAGTTTATAAGTTTTAATTAAATTTGTATTTTTAATTATATAAATTAATATTTTTATATAATAATAAAATAAAAATAATATTTTTATAAAAATTGTAAATTTTATCATTTTTAGTTTCTTTTTATAAATTGAATATTTTTGTCGTTTAAATTCGTAATTTTTATATTTGTCGTTTATAATTAGTTTTAAGTTTAGTTTTGCCGTAGTTATTTTTATATTTCTAGATTTTTAGGCTTTGCCGTAAAATCCCTTAAGTGCTTTTTCTTTAGATTAAGATTTAGGTGCTTTAGAATTTTGCGACGCAGTTTATAAATTTTAGTACCTTTTTAAGTTATTGCCGTTTTGGATATAGAATTCCTTTTAAGTTTTAATACCTTTAGACGTAACTTTTTAGATTTAATTTTTAGACTTTTAAGTTTCGACGCTTTACTTTCTTATTTTTTTTCGACTTTTTATTTTTCGACGTTTTTCGACGCAATCTTTTTCTTTCTCATTTCTACGCTCTAGTTTTTAGGACATAGAATTTTCTATTTCTTCTCTAAAATTTCAAACGAAAAATTGTTTTAAGCGGTTAAATTGATAGACATCCAAAATTTTCTGGTTCGTAGTAATAGTTGGATTTGTTAGTGGCGAGTTGTGGGCTTCCGATTTAAAGGATCCTGGCTACCTGCTGCATCTATTGGCTATTCGAAACGTGGGCAAAATCAGAAAAGTCTATTAATTTGATAACTTATATAATTTTTATATTTATAACTAATAGGATATTCAGTGAATGCACCGAGCAAAACGTTCACCACCTTTCATACGTTCACCACCTGTAACTCGATCAAGACATCTATCCAATATTGCCGCTGTTGATTTTTCTTTAGAATCATCATCCAGTCGAACAAATACTCCAATTCAAATTTCCGACAATCCATCTTTTGAACCCGACTTCACAACTGAGAATCCGGAGGATATTCAAGGACAATTCCAAGATCCTGAACCACTAATCATTCCTTCTGAACCACAAATAGTTAAATCAGAATCTTCTAGTGATTCGGATTCAACAAATTCAATTATGGAAGTAACGGAACCTCAAAGTACGGAAGACCGAATGAGAGCCACACGCACGGGCCAAGGTCACGCCATTATTCAGCCAGATGTTAGAGCTTCATATTTTGAAATCAAAGGACAAATCCTACACATGATCACCAATCAGTGCCAATTTGGTGGTACAACAAAAGAAGATCCAAACGAACATCTTCGAACTTTTAATAGGATTTGTAATCTATTTAAAATCCGAGAAGTTGAGGGTGAAACTATTTATCTTATGTTGTTCCCATGGACTTTAAAAGGAGAAGCCAAAGATTGGTTAGAATCGTTACCTGAAGGAACGATTGACTCATGGGATATTTTAGTTGAGAAATTTCTTCAAAGATTCTTTCCGGCATCTAAAGCCGTGAGACTTCAAGGAGAAATTGCCACGTTCGTGCAAAAGCCAAATGAAACGTTATATGAGGCATGGACAAGATTCGGAAGGATGTTGAGAGGATGTCCTCAACATGGTTTAGATACTTTTCAAATAGTGCAAATTTTCTATAAAGGCGTCGACATCGCCACACGAAAAGACATCGACACAGCAGCTGGTGGTTCCATTATGAAGAAAACCGTAACCGAAGCTCATAAGATCATTGATAACACAGCCTCCCACTCTCATGAGTGGCACCAGGAAAAAGATATATATCGTTCATCTAAAGCGGCTAGAGCCGATTCTAGCCATGACTTTGATTCCGTTTTCACAAAAATAGATGTTTTCGAGAGACGAATGGAAAATATGAATAAAGATATTCACGCAATACGAATCAATTGTGAGCAATGTGGTGGACCACACTTAATGAATGATTGTCACATTGAGCAAATGATGGAACAACGTGAGAATGTTTCCTACATGAACAAGAGGCCGGGAAATAATTATCAAAAAAATTATCAACCGCCAAGGCTAAACTTCAATCGAAATCAAAACATTCTTTACAATCCAAATGGTCCCGACAATAACTCGTATAACCAACAAGGTCCGAATAACCAACCAACTCAAAACAACACTTTCAATCAACAAAGACCTGGCTTGTATAAACCACCACAAAAAACCGAAGAGAAAAAGTCAAATCTGGAAGAAGTGGTATTTAAGCTAGTTGAATCTCAAACACAATTTATTGAAACTCAAACCCAAACGAATGAGAGGTTTGATCAGTCATTTAGAACTCAACAAGCTTCCATTTTCAATCTAGAAAAACAAGTAGGTACTCTTGTTAGATTGATGAGTGAAAGGGAACAAGGGAAAGCTACCGAGTAATACTGAAGTAAATCCTCGGAATGAAAATGTTAACATGGTTTCAACAAATTCTGAAAAACCAACACTAGAAGATGGGAAGGTTTTATATGTAAGTAACAATGAAGAAGTTACACCACCACCACCACCTGAGTATGTAAAGCCAGTGGTGGCACCATACAGACCACCCATCCCGTTTCCTAGAAAAGGAGTTGAGTATGAGGAAGTAATAGGTAATAAAGTTTGTGATACCTTTGGAAAGAAGAAGAAGAAGAAGAAGAAGAAGAATAGGAAAGTGCAAGAAACAAAAACAGTAGAAGTAAACCCGGTGAATACAGTTCCACCAAAACCTCCACCTAGGGTAGGTGATCCGGGTGAATTTATTGTTCCTTGTCTACTTAGTGATTGTGTCATGTATGATGCACTAGCAGATTTAGGTGCGAGTATAAGTGTTATGCCTCTTTCATTATATAAGAGATTAGGAGTAGGTGAGTTAAGTCCAACGGATATGAGTGTTCGACTCCTTGATCAAACCATTAAACACCCAGTTGGAATTGCTGACAACCTACCCGTTCAAGTAGGTAATTTAACCTTTCTAGTCAAATTTATTGTCATTGACATAGAAGAGGACTCAAACATTCCTCTAATTTTAGGTCGACCATTCTTAGCGTCCACCGGGGCGTTATTTGATGTAAGAAAGGGTAGAATGACACTTAGTAATGATGAGAAATCGATCACCTTTGTGATTCGAAAGTCCAAATCTCCACCAACCAAAACCGTTAAACCAATAAAAATGATTGGTAAGAACCATGTTATTTTACCAACTCCAACGGTAGTGCTTAATAATAATAAAATGCCTAAGTGTGGGGAAAATGAAGTAACACCTAATGATGACCTGATAATAAAGAACCCCGTTGTTGATACGAAATTAAACGATCCCGTTATTAATAGTTCAATGAAGAAACTTATTAAACGGGTTTACGATGCTAGAATTAAGGGGAACTTTAAGTTATGTAACCGGTTAGTATCCAATCTATCGCCTAAAGAAAAGGCGAAACTAGTTGAATTTGTGGATATTACGGAAGAAGCTGTTCACTGGCTTAAAGCTAAAGTCACAGATATGCAAGTTGATTATGGTCCAAGAGAAATTGACGATGAAGTTAATCACAATTTTGACACCACAGCTACCTAAGTGTGGGGAGATTCAAATGTTCTAAAAAGAAAATGTTGTCTAGAGTTAGTTGTTCTGTTCTCGTGTAGTTCCGAGAATGGAATCCGATTGGTCTTTTCCACTAGCAGACACTAAAGAACTAGTTTTCTCCCCCATTCTGAATTTTTTTTGTTTTATAGGTTTTGTATGAAATTAATATGTTTTTTTTTAAGTTTTGTGTGAATTTTTAAAAATAAAATTTACTTTATTTAATTAAGTTTTAAAAAAAATAATTTCTAAAATTCGTCGTGAATTAAACACTAGGTCATTGAACCGAAATTGCTTTACCCAAGGATGGGGCGACAAATTTTGTTATCATTATTTTTAATTTTATTGATTTAAAGTATGCCAAAAAAAATATTAGATTTTATAAATTTTTGAAAGTGAGGATATATACCAAACTTCAAAAATATGTATATATATGTTTGTATTTTATATTATGTACAAAACAGGGTAAAACAACGCACTTTCAAAGACTGTCATTAAGTTCAGAAAAAGGTACTAATTTTGACGACAAGACGCAAAATATTAAATGTGAAATAACAACAATATGTTTGCAAACTCGGTATTTTTAATCATTTTTCTACACTAATCACCCTCATGAATTTAAATTTTTACTGATTTCTGGCAAATGAGGGCATTGCAAGATCTCAAGTGTGGGGAAGGGTTATAAATTCTCTCGGGTTTACACTTGGTTTAATTGCCAAATTTTGTGAAAATTCGAAAAATTTTCAACTAAATGAATTCAAAATCATGTTTATACATATTTATGAACGATAAAACAAGGTGTTAATACCGAAATTATTGTTACCTTGGAAAGGACATAAATTGAGAAACAACCTAAAATGCTAGAATTCATTTAAAATGGAATAAAGGAGAATAAAAAGGAAAATAAAAGAATAAATAAAAACAAAGTGCGAGGAAATGTACCAAGTTATTCAATAAAACTATCTATCACATGTTTCTGTAAATTTTATTGCAGGTGCTTTTGTTTTAGACTAAATTAACTGTTTTAATTAACTGTTTTACCCGTAATATTATAATAAAGATAAAAGAAAAGATGGATCTACACGATGAATCAATTCCATCATTAAAAGAAAGTAAAGTCTTTCGAAAAAGAAATGCACTTCTTGATTTAGGTCAGGAAGTTGTCATCCAGACCAGTTGTAGAGTCTACGAAAAACCTTGAAAAATTTTCTCGAAAATCAGCTGGAAATCCACGGACCTCAGCATCAAACAGGGTCGCCATGTGGTTAGACTTATCCTAACCATGAGAGGATCTGTCTCGTAAAATGAGAAGGGCACCGTGCAAAATAGCTTGATAAGACTAATGAATCAGACCCCCAGAAAGGATAATCTCCTTAAAGATCAAAAATCAGCTTTTAAGACTGATATTAATCAATCCTTGAGATTGACCTTAAAGATTGAGAATTACAAACTCATGGAATTCGATGATATCTAAACTCGAGCTTGAACGAGAAAATATTTTGATCAAAATTACAAGCCGATTTGTTTTCTAAAAACCCATTTTCATTGCGTTCATTACCATTGAACGTAAAATCCTAGGAATTCACCTGGAATTCATTAGGTCACCTGAACCAAATCGGGTGTCAACCGTAAGAATGGTGGTTGCATAGCATGGACGAAGACAGGACCTTGTGCCAGACCAAAAAATCATAGGATGATCTTTACTATTGCTCCTACAAAGGATAGTAATAGCATCCGACACGTTTTAGACCATGAACAAATGCATGTCATTAGACATTGCCTTAACAGTTTCTTGTTCATCGCTTTCCTTTACAACCGGACGGTAGTTTGCCGAAAGGTAATATACGGGACAAGTAAACTGGACGTGTTGCTTTCCTAATACAAGGTTAGCAAGTGGGTGACACAAAACCGCAAATGTTCAGCTAAAATTTTCAAATCTGAAACCCACAAAACCCACAAAAATATTTTGCAACACTGGTGAAGGGTTATTCTGGAAAACTTATCTAGCGTAAAATCTAGCTTGAATTTTCAAAAGATCAAATATTTTCATAAAGATCTAATTTCCTTAAAGGATCTAAATTTTCATAGTCATGTGGGACTGTAAACCACAATGTTACTATCATTGTCTATACCGCTGTATCAAAATCACTGATGTATAAAGTGTGAAGAATAAAGAAGTGATTCGTGTAATTTAATTTCAAGTTATGTATTGCTTGAGGACAAGCAACGTTCAAGTGTGGGGATATTTGATAGTGCTCCAAATGAACATATATTTAGTAGCAATATCCTTCCAATATGTAAAGTTTTCAGTTGTAATTGTTCTATTTTCAAGTAATATCCGTTTATATTAAATAAGTGCGAAGACAAAAGGCGAAAACGAAGATTCAAAGACAAAACCGTCCAAAAAGCTCAAATGTACAAGATACAATCCAAGTGGTTCAATTTATTGATGAGAAACGTCTAAAAATGACAAGAGTACAAGTTATGAAACGCAAAGTACAAGATATTAAATTGTACGAAAGGACGTTCGAAAATCGGGAACCAGGACTTGAGCCAACTATCAACGCCCGACGCAATGGACCAAAAATTATGAGTCAACTATGAACAAAAATAAAATATAATATATAAATAATTATATAAATTATTTATATATTATATATATTTAATAAATATGTCGACAAATAAAAATCCAAAAATGGTGAGCTGGATCTGCGAAACTCCACGATCTCGGAGCTGGAAGGCATATTTGCTAAGCGATAGCGGAGCAGTCAAATTCAAAATCTGCCTATAAAAGGCACAAGTTTCAGCCGAGTACCATGCACCATATCTATCTATCTCTCTCAATTTAGATTTATATTTATTATAATTATAATTTTAATTTAAGATTAATAATAAATTATGGTTTAGTAAGGTTATTGTAAGAAATGTTTTACGGGTTTTAAGTCGGAACTCTGTCCGTGTAACGTTACGCGATAAATAATCACTGTAAGCTATGTTTAAATTATTTAAATTAATGTCTCGTAACTAAGTTATTATTATGCTTATTTGAGCCGAAGTAATCGTGATGTTAGACTAAAAGTTAAGATTGGGTTATTAAATTTTGTACCATAATTAGGGTATGGACAAAAGACCGACACTTGTCGACATTGGACCATGGACCATTAATAGATGGGGGGGTATTGTCTAATCGAATGACAATTCTTTGGAGCCTGTCGAACCTATCTTCAAATTAATTAATCTAATAATTATTAAATGATTATGCATGTCCTATTTAGTGACGTTTATACGACATCTTTAACAATCATTTAATTAATCAATTTGGTTGGGTAATTGATTGTTCGTTCTGATCAAGTGGGTAAATTAATAATCATGGACTAATTAAAACAAGGGTGGATTACATTCAAGGGTAATTGGTGTAATTGTTAACAAAGTATTAAGACCTTGGATTATACACAGTCGATAACCTTGTGTAATTATTAAACAAAGTATTAAAACCTTGTTACAGTTCGAATCCCTAATTAGTTGGAATATTTGACTTCGGGAATAAGGTTAATTTGACGAGCATTTTATAATTATGACCGATGAACTATTATGGACGAAAACCAGATAGGTTTCAAATAAGTCCATGACAAAGGACAATTAACCCAAAGTAATAAATTAAAATCAAAACGTCAAACATCATGATTACGGAAGTTTAAATAAGCATAATTGTTTTATTGTATTTCTCATCGTACTTTCATTTACTCGCAATTTTATTTATTGTCATTTTATTTATTGCAATTTATTTTACGCACTTTAATTATTGTCATTTATCTTTACGCTTTATTTAAAATCGACAAACCGGTCATTAAACGGTAAAATCTCCCTTTTTATAATAATAATAATACTACTTATATATATATATATATATATATATATATATATATATATATATATATATATATATATATATATATATAAAACTATATTTATACAAATATAGTTCTATAAAAATATTGTGTTAAACTTTACCAGCTCCATGTGGAACGAACCGGACTTCCTAAAAACTGCACTACTGTACGATTAGGTACACTGCCTATAAGTGTTGTAGCAAGGTTTAGGTATATCCACTCTATAAATAAATAAAACTTGTGTAAAATTTTGTCGCATTTCGTATTAAAAATATAATACTATTTCGTACCCCTTCGCTTTAACATCAAGTTTTTGGCGCCGCTGTCGGGGACTCGGTGAAACACTATATTTTTAATATATATTTGTATCAATATTTTTATATAATTTTTAGAAAAACAATATAAAATATATAAAAAAACGAGCCTGTTTTGAGCCTGTACAATTCTGAACCTACATTTCTTCGCGATCTCGGAGATTTTACCTCTCGTGCTACGCGATCGCGTAGATGTTTCTGACAGGTCAAACCCTAGCATTAATTGTGAAATTAGGGTTAATTATTTTAATAATTATTATTATTTAGGTTTAATTTAGTTTATTTATTTTAATAAGTTTATAAGTTTTAATTAAATTTGTATTTTTAATTATATAAATTAATATTTTTATATAATAATAAAATAAAAATAATATTTTTATAAAAATTGTAAATTTTATCATTTTTAGTTTCTTTTTATAAATTGAATATTTTTGTCGTTTAAATTCGTAATTTTTATATTTGTCGTTTATAATTAGTTTTAAGTTTAGTTTTGCCGTAGTTATTTTTATATTTCTAGATTTTTAGGCTTTGCCGTAAAATCCCTTAAGTGCTTTTTCTTTAGATTAAGATTTAGGTGCTTTAGAATTTTGCGACGCAGTTTATAAATTTTAGTACCTTTTTAAGTTATTGCCGTTTTGGATATAGAATTCCTTTTAAGTTTTAATACCTTTAGACGTAACTTTTTAGATTTAATTTTTAGACTTTTAAGTTTCGACGCTTTACTTTCTTATTTTTTTTCGACTTTTTATTTTTCGACGTTTTTCGACGCAATCTTTTTCTTTCTCATTTCTACGCTCTAGTTTTTAGGACATAGAAAAGTCAAACTGACTCAACGAAACATCCTAGTGCTCAGACTGACTCAACGAACAAGTAAAAGTCAACTAATCCAAGCAAGTCAACCAAAGTCAACCCTAAAGTCAACTCGGTCAAATTGGTCAACTAAAGTCAAACATCTCAGTAGGTCATGCAAACATGGTCAACAAGTCAAACCTAGGTCAAGTATCAATTTACAAGTCATAATTAAGCATATTGCACTTTTGCACCTTAAAGCATGCCTTAGAAATTCGTACGTCGTAGAAAGATCCAACTATAGTTCATAGCACATAAATAATTAAATCATGAATAACTCCAGATATTAACTACACTTAAAATCAATTCCAAAAATTCTATCCAAATCCTCATACGATAAATAAAAGTCAGAAGTCAGAAAGGGTCTAATTACGATTTACTAAACCAGTTTCAGCACGCGCATCAGTTTTGTAACATTTCTCAAAAAATATAGAAAATATATTTTGATGAACGGCCAATTTTAGTCATCACAAAACATTCCAAAATTTTATTGATAAAATAATAAAAGACATCTCTTTAGCTAATTCGTACATTTTAATCAACCTTTACAGACCTTCCAGTTTTGTTCATCAAACAGACATATCATTTCGATGAGCATATATCTCATGGCAAATCACGTTCTTGCAAGTTCGAATACAAATGAAACATGTCAAGTAACATATAAAATAACATATTCCAGAAGATCAAAGTCTAAATAAATTCCTAGTTCACTCTAGAAGTTTTTATGTAACTTTGAAAAACGATTCAGCTCACTTTAAAAACCAAACCTTCGTTTTGACATAACGGGAGCATTACATAACCTTTTGATGCAAATCTTAAGTCCAAATTGCATAAATTTTCATAAGGAATACAGTAGTACACTTTATATAAGCTAAAACACAGCATGAAACTCAGAAAATTCGGATTAAGCACAAAACCTAGTCAAATCTTCGATTAAGCATAACTTAAGCATACGATAACGAAATCACGCAAAATCGGAGTCTAAAATTAATAACTTTTAGATATCTTTCTATTTAAAAATGTTACAAGATCAGATCTCATGTCAATTAAATCAGAACAACAAGAAATAAATTCATTTTTCGTACATACAACGTTAATTAAGCAATCAAACGATAAATAACAACACTAAACACCATCAATTGAGCATTAGACTTGATTACACTATATAATTGAACAAAATTCAGATTTAATAAAATTAGGGTTACTTGTTATACCTTAAAATATCAAATTGCTAGTACGTACGCGTAGAGAACGACGATTGGAACAACGTTTATGCTTAAGCTTCCTTCTAATTTTGAGTTTTGATGGCTATGGTGGTATGGTTGGTGATCGACGACAAGCAGAGGGAAGGGGGAGAGCAATCGGCCAAAAAAATAGAATGAGGGTTTCCTTAAGTTGTCTAGCTTTATATATATAGGGTTTAGGGCCTCAAATTAACTACACTAATGACCCATTAACCAAAACAAGTCCACTAAGGGGGGGGGGGGGGGGGGGGGTTGGGTGAGGGTTCGGCCGAATGGCCCTCTAAGGATGTTCCTGGGCTCGTTTTGCCTTTAACCGTACCGGGTCTCCAGAATGTTAACTAGTCGTTGAAACAAAATCACCGGATTTAATTCATTAAATAAATAATAAATTAAATTAGTTTTTCTTAAAGTTAATAATTATTGAAAATAATTATTTCGTCATTTTTCTGAGTTCCGTAAACTGAAAAGCTTCCTAGGCGATTAACTTAATCGTAACGTTTTCTAGTCATTTCGCTTTCCTAAATAAGTTCATAAATTAATATATCCTATTAATTCAAGAATCTCTCTAATAAGCATGTATTTAATTCTATTAAACACAAAAGTCTAAGTAACCACCGTTAAATACTTAACGGACAAGTAACGATAGTAAACGGAAAAGTCAGGTTGTTACAATACCTATTCCAAACCCGATACAACAAGTACAAGTTGAACCAGCCGTGGTTCCACCCCCAGAGGTTAAACCTTAAACGCTCTAGGGTAACCCAATCATCTCAACTTGTTAGGATCAGAGAACCTAGTCCAATTAGAGATGCACCTACCATTTCAATTACACCAGAAGGGAGTGAACACGATACATCAGCAACTGAATCATCTCCTGAACAAACGCCTTATATACCTGATGAGCTGATTCAGACTCCGCCAACCACCCACATAACTAGATCTAGGACTTCGACTCCTATCGTACGCCCAACTGTTACTCAAACTATTGGTGATACGGAACAAGGCTTAGAGATCTCTAGGAGACCTTCACCCATATCCGTATCACATCGAATAATAATAGTAAGCCCTATATTAAATGAGGCGTCAGCTTCGGTAGGCAAGAGAGCTGAAAGCAAGGATGGTAAAAAGACCACTAAGCCCATCCAATCTAAATAGGAACTAAGGATAAATCCTACCCGTGATGTTCCTACATCAAGAAAGGAAGTAAAGTCTTCCTTTGCAGTAATTTAACGCCTTTAAACGAGTAAATTTTTTTTTTTTTTTTTTTGAAAAATAGAGTCACTGCCCGGACAAGGCATATGCCGCGGCGCGGTTTGCCTTGTCGCGGCGCGACACAACGCGGGAAACATTACACATCTTAACCCAGTTTCTGATATCAACTTCAGGCCATTGCCGCGGCGCGGAGGGCTTTGCCGCGGCGCGACACAACTCGTGTCCAGGATCTGACCTGCAACTTTTTATTTAAACCAAATTTTACACTTTTCATCATTTTCCCAACACAATCAAAACTGCATAATTCATACACAAACTTAAGGAAACAGTTTCTAATATCATTAAACATTCGCAAACATCTTTTAAACATCAAAACATGTTTTCATAATCTAAACCATCATTCGGTCCCAAATTTGGCAATAACAAACATGACACATTCAAAACACTAGGCGTTGATAAGCGGTAACCGTAGAGCGTGTTTACAAAAGGGACTTGCAATACCACTTACACTAATGCCAATGCTCCCCTAGCGCTTCAAACGGGCTCCTTACTTTCGCGATGAACCTTAGCACCTAAAACATAAAACATCATGGGAGTAAGCTTTTACACTTAGTGAGTTATAGGAAAGTAGTAAAACATAAAACATAACACTTATCCTTCAACCCATCGGTTGTTTGCTTACTTTCGGATCCGATTCATTCATACCATAGGCATGACTTACTAGGCCAACCCTAGTAATCATACCTAAGCTAACCATAGACATACTAAATATGCCTAAGCTATCATCATTTCATTTCATCATCATTTCAAACATAGACATTTAATGTGTCTAAGCTAAAACAAACCATAGGCAAGATTACTAGCAATGTAATAACCTTGCCTAAGCTAAACATCAACCATAGATACAATTATTAGGCTAACCTAATAATTCTATCTAAGCTACGTATATAGCGCACTTAGTCGTTACTCTCTTGCACGGATGCAATCCGAGAACACTAAGCCACTCTTGACCCGCCCATATTACCCCCTATAAACTCACCTTGCTTAATTGAATTTCCTTGATCACTTGTAACCTCTTTTCCTTGATTAGCACCTATACATGAGCTAATCCCATTAATCACACAACTCAACAAAATCACAACTTTCATGAATCATTGCATCTTTCTATACTTATACATACACTTAACCCCCTAATCACAACATACATACATTCTAGCCTTGATCTCATCTTTTCTAAGATAGGAATATTACCAATTAAACTTCATAACTTTAATCATGTACATTACTAGTTCATCTCTTTTAGTAATACATGCAACTTTCCACCAATCTTTTCATTATTCATTTAATAAGTTGCATACAATCCAATTCCATTACTAACACCCTTAAGTTATTACTTAATCAAATTCCATAACTTACAATAATAACAATAACTCAAACATGAACATCCTTCTTCAAAATTACTAACTAAAACACATGAACATCTCATTGAGACATTTTATCAAACACTTGGTGTGCATGACTAGAAATTTAACTAGAACATCACTAAATTCATCATATTCATACCATAAATCCAAAATGCAAGTTCATGCTTAATTCTTCTTCCAAAATCAATGACAATTTCATTTTAACTCAAACAATTGTGCATCATTCAACAACTAGCAACTTCTTAAGCATAAATCTCATCATTATCACACAATAAAAGCAATACATAGACATAAAATTCATACCTTGACTTTTAGAGTTTAAGAACCCTAATTGTGCACAAAGAGAGTGAAATTGGAAGATTAAAGCTTGCTAGAGTGATTAAGGTGTGTTAGATTTCACAAATCTTCAATTGCATGAGTCTAATTTCAACAATTTGTGGTTTCTTCCTCCTTCTCCCTCAACATCGACATACACACACATACAGGAGGTTTTTCTGTATAATTTTTGTGAATAACTCAATTTCCAGCATTTTAATTCCTTTTTATTTAAATTAACTTTGGCCTAATTGCACTTTCTACCCTCCCCATCACATCTATAGCTAGGAAGGTCCTTAATTCTAACTTTGCACCATTAGTCCTTCTTAACTTAACCAATAAACTTAACTTTTGTCCATTTAACATAAAATAACTTTTACCAATTAATTTCTTAGCAATAAAATTTCACATAAAATAATACCTTAAATAATTGGGATGTTACAACTCTCCCCCTCTTGGATCGTTCGCGTCCTCGCGAACCATTCTTGATGCAACGACGGATAATACTTCATGAGCCATTCTTCGTGTTCCCATGTACATTCGGAACCTTTTCTAAATTGCCATAATACCTTCAGCAATATAACCGACTTATTTCTCAAGCGCTTAACCTTTTGCTCCAAAATCTTCATTGGCTTCTCCGCATATCTTAACTTATTATCGACCTCAATTTCATTCAAAGGAACATAGGTTGATTCATCCGCCAAACACTTTCTCAATTGCGACACGTGAAACGTGTCATGTATATTACTCAATTCTTCGGGTAAAGCCAAACGGTAGGCTACCTTCCTAACTTTTGCCACTATCTCAAATGGTCCCACGAACCTTGGACCCAATTTTCCCCTCTTTCTAAAACGAATGATGCCTTTCCATGGAGAAACTTTTAGCATCACTCTATCACCTACTTGAAATTCTATCGGTTTTCTCCTTTTATCTACATAAGACTTTTGTCGATCTTGTGCCGCCTTCATTCTTTCACGAATTTGGTCGATCATCTCGGTGGTTTGTTGTACTATTTCCGTGCTTCCTAATTCTCGTTGACCCACTTCGCCCCAACAAGTAGGGGTTCTACACCTCCTTCCATACAACATCTCATATGGTGCCATTCCAATTGTAGAGTGATAACTATTATTGTATGAAAACTCAACTAAAGGTAAATGAGTATCCCAACTTCCACCGAAATCGATGACACATGCTCTCAACATATCCTCAAGAGTTTGTATAGTCCGTTCACTTTGACCATCCGTTTGCGGGTGAAACGCGGTACTTATATGTAACTTAGTACCCATTTCCTCTTGAAACATTCTCCAATATCGTGAGGTAAATCGGGTGTCTCGATCCGAAACTATAGAAACCGGCACTCCATGCCTTGCAACAACTTCCTTCATATACAACTTAGACATTGCTTCCGATGATGAAGCTTCTCTTATTGCCAAGAATAATGCACTCTTAGTCAATCTATCAACGATAACTCAAATTGCATCGTGTTGTCTAGGGGTCTTAGGCAACTTAGTCACTAAATCCATTGTAATATGCTCCCATTTCCAAACCGGTACCTCTAAAGGTTGCATCTTACCATAAGGCATTTGATGATCGGCTTTCACTTGAAGACAAGTAAGACACTTGTGCACATACTTAACTATATCCCTCTTCATTCCCGGCCACCAATAGTCTTTCCTCAAATCTCTATACATTTTCGTAGCACCAGGGTGAATCGAATATTTAGATTTGTGAGCTAAGTCAAGGAGCTCACTTCTAACACCACTTTGCAAAGGTACCCAAATTCTCCCATATCTAAGTCTTAATCCACGAGAATCTACCACAAAATCATCAACTTGCCCCTTGATCCTTTCTTTTCTCACGTTTTCGGGCGATAATGCTTCACCTTGTGCAACACGAATATCATCAAATATTTGAGGTGATATTACCATGGCCAAACTCGTTATCTTAATCGGTTGATGACTCGACTTCCTACTAAGAGCATCCGCTACCACGTTCGCTTTTCCGGGGTGATATAAGATCTCACAATCATAATCTTTCACCAAATCGAGACCTCTCCTTTGCCTATCATTCAGATCCCTTTGATCAAATAAATATTTTAAGTTCTTATGATCGGTATAAATGGAAAACTTAACACCATAAAGATAATGACGCCAAATCTTTAAAGCAAAAACTACGGCCGTCAATTCTAAATCATGCGTAGGATAACGTTTCTCGTGTTCCTTCAATTGTCGGGAAGCATAAGCTATGACCTTCCCATTTTGCATCAATACACACCCTAAGCCTTTCTTAGAAGCATCACAATAAACCGTCATGTTCTCATTCCCTTCCGGTAAAACCAATATGGGCGCTTGAACAAGCTTCTCCTTAAGGAGTTGAAACGCTTGTTCTTGCTTTTCTTCCCATTTCCATAGTACACTTTTACGAGTCAACTTGGTGAGTGGGGTGGCTATTCTAGAAAAATCTTGTATAAACCGTCGATAATACCCAGCTAAGCCTAGAAAACTCCTAACCTCGGTAGGATTCGTAGGTGGTTCCCATCTCATAATTGCTTCTATCTTTACCGGATCAACACAAATACCCTTCTTATTAATGACATGACCCAAAAATTGAACTTCACGAAGCCAAAACTCGCATTTAGAGAACTTAGCAAACAACATTTCTCTTCTTAAAGTCTCTAATACTTGTCTTAAATGCACCGCATGTTCCTCTTCATTCTTAGAATATACCAAAATGTCATCAATGAATACAATTACAAATCTATCAAGCATCGGTCGACAAACTCTATTCATTAAATCCATAAACGCGGCCGGAGCATTTGTTAACCCAAACGGCATAACCACAAACTCATAATGACCATACCTCGTTCGAAAAGCCGTTTTAGGAACATCTTCTTCCCTCACTTTCAATTGATGGTAACCCGACCTTAAATCTATCTTTGAAAAGAAACTTGCACCTTGTAGTTGATCAAACAAATCGTCTATCCTAGGCAACGGATACTTATTCTTAATAGTGACCTTATTCAATTCTCTATAATCAATGCACATTCTCATAGTTCCATCCTTCTTTTTCACAAATAAAACCGGAGCTCCCCATGGTGAACTACTGGGACGTATAAAACCTTTATCTATCAAATCTTGTAATTGAGTCATCATTTCTCTCATCTCCGACTGGGCTAATCGATAGGGAGCTTTGGAAATTGGCATGGCCCCGGGTATCAAATCTATTCTAAACTCTACCTCTCGTTCGGGAGGCACACCGGGCAATTCACTTGGAAACACATCCGGAAACTCGTTAACTATCGGTACATCATGTAATTCAACAATTTTTTTCGAATTATCAACAACATGTGCCAAAAACGCACAACATCCATGAGACAAAAATCTTTTAGCCCTAGCATACGTGCATATAGGAATAGCACGCCTAGCTCGCTCCCCATAAATCCATATAACTTTCCCACTTGGCGATTGAACTAACACAATTTTCTTACGACACAAAATTATCCCTTCATTGTCATCTAACCAATCCATACCCACAATTACTTGAAATTCCCCCATATGCATGGGTATTAAATCAATGACAAACTTTTCATCATCCAAAACAATTTCACACCCCTTAATGATACTATATACCATCACGGTTTTATTATCCGCTATTTCAACCTCTAATGGGTGTTCTAACATACTTGGGGTCATATTAAAATGCTTACAAAAAGAATACGATACAAACGACCGCGTAGCACCGGAATCAAACAAAACATGCGCAGGTAAAGAGTTTACAATAAAGGTACCTGACACCACATTTTGGGACTCCTTCGCTTCGAGTGCGGTAATCTGATGAGCTCGGGCCCTTGGTCGGCTATCACTAGTCTTCGGTTCCGTTTTAACCTCTTTCTTAACGCTACCACTAGCTAAATCCTTCTTGTATTCCGGACATTCGGCTTGAAAGTGACCTTTCTCAAAACAATAATAACATTGCTTACTTTTCTTAGGACATTCGACGGCCCTATGACCCGGCTTCCCGCAAGAGTAACAATCAGTGGTACCCGCTTTACATTCACCCGTATGATTCTTACCACACCTAGTACACGACTTGGCTTCTTTCCCACCGCTCTTACCCTACACAAAACTCCCTTTTGACTTGTGCGGAGATTCGGAACCAAACTTACCCTTCTTCGGACTAACATTATGCATCGCCTTAGAGTCTTGATCTAACTTTCGCTTAAACGCCGCCTTCTTCCTAAGTTCATGCTCTCTAACAAGTGCTCTATTCATCATTTTGGCTAAGGTCTTATAAGTGCTCTTGTCGATAAATTCACTTATCTCGGGATTCAACTTTTCATGATAATGATCCATCATCAACTTGGGACTTGACACAAAGTCCGGACAAAAACGAGACTTATCATTGAACTCGGCATTAAACTCGGTCACCGATTTACTTCCATGCTCTATATTCATAAACTCGGATTTCAACCTACTAACCTCGGCGGGTGGAGCAAATTGGGTCATAAACATTTCACGGAACTTGTCCCATGAGAAACTTGTAGCCACGTCTCGCCCATGAGACTTAACTATGAAATTCCACCACTCATAACCACTACCCTTCATTTGATGAGCCGCATAAATTACCTTTAAATGCTCGGGGCATTCACACAACATAAAAGTTTCTTCAATCTCATCGATCCATCTTTGACTAACAATTGGGTCAACCTTACCATGAAACTCCGGGGGATGGCAATTTGCAAAGTTCTTATATTCAAATCGATCATCCTTCCTTCTTGGGGCTTCTACCTCTTCTTGTCTTACCCCACTTCCCCCTTCGCCTCTTAAAGTAGGGTTATTAGCAATAAGAGTCTTTAACTTCTCGTCTAATTGATCGTTTATCATTGTCTTGATCTTTTCTAACAAGGTTGGGGTATAACGTATCAAGGCTTGCCCTATTTGCCCCGAAATGTCATTTGGCATGTTAACTTCTTCGGATTCATTTTGAGAGTCTTCAATAGACTCCATGGATGGGGTGTGGACGTACTCGTCGTCCTCCTCATTACCTCTATTCGGTGATACAATAGCCATTCTAAAAATTACATTCAACTCGTTAGTTCAAATACCTACATCATCATCATAACCAAACAAATCGAAAGAATTCCTAACTCGATTCACCATGACCATAGTAGACGTTCATGTGTACTAAAATGAAGTAATAACAATGGCCTGTTGTTATTACACCATTCCATTACACATTTAATCTACTAAGACATCATGGCTAACGAGTATCAAACTCCTTACATAAACCAATCATAATCTCAATCATTAAACTACAAGTCTCGTCAACGACTCTACCCTATGGAGCATGGCACAACTATTCGACCTTAACACTTATGCAAGTCCTAAACCGCTTATCATTTCATAACAATGGTTTAAGCCTAGATAATCCCTATCGTGGGTTATCCAAGTCCCTTAAACCACAGCTCTGATACCAACTTTTAACGCCTTTAAACGAGTAAATTTTTTTTTTTTTTTTTTTTTTTGAAAAATAGAGTCACTGCCCGGACAAGGCATATGCCGCGGCGCGGTTTGCCTTGTCGCGGCGCGACACAACGCGGGAAACATTACACATCTTAACCCAGTTTCTGATATCAACTTCAGGCCATTGCCGCGGCGCGGAGGGCTTTGCCGCGGCGCGACACAACTCGTGTCCAGGATCTGACCTGCAACTTTTTATTTAAACCAAATTTTACACTTTTCATCATTTTTCCAACACAATCAAAACTGCATAATTCATACACAAACTTAAGGAAACAGTTTCTAATATCATTAAACATTCGCAAACATCTTTTAAACATCAAAACATGTTTTCATAATCTAAACCATCATTCGGTCCCAAATTTGGCAATAACAAACATGACACATTCAAAACACTAGGCGTTGATAAGCGGTAACCGTAGAGCGTGTTTACAAAAGGGACTTGCAATACCACTTACACTAATGCCAATGCTCCCCTAGCGCTTCAAACGGGCTCCTTACTTTCGCGATGAACCTTAGCACCTAAAACATAAAACATCATGGGAGTAAGCTTTTACACTTAGTGAGTTATAGGAAAGTAGTAAAACATAAAACATAACACTTATCCTTCAACCCATCGGTTGTTTGCTTACTTTCGGATCCGATTCATTCATACCATAGGCATGACTTACTAGGCCAACCCTAGTAATCATACCTAAGCTAACCATAGACATACTAAATATGCCTAAGCTATCATCATTTCATTTCATCATCATTTCAAACATAGACATTTAATGTGTCTAAGCTAAAACAAACCATAGGCAAGATTACTAGCAATGTAATAACCTTGCCTAAGCTAAACATCAACCATAGATACAATTATTAGGCTAACCTAATAATTCTATCTAAGCAACGTATATAGCGCACTTAGTCGTTACTCTCTTGCACGGATGCAATCCGAGAACACTAAGCCACTCTTGACCCGCCCATATTACCCCCTATAAACTCACCTTGCTTAATTGAATTTCCTTGATCACTTGTAACCTCTTTTCCTTGATTAGCACCTATACATGAGCTAATCCCATTAATCACACAACTCAACAAAATCACAACTTTCATGAATCATTGCATCTTTCTATACTTATACATACACTTAACCCCCTAATCACAACATACATACATTCTAGCCTTGATCTCATCTTTTCTAAGATAGGAATATTACCAATTAAACTTCATAACTTTAATCATGTACATTACTAGTTCATCTCTTTTAGTAATACATGCAACTTTCCACCAATCTTTTCATTATTCATTTAATAAGTTGCATACAATCCAATTCCATTACTAACACCCTTAAGTTATTACTTAATCAAATTCCATAACTTACAATAATAACAATAACTCAAACATGAACATCCTTCTTCAAAATTACTAACTAAAACACATGAACATCTCATTGAGACATTTTATCAAACACTTGGTGTGCATGACTAGAAATTTAACTAGAACATCACTAAATTCATCATATTCATACCATAAATCCAAAATGCAAGTTCATGCTTAATTCTTCTTCCAAAATCAATGACAATTTCATTTTAACTCAAACAATTGTGCATCATTCAACAACTAGCAACTTCTTAAGCATAAATCTCATCATTATCACACAATAAAAGCAATACATAGACATAAAATTCATACCTTGACTTTTAGAGTTTAAGAACCCTAATTGTGCACAAAGAGAGTGAAATTGGAAGATTAAAGCTTGCTAGAGTGATTAAGGTGTGTTAGATTTCACAAATCTTCAATTGCATGAGTCTAATTTCAATAATTTGTGGTTTCTTCCTCCTTCTCCCTCAACATCGACATACACACACATACAGGAGGTTTTTCTGTATAATTTTTGTGAATAACTCAATTTCCAGCATTTTAATTCCTTTTTATTTAAATTAACTTTGGCCTAATTGCACTTTCTACCCTCCCCATCACATCTATAGCTAGGAAGGTCCTTAATTCTAACTTTGCACCATTAGTCCTTCTTAACTTAACCAATAAACTTAACTTTTGTCCATTTAACATAAAATAACTTTTACCAATTAATTTCTTAGCAATAAAATTTCACATAAAATAATACCTTAAATAATTGGGATGTTACAAGTAAAGTCTGCATTGACTTAATCGATTAAGGAAACTCGATCATTGAAGCCCAGAACGGCCGAAGGGGATTCGAAAAATATTGAAAAGGCACCCTGCGTATCGGGCGGAAATCCTCTTGATATACTTCATCCTAGTGATGTTGTATTGCATCAACGTACAACAGGGTCTGGAGGTCCGGCTTATCTTGATGAGGGAGATGTGCCGCGTCCCATGGAAATAAGTCAACATGACATTCCTTCGGGAAATTTATCAGACTTCCAGCAGACTATTCCTTTGGTTCAAGAAATTGATCCTTTAGTTCAAACCACTTCTCATCCGGATCTTGAAACTCAGGGTCTGGGTGTCGAGTCTTTAACTGAAAGAGATGTGTCACCTCATGATACATTGATGACTTCAGGAGTCAGAGGTACTTATATCTCGGCGAGAGCTAAACCAACAGATAGTTCTTCTACTCCGTTAGAGTCCCATGAGACATATATCCTGGAGGTGACTGATCTGAAATGGTCTTCGCAGGCTACAACTCCGGTTGTTAGCCAACCTCCATTAGAAGGGGACAATCTGACTAGTAGTAAGTATCAACACACATATGAGAATATTTCCACACATTAATCCTCACCTGCCCACACGAAAAATCAAACACTTCCATCGACATCACCGACACCATATGCGGCGGCTTCGTTCTTGGCAATTCTTCTACCATCACCTAGTTACACTGTTGTTTCACCAATTGGGTCACCTTCTCGTACATCAAACACTTATGGTTTTAAATATCTCTCTAATGATGAGCTGGAGGCATTATACCTTGCTGAATTTTCTAGACGAATAGATCTTGATGAAATTCATGAGACGATGATTTTGTACACTGAGCAAGCAATGGTAGTGTTTCTTAATTCACCATGCAAGTCACCTAGACCAATCCACATGCCTAACCATGATGATTTCGATCCCGACAATCTTCATGATGGGGAGAATAGATATGGTTATGGGTTTGGTGCTTATCAACGCTCAACATATGTAGCTAGTTCATCTAGTCACTAGGGAAATGATGATGTTTTTGTAATCTCCGATTCTGAAAGAGATGAAATTGAGGAGATTAAAGGAGATAATATTGATAATGTTCTGGATAAATCAGTTACAAAGAGAGAAGGTGACTCAGAAATGCAAAAATGTTTTGGATACAAAAGATCATCAACAACAAAGAGAGAATACATCATTTTCGAAGGATAATCGTAATTTTGATGATATAGAGAACATTATGAAGGGGAAGAGTGTAGTGAATGAATTTAATGAACATCAGTTTGTCAACATTACAACTCCAACCATGGAATTCAGCGTGCATTTTAAGAAGGAGATATTTTCGAATGGTGAAGAAGATACGACAACACCTCCTGAACCTGATGTTCCATTCCAAGTCTCATAAATTGTTCTTGACAGTGGAGCAGATTATCAATTGAATGATGATGAAGAGTTATTTATTATGCATTAACCATATGTTGAAAAACAAGCTTACAAGATTTTAGGAGAAACAGATCTCATCCTTGCACCTTCAATGTGTGTTCTTGGTGCTTGGAAATATCATAAGAAATCAGAATACCTCAAAGCTTATTTGAAAGTTCGAGAAAAGTATAAATTGAAAAATGAGAAAAAATTCCAAGATCAACGAAGCTCAGAGATCAAAATCATAAACAAAATCTTGATGATCAATAAGTATGGAGTAAAGATGCATCTATTCTATGTCACGAGAAAGGATGATGAGGACTATCAGTTTTTAGAGGCAGATTTTGATGTGTTAAAGATGAACGACATCATCTTTGTTTACAACTACTTGATTGACTTGAATGAATTAGCGACAACTTTCCATGTAATTGCATTAAAGGAGGTCTACGGGTTAATTCTTGACTCTATGAGATGGATGTCTGTTCATGACTTTCAGATGGGGTTAGAATCAGAACATATAAAGATTGGAATCAAGCCTCTGAATCAAGTGATTGAAGGACTAGAATACATGTCCTTACTCGAAGTAAGTGACTGTCCATATGGATTCGTGTTTGTCAACTCACATTATACAAAGATCTTCATCAGATTTTCAGACTTTAAGAGATATTCTGACAGACGCTGGTATATGCTCTCAAATACTTAAGATAGAGATTAGATAATAATTTTTACTCAACTGAGGACGTTGTAATCGTCAGACTAATTCTTATTGAAGAGTCATCTCAATACAAGAAGAAATGTAAGGAGATATTAGAGGCTCAGAGGATTCAAAACAAAGATTCATTTTAGACGAACAAAGTTCCTTTAGATGTTTGAAATTGGATTACATTGTAATTTTCACAATTAACACTAAGGGGGAGATTGTTAGGACCCCAAAGTTAGATAGTGTTATTGTGAAACAATCTTATTAGATGGTTTCTTAGGAGAGGGCTATATAAGGAATCTTAGTAGTCCTAATTAGATAGTCATTGCATTACACCGAGTTTAAGAAGCTGTGGAATTGCATTATACTGAATTACTCTCTAATATCAAATCTGTTAACTATTCACCCGAATCTCATTCTATCTTTGATTTCTTCATTTCTCATAATGATCTGACCTATCAAATATCTTAAATACTCTTTGAAGATACATTTTCAAATCTGATCCCATATTAATAAATCGCGGATATTAGGATCGTGAAATTGCAAACACAAGTGTTAACCCCCAATCATTGCAATTCAAAACTGCGAAAAACTCAACAATCACAAAAGTTCCTAATAAGTTGCCAAAGTAGTAATCATGACCCAACCGTACACGGATCATAACTTCAAATAAGATTTTCCAACCTTCATTATAAGCTAATCCCATGCAATGCTTTAGTAGGATCCAAAATCCTTTTCTATTAAACCAAAGGACGAATAAAGGGATTACCGTCCTTACTTACAATCTAAGGGTCGCACAAAAGGTCACATCCATCCAATGAAGTAAAGCACTTCCTTAGGTCAACACTGTGGTTTTCTACACAACTAGTCTAGTCATTAAAAGGTACAGTAGGGCTGGACACACATACTAGTTCAATCATATTTAATATTGAAGCAAATCACATATCTCTTATTAACAACATAATGTTCAAGTCCATACTCATTAATCTAGGGACTTCTACCCAGTACTAATTTTTACAGGTCGCTACATGTGTCTATCTAGCCAGTCAACAGTAAGGAAACAATGTTTCATATAAGCCATATGCCACACTATCAGGTCACACATATCAATAGGTTTAAGCCAGGCTAACCAGCCAAGCACATTTTCAATATCACTTAAATTGCATAGAGCATGGCAAACATCTTGCATGAAAATGACATTCAATTTGCAAAATTTTGGAAAATGCACAACAAGCATTACACCTAAAAAGGCTCAAAGATAATGGCAGTCATTTCACGAGGAACCTAAAAACAAGACTCAAAGTCTATGTCCTTTATTACCATGCAAGTAGATTAGTTCCCAACCACGATCCCTACGGACCATCGTATGGTCCCCCTAGTCGGAGGAAAATACATTTTATATCAGACCTGCACAAACCACAACATCAGGACAAGCAACATGCATCACATTCAAGTCATATGCAATCAAATCAAATCATGAGCATAACAATCACGTCACGTGCATCTTATTCAACGAGTCTCAATGAACAGGACAAACAACATGGGGGGACATGACAACCAGTCAAAGATATGTACTTTTCTTCTTTTTATCGTTTTTTGGAGATATCATCTCTAAGAATCCTCTACTTGGTAGACTTTGAAGTTTTATTTCTTGTCGGTACTATCTTCTTCTTTTGAGGTGATCTCACACTTAGTGATAAGATAGGATGCAATTTATTTACTGCATAAAATTTAGAACTAATCACGAGTAAAAAGAAACGATTACTTCCCTACGGAGTGGCGGGAATGCAGTTGAAGAAACGTTCTGGCTGAAGAAGACCGGCAGTTTTGGTAGACTCGTAAGTTCCGTCATTTATTCATAAGATCATTATCGTCACTTATTCTCTTCTATTTTACTTTATTGTGCGGGTTGCCTCCCGAGAAGTGCTTTTGTTTAAGGTCATTGGCTCGACCATTGTCATGTTTACCATGGGGGTGTAAACATATCCCTCTGGTTGATATTTTCGAAAGTAAAGGGCGGATGTATATTAGTGGGTAGATCCTTAAAAAGTGCAAACTAGTACATCGAGTAGATCCGGGATTTCCCTTAATGATTTTCCAAAGGCGAGAAAATGGGCGGTTGTTGCTCGTGACAGATCGTGAAGTCCAAGGAGAATAGAATCAACGGCTCTACTGACGGTTCCATGCACGTCAACTATAGAAGCCGTGCTTGTTGTAATTTTTTCTCGTCTTGGGTTCTCATTTTTGAGATCTTCAAAGAATGTAAAAAATTGGATCTTCTTAATCTCGAATCCTTCAGATTCTGGATCTCCACAGAAAGAGTTTATTGTTTTGCACAAATTGCATAAGAGTTGTAGTTGGTGAGAGGTGAATATGTTTCCTGACTCGAGCAGCAAAGTAGCTACTTTTCTGTTGATTTCCTGGCCTCTGGATATGAATGTGAAGCACCGATATATGGATTCATTAAAGATACGCCTGAGTTTCTCAGTCACGAATGTGGCTATTCGTGGCTAAGTTGACTCGGGTGGGATCCAAATGAGCGAAAGGATTTTTCTACTTTCCTCTTCCAATACTACTAATCTTAATTCTTTTATAATCAGATCAGCATGGAGATCAAGTGTTATGTAGATCACTAGCCTTGCTGGTGTGCTTTCGAAATCATCCTTTGCTAAGAGAACGAATAGGCTATGAAGATTGTTGACCATCTTTGAATCAGTGTAATATGATGGACGTCCGGTGGAGCAGTCCTGTAGTGACCCGAACTTTTCCATGTTTATATATATTAATTGAGATTGATATTTACATGACTAAATGTTTCTAACGTGTTAAGCAATCAAACTTGTTAAGACTTGATTAAATGAAATAAGTTTCATATAGACAATTGATCACCCAAGCTGACCGGCGATTCACGAACGTTACAAAATTGTAAAAACTACATGTTGTGGTATATATGGACATATATATATGGTTGACATGAGATTATGATGAGTAAGAATCTCACTAAGTATATTAACAATGTGTGATATACATAAGAAATGAGATTACTAAGTTAAGAAACTCAAAATTATATATATAACGATTATCGTTATGATAACGTCTACTAAATATATATGTATCATATTAAGATATTGATACACTATATTTAACATGATAAAATGATATTTAAATATATCATTAAGTGTGTTAACAATGAACTACATATGTAAAAACAAGACTACTAACTCAAGAATTACGAAACGAGACTTATATGTAACGATTATCGTTGTAACGATATTTTAATGTATATATCATATTAATAGATATTCATACATCATAATATCATGATAATATAATAATTTAACATCTCATTTGATATAATAAACATTGGGTTAACAACATTAATTGAGATCGTTAACTTAAATGTTTCAAAACAACACTTACATGTAACGACCAACGAATACTTAACGACTCCATTAGAATGTATATACATGTTGTGTTTTGATATGTATTCTTACACTTTTGAAAGACTTCAAGACACATATCAAAGTACTTCTACTTAACCAAAATGCTTACAATTACATCCTCGTTCAGTTTCATCAACAATTCTACTCGTATGCACCCGTATTCGTACTCGTACAATACACAGCTTTTAGATGTATGTACTATTGGTATATACACTCCAATGATCAGCTCTTAGCAGCCCATGTGAGTCACCTAACACATGTGGGAACCATCATTTGGCAACTAGCATGAAATATCTCATAAAATTACAAAAATATTAGTAATCATTCATGACTTATTTACATGAAAACAAAATTACATATCCTTTATATCTAATCCATTTACCAACGACAAAAAACACCTACAAACACTTTCATTCTTCAATTAACTTCATCTAATTGATCTCTCTCAAGTTCCATCTTCAAGTTCTAAGTGTTCTTCATAAATTCCATAAGTATAGTTTCATAAAAATCAAAAATACTTCCAAGTTTGCAAGTTTACTTTCAAGCTTTCTAATCTATTCCAAGTAATCATCTAAGATCAAGGAACCTTTGTTATTTATAGTAGGTTATCTTTCTAATTCAAGGTAATATTCATATTCAAACTTTGATTCAATTTCTACAACTATAACAATCTTATTTCGAGTGAAAATCTTACTTGAACTCTTTTCGTGTCATGATTCTGCTTCAAGAACTTTCAAGCCATCCAAGGATCCTTTGAAGCTAGATCCATTTTTCTCATTTCCAGTAGTTTTATCCAGAAAACTTGAGGTAGTAATGATGTTCATAACATCATTCGATTCATACATATAAAGCTATCTTATTCGAAGGTTTAAACTTGTAATCACTAGAACATAGTTTAGTTAATTATAAACTTGTTCGTAAACAAAAGTTAATTTTTCTTACTTGACTTTTAAAATCAACTAAACACATGTTCTATATCTATATGATATGCTAACTTAATGATTTAAAACCTGAAAACACGATGAACACCATAAAATCGGATATACGCCGTCGTAGTGAAACCCGGGGTTGTTTTGGTTTGGATAATTAAAAACTATGATAAATTTTGATTTAAAAGTTGTTCTTCTGGGAAAATGATTTTTCATATGAACATGAAACTATGTCCAAAAATCTTGGTTAAACTCAAAGTGAAAGTATGTTTTTCAAAATGGTCATCAAGATGTCGTTCTTTCGACGGAAATGACTACCTCTTTAGTAATTGAAATGTAACTTAAATTTCTGACCATAAACTTATACATTTTATTTTTGGATTCTTAAATTAGAGTTCAATATGAAACCATAGCAATTTGATTCACTCAAAACGGATTTAAAATGAAGAAGTTATGGGTAAAACAAGATTGGATATTTTTGATCTTTTTAGTTACTAGAAATGTTTAACAAATCTATACAAATCATATCCTAGCTAACTTATATTGTATTATACATGTATTCTAATATATTATGTAATCTTGGGATACCATAGACACGTATGCAAATGTTTTGACATATCATATCGAACCATGTATATATATTATTTGGAACAACCATAGACACTCTATATGCAGTAATGTTGGAGTTAGCTATACAGGGTTGAGGTTGATTTCAAATATATATATACTTTGAGTTGTGATTTAGCCTGAGACATGTATACACTGGGTCGTGGATTGATTCAAGATAATATATATCGATTTATTTCTGTACATCTAACTGTGGACAACTAGTTGTAGGTTACTAATGAGGACATCTGACTTAATACACTCAAATCTTTAAAATATAATAAAAATGGTTGTAATTATATTTTGATCATACTTTGATATATATGTACATATTTGTATAGGTTCGTGAATCGATCCGTGGCCAAGTCTTATTTCCGAGGAAGGAAATATCTGTGAAAGTGAGTTATAGTCCCACTTTTAAAATATAATATTTTTGGGATGAGAATACATGCAGGTTTTATAAATGATTTACAAAATAGACACAAGTACGTGAAACTACATTCTATTGTTGAATTATCGAAATCGAATATGCCCCTTTTTATTAAGTCTGGTAATCTAAGAATTAGGGAACAGACACCCTAATTAATGCGAATCCTAAAGATAGATTTATTGGGCCTAACAAACCTCATCCAAAGTACCGGATGCTTTAGTACTTCGAAATTTATATCATATCCGAAGGGTGACCCGGAATGACGAGGATATTCTTATATATGCATCTTGTTAATGTCAGTTACCAGGTGTTCACCATATGAATGATTTTTATCTCTATGTATGGGATGTGTATTGAAATATGAAATCTTGTGGTCTATTGTTACGATTTGATATATATAGGTTAAACCTATAACTCACCAACATTTTTGTTGACGTTAAAGCATGTTTATTCTCAGGTGAATACTAAGAGCTTCCGCTGTTGCATACTATAATAAGGACAAGATTTGGAGTCAATGTTTGTATGATATTGTGTAAAAATTGCATTCAAGAAACGTATGTCGATGTAATATATTTCTATTGTAAACCATTATGTAATGGTCGTGCGTAAACAGTATATTTTAGATTATCATTATTTGATAATCTACGTAATGTTTTTAAAACCTTTATTGATAAAATAAAGGTTATGGTTGTTTTAAAATGAATGCAGTCTTTGAAAAACGTCTCATATAGAGGTCAAAACCTCGCAACGAAATCAATTAATATGGAACGTTTATAATCAATATGAACGGGACATTTCAGTTGGTATCCGAGCGTTGGTCTTAGAGAACCAGAAAATTTGCATTAGTGTGTCTTATCGAGTTTGTTAGGATGCATTAGTGAGTCTGAACTTCGACCGTGGTTTCTTTAAAAATGATTGCTTAACATTTTTGTTGGAAACTATATATTATTAACATGTAAATATTATGTGATATATTAATCTCTTAACATGTTTGATATTGTGTGATAGATGTCTACCTCTAGCACAAATCCCATTGACTCACCTAAAAATAACGAAGAGTCGAATATATATTGGCAAGATTCACAAGTTCCCGAAGAACCGGAAGAAGAGGAAACGGAACCGGAAGAAGAAGAACCGGAAGAAGAGGAACCAGAAGAAGAGGAACCGGAAGAAGAAGAGGTTCCGGAGGGGGGAATAGTAGGAACCACAGAAAACCGATCAAATAAAAGAAAATCCTCAACCAAAGGACCAAAGTTAATAATGGTCAATGGTGTTTCCGCTAAGGAAGCAAAATATTGGGAAAATTACCAATTTTCTGATGAATCGGATCCTGATGAGGATTCCGATGATGTTATAGAAATTACCCCGACCCAATTTAATGAGGAAAAAGAAAATAATAAGGAAAAATGTATCAAAATAGAGAAATCTGATTCCGACCCCGATGAACTTTATATGTACCGTCAACACCCGTATTTTCAATATCGTGACAATAACCCGGGAACCTCTAAACCACCAGGTTTTTCTAAACCAATGTGGAAAACGACAACTCGTATTAGAGGAACATGATATATCCCTAGAAGATTAGGAAAAAGAACTAAGTCCGAAGAAGAAGAAACCAGTGATTCAGATTAGAGGGGTGTGAGCATGTTGTGTAGTAAATGTATTGTAGTGTGCTTGTACTTTTATGTTCTATGTAAAAATTGCTTGTATTGTTTGTTATTACGAATCTAATCCTTGTCTATTTTACAGTATAAAAATAAAATGGACGTTAAGGGTAGACAACCGAATATTTTAGAAGACCTACCAGAAGATATGATTGAGGAAATCTTGTCTAGAGTTGGTCAGAATTTATCAGCACATTTAGTTATGGCGAAATTAACTTGTCAAACATTTGAAAGACTTTCCAAAAATGCCGTAGTTTATAAAAGGCTTTCCTTTGATAGGTGAGGCATATCACATTGGGGAGACTTTAAGTTACGCCGTGTTTTCTTTAAAGCGTTAAATGCGGGGAACCCAAATGCAATTTTACGCTACGGGTTAAGAACCTATTTTGACTCAACATATCCCAACATAGGATTTCGTGAATTAGAAAGAGCTTCTAACATGCAACATAAAGAAGCATGTTATGCTTACGGGTTAGTGATGTTCGCTTCTTACCAAAGTGAGAAAAAGAACATCGGATTGCAGCTTTTAAATAAAACTTTCCCACAAGTGACGGATTCAGTAGTTGGGGTAAGAAACAAGGTTTTTAGATTATTACAGGGCTGTTGGACATTACGAAACCCTCGTCCTTTTGACGACATTACAACATGCTGCCTAGCCAATGGTCATAATGGTTTTTTTCCACAAGACCAAGGATGGAAAGTCGTCTTAGTAAAACCAGAATGCATGACTTGTTTCTGGACTTATGAATTGCGTGTCTTTATTTCCTTTGCTGAACAACTTGCGTATTAACTAGATTTATCTTCAAAACTGTCCTGTATCATAGTGTACTATATTTCATGTTATATGTAATATAGCGAAGTTGTAAGTTTGAAGAATATTTGTATGTGATATATTATTATAATCAGTTTTTCATATGGAATTGTAGTAGTTGATTTGTATATTAGCTACTAAGTATGAACTTAACGGGTAGGTAGTACCCGAATTTAAACATTTAAAACGCTAATATGAAGAAAAAGCTTTTATAAATGAGTTCATATTATGCTACGAGATACTATTGACTACTCTTAATATTCTGTATGATTAACTTGTTTCATTTGACTATTTTATAGGAAATGGCACCGACTACTCGACACACCTTAAATATGAGCGAAGAGGAATTACGTGCCTTTCTTGCTTCAAACATAGCCGCAGTAGAGGCCGCGCTACATACCAACAATAACTCTGAATCTAGCAATACAGCTAACGGCGCAAGAAATCGTGTAGGATGCTCCTACAAGGAATTCACTACCTGCAAACCTTCAGAATTTGATGGGACCGAAGGACCAATCGGATTGAAATGGTGGACCGAGAAAGTTGAATCGGTGTTTGCCATAAGTAAGTGTGCTGAAGGAGATAAAGTGAAGTACGCTACGCATACCTTCACAGGTATTGCGTTAACATGGTGGAATACCTATCTAGAGCAAGTGGGACAAGATGCTGCTTAAGCGCTACCGTGGTCAGCATTCAAGAACTTGATGAACGAGAAGTACCATCCCAGAACCGAGGTCAATAAGCTCAAGTCAGAACTTAGAGGGTTACGAACACAGGGATTCGATATTACTTCGTACGAAAGATGATTCACAGTATTGTGCCTATTGTGTTCGAGAGCGTTCGAAGTTGAGGAAGAGAAGATCGACGCGTTTGTGAAAGGGTTACCGGAGAGAATCCAAGAAGATATAAGTTCACACGAGCCTGCCTCCATACAAAAGGCATGTAGAATGGCTCACAAACTAGTGAACCAGATTGAGGAAAGAATTAAAGAACAGGCGGCCGAAGAGGCCAACGTGAAGCTAGTCAAAAGAAAGTGGGAGGAAAATGGTGATAAGAGTCACCAAAACAACAACAACTATCCCAACAATCGCAACATCAATCGCAACTACAACAAACGGCACAACAACAACAACAACAACAACTACAACAATCATCCCAACAACAATAACAACCGCAACAACAACAACAATCAGAAGAAACTATGCCAAAGGTGTGAAAAGTATCACTCGGGGTTCTGCAACAAATTTTGCAACAAGTGTAAAAGAAATGGTCATAGCGAGGCGAAGTGTGAGGTCTATGGACCAGGGGTTAATATAACGAAAGGATCAAATGGTGTCGGAACGAGTAATGGCGGAGCAAGTAGTGTCAGAGCAAGTTATGCCAATGTAGTTTTTTATAAATGTGGAAAACCGGGCCACATTATTAGAAATTGCCCAAACCAGGAGAACACGAAAGGACAAAGCCGCGAAAGAGTTTTCAATATTAATGCAGTAGAGGCACAGGAAGACCCGGAGCTTGTTACAGGTACATTTCTTATTGACAATAAATCTGCTTACGTTTTATTTGATTCGGGTGCGGATAGAAGCTATATGAGTAGAGATTTTTGTGCTAAATTAAGTTGTCCATTGACGCCGTTGGATAGTAAATTTTTACTCGAATTAGCAAACGGTAAATTAAATTCAGCAGATTATATATGCTGGAATCGAGAAATTAAACTGGGTAGCGAAATATTTAAGATTGATTTGATACCAGTAGAGTTAGGGATTTTTGATGTAATAGTTGGCATGGACTGGCTGAAGGAGATGAAAGCAGAGATCGTATGTTACAAAAATGCAATTCGCATTGTACGAGAAGTAGGAGAACCCTTAATGGTGTACGGAGAAAAGGGCAATACGAAGCTACATCTTATTAGTAATTTAAAGGCACAAAAACTAATAAGAAAAGGTTGCTATGCTGTTCTAGCACACGTCGAGAAAGTACAAACTGAAGAAAAGAGCATCAATGATGTTCCCGTCTCAAAAGAATTTCCCGATGTATTTCCGAAAGAATTACCGGGACTACCTCCACATCGATCTGTTGAATTTCAAATAGATCTTGTACCAGGAGCTGCACCAATAGCTCGTGCTCCTTACAGACTCGCACCCAGCGAGATGAAAGAACTGCAAAGCCAGCTGCAAGAACTATTAGAATGTGGTTTCATTCGACCAAGCACATCACCATGGGGAGCTCCTGTTTTGTTTGTCAAGAAGAAGGATGGTACATTTAGGTTGTGTATTGACTACAGAGAGTTGAATAAACTTACCATCAAAAACCGTTATCCACTGCCGAGAATTGACGACTTATTTGATCAACTACAAGGCTCGTCGGTTTATTCGAAAATCGATTTACGTTCTGGATATCATCAAATGCTAGTAAAGGAGGATGATATTCCAAAAACTGCTTTTAGGACGCGTTATGGTCATTACGAGTTTATGGTTATGCCGTTTGGATTGACTAACGCACCAGCTGTGTTCATGGACCTTATGAACCGAGTGTGTGGGCCATATCTTGACAAGTTTGTCATTGTTTTCATCGATGACATACTTATTTACTCAAAGAATGATCAAGAGCACGAAGAACATTTGAGAAAAGTGCTAGAAGTATTGAGGAAAGAAAAACTGTACGCTAAGTTTTCAAAGTGTGCATTTTGGTTGGAAGAAGTTCAATTCCTCGGTCACATAGTGAACAAAGAAGGTATCCAGGTGGACCCGGCAAAGATCGAAACCGTTGAAAAGTGGGAAACCCCAAAAACTCCGAAGCATATACGTCAATTTTTAGGATTGGCTGGTTACTACAGAAGATTCATCCAAGATTTCTCCAAAATAGCAAAACCCTTGACTGCATTAACGCATAAAGGGAAGAAATTTGAATGGAAGGATGAACAAGAGAAGGCGTTTTAGTTATTAAAGAAAAAGCTAACTACGGCACCTATATTGTCATTGCCTGAAGGGAATGATGATTTTGTGATTTATTGTGACGCATCAAAGCAAGGTCTCGGTTGTGTATTAATGCAACGAATGAAGGTGATTGCTTATGCATCTAGACAATTGAAGATTCACGAGCAAAATTATACAACTCACGATTTGGAATTGGGTGCTGTTGTTTTTGCATTAAAGACTTGGAGGCATTATTTATATGGAGTTAAAAGTATTATATATACCAACCACAAAAGTCTCCAACATATATTTAATCAGAAGCAACTGAATATGAGACAACGCAGGTGGATTGAACTATTGAATGATTATGATTTTGAGATTCGATACCACCCGGGGAAGGCGAATGTGGTAGCCGATGCTTTGAGTAGAAAGGATAGAGAACCTATACGAGTAAAAGCTATGAATATAATTATTCGTACCAACCTTACTACTCAAATAAAGGAGGCGCAACAGGGGGTTGTAAAAGAAGAAAAGTTGAAGAATGAGATACCCAAAGGATCAGAGAAACATCTTAATATTCGGGAAGATGGAACCCGATATAGGGTTGATAGAATTTGTGTACCAAGATTTGGAGATGTGAGAGAAATGGTACTTAAAGAAGCACATAAAACCAGATATTCAATACATCCCGGAGCGGGGAAGATGTATAAAGATCTCAAGAAACACTTTTGGTGGCTGGGTTTGAAAGCTGATATTGCTAAGTATGTAGGAGAATATTTGACGTTTTCTAAGATCAAAGCTGAACATCAAAAACCATCAGGTCTACTACAACAACCTAAAATCCCGGAATAGAAATGGGAAAACATTACCATGGATTTCATTACTAAATTTCCAAGGACTGCAAGTGGTTATGATACTATTTGGGTAATAGTTGATTGTCTCACCAAGTCAGCACACTTCCTGCCAATGAGAGAAGATGAAAAAATGGAGAAGTTGGCGCGATTGTATTTGAAGGAGGTTGTCTCCAGACATGGAATATCCGTCTCTATTATCTCTGATAGGGATGGTAGATTTGTTTCAAGGTTCTAGCAGACGTTGCAACAAGCATTGGGGACTCATCTAGACATGAGTACTGCCTATCATCCACAAAATGATGGGCAGAGCGAAAGGACGATACAAACACTTGAAGACATGCTACGAGCATGTGTTATTGATTTCGGAAACAGTTGGGATCGACACCTACCGTTAGCAGAATTTTCCTACAACAACAGTTATCATTCTAGTATTGAGATGGCGCCATTTGAGGCACTTTATGGTAGAAAGTGCAGGTCTCTGATTTGTTGGAATGAAGTGGGGGATAGACAGATTACGGGTCCGGAGATAATACAAGAAACTACCGAGAAAATCATCCAAATTCAACAACGATTGAAAACCGCCCAGAGTCGACAAAAGAGCTACGCGGACAGTAAAAGAAAAGATATAGAGTTTGAAATTAGAGAAATGGTCATGCTTAAGGTTTCACCTTGGAAAGGCGTTGTTCGATTTGGTAAACGGGGGAAACTAAATCCAAGGTACATTGGACCATTCAAGATTATAGATCCTGTCGGACCAGTAGCTTACCAACTGGAGCTACCTCAACAACTCGCGGCTGTACATAACACTTTCCACATCTCGAATTTGAAGAAATGCTTTGCTAAAGAAGATCTCACTATTCCATTGGACGAAATCCAAATCAATGAAAAACTTCAATTCATTGAAGAACCCGTCGAAATAATGGATCGTGAGGTTAAGAGACTTAAGCAAAACAAGATACCGATTGTTAAGGTTCGATGGAATGCTCGTAGAGGACCCGAGTTCACCTGGGAGCGTGGAGATCAGATGAAGAAGAAATATCCACATCTATTTCCAGAAGATTCGTCAACACCTTCAACAGCTTAAAATTTCGGGACGAAATTTATTTAACGGGTAGGTACTGTAGTGACCCGAAATTTTCCATGTTTATATATATTAATTGAGATTGATATTTACATGACTAAATGTTTCCAACGTGTTAAGCAATCAAACTTGTTAAGACTTGATTAAATAAAATAAGTTTCATATAGACAATTGATCACCCAAGTTGACCGGCGATTCACGAACGTTACAAAATTGTAAAAACTACATGTTGTGGTATATATAGACATATATATATATATGGTCGACATGAGATTATGATGAGTAAGTATCTCACTAAGTATATTAACAATGTGTGATAGACATAAGAAATGAGATTACTAAGTTAAGAAACTCGAAATGATATATATAACGATTATCGTTATGATAACTTCTACTAAATATATATGTATCATATTAAGATATTAATACACTATATTTAACATGCTAAAATGATATTTAAATATATCATTAAGTGTGTTAACAATGAACTATATATGTAAAAACAAGACTACTAACTCAAGAATTACGAAACAAGACTTATATGTAACGATTATCGTTGTAATGATATTTTAATGTATATATCATATTAAGAGATATTAATACATCATAATATCATGATAATATAATAATTTAACATCTCATTTAATATAATAAACATTGGGTTAACAACATTAATTGAGATCGTTAACTTAAATGTTTCAAAACAACACATACATGTAACGACTAACGAAGACTTAACGACTCCATTAGAATGTATATACATGTTGTGTTTTGATATGTATTCTTACACTTTTGAAAGACTTTAAGACATATATCAAATTACTTCTACTTAACAAAAATTCTTACAATTACATCCTCGTTCAGTTTCATCAACAATTCTACTCGTATGCACCCGTATTCGTACTCGTACAATACACAGCTTTTAGATGTATGTACTATTGGTATATACACTCCAATGATCAGCTCTTAGCAGCCCATGTAAGTTACCTAACACATGTGGGAACCATAATTTGGCAACTAGCATGAGATATCTCATAAAATTACAAAAATATTAGTAATCATTCATGACTTATTTACATGAAAACAAAATTACATATCCTTTATATCTAATCCATATACCAACGACCAAAAACACCTACAAACACTTTCATTATTCAATTTTCTTCATCCAATTGATCTCTCTTAAGTTCCATCTTCAAGTTCTAAGTGTTCTTCATAAATTTCATAAGTATAGTTTCATAAAAATCAAGAATACTTCCAAGTTTGCAAGTTTACTTCCAAGCTTTCTAATCCATTCCAAGTAATCATCTAAGATCAAGGAACCTTTGTTATTTATAGTAGGTTATCTTTATAATTCAAGGTAATATTAATTTTCAAACTTTGATTTAATTTCTACAACTATAACAATCTTATTTCGAGTGAAAATCTTACTTGAACTCTTTTTGTGTCATGATTCTGCTTCAAGAACTTTCAAGCCATCCAAGGATTCTTTGAAGCTAGATCCATTTTTCTCATTTCCAGTAGTTTTATCCAGAAAACTTGAGGTAGTAATGATGTTCATAACATCATTCAATTCATACATATAAAGCTATCTTATTCGAAGGTTTAAACTTGTAATCACTAGAACATAGTTTAGTTAATTCTAAACTTGTTCGCAAATAAAAGTTAATCCTTCTAACTTGACTTTTAAAATAAACTAAACACATGTTCTATATCTATATGATATGCTAACTTAATGATTTAAAACCTGAAAACAAGATGAACACCATAAAATCGGATATACGCCGTCGTAGTGAAACCGGGGGCTGTTTTGGTTTGAATAATTAAAAACTATGATAAACTTTGATTTAAAAGTTGTTCTTCTGGGAAAATAATTTTTCATATGAACATGAAACTATATCCAAAAATCTTGGTTAAACTCAAAGTTAAAGTTTGTTTTTCAAAATGGTCATCAAGATGTCGTTCTTTCGGCGAAAATGACTACCTCTTTAGTAATTGACATGTAACTTAAATTTACAACTATAAACCTATACATTTTATTTTTGTATTCTTAAATTATAGTTCAATATGAAACCATAGCAATTTTATTCACTCAAAACAGATTTAAAATGAAGAAGTTATGGGTAAAACAAGATTGGATATTTTTGATCTTTTTAGTTACGGGAAATGTTTAACAAATCTATAGAAATTATATCCCGAGCTAACTTATATTGTATTATACATGTATTCTAATATATTATGTAATCTTGGGATACCATAGACTCGTATGCAAATGTTTTGACATATCATATCGACCCATGTATATATATTATTTGGAACAACCATAGACACTCTATATGCAGTAATGTTGGAGTTAGCTATACAGGGTTGAGGTTGATTCCAAAAATATATATACTTTGAGTTGTGATTTAGCTTGAGACGTGTATACACTGGGTCGTGGATTGATTCAAGATAATATATATCGATTTATTTCTGTACATCTAACTGTGGACAACTAGTTGTAGGTTACTAACGAGGACAGCTGACTTAATACACTCAAATCTTTAAAACATAATAAAAATGGTTGTAATTATATTTTGATCATACTTTGATATATATGTACATATTTGTATAGGTTCGTGAATCGATCCGTGGCCAAGTCTTATTTTCGAGGAAGGAAATATCTGTGAAAGTGAGTTATAGTCTCACTTTTAAAATATAATATTTTTGAGATGAGAATACATGCAGGTTTTATAAATGATTTACAAAATAGACACAAGTACGTGAAACTACATTCTATGGTTGAATTATCGAAATCGAATATGCCCCTTTTTATTAAGTCTGGTAATCTAAGAATTAGGGAACAGACACCCTAATTTACGCGAATCCTAAAGATAGATCTATTGGGCCTAACAAACCCCATCCAAAGTACCGGATGCTTTAGTACTTTGAAATTTATATCATATCCGAAGGGTGTCCCGGAATGATGGGGATATTCTTATATATGCATCTTGTTAATGTCGGTTACCAGGTGTTCACCATATGAATGATTTTTATCTCTATGTATGGGATGTGTATTGAAATATGAAATCTTGTAGTCTATTGTTACGATTTGATATATATAGGTTAAACCTATAACTCACCAACATTTTTGTTGACGTTTAAAGCATGTTTATTCTCAGGTGAATACTAAGAGCTTCCGCTGTTGCATACTAAAATAAGGACAAGATTTGAAGTCCATGTTTGTATGATATTGTGTAAAAACTGCATTCAAGAAACATATGTCGATGTAATATATTTCTATTGTAAACCATTATGTAATGGTCGTGTGTAAACAGTATATTTTAGATTATCATTATTTGATAATCTACGTAATGTTTTTAAAACCTTTATTGATAAAATAAAGGTTATGGTTGTTTTAAAAATGAATACAGTCTTTGAAAAACGTCTCATATAGAGGTCAAAACCTCGCAACTAAATCAATTAATATGGAACGTTTATAATCAATATGAACGGGACATTTCAAGTCCTATGTCCGCGAGTACGAGTTAGTATCATTCTTTGACTTGCTGAGAAGGGAAGCGCGGATCCTGCTAAGGCGTTTTACACCTTAGCGTAGATAATCTTCTGATCTCTGCAGAACCTTTGTTTTTGAATAGTGCGAACTACGGATTTGTGTTCTCGTTCTCGCTCTTCTCTGTAGATGTGATTGTGAAGCGCCGTGATGAAGGCTTAAATTCACTCTTCTAATAGCTCTATATCATCATTTCCTTTTTGCAGGTAACGATCATACTCTCTATCAATAGCCTCAATTCGATCCTTTAATCGAGGCGTGAACTCTATAGTCGAACTGTGGATGGCTTCTAATATTTCCTCGAATTCATTGTTATTGTTGATGAATGAGATCATATCATCATGGTTCGATATGGCGGGAACTATGACAGGTACTGGAGAAGAGTTCCGCTCTTCTTGGATTGATGATCACGGAATAGAGCGAGTATCAACAAGAATGCTGTTATAGGGATATTTCTCCTCGTCGCTATCCTCCGTAACTTGATTTTTAGTATCTAAATAGTCGGGAATTTCTACTACTTTGGTATGCGAACGGGATTCTACAGTATCCTGAGGTTTGGCAACTCTACTGGCGGGATAAATTACAATATCTTGTAAATCGGATGGTTTTTTAGACTTCGTGTGAAGACGAATAACCATACTATTACTTTGATCTTCCACTTCTAGCATATACAGTACCTCTTTATTAGTTTAATTTAGTATTTTAATTACTGTTTTTAATAATTATGAAGTAACAAATACCAAAACACATAAACTTATAATAATATAACAATTAATCATGATTAAAATGTTCAATAATGATACCTGAGTCATACTTATTCATTACAAACCTTTAAAAAAAAGTGAGAGTAATAATATTGTGATTTGGTCTATCCCTGCACTTATAAATTACAAACTTGAAGACCTTAACCAAACAGCCTGCAAGGTCTAAAGAGCCGTTTCAGGTGGTGCGGTCATCTGATATTCCTACTGCTGGTGACAACGGGAAAGAAGATGCCCGGATGCGCATCAGCAATTGTCCATGTGGTCATTCCCAAACCAAAGTGACTTCGAATGTACAAGCCTTAAAACCTTAAAATCTCAAAAAATTTGTCTAGTGTAATGGCTAGACTTGTTTTCCCGTTCAAAAAAGCAAAATGGTTTTCAAAAGGTCTTTTTTTTCCTAAGGCCAAACGTTTTAGATGATTCCACCATCTTGAGGTTCTTGAAGTTTGAGTTTTATCATTTGGGCATTCTAAGAGTTTGTTGATGAGGAGATGGATGATGGAGAAATTTGAGTTTGGTTTGTGGTTATGAAGATGCTCTTATAATGGACTTCCCTAAGGAGATTGATACGTGAATGATTTGGAATAAAGGTCATGCTTATGTTGATATTTGAGATCTCGAATCCTTCTAGGAGCAAATTTTGAAGATGAATTGAGTCTTTGGTTGTGAATTTTGAAGAAAGTTAGTTTTAGGCTTAAATGTGATGGATTTGGAGATTTGTTCTTGAAGATTTGAGGTTTGTGCAAGTTTGAGGAAATTGTATGAGTTTGCTCGAGTTTGTTATTGTGTTGGCTTGAAGACCTTCCTAAATAGATGCAAAATTGATCTAGTCTTCAATGTCAAAGTCAAATTTGAAGAAATGGTAATGCGATGATTGTTTGTTGAAGAAAATGCCCAAGGTTCAAGTCCATTTGATGCTTTGAAGATTGGAAATTGCGTTGAGGTAAATCCTTACAATTTGGTCGAATTTACTTGAGTACAATTTGATAGATTGATTTGTGAAGAATTTTAAGCTTGAGCTTGCTAGTTGGGTAGTTTTTGTATTGCATTTAGAGTTTGTTGAGTTTGGCTTGCTTGAGGATAAGTAAGGTTTAAGTGTGGGGGATTTCATATTGCTCAAATCAACTATATTTTACCTTGCAATATCCTCTGGTTTTATTGGGATTATTTGGCTTAGTTGGTGAAATATTTATCGAAAGTTGGTTCAAGGCAAGTTCTATCTAGGAAATCATATTAGTGAAAAATTGACCGATATTTGGCCCTAAAAATGAACCAATGTGCAAAGACAGGGAAAAAGTGATGGAAGAAGAAAAATGTGGCGCATCATATTGTGAAATGCGGCACACCTAGTTACTTAGAGAAAAATGCGGCGCACCAGAATGTAAAATGCGGTGCACCGATAGTGTATTCTTGACCCTCTTGTCGGTGCACCGATAGTGTATTCTTGACCCTATTGTCAACAGTGAATTTGGCCTTTGAGTAAATACAGTGCACCTTTGAACAACGTAATGCGGCTCACCTTAGAACAACATAATGCGGCGCACCTTTAAGTAAATGCGGCGCACCACATCACGTTAGACTAAATGCGGCGTATCTATAAGTAGATTCGGCACATTGCCGCAGAAATGGGTCCAGATTCTGACAGCTATAAAAAGGAAAGAGATAGGGTTTGTTGGGGAAGCTGCAGTTTTTATCATGAATTTCACCCAAAATCTAACGAAATCATCATCCATTCAATATCAAGGGAGAATTAGAGTGCTAGCTCAAGGATTTAGTTAGATCTTCATCTTCTTCATCATTTCTAGTTCATTTCATATGGTACAATTCTTATATAAGTTGTAATCATGATTATTATTATTTTTATTAGCTTTGATCTTGTTTGTTTAGCCATGCGTGGTTAATTTACTTATGTGTTCACTTGATTATGAAGCTTGTTGATTAAATTTGCCCTAATTATTGGAATATTGATGTTTGAGCTATAAAAATGAGATATTATTGTTGAGCTTGATTGCAAATCCATTGCTATGGTTGATTTGAGCTAAAATTTGATTATACAAATTGTTGAATAAACTAAGTTATTTTTTTTTGGGATTCAATTTGTACTTCAACACTATTTAGTGATCCAGACAATTGAAAGAGGGATTCCAAGTGATTGGGTTCTTAATTTAATTGGTTTTCAAAGGGGCTTGAGTTAAAATAGTGGTGACTAGTCGTTTCAACTGATTGTTATGATTAAGGATTCTACGTGAGTTCAATCCAAAGTTAAGTCTTAACGATTTTCTCTACATAACTTGATTTTGTTTATGTGAATTTACAAGTTCAATTGATTACGGTTTAGTGGTGACGCTAAACTATTAATAGCTTAACATTATTCTCTCTGTTGTTGTTCTCACTAGTTTATTTTCGTTACATGATTAGTTTAATTCAAATCATATCAAGCCCCCCCCCCCCTCCCTCCTTCCAAACTTAGGATAATTATAAGTCTTCGAATATCTAATTAAACACGCTCTCTTGGGAAGAACTTTGCTTGAATACTTGCTAATATGATGATCGAGTTGATATTTCTCGTGCTTGTTTATCTATTTGGTTGAGTCATTTTGCATCGTTTTTATAGAGTTTTGACAAACACATCAAGTACGCTGAAACACAACGGTTTTGTAAGCTACAACACTGCTATGCATAACTCTGAAAATACTCTCTAGGACCGACAATGTACATTTTGCGATAACATGGTGATAAGGCTAAAAAGGAACATATATTTCATAGCATTATTCCCCAAGAAAGACAAGATTTTAGTTGCAATTGTTCCATTTTCAAGTAATATTCGTTTATATTTAATAAGTGCGAAGACAAAAGGCAAAAACAACGAATTGAAGACGCAAAGGTCCAAAAAGCTAAAAAGTACAAGATACAATAAAAAAGGTTCAAATTATTGATGAGGAACGTCTAAAAACGACAAGAGTACAAGTTACAAAACGCAAAGTACACGATATAAAATTGTGCGAAAGGACGTTCGAAAATCCGGAACCGACACATGAACCAACTTTCAACGCTCAACGCAACGGATCTGAAAGTACAAGTCAACTATGCACAAGAATATAATATAATATTTAAATAATTCATAATAAGAATAATATTAAATATTAAAAAGTTGTTAATTGAGCATAGTTCAGGGGTCATAAGTGAAAATTTCAATTTATCATTTGCCGATAAAAGGCCATCTAAATCGATGATTTAGATACACCTTTTCAATTCTCTTTCTTTGTAACATATATATTTATAATATTAATTTTAATTTTAAGTTTAATAATAATTTTGGGGTAGTGTAACAAATGTTTAACGGGTTTTAAGTCGGAACTCAGTCCGTGTAACGCTACGCTATAAATAATCATTGTAAGTTATGTTCTTCCTTTTTAAATTAATGTCTCGTAACTAAGTTATTATTATGCTTATTTGAGCCGAAGTAATCGTGATGTTAGGCTAAAATATTAAGATGGGGTTATTGAACTTTGGACCATAATTAAGGTTTGGGCAAAAGACCGACACTTGTGGAAATTGGACTATTGACTATTAATAGATGGGGGGTATTGTCTAATTGAGTGACAACTCATTGGAGTCTGTCGAACCTATCTTCAAATTAATTAACCTAATAATTAATAATGATTATGGTTGTCCTATTTAGTGACGTTCATATGGAATCTGTTATAATCATTTAATTAATCAATTGGGTTGGGTAATTGATTATTCATTCTGATCAAGTGGATGAATTAATATTCATAAACTAATTAAAACAGGGGTGGATTACATACAGTGATAACTGGTGTAATTGTTGACAGAAGTGATAACTGCGTCACAGTTTAAATCCTTAATCAGTTGGAATATTTGACTTCGGGTATAAGGGTAATTTGACGAGGATACTCGCACTTTATATTTATGACCGATGGACTATTATGGACAAAAACCAGATAGACGTATCAAATAAACCAGGACAAAGGACAATTAACCCATGGTAATAAATTAAAATCAACACGTCAAACATCATGATTACGGAAGTTTAAATAAGCATAATTCTTTTATTGTATTTCTCATCGTATCTTTATTTACTGTCATTTTATTACTCGCAATTTTATTTACTGTCATTTTATTTATTGTCATTATTTTACGCACTTTAATTATCGTCATTTATCTTTGCGCTTAAAATATAGAATCGACAAACCGGTCACTAAACGGTAAAAACCCCCTTTTATAATAATAATAATACTACTTATATTTATATATTTTTGTAAAAATATAGTTTTATAAAAATATAGCGTTAAACTTCACGAGCTCCCTGTGGAACGAACCGGACTTACTAAAAACTACACTACTCTACGATTAGGTACACTGCCTATAAGTGTTGTAGCAAGGTTTAGGTATATCCATCCGTAAAATAATTAAAACTTGTGTAATATTTTGTAGTATTTCGTAGTAAAATTAATACTATTTCGTACCCTCACGCTACAACATCAAGTTTTTGGCGCCGCTGCCGGGGAGCGCTAAAACGCTATATTTTTAATTATAATAATATTGAAATAAAATATAATAATATAATAATATTGAAATAGAATATAATAATATAATAATATTGAAATAGAATATAATAATATAATAATATTTTAGAATCAAAATTTGATACGTAAAATTTTAAAAAGTCGTATTTATTAAATACTTCAGGGGTATATTATGTAACTTGTAATTAATAATTTCTATCATATCGCTTTCATGTGAATAGTAAATTAATTAATTTCTTTTCATTTACTATTCATGAATAGTAAATGAATTAAAAAAAAAAGTTTTGAAAAAAAATAATAATTATAAAAAAATTATTAATTTGTAAAAAAAAATCGTTTTAAAAAAAAAAAACGTAAAAAAAAAAACCTAAAAAAAAAAAAAACCTAAAAAAAAAAAAAATTATTAAAAAAAATATATATTTTTTTAAGATTTTGTCTATAAAAAAAAATTTTTTTTTTTAGTTTTATTACCTTTAGATTTTTAGACTATAGTCGCAACTTTTAGTATTAAGTTTAGTTTTGCCATAGTTATTTTTACTTCTAGAATTTTTAGGCTTTGCCGTAAAATCCCTTAAGTGCTTATTCCTTAGACTAAGTTTTAGGTGCTTTAGAATTTTACGACGCCGTATTTCGCACTACTTTCTTATTTTTATTTTTCGACGCCTATTTTTCGACCTTTTTATTTTTCGACACTTTTCGACGCGCAATCTTTTTCTCTCTTATTTCTCGCCATTCTAGTTTTTAGGACTTAGAATTTTTTCTACTTCTTCTCTAAATTTCTTAAAATTACGAAAATTTATTTTAAGTAGTTAAATTGATAGACATCAAAATTTTCTGGTTCGTAGTAATAGTTGGATTTGTACGTGGACCGGGTTATTGGAGCCAAACAGTACTCAATTATATTGAGACCAAACGAATCCTGCCCCTCTGCTGCATCTTTTGGCTATTCGAAACGTGGGCAAAATCAGAAAAGTCTATTAATTGGATAACTTATTATAATTTTTCTTTCCTTTTTAAAAACTAATAGGATATTCAGTGAATGCACCGAGCAAGACGTTCGCCGCCGGTCATACGTTCACCACCTGTAACTCGATCAAGACATCTAGCAAATATTGTCGCCGTTGATTTTTCTTTAGAATTGTCATCTAGTCGAACAAGAACTCCAACTCAAATTTCCGATAATCCATCTTTTGAACCCGACTTCACAATTAAGAACCCGGAGCATATTCAAGGACAATTCCAAGATCTTGAACCACTAATTATTCCTCCTGAGCCACAAACCATTAAATCAGAATCCTCTAGTGATTCGTATTCAACAAATTCAATTATGGAAGTAACGGAACCTCTAAGTATGGAAGATCGAATGAGAGCCACACGCACGGGCCAAGGTCACGCCATTATTAAGCCAGAAGTTAATGCGCCAGATTATGAAATCAAAGGACAAATTCTACACATGGTAACTAACCAATGCCAATTCAGTGGTGCACCGAATGAAGATCCTAACGAACACCTTCGTACGTTTAAAAGAATTTGTACACTATTCAAAATCCGAGAAGTGGAAGATGAGCAGATCTATCTCATGTTGTTTCCCTGGACTTTAAAGGGAGAAGCCAAAGATTGGTTAGAATCGTTACCTGAAGGGGCGATTGATACATGGGATGTTTTAGTAGAAAAATTTCTTAAACAATTCTTTCCGGCATCTAAAGCCGTGAGACTTCAAGGAGAAATTGTTACGTTCGCGCAAAAGCCAAATGAAACATTATATGAGGCGTGGACAAGATTCGGAAGGATGTTGAGAGGATGTCCTCAACACGGTTTAGACACTTACCAAATAGTACAAATATTCTACCAAGGTGTCAACGTTGCTACACAAAAAGACATCGACATAACAGCCGGTGGTTCCATTATGAAGAAAACCGCAACTGAAGCTTACAAAATTATTGATAACACAGCCTCCCACTCACATGAGTGGCACCAAGAAAAAGATATCTTTCGATCATCTAAAGCAGCTAGAGCTGATTCTAGCCATGACTTTGATTCCGTTTCCGCAAAAATAGATGCTTTCTAAAGACGAATGGAAAAGATGAATAAAGATATTCACGCAATACGAATCAGTTGTGAGCAATGCGGTGGACCACACTTATTGAAAGATTGTCACATTGAACCAACCATGGAACAACGAGAGAATGTTTTCTATATGAACCAAAGGCCGGGAAATAATTATCAAAATAATTATCAACCGCCAAAGCTAAACTTCAATCGAAATCAAAACATTCTTTACAATCCAAAAGGACCCGAAAATAACTGGTATAACCAACAAGGTCCGAATAACCAACCAACTCAAAACAACACTTTCAATCAACAAAGACCTGGCTTATATAAACCACAACAACAAACCGAAGAGAAAAAGTCAAATATGGAAGACGTGGTATTCAAGCTAGTTGAATCTCAAACACAATTTATTGAAACTCAAACCCAAACGAACGAGAGGTTTGATCAGTCATTAAGAACTCAACAAGCTTCCATTTTGAATCTAGAAAAACACGTAGATACTCTTGCTAGCATGATGAGTGAGAGGGAACAAGGAAAGCTACCGAGTAATACTGAAGTAAATCCTCGGAAAGAGAATGTTAATATGGTGTCAACAAATTCTGAAAAACCAGCTCCAGAAGATGGGAAGGTTTTAGATGTGAGTAACAATGAAGAAGTTACATCACCACCACCACCCGAGTATGTAAAGCCAGTGGTGACACCATACAAACCACCCATCCCGTTTCCAAGAAAAGGAGTTGAGTATGAGCAAGTAATAAGTAATAAAGATTGTGATACTTCTGGAAAGAAGAAGAAGAAAAAGAATAAGAAAGTACAAGAAACAAAAGCCGTAGAAGTAAACCCGGTGAATACAGTTCCACCAAAACCTCCACCTAGGGTAGGTGATCCGGGTAAATTTATTGTTCCTTGTCTACTTAGTGATTGTGTCATGTATGATGCACTAGCAGATTTAGGTGCAAGTGTGAGTGTTATGTCTCTTTCATTATATAAGAGATTAGGGGTAGGTGAGTTAAGTCCAACGGATATGAGTGTTCGACTCTTTGATCAAACCATTAAGCACCTAGTTGGAATTGCTGATAACCTACCCATTCAAGTAGGTAATTTAACCTTTCTAGTCGAATTCATTGTCATTGACAAAGAAGAGGACCCAAACATTCCTCTAATTTTAGGTCGACCATTCTTTGTGTCCACCGGGGCGTTATTTGATGTAGGAAATGGAAGAATGACACTTAAAAGTGGTGACAAATCTATCACCTTTATGATTCGAAAGTCTAAATCTCCACCAACCAAGACCGTTGAACCAGAAAAAACGATTGGTAAGAAGCATGTTGTTTTACCAACTCCAACGGTAGTGCTTAATAATAATAAAACGCCTAAGTGTGGGGAAAATGAAGTAACACCTAATGATGACATGATAACAAAGAACCCCGTTATTGATACGAAATTAAATGACCCCGTTATTAACAGTTCAATGAAGAAACGTTTTAAACGGGCTATTGATGCTAGAAGTAAGGGGAACTTTAAGTTATGTAACCGGTTAGTATCCAATCTGTCACCTAAAGAAAAGGCGAAACTAGTTGAAATTGTAGATATTACTGGAGAAGCTAGTCAATGGCTTAAAGAAAAAGTCACAGATATGCAAGTTGATTATGGACCAAGAGAAATTGAAGATGAAGTTAATCACAATTACGACACCACAGCTACCTAAGTGTGGGGAGATTCAAATGTTCTAAAAGAAAATGTTATTTAGAATTAGTTGTTCTGTTCTCGTGTAGTTCCGAGAATGGAATCCGATTGGTCTTTTCCGCTAGCAGACACTAAAGAACTAGTTTTCTCCCTCCATTCTGAATTTTTGCTTTGTAGGTTTTATATGAAATTAATATGCTTTTTAAATTTAAGTTTTGTGTGTTTTTAAAAGCAAAATTTACTTTATTTCATTAAGTTGAAAAAAAAAATGATTTATAAAATTCGTCGTAAGTTGAAGACTAGGTCATAGAGCCGAAATTGCTTTACCCGAGGACGGGGCGATAAATTTTGTTATCATTATTTTTAATTTTATTGATCTAAAGTATGCTAAAAAGATTTTAGATTTTATACATTTTTGAACGTGGGGTTATATACCAAACTTCAAAAATATGTATATATATGTTTGTGTTCTATGTTATGTACAAAATAGGGTAAAACATCGCACTTTCAAAGACTGTCATTAAGTTCAGCAAAAGGTACTAATTTTGACGACAAGACACAAAACAACAAATGTGATATAACAAATGAAGGAATGAACGATGAGGCGCCATCAATCATTCAACGAGCTTTGTAATTACAAATTCGGTATTTTTAATCACTTTTCTACACTAATCACCCTCATGAATTTATAATTATAGTCTGATTTCATGCAAATGAGGGCATTGCATGATCTCAAGTGTGGGGAAGGGTTATAAATTCTCTCGGGTTTATACTTGGTTTATTTGCCAAATTTTGTGAAAATTTGAAAAAATTTCAATTAAATGAAGTCAAAATCATGTTTATACATATTTATGAACGATGAAAACTAGGTGTTAATGCCGAAATTATCGTTACCTCGAAAAGGACATAAATTGAGAAACAACCAAAATGTTAGAATTCATTTAAGAATGGAATAGAGGAGAAAAAGGCAAAGAAAAACATAAATAAAAGCCAAGTGTGTGAAAACTCTACCAAGTTATTCAAAATATATCACATATTTTTGTACAAACAATTGAAAATACTTTTGTTTTGGACGATAATCAACTGTTTTACCCGATGAAAGAAAAGAAGAGATGGATCTACACGATGAATCAATTCCATCATTAGAAGGAAGTAAAGTCTTCCGAAAAAGACACGCGCTTCTTGATTTAGGTCAAGAAGTTGTCGTCCAGACCAGCTGTAGGTTGACGAAAAATCTAGAAAAGTCATCTCTAAAATCAGCAGGAAATCCATGGACCTCAGCATCAAACAGGGTCGCCAAGTGGTCAGATTTATCCTAACCATGAGAAGGATTTATCTCGTACAATGGGGGGGCACCGTGCAAATTAGCTTGATAAGACTAATGAATCAGATCCCCAGAAAGGATAATCTCCTTAAAAGATTAAAAATCAGCTTTTAAGACCGATATTACTCAATCCTTGAGATTGACCTTAAAGATTGAGAATTCAAACTCATGGAATTCAATGATATCTAAACTCGGGCTTGAACGAGAAAATATTTTGATCAAAAATACAAACCGATTTGTTTTCTAAAAACCCATTTTCAATGCGTTCATTACCATTGAACGTAAAATCCTAGGAATTCACCTGGAATTCATTAGGTCACCTGAACCAAATCGGGTGTCAACCGTAAGAACGGTGGTTGCATAGCATGGTCGGAGACAGGACCTTGTGCCAGACCGAAAAATTATAGGATGATCTTTACTATTGCTCATACCAAGGATAGTACTAGCATCCAACACGTTAAAAAGACCATAAACAAATGCATGTCATTAAACATTGCCTTAACAGTTTCTTGTTCATCGCTTTCCTTTACAACCGGACGGTAGTTTGCCGAAAGGTAATATACAGAACAAGTAAACTGGATGTGTGCTTTCCGATACAGGGATAGCAGTGGATTACACGAGCCTAAAAGTTTTTAGCCAAAATATTGATCCACAAATATATTTTGCAACACCGATGGTGGATCAAATCAGAAAACTTGTCTAGGGTAAAATCTAGCTTGAATTTTCAAAAGTTCAAATGTTTTCATAAAGATCCAATTTCCTTAAGGATCTACATTTTTATAGTCATGTGGGACTTCAAACCGCCTTTCAAATGTGCACTTTGCTTTAGAAACCGAAAGTAAATCGGCTATTTGATTGCAAGTGTCGTTGACCTAAACCCGAGGCAACTGTGGATGGCACACCCACCTTTAACCATGGTTCTATCGTTACTATCATTGTTTATAACACCGTATCAAAATCACTGATGTATAAAGTGTGAAGAATAAAGAAGTGATTCTAGTATGTCTTTATTTCAAGACTGTATTGCTTGAGGACAAGCAACGCTCAAGGGTGGGGATATTGATAAGGCTAAAAAGGAACATATATTTTATAGCATTATTCCCCAAGAAAGACAAGATTTTAGTTGCAATTGTTCCATTTTCAAGTAATATTCGTTTATATTTAATAAGTGCGAAGACAAAAGGCAAAAACAACGAATTGAAGACGCAAAGGTCCAAAAAGCTAAAAAGTACAAGATACAATAAAAAAGGTTCAAATTATTGATGAGGAACGTCTAAAAACGACAAGAGTACAAGTTACAAAACGCAAAGTACACGATATAAAATTGTGCGAAAGGACGTTCGAAAATCCGGAACCGACACATGAACCAACTTTCAACGCTCAACGCAACGGATCTGAAAGTACAAGTCAACTATGCACAAGAATATAATATAATATTTAAATAATTCATAATAAGAATAATATTAAATATTAAAAAGTTGTTAATTGAGCATAGTTCAGGGGTCATAAGTGAAAATTTTAATTTATCATTTGCCTATAAAAGGCCATCTAAATCGATGATTTAGATACACCTTTTCAATTCTCTTTCTTTGTAACATATATATTTATAATATTAATTTTAATTTTAAGTTTAATAATAATTTTGGGGTAGTGTAACAAATGTTTAACAGGTTTTAAGTCGGAACTCTGTCCGTGTAACGCTACGCTATAAATAATCATTGTAAGTTATGTTCTTCCTTTTTAAATTAATGTCTCGTAACTAAGTTATTATTATGCTTATTTGAGCCGAAGTAATCGTGATGTTAGGCTAAAATATTAAGATGGGGTTATTGAACTTTGGACCATAATTAAGGTTTGGGCAAAAGACCGACACTTGTGGAAATTGGACTATTGACTATTAATAGATGGGGGGTATTGTCTAATTGAGTGACAACTCATTGGAGTCTGTCGAACCTATCTTCAAATTAATTAACCTAATAATTAATAATGATTATGGTTGTCCTATTTAGTGACGTTCATATGGAATCTGTTATAATCATTTAATTAATCAATTGGGTTGGGTAATTGATTATTCATTCTGATCAAGTGGATGAATTAATATTCATAAACTAATTAAAACAGGGGTGGATTACATACAGTGATAACTGGTGTAATTGTTGACAGAAGTGATAACTGCGTCACAGTTTAAATCCTTAATCAGTTGGAATATTTGACTTCGGGTATAAGGGTAATTTGACGAGGATACTCGCACTTTATATTTATGACCGATGGACTATTATGGACAAAAACCAGATAGACGTATCAAATAAACCAGGACAAAGGACAATTAACCCATGGTAATAAATTAAAATCAACACGTCAAACATCATGATTACGGAAGTTTAAATAAGCATAATTCTTTTATTGTATTTCTCATCGTATCTTTATTTACTGTCATTTTATTACTCGCAATTTTATTTACTGTCATTTTATTTATTGTCATTATTTTACGCACTTTAATTATCGTCATTTATCTTTGCGCTTAAAATATAGAATCGACAAACCGGTCACTAAACGGTAAAAACCCCCTTTTATAATAATAATAATACTACTTATATTTATATATTTTTGTAAAAATATAGTTTTATAAAAATATAGCGTTAAACTTCACGAGCTCCCTGTGGAACGAACCGGACTTACTAAAAACTACACTACTCTACGATTAGGTACACTGCCTATAAGTGTTGTAGCAAGGTTTAGGTATATCCATCCGTAAAATAATTAAAACTTGTGTAATATTTTGTAGTATTTCGTAGTAAAATTAATACTATTTCGTACCCTCACGCTACAACATCTCATGGTTTGAGCATTACACTAAGCTCAAGGATTCTTTAGTAATTAAAAACTAGTTGTTTAAAAGTCATAAATGAATAGATGTTAGTATAACCAGACGTACTCATAGAATTTTAAGTTTACCTTGGTGTTCAAAGGTACTTTTCTTTAAATAGAACCTAACATACTAATTGTCAACGAAAGCATGGTGACACATTATGTCTCTAAAATCAGGGATAATCTCATGTACCTTCATTATACATAAGAAATTATAGATGTTGTGGAATGTTAATATGCCACTTGTTCGGTCAGCTCATAAGAGCTTTCTACACTGTCATGTAGCTATAATGGTGGACGTCGGGGTTGAGGGCATTGTTTTCGGTTCATAATCAACAAGCCTAACGTAACTACCAGCGACATATCATTTATGTGATATGGGCGTCTAGGTATAGCAAAACGAGTTTGAGATTGTTAATGAGCCGATATTTCATAACCCCACTTAGTAACTAACGAAATCATAATACGCACTTGTTTTAGCATTATTTGAAATATAAAGTTTATCTTTACCACTTTATTTATTTATCTGTTTATTTAGAAAATTAGAAAACCCCAAAACTAAACTACTCCTTATTTAGAAACCCTACTAAGATAAGATCAGTTTGCTACATGATATTGCTCAAATCACACATGTTTTCTATTGCAATATCAGTTCCTTTTCAGTTAGTTCTTGCACATTATTAAAGATATTTATGAAGATTAACGCCTTTTATTATAAGGTGTTGGTTGGGTTCATTTTGGTGACTTTTTTGTATTTTGAAGCTTAAAAGTCGATAATATTGGTCCCGGTTCGAGTCGGGTGTTAAAATAAAAGTTCAAGACTTTTTACAGGCCAAAATGAGTTTTCAGAGGTTCACTTTCGTGAAATTTTAAGTCTCATTCGCAAACCTCTAGTCAAGCATGGAGTCCAGTCACGAAAATAGAAAATCAAGACCGTGAACGCCCAGTTTTAAGAGGTTTGCGACCGTGAACCATGAGCCTACATAAAACTCACGATCGCGAAAGGGGTCTGGGCGGGCCTGGTTGTTTAAATTCGTTTTTTAGGTCATTATTTGAGATCATCTTTTGTGTAGCCGATTTTGGAGCTTCAAATAGGTGATTTTTGGGGAATTCCAAGATCATCTAAACACCTTAATCATTCCGGTAACGAGCTTTGATTTCTACATCATTCAAGAACACAATTTCCATTAGGTTGATTTCTTTATTACTCATGAATTTCTTCTATCAATTTTGGTTTCAATGTAACTTCAAATATGATTTCTTCTATCAATTCTTTTATTTAAATACAATCATATTAAAATTTAGATTGGGTGATTTTTTTTGTTCAATACTAACTAAATGTTTAAGAGGTATAATATAATGAATTTTTTTACTGCATATATTTGTGTGTATGGTTTAATGGTGAATCTAACCAAATAAACGATTTTAATTTGGCTGGATTGATTTGGTTTTCATATATTTGGTTTGGATATTGGTACTTTAAATTATTTTGAAAAACCGATTTATCCAAACCGATTACACCGATTAAACCATAACCCGGCCGAACGTACACCCCTAATTTATGTTCATCTAGACTAAATACATGTGTTGGATATAATTTTATGATTAACTATTGCATGTTTGATGATTATTAGCTTGAACAATTTAATTCTTGTTGGAACTTATTGATTTTTGTGATTGATGATTATCGTTGTTTAATTGAATGAGAACTCATTGAAGTCTATCATAATTGTTCATAAAGATTAAAGCTTTATGTTGATTAATTGTTGTAGTTGTCCAGTTTAGTGACGTTTACTGGAGTCTGTCACAATTGATTGATTGATTGAACTGTTTCAAACACTTGTGCATTAACTGGAGACAACATTGAATTGCTTAGATTGACTAGTTGATACAGGGGTTGATCATACACAATGAGAGTTGGTGTGGTTGTTGACTACACGGAACTTTGTGTCGCATGTTAGGTCTAATAGTCAGTCAGTTTTATTAGCCACAGTCTAAAGGTCTACAGTGACAGAGAACACTACACTTGTGTAATCTGGAGTGTTATGTTTACTCAAGGGAATTCTTGGTGAACTTGTTAGTTAATTTGCAATTGTGTGACAATTGATCAGGGCTCAATCCTAAACATCCAACACTAGTGAATAAAGTCTAGGTAGACATGTCTTTTATTTATCTGTTTGAATCTATTTTTAAAATGTTTTATTAAATTAAAACACCAAAAATATTGTTTTTAAGTTGTAATCTTCTTGATTCGGCTAATCGTTAAATAGCCAAAACATTTATTCGTACTTTCCTTTATTTTCATTTTCTTTTAGTTAAATTACATTTAGTAGTATAAAATTTTGAATTGTGTTAAACTGTCCTTGGAACGATCTTGGATTTTACCATAATCTATACTACTACACGATCGGGTACACTGCCCGTAAGTGTGTAGTATTCTTTTAACCGCTATTTTTCTTATATAAAAAATAGACGCGATTTTATACATCACTACAGTAAATAGTTTTTTTGTTGTTGTCTTCTTAAACGAAGGACCCTATGTCATACTTTCCTTACTCACCCATACCCATAGGATGGAGTAGTATATTTAGGTAGCTCTATTATAAATTTAAAACCTTTAGTCTCTTGTGTTGTCCTTGATTGACGATTAGCGGCTTGACGATACTACACTAAAATAAACCTTCCATTTAGGCCATATCAAACATCATAGACTGAGTTTTCAAGTTCCCGAACTAGTATCGAGCACAAAGTGCACGAAAGACTTCTAGAAACATAATTGCAACACCATTATCCGTTGAATGGGATAATAAGTTTAGATCACCAACACGTTCACCGGGACCAAAACTATCTAAATGATCTCAAAGAGTTTCAAAAAATAAGGACCACACGTCAGTTGTCTTGCCTTCACCAATACCATATGCTAAAGTATTAGTTCACAGTATTTGATCTATGAACACCAGACTCTCAATTGAATAATAAATATGAATTATAAGAACAATAATTGAGAGAACACGATATGAAGATATATGAATGATAATATTAATCGTGCAAAAGATGCATTACAAGGCTAAACCGTAGCCTCTATTTATACAGTTTTAAAACCAAATCTGAAGATTTGGTTTCCTAAACAACTTCACTAATAATAAGGAAAAGATAAACTCTAAACTTAACAAATATTCAAATCACTTCAAAAGTTTATCTTCTGGAGATAAGACAGAATCAAAACGTATCTTCTAAATATTTAAACATATCTCCAAAATCCTCCTTATCTTAGCCACCAAGAAAACCAAAACGTTGACTTCACCAAACATCAGAGTCTGCAACTTCAGACTCTTCAACTTCAGACTCTAAAAACCTGCAAAATGTTTTTGACTCATCAGATTATTTTTCCAACAATCTCCCCCTATCTGATGATGTCAAAACCACCTGTTCATCTACTTGTTCAATTCTGCAAACTCTCTTTCAATCAACCTGCACTTGCTCTTCATAAACTTAATTTTCTTCAACATGAAAAGCTTACTATACAAGTGATTCACCAATTTAACTCTGAAAGGATAAGTCTGCTCTGTCACACATCTAGTCAACAAACCAATCAATAGCTCAATACCAGCTCCTTCAAACTGATCAACTCTCATCATCATCCTTTGATTTCCATTTGTTTTGAACATTAAGGCATCTAAATAGTCAATATACCTTTCATCAACAAATTCTAAATGCTCTGGAACAGCATACCTTTCTACATGACCCTTAACTCTCCTCTCCTTCATCTCTTGATCAAACATCCCACAAAATATCTCATAATCCTTGAAACTTATAAACCCTTCTTCAAATACTAAGTGTACCAAACTAGATACCCTCTTCAACACTTCTTGCACTATAGCTTGATCATCTACACACTCCTGGATACACACAGCTAACCCTTTTCATTCACAGAACCCTAAACGAACAATTTGGTTCAACTTAACTCTTAACCTCCTATCAGATAAGTGTGTCATAGTTAACAACAAAGTTATACCTTCAAGCTCTGATTTATCAATTTCAACCTTGACCACATCACCTTCATACCTTCTGAATTTAAATCTTTTGTTCATCTGGGCCCTTAATTTATCTTGCATAGCAGCAACAACAATAGCATTCTCCTGATCATTACCAACACCACATGTTTGAACATGACTAGCAACCACATGAGTATCAACCATTTGAGTATCATCACCAATAATCACTTGAGTTTCAACTCTATCAGCATCCTCCCCCTGAATCTGTTGCTCCCCCTCAACCTGAGATCTCTTTGATGACTCCCCCTCAATGCTTTCACCATCTAACCTTTTCCTTTTCTCCCCCTTTTTGACATCATCCACAGAGAGAGTAGACAAAAACTTCCAAATCTCAGCTTGTTGTTCTTGGAGTGACTTAACATCAGAAGCAAAACCTGTAAAACATTGCTTGATTTCATCAACACCTTCCAACTTCTTTTCTAAAGCATTCAATCTATCACTAATATCTGTTACACCCACTGCATCACTAGAACCACCCAAACCCTGTATATCCCCTACCATCCTCCTGACCTCCATCAACTCATGCTTAGAAACAAAATTATTATTCAAGTGGAGATTAATTTTATCAAATTGAGACTGCACACCCAAAAGCTTGTCATCAAACTTCTTAGCCAAAGTAGTCAAAGCGTGGTTCAGACCAACCACATTGACTGATGCCTCAGTCTAGGAAGAGTTACCAATGGTTAGGGGTAAGGTTTGCATGTCCTCACAACCTTCCTGTTGATAAGTAGGGCGATCCCTGGACATAGAAGGGTTTGAGACCTGTATTTCATCCTGTGACATGGATGAAACATTGGCATCCTGTGCAAGTAAGTGTAAGGATGGAACATCTGGAGGTAGAAGTGGCAGACTTGTGTCTGGTGTAATTGTAGGCTTGGCTATTGTAACTGGGTTCTGAATTTGGTTGCTTGAGTCCATGATTGGGACTTCTGTAGTTAAGTTAACTGAGGGGGTTTTCTCAGCAACTGTAATATGGGAATCTAAGCTCACTAACCTAACATGTTTAGGTTGGGTCAAAGTACTCCCCTCACCAACCTCTAGCAGAGGTGATGGAGTTGTACTAGTAGCACCTTGCCTAATAGATTGTTGATGTGAATCCATGAGTGCTAAATCAACTAGGTTTTCAAGTATGGAGACATTCTCAATATGAGCTGGTGAGCTCACAAGGTTGGTTGTTTGGAGATCTTGTTCATTAGCAGTGGGAGAAGGTGGGTTAGAAATAAGTCGGTGTTCCTCATTCATACCTTCAGCCTGCTCAAATTGTTGAACAACATGGGGTGGAGTGACTGGGGGGTAGAATCTGATTGCTCAGACTCTATGATTAGTTGATCATTGTTGTGATCTCCTACAGACCCTAATTGCTCAGACCCTGAAGGAGATGCCCCTGCAGATCCTGATTGCTCAGGAGCTATAGGTTGATCAGCTTGACCAATGTTGACCCATTGCATCATTGCTGGAATGAGAGCAACTTCATTATCATTGTTGATATGGCTATGAAACATTCTTGAACTGCATTCAGGAAAAGCTGTATACTCATACACTCTTAACACCTTTAGACCATCATACAAATCTGGATGCATAGCTTGTTCAATCATTAGACTCAAAAGCCTTATAAAAGGAACATTATGATCCCTAGGTGTTTTCTCAGGAAGAACCAACAACTCATTAAAATACAAGCGAGCGAAATCAATGTTTCTTCCTGTCACTATGGCATGAAACAAATAAGCTTCAAAATCATTGATCTCTGTCAAGCTCCCACACTTAAAACTCAAGCTCCTAATAACATTTGATAACACAAACATCCACCTTGGTGTAAACATACTAGTCTTAACAGATGAGTCAGTCAAAGGTTGACCAACTAAATTAAAACACAACCTTGCAGCAGACTTGGAAACTGTTCTAACAAAATCATCACGCATAGGTAGATTCAAAGCTAATCGTAAATGATTCTCAGTAAGAACTAAAGTATTGTTACCATTGCGATATGTGCCAGTGATTGTTCGTGCCTCCCTGTTTCCAACACAAGTGTACCAAAATTCTGCAAGCAACTCTGGAAACATAGTTGTCGTTTTAAAGAAAGCATCCTTTAGAGGATGATTGTGCATAAACTGAATCAACTCTTCATAGCCTTCGTTAGCAAAATTCTCTGGAATCGAATCACATGCAACTCTGTTATTAGCTGAAACCATAACATCCTTGTTCCCTTTGACCTCTGTAGCACGAACCATGTTAGCAGTAGGAACTAGAACGAATGGAATGTACTTTGATCTTGCCATTTAGCTTCGTGAATAAGAAAACTCTGAAAAACTGAGGGAATTTTGAAGATGATGATCGAAAGAGGGATTAGGATTTGAATAAAAATCGATTTGAAGAGGAGGAGGGATATTTATATCCTGACAAAATTTCAAAAAGTTACTTTTAACCCTCAAAAGAAATTACCGTATACCCCCTTGTAAAAGAACCCTTTTTACTAAAGAAAAGAAAAATTTTAAGAAAAAAAATAAGGAAACAAATATACACCAAAAATACACCAGGAGAGAAAATCTTTCCAGACCCTGAATAATTTGTTGTTACCCAGACTCTGAAAATAAAGTAATCCAGACTCTAAACTTTTTTTTTTTTATAACAACAATTTAAAGAGTATCTTCACTTGACAACATTTCAACAGATGGATTTAACATCCCAAGTTGTTCAAGAAGATAAAAATGCCTTTCTTCAGGAAGTGCTTTAGTAAAAATATCTGCTAGTTGATCTTTAGTACCAATATGCTTCAAGACCACTTTGCCCTTCTCAACACAATCTCTTATAAAATGATGTCTGATCTCTATATGCTTGGTTCTGGAGTGAAACACTGGATTCTCAGTAATAGCAATTGCACTTTCATTATCACACATTATTGGAGTTTTGGTTAATGTTAACCTAAAATCCAAAAGTTGATGTTGCATCCAAAGTAATTGAGCACAACAACTTCCTGCAGCAACATATTCAGCTTCTGCTGTGGAAGTGGCCATAGAATTCTGCTTTTTACTAGTCCAGCTGACCAATTTTCCACCTAGCAATTGACATCCACCAGAAGTGCTCTTTCTGTCTAATTTGCAACCTGCATAGTCTGCATCTTTGTCCTTTTTGATAAATAAAGTCTTGTCAATGGCTCCTCTAGAAAAATTCTTTTCTAGAAGAAATGTTGACAAGAAAAATTCTTTTCTAGAAGAAATTCTTTTCTAAAAAGTACAAAGTACAAGCAAAGAGGTTCAAATTATTGATGAGAAACGTCTCAAAATTACAAGAGTACAAGGTGCAAAACGAAAAGTACAAGATATTAAATTATACGCAAGGACATTCGAAAATCCGGAACCAGGACCAGAGTCAACTCTCAACGCTCGACGCAACAGACTAAAAATTACAAGTCAACTATGCACATGAATATAATATAATATATAATTAATTCTTAAAATTAATATATTATATTATATTATATTATATTATATTATAAAACCGTCGGCAAGCTAGGAGCCAAGCTTGTGTGAGCTGGAATCCACAGCTCCGCACTCGCGGAGCTTATAAAGGCAAAAACCTCTGCACTCGCGGAGGTCAAATAGTATTACGTGGGCCTATAAAAGGCCGAGCATTCGGCCGAAATTTACACACCTTTTTCTCTTCACTCATACGTAAACTTATATATATATATATATATATATATATACATATATGTATATATACATATATGTATATATACATATATATATATATATACATATATATATATATACATATATATATATACATATATATATATATATATATATATATATATATATATATATATATATATATATATATATATATATTAATTTTAATTTTAATTTTAATCCTAATAATAAGGGTATGTTAGCGAATGTTGTAAGGGTGTAAGTCGAAATTCTGTCCGTGTAACGCTACGCTATTTTTAATCATTGTAAGTTATGTTCAACCTTTTTAATTTAATGTCTCGTAGCTAAGTTATTATTATGCTTATTTAATGCCGAAATAATCGTGATGTTTGACTAAATATTAAATTTGGGTAATTGGGCTTTGTACCATAATTGGGGTTTGGACAAAAGAACGACACTTGTGGAAATTAGACTATGGGCTATTAATGGGCTTTATATTTGTTTAACTAAATGATAGTTTGTTAATTTTAATATAAAGATTTACAATTGGACGTCCCTATAAATAATAATATACACTCGATCGGACACGATGGGCTGGATATTTATATGTACGAATAATCGTTCATTTAACCGGACACGGGAATGGATTAATAGTCTATGGAATTATTAAAACAGGGGTGAAATTATGTACAAGGACACTTGGCATAATTGATAACAAAGTATTAAAACCTTGGGTTACACGCAGTCGATATCCTGGTGTAATTATTAAACAAAGTATTAAAACCGTGTTACAGTTTAAGTCCCCAATTAGTTGGAATATTTAACTTCGGGTATAAGGATAATTTGACGAGGATACTCGCACTTTATATTTATGACTGATGGACTATTATGGACAAAAACCAGACGGACATAGTAAATAATCAAGGACAAAGAACAATTAACCCATGGGAATAAACTAAAATCAACACGTCAAACATCATGATTATAGAAGTTTAAATAAGCATAATTCCTTTATTTTCATATTTAATTGCACTTCTAATTATTACATTTTTATTTATTGTCATTGTATTTAATTGCACTTTTAATTATCGCACTTTTTAATTATCGCAATTTTGTTTCATCGCACTTTTATTTATTGCAATTTCATTATCGTTATTTATTTTACGCTTTAAATTCAGTCTTTTATTTATTTAATATTTTACATTAGGTTTTAACTGCGACTAAAGTTTTTAAAATCGACAAACCGGTCATTAAACGGTAAAAACCCCCCTTTATAATAATAATATTACTTATATATATATTTGTATTTTTATAAATTAAAACTAATATAGCGTTAAAATTTGTTTAAAAGATTCCCTGTGGAACGAACCGGACTTACTAAAAACTACACTACTGTACGATTAGGTACACTGCCTATAAGTGTTGTAGCAAGGTTTAGGTATATCCATTCTATAAATAAATAAATATCTTGTGTAAAATTGTATCGTATTTAATAGTTTTTCCTAGTAAAAATAAAGCTATTTCATATACACCTCACATAACATCAAGTATTTTTGGCGCCGCTACCGGGGAACTTAAACGCCGAAAGCGCAACGCTAATGATATAAAAAAAAAATAATATAATTTTGTAAAAGTTTTTATTAAGTCCTTCGTATAAAAATATAAGTTTTTAAAAATATATATAAAAATATAAAAATACAAAAAGAGTTTATTAAAAAATATAGAAAGTTAAAAAGTATTTTTATTTTTGAGTTTAAATATAAGTATTTTATTGTTTTATATAAATATTTATTTATATTTATATATATATTTTATATTTATAGAAAAATAGAAAATTAAAAAATATATATATAAAAACGAACCCTTTCTCATCTTAAATTTGACCCTCCGCGACTCGCGGAGCATTTGAACTGGACCATACCGCACTCGCGGAGGTCCTCTGACAGGTCAAACCTGGTATCATTTAATGCGAAATTAGGATTAATTATATTAATATTAATATTAATTAGGTTTTAATTTTAAATTATTTAGTTTAGTTCTTAATTAATTTGTATTTTTAAGTTATATTAAGTTTTATTAAATATATAAAATTAATAGTTTTATATAAAAATAATATTTTAATAAAAATTGTAATTTTTACAACTTTTAGTTTATTTTTATATTTTGTTCCTTTTTATTTGTTTTTAGCGTAATATTTGTATTTTTCGCTCATATTTAGTTTTAAATCATAGTTTTTGCCATAGTTATTTTGTGTTTACTTATAGATTTTTAAGATTTGCCGTAAATTCTCTTAAGTGCTTTTTCTTTAGACTAAGATCTAGGTGCTTTAGAATTTTGCGACGCCGTTTTTAGTTTTTAGTTCCTTTTTAAGTTTAGACGCGCTATTTTCTTATTTTTATTTTTCGACGCCTTTTATTTTTCAACCCTTTTATTTTTTGACGTTTTTCGACGCGCTCTTTTTCTTTCTTATTTCTCGCCATTCTAGTTTTTAGGACTTAGAATTTTCTCTATTTCTTATCTAATATTTCTTTAAATTACGAAAATTTATTTTAAGTGGTTAAATTGATAGACTTCAAAATTTTCTGGTTCGTAGTAATAGTTAGATTTGTACGTGGACCGGGTTATTGGAGCTAAACTGTACTCAATTATATTGAGACCAAACGAATCCTGCCCCTCTGCTGCATCTTTTGGCTATTCGAAACGTGGGCAAAATCAGAAAAGTCTATTAATTGGATAACTTATATAATTTTTCTTCCTTTTTAAAAACTAATAGGATATTCAGTGAATGCACCGAGCAAAACGTTCACCACCTTTTGTACGTTCACCACCTGTAACTCGATCAAGACATCTAGCAAATATTGTCGCCGTTGATTTTTCTTTAGAATCGTCATCCAGTCGACCAAGTACTCCAATTCAAATTTCCGATAATCCATTTTTTGAACCCGACCTCACAATTGAGAATCCGGAGAATATTCAAGGACAATTCATAGATCCTGAACCATTAATTTTTCCTCCGGAACCACCAATCATTCAAACAGAGATTGTTGAGGAACCAACCTTTAAATCAGAATCCTCTAGTGATTCAGATTCAACAAATTCAATCATGGAGAATCTGGAACCTTTAAGTATGGAAGACCGAATGAGAGCTAAACGCACTGGCCAAGGTCACGCAATTACTCATCCTGACATTAATGCGCCAGATTATGAAATCAAAGGACAAATTCTACACATGGTGACTAATCAATGCCAATTTAGTGGTGCGCTGAAGGAAGATCCAAATGAACATCTTCGTACCTTTAATAGGATCTGTACTCTATTTAAAATAAGAGAAGTGGAGGATGAATAGATATATCTCATGTTATTTCCCTGGACTTTAAAGAGAGAAGCCAAAGATTGGTTGGAATCGTTACCTGAAGGGGCGATTGATACATGGGACGTTTTAGTTGAAAAATTTCTTAAACAATTCTTTCCGGCATCTAAAGCCGTAAGACTTCAAGGAGAAATTGTTACATTCACACAGAAACCAAATGAAACTCTATATGAGGCATGGACCAGATTTGGAAAGTTATTGAGAGGATGTCCGCAACATGGTTTAGACACCTGTCAAATAGTACAAATATTCTACCAAGGATGCGACATCACTACAAGGAAAGACATCGACATAGCAGCTGGTGGTTCCATTATGAAGAAAACAGAAACTGATGCTTATAAAATTATTGATAACAATGCTTCCCACTCACATGAGTGGCACCAAGAAAAAGATATCGTTAGATCATCTAAAGCAGCTAGAGCCGATTCTAGCCATGACTTAGATTCCATTTCTGCAAAGATAGATGCTGTCGAGAGACGAATGGAAAAGATGACTAAGGATATTCACTCAATACGAATTAGTTGTGAGCAGTGTGGAGGACCACATTTGACAAAAGATTGTCTCAGTATTGAACTAACAATGGAACAAAGAGAGAATGTTTCATACATAAACCAAAGGCCTGGAAATAATTATCAGAATAATTATCAACCGCCAAGACCAATCTACAATTAAAACCAAAATTATAATTGAAATGTTCCATACAACAACCAACAAGGTCCAAGTAATAACAAGTATCCAATAATACTTACAATCAGCAAAGACCTAATTTTCAAAACAAACCACCACAAACCGATGATAAAAAGCCGAATTTAGAAGATATGATGACGAAGCTAGTTGAATCTCAAACACAGTTTTTCACATCTCAGAAACAAACCAATGAACAAAATGCTCAAGCATTTAGAAATCAACAAGCTTATATTCAAAATTTGGAACAAGAAGTAAGTAACCTAGCAAGGTTAATAGGTGAAAGAAAACCGGAAAGTCTATCAAGTGATACAAATGCTAACCCCCGGAATGAAACAGCTAAAGCCATTACCACAAGAAGTGGTATTACACTTAAACCACCTGAAATACCTGTAATTTCTGAGGAAGCTATTCCTACTCCACAAGAACCACAATCTGATCAAGATAAGGAAAAAGAACCGGTAGTTGAAAAGGTTAATGAAGATAACACAGTTAAGGATAAACCTTATGTTAAACCATACCAACCACCACTTCCTTACCTAAGTAAAATGAGAAAAGAGAAACTTGAAGCCGAGCAATCCAAATTCTTGGATATGTTTAAACAAATAAATGTAAATCTTCCTTTCATTGATGTGATTTTAGGAATGCCTAGATATTCTAAATTTTTGAAAGATCTAATCACAAATAGAAAGAAAATGGAAGAACTCTCGGCTGTTACTATGAATGCTAATTGTTCTGCAGTGCTGTTGAATAAAATACCAGAAAAACTATCTGATCCAGGAAGTTTCACAATTCTATGTTTTCTGGGTAGTCTAAGTTCAATAGAAGCATTGGCAGATTTAGGTGCTAGTATAAATTTAATGCCGTATTCACTATACATTAAACTAGACCTTGGAGAATTGAAACCAACAAGAATAAGCATACAACTAGCCGATCGATCAGTAAAATATCCTAGAGGAATAATGGAAAACATGCTAGTTAAAGTTGGTACTTTAGTATTTCCAATAGATTTTGTTGTTCTGGACATGGAAGAAGATTCTCAAGTTCCTCTCATATTAGGAAGACCATTCTTAAACACGGCTAAAGCAATGATAGACGTGTTTGGTAAGAAACTTACCCTAAGTATAGAGGACGAGAGTGTTACCTTTTCAGTTGATAGAGCAATGTAACAACCACAATCTGCAGATGATACATGTTATTATATTCAAACTATAGAATCACATGCAGAATTGTTAAAAGAATTTCTAGAATTATAAGGAACATGAGAATGTTCTTTAGGAGAAGGAACTGAACCAATTGATGAAACTGAAATGTTAGCTACACTTATGGCTAATGGATATGAACCAACAACAGAAGAAATTCAAATGCTAAAAGAAAAAGACAGATATCGATATAAATCATCGATAGAAGAACCACCGACATTAGAGTTAAAGCCACTTCCAAACCATTTGAAATATGCTTATTTACATGGTGAATCTGAATTACCTATAATAATATCGTCTTCTCTTACTGAAAATGAGAAATCACAACTCATTTCTGTGTTAAAAGCTCATAAACCAGCCATTGCATGGAAGATTCATGATATTAAAGGAATAAGTTCTTCGTATTGCACACATAAAATCCTTATGGAAGAAGGTCATAAAACGTATGTGCAACGTCAACGAAGACTAAATCCTAATATGCAAGATGTTGTTAAGAAAGAAATAATTAAACTGCTAGATGCAGGTTTAATTTATCCAATTTCTGATAGTCCATGGGTAAGCCCAGTTCAATGCGTGCCTAAGAAGGGTGGCATGACTGTCATTACAAATGAGAAAAATGAGCTTATTCCTACTAGGACTGTAACAGGATGGCGTGTATGTATTGATTATAGAAAATTAAATGACGCCACCAGAAAAGATCGCTTTCCCTTACCTTTCATTGATCAAATGTTGGAAAGATTAGCCGGAAATAGTTACTATTGTTTTCTTGATGGTTTTTCCGGATATTTTCAAATTCCAATAGCACCCGAAGACCAAGATAAAACCACGTTCACGCGCCCTTATGGTACTTTTGCTTACAAACGCATGCCATTTGGACTTTGCAGCGCCCCTGCAACCTTTCAAAGGTGCATGATGGCGATTTTTCACGACATGATAGAAGAATGCATGGAAGTTTTCATGGATGACTTTTCAGTCTTCGGTGATACTTTTGAAACATGTCTAGCTAATCTTGAACGAATGCTTATTAGATACGAACAATCAAATCTAGTACTTAATTGGGAGAAATGCCATTTCATGGTTAAAGAAGGCATCGTTCTTGGACATAAAATTTCAAAGGAAGGAATTGAAGTGGATAGAGCTAAAGTAGATGTAATTGCTAAACTTCCACATCCCACCAATGTTAGAGGAGTTATGAGTTTTCTAGGGCATGCCGGTTTTTACCGACGTTTCATAAAAGATTTTTCTAAAATTGCCACTCCTATGAATAAAATCCTAGAAAAGGATGCTCCATTCATCTTTTCAGATGAATGTATCAAATCTTTTAATATTCTTAAAGAAAAACTCACTTATGCGCCGATTATGATAACTCCAAATTGGAATCTACCATTTGAACTTATGTGCGATGCAAGTGATTTTGCAATGGGAGCCGTTTTAGGACAAAGGATTGAAAAACAATTTCAACCTATATATTATGCTAGTAAGACGTTACAAGGAGCACAAACAAATTACACAACTACTGAAAAAGAACTCCTTGCTATTGTCTTTGCTTTTGACAAATTTCGTTCATATCTCGTTCTAGCTAAAACGGTGGTCTATACCGACCATTCTGCTCTTAGATACCTATTTTCGAAACAAGATGCTAAACCACGATTAATCCGTTGGATCTTACTCTTACAAGAGTTCGATATTGAAATCCGAGATAAAAGAGGAGCAGAAATGTGACAACCCGTAAATTTCCGGAAAAATTTAAACAAAAATCTTTATATGATTTCATTTAACCTGGACTAATTCCGAAGATTCACGAACAATTATTTGTAAATAATTACACATTAATTTGATATATTAATATTATTATTATTAATATCCTTTTTAAACAAGATATCAATAATTAATATCTTTATTATCAGTATTGTTATTATGAATAAAAACAATATTGACAAATATTCTTGGAAAAGTAGTAAATCAATTTGTTTATTTTAAAAAAAAATATATATAAAAAAAATCCTTAAAATAAATGATTTTTTTAATAAAATAAATAAATAAATAAATAAATTACTTTTTAATTAAAAATTATAACGGAAAACTACTTTTATTATTTTATTTTGTGCATTATCCCATGACCTAACATTTAATACTTTTGAATATTAAAATCCCATTAAAAATTAAAATATTTCTTTTTCTTTTAATTATTTTATTCTTTTTACCTAATTTTTTCAAGTATAAATACCCCTCATTTCTCATTCAAACTCACACCAAAATTTCTCTCATTCTCTCTTTAAAGAATTACTACTAGTAAGTATTCTTTTCTTACTTTTTACTTTTTACTTTTTACTTTTTACTTTTTACTTCAGTTTATTATTTTTTTACCAAAACATGTAAATAATGTTATAAATTATATGCAATTAAAATTAAAATAAATAACATGTTATAATTAGTAATATATGTTACTAAAAATTATAAAAGTATTTTTATGAATTAATATATAGGAGTTATAATTAAAATTGAATTAATGAATATATATGTATATACGCACCTAACGTGAAGGTTATAATTAAAGATAGCGTACAAAGACTACAAACATCACCGCTACTTGTGGCCTAGGGTGATCCTTGTTACCATTATGGGATGCTTGTGGATCTCGAATGCCAAGACTTAGATTCTGGTCAAGAGATCCTGGGCCGCTCGGTAACAATAGATCATTCGAGTGACTTGCATGTTAGCGACAAAGTTTGGGCGAGATTGTACAACATCTTTGTTAAGAATTATAACCCGAACATTCTTAAACTAGAAGCTTACTATAAGTGGAAGTTTTTCATAAATAGTAGGTTTCCAAAAATAGAAACTTTTGAGAAATAGGAACTTTTCTCGAAAACCGTCACTGTCAATATAGTTGCTATATTAATAAACATACTTTATGTCAAGTTAGACATTAACTAATCAAACGTTATACCTCAAGGTTGATATCCAGATCACTTACTTGCTTTACTTTCCTTCTTGCGTGGAATATTTCAACTGCTATTTAATGTGAGTTTCATATGATCCCTTTTACTCTTTAAATTTTTGGGCTGAGAATACATGCGCAACTTTTATAACTGTTTTACACGTATCAACTATTAAACTGTGATATGTTGGGGTATGACCAGCAAGTCCCCAACCGACAAGTATAAACGATAACTTGTTACGGGGCAAACTTGAAAGTCTAGTCTAAATACAAGTACCAACTATTAAACTGTGATATGTTGGGCTATGACCAGCAAGTCCCCAACCGACAAGTATAAACGATAACTTGTTACGGGGCAAACTTGAAAGTCTAGTCTAAATATCAGTACCAACTATTAAACTATGCTATACCCGGCTGTGTCCGACTAAGTCCCTACAGTGATATTTTTAATTGCTGCGACATTCTTAATTATTGGGGATAGGCCTATCGGGAGTAACGTCCCCGATACATTTGACTAAGTATTTGTTTTACTTGATAATGAAATTAAACGACAAGGACAGAACAACTAGTCACGGGGCAAACAACGTTTAGTCTAAATATCACGCACTGGCATAACTTTTTGATCCTGCGGGAGATCAACTTGACTAGATCTGAGTGATCTACTTATGAAAACAAATCTTGTGGTCTAACACTATTACTGAAATCATTATTTATGACAAACCTATGAACTCACTCAACCTCGTGTTGACTTTTTAAGCATGTTTATTCTCAGGTACTTAAATATTGCTTCCGCTGTATATCTACTGCTTTGATGATGACTGCTTGCTATGCTTGGAGTCTTCATTACATATCATATAAATTAAAGACATATTTATCTTCTGCTACAAAACTCAACAAAACGTCTCATGTAGAGTTGTTCTCGTTTATACAACTGTGATTTGATATAATTAGTCACAAATACCCCAGGCCCTATTTGGGGGTGTGACAAGAAAATCTCGCCGCTGATCATTTTTCTCGTCTTGAAAATCCCGAATTAGAAGTTCTAAATGAATCAGCCATACAAGACAACTTTCCTGATGAATATCTATTGAAGATAGATCATAATGAAATTCCATGGTTTGCAGACTATGCAAACTATTTAGTATGTGGATTCCTTGAAAAAGGATTATCGTATCAAAAACTAAAGAAATTCTTTAGTGATATAAAAAACTATTTCTGGGAAGATCCACATCTGTTTAAAAGTTGTCCCGATAGAATAATACGCCGATGTATATTCGGAGATGAAGCTAGTAAAATCTTAAACCATTGTCACACAGGACCAACAGGAGGGCATTATGGGCCTCAACTAACAACAAGAAAAGTTTATGATGCTGGATTCTATTGGCCTACAATTTACAAAGACGCACACCTTCTTTGCAAATCCTGTGATGCTTGTCAAAGGGCCGGAAAAATAAGTCAACGTGATGAAATGCCACAAAATGTCATTCAAGTATGTGAAGTATTTGACATTTGGGGTATTGACTTTATGGGTCCATTTTCAAAATCTCATAATAATCTCTACATTCTCGTTGCCATTGATTATGTATCTAAATGGGCGGAATCACAAGCTCTCCCAACTAACGATGCACGAGTTGTAGTCAACTTTTTAAAACGTCTTTTTGCAAGGTTTGGAACACCGAAAGCTTTAATAAGTGATCGGGGTACTCATTTCTGTAATAATCAACTTGAGAAAGTTCTCAAAAGATATGGAGTAACTCATAAAATCTCCACTGCTTATCATCCACAGACAAGTGGACAAGTTGAAAATACCAACCGAGCTTTAAAACGTATTCTAGAGAAAACCATAGGATCAAATTCGAAGGAATGGTCCATTAAATTGGAGGATGCACTCTGGGCTTTTAGAACAGCCTACAAAACTCCAATTGGAACTACACCTTTTAGACTCGTTTACGGAAAAGCATGTCATCTTCCAGTAGAAATTGAACATAAAGCATTTTGGGCTTTGAAGACATGTAATCTTGATTTACATGAAGCTGGACGTCTACGATTAAGTCAACTAAACGAATTAGAAGAATTAAGACAAGAAGCATAAGAAAATTCGTTAATCTATAAGGAAAGAACGAAGAAATGGCATGATAAAAGAATCAGAAGTTCAAAAGAATTTAAAGAAGGAGACAGAGTTCTTCTTTTCAATTCACGATTCAAGCTATTTCCTGGAAAATTGAAATCAAGATGGTCTGGACCATTCATAGTCAAAAGAGTTTTCCCATACGGAACAGTAGAATTAATAAATTCAAATGGGATTGAATTTAAGGTTAATGATCACAGAGTTAAACATTACATAGATAGTCCGATGGAAGTCGACAACGAAGTTAATCACAATTTCGACACCACAGCTAACTAAGTGTGAGGAGAATCAAGTCTTTAAAGGATAATATGTATTTCTGTTAGAGTTAGATTTTCTATTTTCGTGTAGTTCTCGAAAATGAACCCGAATGGTCTTTCCCTAGCAGACCCTAAAGAACTAGTCTTCTCCCCCCATTCTGAATTTTTTTTTTTTTTAGGTTTTTACGAAATGAAGACTTCCTGTGAACTAAACCATGGTCTAATGCTACACGCTTTGATTACTAAACGTAATAATGACACACTTCCGAGTGAACTGGTATCAGTAATCAGAGAAAAATTGGACGGAGTAAGAAAAGAATCCAGATGCGAAGATAATAAGTTACAATTTGGTAAAGAAAAATCAAAATCCGCAGCGAAAACAAGAGCACGACACCTTGAAAAATGTCACAAATGCGGAAAATGGTCACACGAAGGTAAATGTTCAAATAATCAAACCTATTCAAACACCGAATTTGTTACTTTATGCAGAGATGGACCGTTCATATGTTTAGAAGAAAAAACATTAAATGCTCGAGGTTACGCCTATGTAGCCATGGAAAATCAATTAGTCCGACTATCTTATGAGTGGGCTAGAGCATATCACTAAGAATACTATCTCACAGGTAAGTTTGTACAGTTTTTATTTTTATTTTTAACCTTTTGATAATAAACGCTAATTTGTTCGCTATAAAGTATTAAATTGGTATTCAATAAAATTAGGTCTTGCGACCGAAATTATTGATATCATACAAAAATTTATTACATCACTGCGAAATTTACCGTTTATTCTTAAGGTATAAATATCTATAATCAATCAACCCAAAATATTTCAAAAATTCGTCATGAGTTAAATTAGGTCATGGAACCGAAATTACTTTACCGAAAAGAGGGGCACATATTTTTGATGATATTTGATTGATTAAAGTGGCATAAAAGACCAAAAAGATTTTTAATTTTATTTTTACCATGTTTTTAAAATTAATATATAAATATTAAATTAATATTGTAAACTTCTTTAAAATTGTAAATATTTGAAAAATTAATATTTTTAATATAAGTTTGTATGTATAAAAACAAAAATATAATATAAGTTTGGTGTGAATTTTTAATATGAATTTTTTTAATTTTATGCATTTTAAATATAAGTTTGGTGTGAATTTAAAAACAAAAATTTACTTTATTTAGCTAAGTTAAAAATATGATTTTTAAAATTCGTCATAAGTTGAAGACTAGGTCTTTGAATCGAAATTGCTTTACCCGAGGGAGGGACGAGAACTTTTATTATCATTATTTTTAATCTTATTGAATTAAAGTATGCCAAAAACATTAAAAAATCTAAAAATCTTTGCTTTTAAAACCGCGCTTTGAATTGACAAATTTTAAAATTTTGTCGAGGGACGGACTAGGACATCGATCCGAAATGCCCTCATCCTAAAAAGAAATAAAATTTTAATTTTTAAATTAATTTTATGTTTTATAAAGTTATAAGGTTTTATAAAAAAAAAAAAAAAAAAAAAACCACCGCGACTCGCGGAGGTTTAAATGGCCCCACCACCACACTCGCGGAGGTCAAAAAACCCAGAAAAAAATATAACTGGTCGAACAGACCAGTTTCATCACCACCATACCCATTTTTCACGAAAAACCCACGAAAAAATCGTCCAAATTCGCAATTTTTCACCATAAATCGTCAAATTTGTTGCTAAAATCACAATGAGGAGACTATTATCAAGGAATTACTCAAGGAAATCGGTAAATTTCTACACCTAAACACCATTTAATCCGAATTTTTAGTGTTCTTGAACAATTTCATGCCTAATTCGATTTTGATGCTTTCTAGTGTAATAATGCTTCAATTGTTTGTGTATTATGCTTATATAACCTAGATTGATGCTATTTAACATGATTAGAAGCTTTGAACTTCAATTTTTGAGTAATCTAGGGTTTGTGTTCTTGAGCAAAATTAGGGCTTTTTGATATAAACAGGTTATGGCCGAATTTTGTTGTTAGTTTATGCTAAATTGAGTAGTGTAACATGTTTAGGTTGCTAAATGATCAAAACTTTGATCCTAAACATGATTTATGAAGATTAAAGTGGACTTTTTGAACCAAAATTGCATAAACTTGATTTAATTGATATGAATGCCATGAGGAACTTGTTTAATTGTTATAATGATTATTTTTAACATGTTTTAGAAGTTAAATGCGAAGAAACTTTGTATACATTTTTGTATAAGTATATTTGTAAAAGTATAGAATTGTAAAAAAAAAAAATGTGAAAATATGTATAAGTTTAATTTTGATTTAACATGTTATTGTGATTATTTTAAGTTGTTATTTTGCTAAAACTAATGCATATTTGGATGCACAAAAATTGTGTTTGATATATTTTGCAGACTGAAAGGGGTGAATCTTCATCCCAGGCTCGCAATGCTCCTCCGGAAGATGCAAATCAACAAGAAATTAATAACCATTACCGACAAGATATGCCTCACCCAATTGTTTCATATTCAAACATTCATGAGGCAGATTTACATCCGAATTTGAGATTTGATAGATATTGGATAGACTATCAAAAATATCAAAAGAACCTGTACAACCTTGTGTCTAATAATGTTGAGGTACCCAGAGTTATAGATTGGGAGCCATTAGAGGTAGTGAAATTGACCGAGCCAATCAGGGAATTACTTACTCAAAGATATGGTAATTCTACTTTTAGTGATTGGGTACATTTATTCAACATGCGTAGACCTGTATATAGAGAATGGTGTATAGAGTTATTGTGTACTATTGAAATAAATGATCGGGTAGATACTTTAACCGATCGTAGTTTTATTAGATTTTTATTAGGATGGGAGATGCGCCATATGTCTTTACTAGACATGGCTCGGGCTTTAGGTATATATACGCCCGAGGAGCTAGCATCTTATGATTGCCAGAGGTTAATAGTTTATGGTAGGAGGGTGGATGAGAATTTTGACACAAATGACGTATGGAGTAGGATGACTAGCCATCGCCGATTCCAGGGGGATTATACTCTTATCTTGATATTGATAGAGCTGAATTAAGAGTAATCCATAGGTTTTTAGCCAATTCGATTACACAACGAGGTAAGAATAAGGAAAAGGTAAATGAACAGGATTTGTTTTACCACATGTGTATTCGAGACCCACATAGCGCTGTAAGTATACCTTTTTGTGTGGGTTATTATTTATTGACTATGTTTAGGGGTATGAGGCGTGGTAGCATAATAGGAGGTGGTATATTTATTACTTTAATTGTTGAATATCTCGGTGTGAATAGAAGTCGGGGGGATTATTAATGGCAGAACCAGAACCCCGCGATAGAATAGATTTGTGTGTTTATCATGGTGCTAAGGTCTTAAATAAACAAAACAACGCGGCAGCACGTTATGATGGCAGGCATCCACAGGTTGAGAGAGATCAATAGCAAGGTCAACCGGGAGGGGGTAATTCAATGACGGAAATGCAAATTTTTATGGCTCGACACGAGTATGAAATGGCTACACAAAAAGCATTTCAAGATTGGCAGTATCATCAAAGCCAAATCATAAGTCATTGTACACACGTAGGTAGAGACTACATTCCTACCGTTATGCCCAAATTTGCTCCTTGGACTTTAGAGAGCCGACCACCATATCCTACATATGACCCGGCCCAAGCATTTTACAGCATCTATGGATACGCTTGGGACCCATACTGGAACCATCCTCCTCATCCGTAATTTTCGTATTTTATATTTTTTTTTATTTTATTGTAATGTTACTAATTCTTAATTTTCTTATTTCTTATTTTATTATTATAATAGCTTTTATAATTTTCTAACTTTATTAGATTTTAATAATTTTTGAATATGGTGTGAAAACCCAACTTTAAAAATATGTATATATGTGTTTGTAGTTTATCTCATGTACAAAACAGGGTAAAACAGCGCATTTTCAAAGACTGGCATTAAGTTCAGCAAAAGCTATTAATTTTGACGACAAAACGAAAAACAAATGTGATGTACCAACAGACGGAATGAACAAATGATGTGCACCATTTATCATTCAGCAAACAAACGCCAATATGTTTGGAAACTTTGGTAAAATTTAATCATTTTTCTACGCTAATCACCCTCAATAATTTAAATTGTTACTGATTTCTTGCAAATGAGGGCATTGCAAGATCTTAGTGTGGGAAGGGGTTAAATTCTTTCGGATTTTAAAATTTTTAACTTAAACACTTGGTTACCATTAAAAATACTAGTAACGCAGTAGTTGTATTAGAATCTAGTGCTCTCGGATAATAAAGAACAGCCCTAGTCTTATATACTGACTACCCAATTCTAGTAAAATTTTTCAAAATTTTCAATTAAATGAACTCAAAATCATGTTTATACATATTTATAAACGATAAAACTAGGTGTTAACACCGAAATTATTGTTACCTCGGAAAGGACATAAATTGAGAAACAAACCAAAATGTTAGAATTCATTTAAAATCGAATAAAGGACAATAAAAAGGCAAATAAAAGAAAATAAAAGCCAAGTGTGAGAAAATTTACCAAGTTATCTTAAACATATGTCACATATTTCTGTAACAAATAATTGAAGATACTTTTGCTTTGGACTAAACTAAACAGTTTTACCCGATTTACTGTAAGAAAGATGGATCTACACGATGAATCAATTCCATCACTTAAAGGAAGTAAAGTCTTCAGAAAAAGAAACGCGCTTCTTGATTTAGGTCATGAAGTTGTCGTCCAGACCAGCTGTAGGTTGACGAAAAATCTAGAAAAGTCATCTCTAAAATCAGCAGGAAATCCACGGACCTCAGCATCAAACAGGGTCGCTAAGTGGTCAGACTTATCCTAACCATGAGAGGATCGGTCTTGTAAAATGGGGAGGACGCCATGCAAATTAGCTGGATAAGACTAATGAATCAGATCCCCAGAAAGGATAATCTCCTTAAAAGATCAAAAATCAACTTTTAAGCCTGATATTACTCAATCCTAGAGATTGACCTTAAAGATTGAGAATTACAAAATCATGGAATTCGATGATATCTAAACTCGAGTTTAACGAGAAAATATTTTGATCAAAATTACAAACCGATTTGTTTTCTGAAAACCCATTTTCAATGCGTTCATTACCATTGAACGTAAAATTCTAGGAATTCACCTGGAATTCATTAGGTCACCTGAACCAAATCGGGTGTCAACCGTAAGAACGGTGGTTGCATAGCATGGTCGAAGACAGGACCTTGTGCCAGACCGAAAAATTATAAGGGTGAGCTTTACTATTGCTCCTACAAAGGATAGTAATTGCGTCCTACACGTTATAGACCATAATTAAAAGCATGTCAGGGGACATTGCCTTAACAGTTGCTTGTTCAACGCTTTCCTTTACAACCGGACGGTAGTTTACCGAAAGGTAATATACGAAACAAGTATACTGGACGTGTTGCTTTCCCAATACAAGGTTCGCAAGTGGGTGACACAAAACCACAAGTTTTGAGCTAAAATTTTAGATATCATTAACCCACCAAACCCACAAAAATATTTTACAAATATCGGTGAAGGGTTATTCCGGAAAACTTATCTAGGGTAAAAACTAGATTGAATTTTCAAAAAGATCAAATGTTTTCATAAAGATCCAATTTCCTTAAAGGATCTAAATTTTATAGTCATGTGGGACTGTAAACCATAACGTTACTACCATTGTTCATACCGCCGTATAGAAATCACTGATGTACAATGTGTGAAGAATAAAGAAGTGATTCTAGTATATTTCAAGACTATATTGCTTGAGGACAAGCAACGCTCAAGTGTGGGAATATTTGATAATGCTAAAAATGAACATATATTTCATAGCATTATCCCTCAAGAAAGACAAGCTTTTAGTTGCAGTTGTCATATTTACAAGGAATATTCGTTTAAATATTAAAAGGTGAAGACAAAAGGCAGATTCGACAAATTGAAGACGCAAACGACCAAAAAGCTAAAAAGTACAAAGTACAAGCAAAGAGGTTCAAATTATTGATGAGAAACGTCTCAAAATTACAAGAGTACAAGGTGCAAAACGCAAAGTACAAGATATTAAATTATACGCAAGGACGTTCGAAAATTCGGAACCGGGACCAGAGTCAACTCTCAACGCTCGACGCAACGGACTAAAAATTACAAGTCAACTATGCACATGAATATAATATAATATATAATTAATTCTTAAAATTAATATATTATATTATATTATAAAATCATCGGCAAGCTAGGAGCCAAGCTTGTGTGAGCTGGAATCCACAGCTCCGCACTCGCGGAGCTTATAAAGGTAAAAACCTCAGCACTCGCGGAGGTCAAATAGTATTACGTGGGCCTATAAAAGGCCGAGCATTTTGCCAAAATTTACACACCTTTTTCTCTTCACTTATACGTAAACTTATATATATATATATTTATATTTTAATTTTAATTTTAATTTTAATCCTAATAATAAGGGTATGTTAGCGAATGTTGTAAGGGTGTAAGTCGAAATTATGTCCGTGTAACGCTACGCTATTTTTAATCATTGTAAGTTATGTTCAACCTTTTTAATTTAATGTCTCGTAGCTAAGTTATTATTATGCTTATTTAATGCCGAAGTAATCGTGATGTTTGACTAAATATTAAATTTGGGTAATTGGGCTTTGTACCATAATTGGGGTTTGGACAAAAGAACGACACTTGTGGAAATTAGACTATGGGCTATTAATGGGCTTTATATTTGTTTAACTAAATGATAGTTTGTTAAATTTAATATAAATATTTACAATTGGACGTCCCTATAAATAACCATATACACTCGATCGTACACGATGGGCGGGATATTTATATGTACGAATAATCGTTCATTTAATCGGACACGGGAATGGATTAATAGTCTATGGAATTATTAAAACAGGGGTGAAATTATGTACAAGGACACTTGGCATAATTGATAACAAAGTATTAAAACCTTGGGTTACACGTAGTCGATATCCTGGTGTAATTATTAAACAAAGTATTAAAACCTTGTTACAGTTTAAGTCCCCAATTAGTTGGAATATTTAACTTCGGGTATAAGGATAATTTGACGAGGATACTCGCACTTTATATTTATGACTGATGGACTGTTATGGACAAAAACCAGACGGACATAGTAAATAATCCAGGACAAAGAACAATTAACCCATGGGAATAAACTAAAATCAACACGTCAAACATCATGATTATGGAAGTTTAAATAAGCATAATTCCTTTATTTTCATATTTAATTGCACTTCTAATTATTACATTTTTATTTATTGTCATTGTATTTAATTGCACTTTTAATTATCGCACTTTTTAATTATCGCAATTTTGTTTCATCGCACTTTTATTTATTGCAATTTCATTATCGTTATTTATTTTATGCTTTAAATTCAGTCTTTTATTTATTTAATATTTTACATTAGGTTTTAACTGCGACTAAAGTTTTTAAAATCGACAAACCGGTCATTAAACGGTAAAAACCCCCCTTTATAATAATAATATTACTTATATATATATTTGTATTTTTATAAATTAAAACTAATATAGCGTTAAGCTTTGTTTAAAAGATTCCATGTGGAACGAACCGGACTTACTAAAAACTACACTACTGTATGATTAGGTACACTGCCTATAAGTGTTGTAGCAAGATTTAGGTATATCCATTCTATAAATAAATAAATATCTTGTGTAAAATTGTATCGTATTTAATAGTTTTTCCTAGTAAAAATAAAGCTATTTCATATACACCTCGCATAACATCAGCAGCATATGCCAGAAACAGTCTAATAGCTTCAATTCTAGCAACAGGAGCAAAAGTCTCATCATAATCTATTCCTTCTTCTTGTCTATACCCTTGAGCCACTAACCTTGCTTTATTTCTAATCACAATACCATCTTTATCAACCTTGTTTCTGTAAACCCATTTAGTGCCAATTGCAGTTTTACCATCAGGCTTTGGAACCAACTCCCATACATCATTCCTTTTAAATTCTGTCAACTCTTCAGTCATAGCCTCAACCCAATCATTGTCAGCCAATGCTTCATATACATCTTTGGGCTCAATTAGTGAAAGAAAATAAGAAAAGAAGCAGTAGTTTGCAATAGCAAAGTCAGACACAGGTGTCTGAGAAGAAGAGCTAGGTTTAGACAAACCAGTAGGATCCACAACATAATCCTCAAGATGCTTTGGAGGAACTATATTTCTAGATGATTTTCTAGTAGGAACAGCAGGATCCAAGGTGGTATTTGATGACTGATAACCCTCTTGAATAACAACAGACTCATCTTCTTGTAGAACTTCTTCTGTATGAGAATTATCTGCAGAATCATTTTTCAACCCAGACAAATTAGGTTCATCTGACTCAGACTCTGAATCCAGAGTCTGAACACTGTTTCCAGAAATTAAATTTGACAATTCACCAAGTGCAGATTACTCAGTGCTGGACGACTGATCCATTTCTATAGAACTTTCATCAAAAGAAATATTAATGGATTCTTCAATCTTCATTCTCCTCTGATTATATACTCTATAAGCTTTAGATACAGAAGAATATCCCATGAACACACCTTCATCAGATTTTGGCCTCATCTTTTCAAGCTGATCTCTTTGATTTAAAATATAAAACTTACATCCAAATACATGGAAATAATGAATAGTAGGAATCTTTTTATGGTATAACTCATAAGGAGTTTTGCCATATTTCTTCACAATCAAAGACCTGTTTTGAGTATAACAAGCTGTATTAACAGCTTCTGCCCAGAATCTGAGTGCAACATTTGATTGGCATAGCATAGTTCTGACTGCTTCAATAAGTGTTCTATTTCTTCTTTCAGCAACTCCATTTTGTTGTGGAGTTCTAACAGCAGAGAAATTTTGACCAATCCCAGACTCTTCACAAAAGTCAATTAGAGTAACATTTTTGAACTCAGTGCCATGATCACTTCTCAATTGTTTAACAAGAACACCTTTTTGAACATGCTCTCTCTTGATCAAATTTATGATTTCTTCAGGAGCATCACTTTTTGCAGCTAAGAAAATAACCCAAGTAAACCTAGAATACTCATCAACAATTACCAGAGTATATGTTTTCCCACCCAGACTACTAGTGTTCGTTGGACCAAACAGATCCATGTGTAGCATATGAAGTGGATCACTAATAGTAGCTAGGGTTTTTGAGGGAAACTTTGTTTTGGTCTGTTTACCCATAATACAAGCAGAACAAGGTTTATCTTTCTTGAAAGGTTGTTGAGGCAAACCTCTTACAAGCTTCTTTTTGGAAAGCTCATTAATGTTTTTGAAATTGAGATGAGATAACCTTTTGTGCCAGAGCCAATTAAGTTCAGGAACAGTCTGAGAGTACAAACATGTTTCTATTCCAGCATCAACAGAATCTAAATCCAGCATATACACATTTTGAAATCTCCAGGCTACAAGTGTTGGTCTTCCTTTAGGATCATAAATAATACCAGCTTTCTTTCTTAATCTGATCTCACAATCTTCATCAGCAATTTGACTCACACTTAGCAGATTATGCTTCAACCCTTCAACTAAAGCAACTTTCTTAAATGAAACACTTCCAGCTTTAACAGTACCATAACCAATAGTCTTTGCAACTGAATTATCACCATATCTTACAGAAGGACCTTTTTCTTCAACAAACCCTACACGATGCTCTTTGCATCCAGTCATGTGTCTTGAGCAGCCACTATCCAAATACCACATGTTACCCTGTTACACAAGACACAAAACAAAAGAAAATGGTTAGTTTTTAAGGGGAACCCACTTTTCAGTGGGTTCAGTTGGAGTGCTCTTCACTCTCCAAACAAAAGCTTTGTTCCCAATCCAAATCAACTTGTCCTTAACTGTTTTCAAAACATTTTCACAAACTTTAGGTTTCCATACCTTCTTAATTTTCTCAGGAAAACAAGATGTTCTTTTAACTGAAGGTTTTTCTTGACTCTTGATTTTTTCATTGAGTTTTGAAATTTTCCTTTTGAGTTTTTGAATAGTCTTAGCTTGTTTTGACCTTCTCTTAGTTGACCTTATTGGATCTGGACAAGTGTCACTATCAGAGGATGATTCAGAATCACTTTTGCTACTTGACTCTTAGGTGTCAGACTCTATGTCAGAACGTACACTTTCACTTTTAGAGACTAAACTGTTAGAGTCTGAAGGTTTCAAAAGTTCAGACTCTAGTGGATTCCTGCTTTCAAGTATTATAGTCTCTGAGGGTTCAACATGATCTAATGATCTTACAAAAGCATTAGTTAAAATCTTTTTGTCACCATCAAATTTTACAAAAGTGTTTGGTAAAATGTCAGGTTTGAATACACTAGGATCAACTTCCACATTATTATTTAATATGTAGTTTTCACCTAGTATAGCTTTGACATCATTTGGAATTTGTTTGGCAATAGCATCAGAATTCTTTTTGGAAGAAACACACCAAGATTTACAAATTGTTTCATAGTGATTTGACCTTTTCATTGATCTTCCTAATTCTGTATTTAACCTTTTAGTTTCTTCTGTGTATGCCATTTTATAAGTGTCAAGTTCTGCCTCACATTTTTGCAATTCTTTAATTTCAGCATCTTTGTTTTTGATGGTATTTTTAAGATCAAAAATTTGTGTTCTTAATCTATCAATATCATCTAAACACCATTGAAAGTCAAGCAACAAGTACTGAAACATTCTCACTTTTTCATTATCAAGATAGTTCACAAAGTTTTGTACCTTATAAGCAGAAACTTTATTACAAGTAGAGTCTTTATCCATCTTCTCAATAGCTTTCAGATCTTCCTCAAACTTGCTAGAACTACCATCAATTATAGCCATAAGACACTTATCCTCCTCCTCATCAGATGATGAGTCTTCATCTTCCCATGCTTCTGTGTACAAAGCCTTTTCCTGTTCTTTGTTCTTTGACTTTTCTGCCTCACTCTTTAACTTCATGTACTTGAGCTTATACTTTCTTGCTTTGTCAACAGACTTGTTGGTATTTGAACCTCCTTCACCCTTAGACCAGCAATCAGCAGCTATGTGTCCTATCTTGCCACACTTAAAGCATTTAGCTTTCTTTGGATCAAAAGTACTCTTACCTTTACCCTTCTTATAACCAAACCTTTTCTGCTCAATCCTTTGGGTCAAAAGAGCCACCTGACCTTCCAGATCTTGTATCTCCTCATCTTCATAAAAATCACTATCATCATCAGAAGTTTCATCACTTTCAGATTCAACCTTGCTAGAGTAACTAGAGAATAATTGCTTGTTCTTCTTTGTGGTCGCCACTAATGCAGCTTCTGGATCTTTAACAATCTTCTTAGCATTGATCTTGTTCTTTAATTGTGATTCCTCAAAGTTTGACAGTATGCCAAACAGTTCACTCAACTCATAATTGTCTATCTTCTCACTAATTACCATAGAGGTAATTACAGATTCAAAATTTGAAGGTAGCAATTCAATGAACTTTTGACACAATACCTGTTGTGTTTTCTCTACGCCAACACTTCCAAGATCATTAATTAGAACCTGAAATCTTGAATGGAGATCACTCAAAGATTCTTTAGGCTGAGCAGCAAAGTTTTCATAACATCTTACCAGATTCTTCTTCTTCTGAGTCTTAACAACTGTGACTCCTTCATAGTCATTAAGCAAAAGATCCCACATAGCTTTAGCAGTCTTGGCATGTCTGATCTTTCTTAGAATTAGAACAGTAACAGCGTTACCTATAATACTTCTTATCTTACTATCAAACTTAAATTTAATGGCTTGTGCTTCTGTCCATCTATCTCTTGGAGTTTCACGAAAGTAAGCAGGTAGGTTGTGCAGCAACAGTATCTGTGGCAGGAACAGCATCAACCATTGCACCAGGAATAATAGGTCCTGTTGTGATAACTTGCTCAGCATCTTCATGAATGGAACCCAAAAACCAAAGAACTTTCAGTTTTCATGTTGCAAAGTCTGTGCCATCGAATATTGGCACACCTTTTCCAGCCATAACTGGGGTTGGAATGGTACTGGTAGACATCTTGATCAATATATGGATCGTTTTAAAAGATTACCAAGAATGGATTTACACCTTTCCTGCTCTGATACCAGTTATTAGTTCACAGTATTTGATCTATGAACACCAGACTCTCAATTTAATATTAAATATGAATTATAAGAACAATAATTGAGAGAACACGATATGAAGATATATGAAAAATAATATTAATCGTGCAAAAGATGCATTACAAGGCTAAACCGTAGCCTCTATTTATACAGTTTTAAAACCAAATCTGAAGATTTGGTTTCCTAAACAACTTCACTAATAATAAGGAAAAGATAAACTCTAAACTTAACAAATATTCAAATCACTTCAAAAGTTTATCTTCTGGAGATAAGACAGAATCAAAACGTATCTTCTAAATATTTAAACATATCTCCAAAATCCTCCTTATCTTAACTACCAAGAAAACCAAAACGTTGACTTCACCAAACATCAGAGTCTGCAACTTCAGACTCTACAACTTCAGACTCTAAAAACCTGCAAAATGTTTTTGACTCATCAGATTATTTTTCCAACATAAAGGGAAAATGCAATTACTTTCATCCATCGCCACTGCAATAAGGTTAGTACCCAAATATCCATCCTTTATAGGAGTGTAAAAATTGACAAATTTACGAAAATGCATGTTTTAAAATAGTTGGTAAAATATAACAAAAACTGTATACAATACTATGTTATGAAAAACTTACTACAACGTCAATTGACATGTAACACATCTGAAACTTTTCATCTCCATCCATAAGGATATTCATCACACATCCCGTGTTGTGAAGTTTAATTTGTCTTCATAAAGTGACATAATTCTAAAAGACTCATTCATACTGCCTCGAAACAACTTTATAGTATGACACTTGTCCATGCCTGGTTGTACGAGATGCTCACCCTATATAGGTTGTGTATATCATTCTGAATCTCCTTGCCCTTGTACACTCTTCTTTTCCTTCTAATTTCATCTAGTTCATCAAAATATGTACTAAAACGTTTTCGTTTTCATGCATGTTTTTACCTAATATATCTGTTTTAGAGCATGTGTGTATGTCAACCAACTTCCACACGTAAAAATTATTAATCATTGTAATTTTACTTGCACTATTTTTGGCTTACAATTTGGCAACAAACATTTGCATGTATACCTTCATTTGTTTGTTTTGCCCGGTTTTATTTGAAAGTTTTAAATAAGACGTTTCGTAGCAATTGACACACAAACTGCTCATTGTTTTCGAATGTCATACATACTTTTATGAGAATGGATCTTCAATACGTTCTTGTCAGAACATCAGGATTTTTCAGGTTCATTTTAACTAACAAGGGTGACATATTCCTACATATGTCATTGTATTGACAATTTATTTTAACCTCGTCTTCATCTCCCTTTTCTACATCTGAATCCCCAACTTCAACAATGAGATGAATAACTGAATCATCTAATATTTTGTTTTTATAATATTTTCTTCATCATAATAGTGTATGTTAACTCATTCGTGTTAGGAACTGGTAGGTTAGTTGTTTCAACGAAAGTTGGCTCATTGGGTGTAAAGATTTATTTTTGGGTATGTTTTGGTTGATGTATTGACGGTTAACCAAATTCATACGTTTTAGTAGGTTTATTACCACTACTATGCATATTCAGTTAGTTACTACCGATAGCATAAAAAACTTTTTCTTTCTCGACAACGTCAATAGGAGCATAAGTGATGGCGAGTTGTAAGAAATCGTTAAAATCTTCTGGATCATCCATAATATCAAAAACATATATATCTATCTTGAACTTCATGCAAACAACATAATTTAGAGGTAATGTTCAAATCACTTTTTTGTTGAAAGCTTCGACGAGCCCAACACACCCACTATTGAGGACGTAGGTTATACTCACTCACTACACCAACACTTTGACGTTGGTTAGCCTTTAATTTTATAAATCTTTAGTGCACAATAATACTTAGGCGACAGTGTCGACCATATATCATTCAGGTGGTATAACCGGCCATATATCACTTAGGCGGCATAGCCGACCATATAATAAAAATAACACAAGTGCATTAAGAACTCAAACACGAACTAAGGCTTAACCGGAAAACTTAACAAAGAACACTTTTATTAATACAAAATACAATTACAATATTACTTACTTATAAGTTTTCTCTTCTCTAACTCACACTCTTCTTATTTTCTCACAACTCTCACACCTTCTCTTCTTCACAAATAAAATCAACACCCATATTTATACTACTCCATGGAAACTTCTACATACTAGATTTTTCCATGGATAAATATCTAGATATTTTTACCACATAAGAATATCTAGATTTTTACATTTTAACATCTGGATTTTTCCTCATATATATATATATATATATATATATATATATATATATATATATATATGTATATATATATATATATATATGTATATATATATATATATATGTATATATATATATATATGTATATATATATATATATGTATATATATATATGTATATATATATATGTATATATATATATATGTATATATATATATATATGTATATATATATATATATATGTATATATATATATATATATGTATATATATACATATATATATATATACATATATATATATATATATATATATATATATATACATATATATATATATACATATATATATATATATATATACATATATATATATTAATATCTAGATATTTCTTTTACATTTTAATATCTAGATATTTACATACATTACTAATTCCATATTTAGATTGCATTTTAACACTCCCCCTCAATGCAAATTTTCTTCCAACGATGTCTTGCAGACCATTCCAAGTGCTTCTCTGAATTTTGTAAACTTCGGTTTATTTAGGCTCTTGGTAAATATATCTGCAACCTGTTCATCTGTCTTTGTTGGCATCATCTTGATTTTCCCTTCAAGGACCTTCTTGCGAACATAATGATAGTGCACTTCTATATGTTTTGTTCTTGCAAGAAAGACTGGATTCTCTGCTAGACGAATAGCTGATAGGTTATCGCAGAAAAGCTTTACTTGATAATCTGTTGATTGATGAAGATATTCCATTAGTTGCTTCAACCACATAATTTCTTGTGTTGCTGATGCTGCCGATCGATATTCTGCTTCAGTGCTTGATAAGGATACTGTTGGTTGTCTCTTGCTGCACCATGATATTACTCCCGATCCAAGACTAAACATATATCCAGTTGTTGACCGTCGTGTATCATAGTCTCCAGCATAATCGGAATCACAAAATCCAGTCACGTGACATTCTTTTGTTTTCTTGTATCAAATACCAAAATTAATAGTGCCTTTAACATACCTTAAGATGCGTCGTACAACATCAAGGTGAGGCTTCTTCGGATTGCTCATGTATCGACTAACCACTCCAACTGCATAAGTTATGTCTGGCCGGCTTAGTGTGAGATAAATAAGACTTCCGACCAACTTTCGATACATGGTAGCATCTTGAAGACTTTTTCCTTCATCTGCTCGTAGTTTTGTATTCGGATACATTGGGGTTGAGATAGGTTTGCAATTAAGCATTCCGTACTTTTGTAAAAGATCTCGCGCATATTTCTGTTGTCCCAGAAATAATCCTTCTCTTTTCTGCTCTATTTCGAGTCCAAGAAAATGTTTGAGTTCTCCAAGCTCCTTCATATGAAATCTGATAGATAGATTCTCTCTTGTTCTTTGAATCTCCTCATAGTGATCTCCCGTGATGATTAAGTCATCCACATATACTAGCACTATGGCTAGTTTCCCTTGATCTTGTTTCACAAATAAACTAGAATCTGAAGGAGCAACTGTGAAATCACTTTGTATCAAGAACTCACCAATCTTCCTGTATCAAGCTCTTGGAGCCTGCTTCAAGCCGTATAGTGCTTTCTTTAATTTGCAGACATGGTCAGGATGGAACTTGTTCTCAAAGCCTCTTGGTTGCTCCATATAAATGTCTTTGTCAAGTTCTCCATGTAAGAAAGCGTTCTTGACATCCATCTACCACAGCTTCCAATATTTGCTAGCGGCTAAAGCTAGTAGAGCTCGAATTATTGTGATCTTCACCACTGGACTAAACGTTTCTTCATAATCCAGCCCATATTGTTGAGAACTAGCAACAAGTCGAGCTTTATACCTTTCAATGGATCTATCTGATCGAGTCTTCACCTTGTAAACCCATTTACAAGATATTGGTTTTACATCTTTTGGCTTTGGAACTAAACTCCATGTCTGGTTTTCTTTTAGTGCATTAATTTCTTCTTCAATCGCTTTCTGCCATTCTCGACTTTGCGCTGCTTCTTCATAAGTAGAAGGCTCAATAGGTATTGATTCATCCACATGAGCAGCATTGGCATACCTTGGATTAGGTTGTCTCGGCCTTGTTGATCTCCTTAATTCTTGTGCATGCTCCTCGACTTCCTTTTGGCTTGGACGAACCTCCTCGGATATAGATTGATGTACACCAGTTTTCGATGGACTCTTTTCCTTAGAGTACGACCCTTCTCTTTCTTTTATTGGATCCAATATCTATTCTTTAGGTTCTTCTTTTTCTTCTGGACCTTCTTCTAATCCATGAGATTCTGGAAGCTCTATCTTTTGAGGTGACCACCATGAAGAAGCTTCATCAAATACCACATTTCTTGAAGTATGGCACTTTCCTGTATTTGGATCACAACATCTCCATCCTTTTCTTAATTCATCATAACCGACAAAAATGCACCGAATTGCCTTCTTATCAAATTTGCTTCGTAAATGATCCGGCACGAAGACGTAGCATACAATCCAAAAACTTTGATATGCTTGACGGTTGGCTTAATCTTCCATAATCTTTCATATGGTGAAATATATCCCAACTTTGTTTGTGGGGGTCTGTTAATCACGTACGATGCCATCCTCATACATTCGGCCCAAAATCTGCGTGGTACATTCTTACCATGAAACGTACTTCGACAAGTTTCGGCAACGTGGCGATTCTTGCATTCCGCCACTCCATTCTGCTGTGGAGTATTGGGGCAAGTTAATTGCCTTCTGATCTTGTGCTTCTCAAGATAGATATTGAACTCAGTCGATAGATATTCTCTTCCATTATCTATGCGTAAGCACCGAATCTTATAATTGAGCTCACTTTCTATCTTCTTCTTGAACTCTTTAAACTTCAGAAAAGTCTCTGACTTCTCCTTCATGAAGTAAACCCACACATACCTTGAGAAGTCATCAATGAATATCACCATATACTTCATACCTCTAAGTGATGTTTGTTTCACTGGGCCAAAGACGTCTGAGTGTATGAGCTCTAGTGGTGTCTTGGACTGATGCGCTGACTCCTTGAATGGCAATTGGTGAACTTTGCCAAATTGACATCCAGCACATATTGTATCTGTTCGGATATCAATTTGAGGAAGTCCATTTACTATGCGTTTCACCATCATCTCCTTTAACTTATTGTATCCCACATGCCCAAGACGTTCATGCCACAGATCAACCGTCTCATTCTTTCGAGTCTTATCCACATAAGCCGTTTCAGCAGATAGTACATAGACCGACTCTATTCTTCTTCCTTGCATAATTGGATTGCCAACCACCTTCACTCTCTTGAATACGGACACATCTTCTGGTCCAAAGAGCACATAATTCCCTTCTGCTGTCAATTGTGGTACTGATAGTAAATTCTTCTTTAGGCCAGGGACAAGATACACCTTCTCGAATTGGAGCTTTTGAGAGTCACCTTCATTTGGAATTATTGTCTTTCCAATGTGAGAAATAGAGAACCTTGAATTGTTGGCTGTCAACACGACTCTCTTTCCTTTGTAATCCTCCATTTCTTGCAGCTTTGTCCCATCGTTGGTCATATGATTTGAGCACCTAGAATCGATGATCCAATCATCTTTGTAGTTTATTTTTGACTTTAAAGTTGTTGTAAGAGCTTGATCATCTATGTCAGCTTCAACAGAGAGTCCAGCTTCTGCATCCCATGTTTCCTCATTAATGGTTCCTTCAAATGTGACCTCTTTCTTCTCATCTCTTGCGGCGGCCACATTTCCTTCGAAAGTTCGCCTTCTGGGGAATCTACAATCTCGAGCAAAATGACCCTTCTTGCCACAATTGAAGCATTCACCATTCTTTCTCTTATCATTTTCTCCATATTGTTGGCGATGATCTCTTCTTCCTTGTTGAGCTCCCCCTGAAGCATTGCTTTTTTATTTTGGGTGACCCTTCCACCCACATGTCTTACTTTCTTTCATCGCCTCTTGTCTTCGAGATGTTGCTTTCTTCTTATTGGTGAAGAGTGCATCTTCTCCGTCTTTTATGGTTACTTCATTCATCTGCTTGGCTAATGCCTCTTGATTAGCCAATAAATTCTCCAGCTCTATTAATGATGGTTGAGTAGGCCATCCTCTCACAGCGGCTATAAATCCATTATACTCGGATCTTAAGCCATGGATGATAATTCTCTTCATCCTTGCATCACTCACTTTCTCTTCAGGAGCAAGTTGAGATATCTCACGACAAATAGATTTCACCTTGGTGAAATACTGAGAAATAGATAGACTTCCTTGTGAGATACCTGCGAGCTCATTTTCCAAGAGCTGGAGGCGTGCTTCATTCTTCTTTGAAAATAACTTGTCAAAAGTTTCGCAAGCTGCCTTCGGTGTTTTCTCGTCACAGATGTGCTCCAATAGATCCTCCTCGATTGTAGTCTTCAGTATAAATAAAGCCTTCCCAGCCTTGATGTTCCATTTTCTCAAGGCTTCAGCATTTTCTTTTGGTGGAGGCGTTGTGTCACTGCCAGCAACTATTTCCCATAAATCCTGTCCTTGTAGGTAGGATTCTATACAAGTCCTCCAATAACCATAGTTGTGGTTATTGAGACTCTTGATACCACTGCTCGTACTTGCATGATCTGCCATTATGACGTCCAACGTCCAATAAGCTTGGTCCCTGACCGATGAGCTTTCACAGTTCCTAACTGTGCTCCGACAGAATCTCCCTTAGAGCCTTGGTGAAAACAAGTCGATGTAAACGTCTAACGTTTACCGATTTCCTCCACTAGAAATGGTCTCGAACAACCCGCTCTGATACCAATTGTTGGAAGCTTCGACGAGCCCAACACACCCACTATTGAGGACCTAGGTTATACTCACTCACAACACCAACACTTTGACGTTGGTTAACCTTTAATTTTATAAATCTTTAGTGCACAATAATACTTAGGCGACATTGTCGACCATATATCATTCAGGTGGTATAACCGGCCATATATCACTTAGGCGGCAGAGCCGACCATATAATAAAAATAACACAAGTGCACTAAGAACTCAAACACGAACTAAAGCTTAAACGAGAAACTTAACAAAGAACACTTTTATTAATACAAAATACAATTACAATATTACTTACTTATAAGTTTTCTCTTCTCTAACTCACACTCTTCTTATTTCCTCACAACTCTCACACCTTCTCTTCTTCACAAATAAGATCAACACCCATATTTATACTACTCCATGGAAACTTCTACACACTAGATTTTTTCATGGATAAATATCTAGATATTTTTACCACATAAAAATATCTAGATTTTTACATTTTAACATTTAGATTTTTTCTCATATATATATTAATATCTAGATATTTCTTTTACATTTTAATATCTAGATATTTACATACATTACTAATTCCATATTATCTAAATTTGCATTGCATTTTAACATTTTTAACTCATTTTTGATTTATTGGTTTTAAGGTGCGATTAGGAGTATTAAAGGGACTCCAAAACACTTAATTGGAAAATACATAGGAATATCATTTATTAAGTTGAAAGAATCACCATAACATACATGAATAACAAATTTTAAGCAATTAGAATTCATTATGTAGCATAAACAAAAGTAATATATGGAGTGCGATCATACCTTTCAATGAGTTTTGAGAAGCTGGAATGTGAAACACAATGAAAACACGGAAGATTTGGGTGATTAAAAATTATATAATTCTGACCATTCTATTTATAGGACTATTCGAAATCTAGAAAATTGCAAAAAACTTATTCAAAATCTGATCTGAAGCCTTATCCGGCTGATCGAAAAATTGCAAGTCGCAAATGGGCGGTTGCGACCTGCGACTTGGTATCACCTAGCGAAGGCTACATGCAAATAACCATTCACAAAAAGTTGCAAATCGCAAAAAAAAAAAAAAAAAAAAAAAAAAAAAAAAATTACAACCAAGAAGACTCCAGCATTTTCATTTTTGCGTTTATTTTATAACATGATTAGGATTAGGAAAGGGCTACATGGTTAATATCCCATTACAATGATTTTGACGGTAGTAAAGATTTTCACATGATGCAAAGTCATCTAAATCATAGCATTTGCTAAGGATTTTCAATTATGCAAAGTTAAACTAGACAATTTTTCAAAGATTACCTTTTTCATTTTATCTATGGTCATTTCTTAATAAAATTGAGTAAAATAAGTAAATATAAGCTTCAATCACTTATTTTATTTAAACGTTGTTAAAAATTAGAAAAAGAAATGCATGAAATGTATTTTATTCACCATAGCATCATGTAAATGAAATCTCAAACTTTCTTAAACTTTGTTAACATACATATGGACTCGAATTTTAAAGGTACGTTCAGCGACTAATTATTGATGATGATTTTATCTTCACTAACAATCATTTTTGGTAATTGTGATTTACTTGAAAGTAAAAGTTATATAGTTATACTGAATAACGAGTTTGGAGAGTTAACTTGATACTGTCACCGGAATAGCGGAGGTCAAGGGAGTTGCGCCTCTTGATGAGTTGCGTCATTTCATGATTAACCGCCAAATTTAACAGATTTGTGAATCATTTTTGGTAGTTTTGCTTTTATAACGTATATATAGAAACACATACGTTTTCTCTAATATACTGATTTGATTTCTTGTGGCTTGTTTAGAAACAAACTGAAGTTTTTATTTTATTTGAGATTTTGTGAGCCCAAGACATAATTAAAATACTTGATTGAAAATGAGTAACACGATTTAATAATAAATTCAGATTATCATTTCATACCCTATTTCTAACACTATTAAGGTACACTTCATTCTATACTATAATTATCATATGATGTTTACATTCAAGTATAAGCGTACACGTACATGTACATACGGAACCTACATTATACAGTACAAATTTTTCTAATTTTTGATAATAAAGTGAGCAAAAGTGGCGAAATGTACAAGCATGGAAAGCTCATTGGAATTAAGCAGCTGACACAGTTGTACTTTAGACAAAAATAGATTGAATGGTAAGTGCCTATGTGGGAGTTTTATACCCTTTGAAAGTTGTTAAAGGCATCAGTTGGTAATACCCACTCTTTTTCCTCATGAACTCAGCTTCATTTGCTTCTGTGGGTACAATCACTGATTGCAGCCTGATGTTGACTTTACATAAGTTTTAATTCATATATTTGCTTTTCAGATCAATTTATTTAAATAAATAGAAATATTCAGATAAACACAAAAAGTTTTCCGTATGTATTAAGATTTTTTAAAGAAAGATTTGAGTATTTATTCTTAGATGTACGCAGTGTAACTGAATTTTCTCTTGTTTCTCTGACCACCTCAAAATTTACTCTTAATAAATTTTTTGAACATAAAACTTTTTGTAAAGATATCATAATGCATAACTAGAACCACTGGTTAAGCTAGATAAATATATGTAACTCAAATGTCATATTAAATATCTGCCTTCTATATGTCCATTTCTCATGCTTCATATTGTTTTATCTTTATTTTTTATTTTTGGTAAAACATAAAATATTTATTATTAATGTAGATCGAAGAAAACTGAAAATGAATTCAAGTTCCTTAACTTCATCTAAATTCAGAAAGATTCGAAAAATCATCAATCTGATATTATCAAGTTCGAAACCATGCTTCATACTGTTTTATCACTATAAGTTTTCATCACATATTAAAGTTTAACATATTAAACATAACCAAAGTAACAAAAAACGACATTAATTAGCTTTGAGTTTGACAAGGTTGAAGGGGATTCGATCCCTTTCAAACTATCGACTTTCATAAATTGATAAAAGAAACAACATTATCTGAATCTTTAAAATTTCAAAAAATTTAGCTTTACTTGGATTCATATGATGAGTATGCTACTTAGAAAACACTACTTAACCGTGTGAAAGTGCGAGCTATATAAATGATTGACAAGATTAACAGAAACAATATTGATTAAAATAGCTTAATGAGGTTGATATATAAAACTTGCGCATGAGAAAATGGTTTTCTGATCGGATCTTGATCCAGGTCCGATATAAATTAAGTATACTACCTTATACAACACGCGCGTACACATTTAAATTAATGATGGAATACTTTTGTTAGATTTCATAATTAAAGAAAGTACTTGAGAGCATCATATCATATATTATTATAAATATATATTATATATTAAAAATACTTAAAAAATACTTTAAAATAAATAGGCAGTTCTATATAATACTTCTACAGAAAATTCAAAAACGAAAATGGTAGTAGATATATAGAGCTATGAAGTTAAAGATATAATGTCACAGATGCAAGTCAAGACTAACTTGATCTTGAACACTTGGCTTCGAATCGTACATAAAACTTGAGCTAGCCGAGATTCTTGATGCTCTTAACCCATCATTTGAAGATATTAATGAAGACGGATTAATCAAATGGTCACGATTAAACGTCGAGTTTTGGGCATTTGGGGATCTCCATAACCCTAGTGGACTACCATTTATAGGTGTTTGATGATGTGAATTGTAAGATGAATTGTTTCCATAAAACCTATGATTGTAGCTATTAGTGATAGTAGAATTAGGGTTTGTGTGGTGGTAATAGGGTGGTGGGATAGGTGTAGAAGTAGTGGTGAAACGGTGGTAGTTCATAAGACCATACATTTGTGCTTCTGAAAAACTACCGTTGACCATGGTTGACTGAAGATGAGCTCTTTTAGCATGTTGTCTTTCTCTTTTGTGTGCATTTTGATGTCCACCTAAAGCTTGGGAAGTAGGGAAGTTTCTACAACAATAATGACACTCGAATTTCCGGCTACTTTCGTTAGTTTCTTTTGATTGATCTTCTTGAGTTGTGGTTGTGGTGTCATTAACATTGAATTCGTCGTTGATCATGGTAGATGAATCACTACCACCACCAACTTCTTTACCGAATAAACGGATGCCTTTTTCCTTGTGTGGTGAGGGTCGGATGAAGGGAAGTTGAGAGAACGATTCAACGTTCATAAAATCGTGAGTTTCTCGGTCGGTTTTCTCCATCGAATAGTGGTGAGATGATGGTGGATTGTGGTGGTTGTTGGTGAGGAGACAATGATAATAATATGAAAGAATAAGGAAGTGAATTGTGGTGAGTTACATGTGAAGAAGTAAGGGGACCTATAAAGGAGAAAATGAAGGTAGTTAATTAAGTTAAGGTATAATAAGGGAATTATATGTAGTTCATTATTGATGTGTACATTTAAAAGTAAAATAAATTCATGTAATTTATAATTATTAAATAATTAAGTAATTATCCACACGTTTGACATGATATGTTATGTACCCACTTTATTTACTAATAATTAAAAAAGCTTGACTGATGGGATGTTAATACCGATCATGCGATATAAATAGTCGCAAACAAAATGACTAGTTGTGATAAGTTATTCTTACAGGGTTTTACTTTTTTATATAAAAGTTTCGACTTGTATGGTAAGCGTAAAGTTTTATTAGGTAAATTATGTCTTACGTCTTTGAGAATTCACTTATTCACACTACTTATCTATTTCTACCACACCACTCATCATTATATATAAGACTCTGAACCATCCAGGCCTAGCCTGGGTGGCCACCAGCACTTTCAGTGAAGGGGAGGTCTCGGGTTCAATCCTAAGGGGTGCCCGCATTTAATGACCAAACTGGAGAATGCCTTACCTGATAGCGGTGGAGGGCTGGCTTGCCGTTTACCCGGGGTTTACCTGCGGTGGGGGGGCCAATGTGCTCTGGCCCATAGTGGGGTTCCTCGTAAAAAAAAAAAAAATATATATATATATATAAGACTCTGAAATAATGAGATTTTTTATTTTTATTATTTGAAGACGGGTGGATGTTTCATATTTAGATGTATTGTCTAGTCGGTATTTTTCGTGATCATTTTCAACTCTCTTTCTCTGACGACTAGAAGTTGTGTCGCTACTATTGAAGTTAGAATTTAAGACCTATTGTGGAAAGATAAGGATGTCAATCACTAAACCATCAATTGTTACCACTTTATCTTTATTTATTGATATAGAATCATATATAATTATAATAAATAACTACATTAAAATGTTTATTGTTGGATCTTAGTAAGAGCGCTCCCAACCATGACAGGATTTCTTCCAGGACTAACCAACCATTTAGCGCCACATCCGCACCTCCATCCCACTTTCTTCCCAGGACTAAACCTGGACTAAACACTCCCAACAATGACATACCTCCTCAAATAAATTGGGACTCACTTAAATTATTTAATTAAAGATGTTACAAGCTTTAATGCTCATGGTACAAGCAATATATACGTCCAACCGTCCTCAAATATGTTGTAAATGGACAAGAACCTGGGCGGAAGAGCTGGGCTAGACCCCTGGACTAGAGCTGGGCTAAATGGTGCCATCAGTGTCCTCCTGGACTAAAACTTGGGCGGAGCCTGGGCGCATGCGTTGAGAGCACTCTAACAAGCTAAAAACTTAGTTATTAATACAAAGAATTCTACCCCTGATATCAATGGTATTCTACCCCTGATATCAAATGTTTATCATAACACAAGTGCGGAATTAATAACGATTGAACAAGTAAATGATTCAATATGTCCAAACTCTAGATATTAAAATAGGTTAAATGGTATGACTAATCGCGTGATATATTTCTGTCGGAGGTCACGCGTAATCCTTTGATTACAACAATCAAGTTATTAGTTCTATCTAAGATAGAATCAATTTTTATAATCTGAATCTTTGTTACAGGCTCCAACTTGATCTCTTCAATCATTTGAATCTCAAAGAATCTTCTCCCTTACCATCCAGGCATAGCCTGGGTGGCCACCAGGACTTCCAAGAAAGCAAGAAGTCACGGGTTCGATTCCCTTCAAGGCAAAATACCTTGGGGCGAGCTCAATTTAGTGACTGATTGACTAGAGGATGCTTTGCCTGGTAGCGGTGGAGGCCTGGCTTGCCGTTTACCCGGGGTTTACCAACTAAAGGGGAGCCATTATGGCTCGTCGCTAGGGGGGTTCCTCGTAAAAAAAAAATAATAATAAAAAAATAAAAAAAATCTTCTCCGTGACATTCCTTTTAGCGTACTCCCCCCGTCCAAAATATATTGCTTTAGACAAAATGCACACACTTTAAAAAAAATAACGGTTACATGTACTTTTTCTTAAGGTTCGAATCATACCCTTTAGTTTTTAACTATCTATTTGTCTTACGTATATAAAGCAGCAGCATAAAAGAACTTATCGCATTATTCTTATCCGTTTGTGAAAGTGGACATTTAATTCGGGATATCCCAAAAAAATAGTGGATAATATAATTGAGACGGAAGAGTAACTTCTTTAATCTGGAAAATATCCCCATTATGAATCGTTACAGACTATTGTCGGAGATAATCGATTAAAAGGTGCAAACCAAAGTCACCCATCAGATATGAGAAGAAACATGAGTATACATATATGAATCGTTACAGCTTAGAGGAACATTCCTCTATTAGCAATTGGTTTTAGAGGTACTTAAGACTCATGAGTTATATTTAAGACATATTAGTTAGGCTAAAACGATTCAACAAATGGTATCAGAGCAAGTTGCAGCTTTAATTTTAATCTTGTGGTTCGTGGAAAGAAACTAACCAATGGTACAAGGAGTCGGTAGAGTGTGTGTGTGTCTTGGTTTCTTTGGGGTGTCAAAGCTTCTTGTAATAACATGAACGAAAAAAGTTGAAGATACCAAGGGGCGATGAGATACAAGTGTAATCATTGTGGTAACAAAGGTTCAAACCGAGATGATTGTGGACGTGGTCGGGGAAGAGGTCCGGAAAGAGTCGAGATGTTGTTGAACATGTTCGGGAAAAAGTCGCGTTATATGTTATATGTGTGATGAACGAGTACCGGGAACAAACTGATTAAGGGGGTGATTGTTGGAGATCATCGGTTAAAAGGTGCAAATCAAAGTCCCACATCAGATATGAGAAGAAACAAATATATGCATATATAAGCTTTGGGGAATCTCCACAAAGACTATTGTTGGAGATAATCGTTACATAGATTACCCACATGTTTAAATTTTTCATGAAGAGGGATGAATATTTTAGACATTAGTTGCGCCATATGCAACTACAGGGTGGAGTCTGTGAACCATTTGTTTTTTCGACTGCTCACTGGCTCGCGAGATATGATTGAAGGTCAAGTCTTGGATGGGTTTACGTTGGACCGACTGCTCTAGCTGGAGTGAATGGTTGATGTGGTTTATTTTTTGCGGTCGACTAAAGAGTTCAATAGTAAGTTGTACGTGATTGTTTCTACGATATTTTCGCATATTTGAAGGTTCAGAAATGGCTTCATTTCTGCCGAATCCCGGTTGAAGAAGTAGCTTTTGTTTGATTCTATTCGTAATTATTATTTTAATTAGTATTGTAATAGAAGCATATGTAATATGAGATGTAACGATTGGCTTGTAAAGTCGTTGTAAAGTTATTTGTGTTTTGCTTCTTCCTAGCTGCTCGTTAGGAAGGTTGGCTAGCTTGTTAATAAAACTTTTAGCAGTTAAAAAAAAAAAAAAAACTTAGGGGAATCTACCATTTATCACCAATTGATTTTAGAGTACTAAGAGACTCGTGAGCTTATATGTAGAACATGTTGCGTGGGCTAAACTATTTCTTCAACCTGAAAATTTTCCAACATCTACTTAAAGACTTAATTATACGGCTCTAGTTATTGAGTCGTCAGCAAACGTGGATTTATTGGCGACTTGACTGACTTCTAGAGCCTAAATTAAATTTCAGTCAGGGATTAAAATCCATGGAAATTTGATTTTACCATTTTCATAGCGTCTCAATTTTATTTTATTTTTTTTTAACTTTTTCCTACTTATTGGTCGGGGGGTTCACTCGGAAGCAATCTCTCTATCTGTCGAATAGAGAGAGGGATGACTTTCTCTACTTTTGAGAGTATTTTCACTCTGAGTGAAGAAATGACTTGTCTTTATTCTCGGATAGGGGAAGGATTGTCTACATCTCACCTCCCCATACACCACTTATGTAGTATTGTGTACTTAAAGAGTTAAAGACTTAATTGTTTCCTGAGTATATTGAAGTTACTTTGTCTCTACTAGTTCCAATGGGATCTATTGTGTGTTTCCAACTCACGTACGGTATTTTTTTGCATTTGATTTTCAAAAACGTGTTTTATGTATATTGATATATGACAGTATATGGGTGAGGCAAGTTTCTATCACAATATATGGTATCTACTATCTAGCTATATGATGACACTTTGAGGACCAACACAGGTACCATTAGTTGGTATTGAATCTTTATAACTTTTGTTAGTTGTTTTGGTTTAAATTACTTTTGGATCAACATTGCTACCCATCCCTCTCCCCCCCTGCAAATGTGGTCCATTATGCAACTTTCAATGGCTATGGTCTGGCTAGTGGCTACCTCCTATAGTAAACCTTATTATGATTTAAAGATCACATGTTTCGATCATATACATAGTTTGATATGAAGTGAAAACTATGTATCTATAAGGTATTAATATCCTTCCGCTGTACTTGTACTTAACAGTATATCATCTACATTTCGCAGCAATGAAATAATATTAAATAGAACTTTTTGTAATAGGCCAAAATTATCTTTGTTCGACACGCATCAATTAGAAAAAATTCGGATCATTGTCCAATTATGATGAATGATGAAGTAAGGAATTTTGGCCCTAAACCGTTCAAAATTTTTGATGCTTGGTTTGATGAAGAAGGGATTGATGAGGTTATAAAAAATTCGTGGAACATCCCAATAGGAAATACCAACCGGAAAGATTGTTTATTTCGTAACAAGTTAAAAAATGTCAAAGTAGCGTTAAAGGAATGGAGTGCGAATAAATTCAATAGTTTAGATGCTGAGATCGAAGCCTTAAAAACATTATCACTTAATCTTGAATTGAGGGCAGAAAATAACCAACTAAATGACATTGAAAAAGAAAATTGGTTACACACAAGAAAGAAGTGGATGGAAAAAGAAAAATTGAAAACAAGCATGTTGAAGCAAAAGGCGTGTGTGAAATGGATTTTAGAAGGTGATGAGAATTCCAAGTACTTTCATTCCATTATTCGAAGAAAAAACAATAAGAGCAACATGAGGGGTTTGAATGTCAACGGGGTATGGATTGATTCTCCATGTGATATTAAAGAAGAAATCTATAATCATTTTAAACGAATGTTTGAAGATCCGGAGATTGAAAGACCATGTATGGAGGACCTTATTTATCCCAGCCTTTCCATGGATAATACCATGGCTCTTGAACTTCCATTTAGTGAAAAAGAAATTAAAGATGCGCTTTTTGATTGCGGTAGTTCTAAAGCGCCCGGACCCGATGGTTTTAACATGCGTTTTTATAAAAAATATTGGGAAGAAATAAAGGGTGAACTAACTCTTGCTATTGAATGGTTTTGGGATAAAGGTGAATTTTCCCGTGGATGTAACTCGTCTTTTGTCACTTTAATCCCAAAAAAATCCGACCCCGTTGGACTTGGTGATTATCGCCTGATTAGTTTGATCGGTAGTTACTACAAAATTATTGCAAAACTACTTTCTAATCGTTTGAAAAAGGTGATTCCACATCTAGTTGGTTCGGAGCAAAGTGCGTTTATTAAAGATAGATTTATCTTAGATGGTGCATTGATCGTAAACGAGAGTATTGAGTATCTTAAAGAGTTCAAGAAAAAAAGCATCCTTTTCAAAGTGGATTTTGAAAAGGCATTTGATTGTCTAAATTGGAACTTTTTAATGGAAGTCATGAAAAGCATGGGTTTTGGATCTAAATGGAGGAGGTGGATACTTGCTTGTTTACAATCTGCGTCTATTTCAATCTTAGTAAACGGGTCACCAACAAAAGAGTTTTTGTTAGGAAGAGGCATTCGTCAAGGTGACCCATTATCACCTTTTCTTTTCATATTAGCCGCGGAGGGATTAAACATTCTAACCAAAGCCGCAGTCGCGAAGGGTCTTTATAAAGGTGTTGAAATTGGAAATGACAATATTAAAATATCTCATCTTCAATACGCGGATGATACTATTTTTTTCGGAGAATGGAGTCATGAAAATGCACTAAACATTCGAAACCTTCTTAAATGCTTCGAATTGGCTTCGGGTTTAAAAGTGAACTTTCAAAAAAGCTGTTTGTATGGTATCGGGACAAGTGTAGATGAATTAAAACAATTTGCATCTCGTTTAGAATGTCAAGTGGGGTCGTTGCCATTTACGTATCTTGGACTTCCAATTGGTGCAAAAATGAATAAAATGAGTAGTTGGAACCCTGTCATCGATAAAATTAAATCAAGACTTTCAAGTTGGAAAATGCGTTCAATGTCATTTGGAGGAAGATTAGTCCTAATTAAATCGGTCCTAAGTAGCCTTCCATTGTATTATTTCTCGCTCTTTCGTGCTCCGATTTGTGTGTTAAAAACTCTAGAGAGTGTCAGGAGAGTGTTCTTTTGGGGTGGGTCGGAAGTAAACTCTAAAATTTCCTGGGTTAAATGGGATAATGTGGTAACTTCATATGAAAATGGGGGGTTAAATATCGGGCTTTTAAAAAGTAAAAATCTTTCTTTATTGGGCAAATGGTGGTGGAGGTTTAATACCGACACCAATTCTTTATGGGCAAATGTCATTCGTAGCATTTACGGTTCTTGTGGTGGCTTGGACTTAGAGGGTGAAGCAATTCGCTCTTTAAGACCAAGTGTGTGGAAAAATATACTTGTAACAGGTACATGCATTCAAGAGCTAGGAGTTGATTTCATAGACTCCTTCGTCAAGAAAGTGAACAAAAATTCGATGCTGAAATTTTGGGACACAAAGTGGCTAGTTAACGGGAAACTGAGTTCAAAATTTTCAAGACTATATCGATTGGAAACGGATAAAGGGACAACCATTAGCGACCGAATTGCAGAATCAGAATCAGAATCTGGAAGTGTTTTAAGGGGCAATTGGACGAGACAACCAACAGGGCGTACACAAGGCGAATTGACAGAGTTGCAGCAACTAATTTCGCGCTACAGTTTCGAAGAATCGGAGAGAGACACATGCTCCTGGTCGTTATCACATAATGGTATTTACACTGTTCGATCTTTATCTCTCATTATTGACGAACGTTTAATCGCGAATACTAATGTTGATGAAACTATGCGTAATAATTTGGTACCAAAAAAGTTAGAAGTATTTGTATGGCGGGCTTGCAAAAAAAGGTTGCCTGTTAAAATCGAATTAGACAATAGGGGTATAGATTTGCATAGTGTTAGATGCCCGTTATGTGATGACGATTTAGAAACGGTGGAGCATTCCCTAATATTTTGTAAGTCCGCAATGGATGTGTGGGATCGAGTCTTCGGGTGGTGGGGACTTGGAAATATGACTAACCTTAGTATTTCTGAAATGTTGAGGGGAAATGGTCCAAGTAACTCTACACAGGTGGGAAAAAAAATATGGCAAGCGGTTGAATGGGTATGTACATATCTAATTTGGAAGAATAGAAACGAGATGGTCTTTCGGGGGAAATCTTGGATTCCGTCGGTGGCTTTGAACGAGATTCAAGTTAAAGCGTTTGAGTGGATTTCCAAGAGATCGAGGAAACGGAAAATAGATTGGCTTACGTGGATAAACGATCCTAGTTGCTATCTTAAAATATTGTAACCTTGTAATTAGTTTCGTGTTTTAGTTTTCGTGTTCGGTTTGCTATCTTTGCAAAGCATTTTCGGGTTAATTGCAAGCCATTATTGCTTGCTCTATCCTTGTAACTTTTGATTTCAATATATTCCTTGCTTTTCAAAAAAAAATCAATGTTGAATCCACGATTTTACCTACGGGGTAAAATGTTAAATACTGAATAAAACAATATAATAACTTAAGACGACGGGTGAGCCCATTTGCTAATCCGATCACGTGGTCATGATGATATATGTTTAAAGTTGCAATAGGTTATCTAACAAATATATATATGTATACTATGAAACAGAGGAATAAAATGCAACTTTAATTGTAAGGTTAGTTAATTTTTACTTTTGTATTTTTGCACCATTGTATCTCTCTCTACTAATTACTCTTGTATTATTGCACCATTGTATCTCACTCACTAATTAGCACATTAATTGTTAGGTTAATTTTGTACATGGTAACATTCTTTAACTAATCATATATTGATGTTGCATGTTACCACTTTTTACTAAACATGGAAACGAGTAACCTATAAGTTGTTCAAAGGGTATGAGCATGACTACAAACTTTGCACTACTATATATAGAAAGGTATATAGAAAGGTAACAACAATAGAATCTATTACACATTTAGTCGCACAAAATATCACAAATGCAATGATGGAAATAAATAGTACTAATTCAGGTCTCCATAAAGACTTCAATTGCCATTTTAAGCAATTTATATATCGAAATTAATTCCTAATATAGTAAGTTTAACAAACCCCAAGTGCATTTTGTTTTTATCTATTTCCTATATTGCAGGTGACAGGAGTAATTATAAAAAAATTCTAGTTGAGGATATTTTTAAATTGCTTTTTAAAACATTATATAGCTATATCTATTCTTATAAATATTTAAACACAAATTGATCACTAGCTTGCAAAAACTTCACCAATATTTTCGTATTTATGAACAAGTTATATACCTATTTCTAGTATTTATATGAATTGCTATATTAGGATACAAGCATCCAAGGTATACGGAGTATAATGCATATATACTTACAAGCGTACTTCAAGTCTTCAAATGGTCCACAACGTATATATTTGCACGGTTTTATAATTTCATTTGAATTTTATAAACATATATCAAACTTCTTTCTTTTACGTATTCATAAATGAAATTTGCTTAACATTAAATATTAAATAACATTAATATATATAATATGTGAGGTTGCAACAGTTAAACCCGATTTAATTTATCTTACGAGTAGTGCATGAAGAGTGAGGTAACTTGTACGTTGCTAGCTATTTTATAAAATAAAAATAAAATTGTTAATTTAATAAAAAAAAATAAACACGGAGTTTACTTTAGAATTTTGATATGTTAAGTTTAGTTACACCAAACAAATGTAAACATATCCTTTGCCAAAAACTGAAGTACAAATATGCATTAAACTCCATGCTCTGTTATACAGTGACTTAACATCAGTAGTTACTAATTTTTACGTACATGTTACTCTTTTCTCTCAAACAGGCTAACATGCTCTGTTTGATGTGATGTACAGAAAACTAATGGTCCAATTATTTGTTTTTATCATTGTTTTTTGTTTCGTTTAAATTTCTATTGCATAGTTATATAAATATATATTTACATATGTATTGAAGATTATATTTTAGTTTATTAAGTTATAAAAGATGATAAAATGAGTAAAAATGGGATAAGAATATGTCAATATTCGAGGGGTTTGCATTAAAGTATTATCATAAATAGCTAAATTAATTAATGTTGTTTCGCATTTTCTATTAAATCTCGATAGAATCTTACTTCTTGAAGCTCTTTGCACATCAATTATGTCTCCAATTCAAGCATGGTACTTAAATTAATGATAAGAACATATCTTTATGATGTCTTTATTTAGAAATTCAAAATCATTATATTATTTTAATATTGATCATTAAAAAACAGCTTTCATTTGCAAGATATGTCATTTTCTTGAGGCTTTATAGGTGGGGAGGAGAAACTGATATGTAGGTTTAGTTTTAATGAAGTAACCCCCACAAGTCTTTAAAATCATGGATCTTAATTGTACCCTCTCTGAAATTATGGACCCCAAAACACAATAACGTACATGTAAATGATTTGTTTATGTATATTATATTTGGTTTTGCTAACCTGTGTTTCCTAACTAAAAACCTCTATTTATTCCTTGATTTTTCAGGGTGTCTAATTTTGAGTTGTGAAGATATAAAGAAATTGCAAGTTTGAAGCGAATGTTGTTGCGGTGCAAGGAGCTCCTGACCGGGAGGTGTACATCCCGGTTAGTTTAGGCCGGCCGGGAGATCACAATTATACTTTGAACATAATGATTATCCCGGTTATGAGGTTGTTTGTTACGGTTGCGAGCATTTGGTTCCCGGCTAGGAGGTGGTGATCTCGGGCGGGAGATAGAGGGTGTCTAGCCAGTCGAGCGTATTTTGATATAATTTGTTTTATATGTAACCTAACCTCTATGTAATATCTACTTCCGAAATTAATAAGAGTGTGTCTTTATTTGGTCGTAGATTACATCAATTAAATAGATTGGATATAGCTACGTTAAATCCTCATATTATTTACATTTCTACTGTTTATTTTCCACGTTTTACTAGGATATATGTTTGTTGTTGGTGAATTTTGATAATCACTGATTATCAAACCTTCGACTACCCGAAAACCTTTCATAAGTCTTGTTGGGCTCAGTTAATTCCTAACTTAAAAAATGAGAAATAGAATGATAATATCCTTGTGTTGTTAATTCAGTGGTAATGGTCCATACCTCTTTGTTAAAGATTGAGAGTTCGATTTAATGGGGTGGCACAATTGCACACAATGATGTATCATTGATCTTGAAATTCACTCAAGTTTGCCTTTCGCTCTTCGCGTTTGCGGGGGTAGCGGGAAGAGGGATTTTACCGGTCATGCCCTCGAATTGATCCGGGTTTCTTCCAGAGCAGTAGTTGGGGACGGATTATGCAACTACGTTATATTATCGCATTGGTTGTTTAGTCCTACAGGTGATCCCAAATCCCAAACTGCTGTTAAAAATATTCTTGAATCACGTTAACAAACTTTGAGTGGTGAATTAGTTTGATTGTCAACATGTCTTTCTTATGTTCATTAATTCATATAAATTGATGCAGTTTTCGAGTTACTTAATTATAGTTAACTTAAGTATAGCTAAATTACATTGGATAAATATGATACGAAAAAAATACTAAACGGACAAAACTGAAAAGAGGGAGTGTTTATAATATAACTATTAACCTTGAGAGTTATTTACTTTTATTTTGTATTAAATATTTGTTTTCATATATCACTATTTGTGCACTTTGTTTCTATTTTCTTTATAAACAGACCGTTTTTTAGATTAAGTGTAAAAAAAAAAAAAATAACAATTTTACTTACAATATTAAGAACTATGCAGAAACAAATCATTAAATGAAAAGTAAATATGTCATAAAAGTATTATGAGGTATTTGGCTTAACGATTAGGAGGTGATTATTTGATTATTAAGTTTTCAAATTGTAAATAATTAAATAATAGTGTTTGACAAACTTAACTTTAAAATCAAATATTTACGATTTGAGAGCCTCAAAAAGTGAAAATAAAAAAAACGAGCTGAGTCACCCCTTACAATAGCAAAATATGACTTTTAGATTATCTGATTCTTTCCTTTACCGCCGCATTTTCTTCCTCTTTGTTTGTTAATTCACTAAATAATCGAATTTACCAAACACTTACAAAACTGATTATTATATTATTGGAATTTCAAACAGCATAATCAAATTCAAACATAATTATTATATATAACACGTTTTGCTACAGCTAATTATTTAATTATAATTATCTAAAACGCATAATCAAATTCTAAAGCGGAAATTCAAACACCCCTGAGTAAGGATTAAAAGTGATTAAATCAGAATTGATTCGCGTTGCACCTAGTCTCATTATTTTTTGCTAAAATATAGCTTCAATTATAATTATAATTATACTTATTAAATCCAACCTTTCTTTTTTAATAAATAATCTTTGTAAAAGTACACTACACATATTGACCTTATATATAGTCTTATGATAATGATAAATTATAGGTTTGTTGTTTATCTTTAAGATTACACTGACTTATAAGAATAATTATCTAATTTTTTTTAAAATTAGAAAATTCAATAGATAAAGTGTTCAAAGCTTCAAAAGTTTGAATTTGATTTTTGTTGGTGTTTATATGATTAAGAAATGTGATAATAATAAAGAAAAAGATAGGGATGAAAATGTGTTTCCTCGCTTCTTTTGCCATTAAAAGTTATGGTCAGTTGTTTGAGTGTGAAAAAGAGAGAAAAAGGGGACCAATTAATTTTAACTGCCACCACTTGCATTTTGCACATATACACATTTAAATTATCTTCGTCTCAATAAAATCTGCTCACATCCACACACGTTAGTATTAGTATCGATAATTTTAATAACACATCTTTTATATAACACACACACACACACACACACACACACACACCATCCGTCTAACAAAAAATTCCTCCAACAATTTTTTTTTTTTTAATTTAAAGTACATAATTAAAATATCTATTTTATCTGTCATTTAATATGTTTTTGAATTTGAATTAATTATTTCCTTTGAAAAACTAAGTGATAGAAAAAAATTATGATTAAATATTTTACTGACGTCTATATATATAATCTGTTGTAAATAAAATTTCTAGGACTTTTTAGTGTTATTTTAAGTAAAAGACATTCATTTTAATACAAATTTGTCCGAATTATATAAATTCTGCGTTGGATCTGAATCCTAATTGGCGTAGGTTAGAATCAAGAGTGACGTTTTCTCAACAAATCTGTTGTGATAAATAAAGATGTATGACCTAAGCCACTCAGTTAATCCAAAGCACACCGGGTATTCAATGCGGCGATGGTGTGTGAAAAAGTTTTCTCGTAATGCAGGTGTGGTTGACAAATAAGAGTATTTTATGTCAAAATAGCCGTTTAAGAAAATTATAAATATAAATAGTAATATGAACGGGGAAGTATAAGTTAAAAGTTTTTTTTTTTTTTTTTTTTTTTTTTTTTAAGTTAAAAGTTAAAACTATAAAATTGGATGATACTCGCAAAATTTAAGGTTCATATCTTTTACTATTGCCATTATAACAACCATCATACAAAATGATATCATTTATACGAAAAGAGAATTGATATTTCTACAAATATTATCTCCTACTATTGTCATTATAACAACCATCATACAAAAGGATATCATTTATACGAAAAGGAAACTGATATTTCTACAAATATTATCCCCTATACAAAAATATCATATATTCAATTCATTAAGTACCAAAAGTAAGCTTTTACTTTTTTCTATGAGGTTTCATGTGATAAATCCATTGAGAATTGCATCATTACTAATATAAATGAAATAGGAAATTGAATAGGGCTAAGTTTTTTTTTTATTTTTTAATATTTAAATGGTCCATACAATAACATTATAAAGAGACTAATTTGATACATTTTAGTAGTTTAAACTATGAATTTTTAAATTCTAAAAATATATGGGTCTATTATAATATTTATGGGGATGATTCTAACACACCATTTTTTTTATCCTCACACACCTATTTTAACCTTTTACTCTTCTAATAATACCCCATTTCTTTAAATTGGTGTGTGAGGATCAAAAAAGTGTGTGTTAGAATCATCCCTCTAATATTTAGTGGTGTCCTATATATAAAAAAATAATTTTTTATGATAAATTTTAAAAAACTAATAGTATCACAGGACTCGTCCGAATACACCTACAATCGCCACTGCTCACACCACAACACAAACTCACACTACATTATAATCTCGACGCACACCATGAGCTCACACCACTCCAGATCAAAGACTTGTATAAAGAAATACTTCGTAGAAGTTTTTAATTTTCTCAAAAACTAAGTAGTTTAATCCTTCACAGAGTTCTATATATATTTGAATAAAAGGTGATAGGTTAAAAAACAATTTGTAACTTAATCCGGTTTTCTATCCTTTTTTACCCAATAGAAACCGATTTTAATAAAGAAAATGCTCAATATGACAATATCATCCCTTATTATTATAGTTTATATTCCGTAGTTATAATTTATATACCATCATCATATCGTGAAAGGACAATATGCAGCACCACATCAAAACACTTAATTCTCTGTTTCCTTTTAGAAAGGGAATGGTCCCGTACAACAATTATATAAACTATAGTTAAAGATACGTACAATTAGACATTAAAATTGCACACAGTATTTCAACTATAATTTACCTTTTTAATCCATATTTGATCTAATCAACTACGAGTATATAATTGTATATACATCTTACATAGTTGGCTACCTTCGCCTACGTTTTGTGATCATTCATTTACTATACGGCCTATTAAAAAATGTTGAAGGTGTGAAGAATTTGATCAAGGAACAAGGCTTGACTTGGTGAACAAGTCGAAGAGAGCTTGACTTGGTGAACAAGTCGTATGGGAGCTTGACTTGGTGTACAAGTCGTAGGGAGCTTGACTTGGTGAACAAGTCGTAGAGATTTTGTTGCCTTAATTAAATCTTCTAGAATGGAGTATGGAGCAAGTCATATATATTTATGGAATGTCTTTTGCTTGAAGGACAAGTTTAACTTAGTGGACAGGTTTAACTCTTCCTATAAATTGTAACCCCTAGCCTCATTGTAATGTGTGCACAATAATATAAGAAAATCTCTGGTTTACGCCCGTGGAGTAAACCATTCTCCGCATTTTGGAGTTGGGATATAACCACGTTAAATACCCGTGTCATTTATTTATCGTTTTGCTTTAATTATTCGTTTGTCGTTCGTGGATCAGTGATTCGCATAAATCACTTGTCTTGTTAGGACCGTCCCTAAATTTCTAACAAGTGGTATCTAGAGCTCAAGGTTCGAGTATGGGCACGATGGCAAATTGAAAGTTTGGTGAACGAACGACGGGTATATGATGTGATGCAACATGTATCATGATCATGGGATCAGTCAACGGGGTCGATGATCGGATCGATGGGACTTGTTGCTGAGAGATTTTCGGCAAGATCCGGGTATCGGATCTAAGTTATCATTCCTTGCGGTCCCGTTCGAGGGAATGATGAACTTTCAAAATTCGGATTCTACTGCGCAGCTGAAGAAGAAAAATCATAACATGTTCGTTAACCGTTGGATTGGTTTGTAATTTTTAGCGAAGATGCTAGATGCATGGTTCTAGTGGCCGCAAAAGTTTGAGGATGATCGAACCGTTAGATCTTGAGATATAGTTTTTCGAAGCTATTGCCGTTCAGGTTTAACATGTTAAAGTTTCAAAGCTGTTAGAGAAGAAAAATTACTGCGGGTTTGTTAACCGTCAGATCGCCTTGAAACTTTTAATGTATATGTTAGTCTCATATATCTAGTGGTGGTCAAAATTTGACAGTGATCGGGCCGTTAGATCCGTAGTTATGTTTTTTCGAAGTTGCAGTCGTTCGGGTTTAGAGCAGCTGAACGATAAAATTCATAGAGGGTTCATCTACCGTTGGATCAACTTGAAACTTGGATTGTATGTTTCAGAGGTAATGGTCTAAGCGTGATAAAATTTTGGTGATGATCGGACCGTTGGATATTGGGATATGATTTTTTAATTTGCGAAAATTTTATGAGAGAGTTCCGGTTTTGATGTTGCGAGTGGCGAGACGATTTCGGGCAATAAAGGTTGTGGCTTTTCAGAGATGTAGCTTTGTTACGTGAGCCCAAATATATTCCAGATGTGATGGACGGCGCTGCGGGCGCACCTCACAGCGTACGTTCCCTTGGTGACGTTGAGTTGATCCTAGAGCCTTGTATCGAAATCTCATTGGTCTGCACACAAAGATCATGAGAGTTCCGTTTGGCGGAGGTAAAGGTCAGGTTCGAACTATCGTTGGAAGGGAGGCCCATATGGATTTGGGTTTGAGGGGAGGTTTGTTATAGTGCAAACAATAGTCATACATCGAATATGGGGTAGAAACAAATGTATGCTTAAAAGGTGGTTTCTCTCTAGTTTTGGCGGTAAGGTAGCAAACAGTGGGACAAATCGAAAGTAGGAGTTATCGAGAAGGTTGGATACTCGCAGGTTGTAGTCTGGATGTGTGGATAGCGCAACGTGACATTTGCAGCATGTCAACGGTTGGCTTAACCCCTTGGTTGTCACACGTGGTTGTGCACCCTCAGTGGATGAGTTGATCTTGGAGCCTTGTACTGTAAGTAGACTTGATGTAGTCCCATTCAAGTTGTGTTCCGAGGTTGCGGCAGGTATTAAAGAAGGTTGGATCTTGACTATCATTGGAGGGATGCCGAGTTGAACTTGGGTTTGAAGGGAGGTTTGTTATGATGTAAATCAAAGTCCAACATCGGATTATTGAACGGGTCGACTAATGTATTTAGTCGAATATTCTATATTATATGGAATATGTGGGCAGGGTTAGAGCTTCTCTCACTGAAGAAATTGGTTTGAAGTTGTCGGATATGACGAGTTCGACTGACGCTTTGGGTTTGGTTGACATTAGTACAACAAAGCAAGCGGGTTTTCTTCAGGGTGACCAATTATGAATCTTCAAGTGATGGTAGAAGTGGATAATCTTGTAAGTCTTGAAACTTGAGCTTTCTAGAGGGTGTCGGGAAGTTGGTCGGAGTTTGGTAATCGACGAAAGTACCGAGCTAGTGGGAGTTTGACGACTAATGGGAGTTATAGAGACGGTTATGCAATGTGGGTCTCTGGTATTCACATGATTAGTGCGTATAACATTAGGGTACTTGGATGCTGCAAACATACCCTCGATTGGCAAAGAGATTTGCAACTGACCGGTGGAACGAACCAGATTCTTCTCGAATAGCCGTGGTTTTATTTCTTACTCGTACAGTGGGAGCGTGCTTGGGATGAGAAGATGGGGTTTGTGAAATTCATAGCTATGAGGAGGTCAGTATACCAGCGAGAAAGCAGAAAGTTAAAAAGGTGGTAGATTTCGAGGATGTTTACACTAGACCCTTGATGAAGAGTCTACGAGGGCGTCTCTTGGATTTTCTGATTGCTGGTAAAAGGAAATCATAGATAGACCGCAAATTCTATAAGATGGTGATCATTGACATGTGGGTTCGAGATTGGACATGTCTAGAGTGATCAGTGAGACGGTGTTGTCTCATGAAAGAATCCTATAATTGATGTTTCGCATACTTCAATTGATCTTCTTGTGTAAGAAGATGGTGTTGCAAGAAACCGAGATGGACCATGTTAGTAACTGGAGATCGGGTTGAAGCTTAGTGGTTTTGATGTCGAAAGACTTCCTTCCCTCAGGTGTGGAAGAGCGGCGTGACCCGGATGTTTGATTCCGGCGGTATCAAAAGTCGTAGCTGAGAGGAGATCGGGAGTTGCTATGGGTGTTTGAACAACACTGACAGTATATGCGGTTATTGGTTTCTAGTTCTGACAAGTATTGTTGAAGTCCTTGTATCAAAAGTCTGCTTATCTGAAGAATGTGATAGGAGTGTGCGTGTCCCAAATGGAGTTTGGCGGTATAATGGTGGTTTTACATTCTTGGTTGGAATGGAGATTGATGTTCGGGGTTTGTCCAAAATCTTCAAGTGAGAGATTATTGAGTAGTCAAGAGTTTGCTCAAAGTCTTCAAGTGGGAGATTGTTGAAGGTATGAAGAATTTGATCAAAGGAATAAGGCTTGACTTGGTGAACAAGTCGAAGAGAGCTTGACTTGGTGAACAAGTCGTTGGGAGCTTGACTTGGTGAATAAGTCGTAGGGAGCTTGACTTGGTGAACAAGTCATAGAGATTTTGTTGCCTTAATTAAATCTTCTAGTAGGAATGGAGTATGGAGCAAGTAATAGATATTTATAGAATGTCTTTTGCTTGAAGGACAAGTTTAACTTGGTGGACAAGTTTAACTCTTCCTATAAATTGTAACCCCTAGCCTCATTGTAATGTGTGCACAATAATATAAGAAAATCTCTGGTTTGCGCCCGTAGAGTAAACCCTTCTCCGTATTTTGGAGTTGAGATATAACCACGTTAAATACCCGTGTCGTTTATTTACCATTTTGCTTTAATTATTCGTTTGTCGTTCGTGGGTCAGTGATTCGCATAAATCACTTGTCTTGTTAGGGCCTACCGAATTCCTAACAAAAAAATTATATATTAATAGAGAATACAGTTTAGGAGATGAACAGTAATTGTAATATCATACGCACGTTGACTTATTTTCAGAAATTGACGCAATTTATTTTACATGCTGATTGACTTTGAGATCTGTTATACCGTGCGGCGCGCGACGCATAGTACAACATAGAACAAACACGTGTAGGGATTTGTTGTCTGGTCCCGAAATCCTTTATACTACGCGGTTCGCATGGCTATTGTGTGGTGTGCTGTAACACTGCAACAGACCTGCTCATTTCCAAAACGATACAATTCAAAACCAAAAGCTTTCATTTTGGCCAAGCCTGTTTCAACATTCATCACACGTCATAATATCACGTATAACAAAAGACTAAGTTAAAACGCCCATTTGAGTCCTTAATGACCCATTACACAATAAGCATAATTTAGACCCATTATACAAATAACCAAAAGACACTTAAATTGAGCAGGATTTACAAGACCATCTACACAAAACTAAAGCAAAAGTCTTCCTAGCGCTCAAAGTCCATCAAGCGTGTTAACCATCAACCTTACCCTTATCCTTCCTTGCACCCGAATTTATAAAAAGAAACAACAACGAAAGGGAAGCTAATGCTTAGTGAATGCAACAATTATATATATGTATATATATATATATATATGTATGTATAAATATATATATATATATATATATATATATATATATATATATATATACACATACATATATACATACATACATAAGTCACCTTTTACACGTATATCACCAAATATGCAATCACATAAACATAAGCACTTACACGGCCAAGAATACGTCATAGCATACAATATCACAATGTCTAACACTACATTTAACAAAACACATATGGTTAACCATAAGCACCAATTTACCATTGACAATCAACTCTTAGTGAACCGACACTCGCTCACAACTGAAATCATCACATACCCGTCGACGAACGACTTATAGTGAATCCGACAAACAGTATTTACACCATAACCGTGTGGTTATCGACAAACAATATTTAGTGACTTCTGACTGATGGCCATTTCACTACCACCATCCCCGCAACTTGTGCACACACATATATAATTGTTACACTCACCTTGAGTTTCTTTAGCAATCAAATTCCTTACTCCCACAACCGTTGATGTAATTTACCTAACGCATACAACACATAATCAAGGTAAATATAACTATAATTTTAGACAGCTGTTAGGATCACCCAAGGGGGACTTAACCACATACACCTTCATCTCCTACACAGTTATACCCGCCCCCAACTGCGTGCCAGGAGGAAACCCGCACCAATCCTATACGGGGCATGAACGGTAAAACTCCCCTCCCCTTTACCCACCCCAAACGCGATGTGGCAAAGGTGCCATGGGTTGAACTTCATGGCAGAGATGAAATTGGGGGTTAATATGTAGTCAACGGGGGTCGAACTACTGACCTCCCCTAAAGGAGGCAGACCACCAACCGCTGGACCACATCACAACTTCTAAATATAACTATTTAGCTTAACAAGAAGATCTTATAATTCAACATGTGAAATTGAAATTTGACCCAAATTGCACTTGACATCCCAAGATCAATCATAGGGTTAACCTCATAATCACTACTACTATATTGATTATGCTTTCAAAACACCTTTAATTAGTCTTACAAATTAAGTACACAAATACTCATTACATCAAATCTTAACATAAACCCTAGTTTGACACATAACAAAGTCAACCTTCCAGATTTGACCAACAAATCAAACACTTTTAGACACCTAAAACACCAACATTCAAGTTCATATTTCAAAGACACCCAATTAAATAACTAATTTGGCCAAAATCAACATTTAACCCGTAACCCAAATTCAAAGGTTCCATACCGAACTACACAAAACCCTAAACCTAATTTCTTAATAGAAAAGGGTTTATAGTCATCCATAACCCAAACCCTAACATAAATGCAAGATTCAAACATGCAATTAGGGTTTACCTCAAGAACAAAATGGAATCTTGTAGCTGAAATCACTAATATACACTTCAATTTGGGTTGAATTAGACACCTTCTACCCAAGTTACACTTTCTCACTCTAAGTTATTTCTCACTTTAACGTGGGAGCTCTCTAGAACATTTTCGAAGTGAAAATGAGACTTCCATGTATGACTTCTTGCCTAAATCCTGTTTTAAGATTATTTTACACCATTGGACCCTTAAACTACAAAAGTTATAAAAACTGCCTACTTCTGTCCAGCTTTACTGCACGACGCGCAACATACTTGTGTGGCGCACAGTAACACTTATTGTGAAATCAATGGGTGTAATGAATCTCCCCCACTTGAACCGGATCGCACCCTCGTGATCCAATCTGCATAACAAGATGAAAGATACTTCTGCACAAAATCCTTTGATTCCCAAGTAAATTTCAAACCTTTTTGATGGAGCCATTGCACCTTATAGGTCCTTAACTGGTTATTTCTAATTTCCTTCACTTTCTCGTCTAAAATTGCTACCGGTTCTTCAATATACTCTAATTTATCGTTGAGAGAAATTTCATCAAATGGTACCCACATTGAGTCATCAGCAAGACACATGCGGAGATGAGAAACATGGAATGTGTTATGGATCCCCGCAAGCTCTTCGGGAAACTCTAACTGATACGCAACTTCACCAACTCGTTCAAGAATTTTGAATGGTCTAATAAATCGAGGACCAAGCTTTCCTCGCTTCTGAAACTGTATCACGCCCTTCCATGGTGATTTTTAAGCATCACCGTATCACCAACTTGGAATTTAATCAGTATCTTGCATTTATATGCGTACGACTTTTGCCTCTCTTGGGCCGCTTTTAATCGTGCATGGATAATTTCAATCTTTTGATTCATCTCTAATAGCATGTCGGTACTTCCAAGCTCCTTGTACCCTACCTCCCCCCAACATATTAGAGTTCGACACTTCCTTCCAGAGGGCATCTCGTATGGTGGCTGATATGTCTAAACTGGATGGTTTTATTTATGTGGTGTCGTTAGGTTGCAAGGTGACAATATGAACTTATCAACAGGGTTCCCTCTTTATCTATTTATATTTTTTGGGGTCTAAATTCACTTTTAACTTCTAGGGTAGAAGGTGTAACTTAGCCTACGGTTGTGTTTTTGAATGGTTTAATGAATTGAAGATCAAGTGGATAATTGTCTTTGGTTAAATTACCTAGATGAAAGATAGTAGTTAGTTTTAAGCTAATAATCCTAATTACGAAAATGTAAAGGTGATGGAGGGATATTCGGAGTATGCAGATCAGGGAAATGTTGACCAAGATATCAGTTTAGGCTAGGGAAAGGTAATTATGTTTATGTTAATTCTATGATTAGAATAGTATAGATCTGGTTGGATGAGTCAGTTACACAGACCTACTTCTCTCTAGACTCTCGGAGTTCTCGTTGCGCAGTGAAAAGTATGTCACTTTGTTGTATATTTGAGAGATAACTATACCTCGGAGGTTATCCTCAGTAATGCACTAGGTCTATTAGTAAGTTGAGTTCTAATCCTAACCCTCGTTATCAGTTTAGGTAACTGAATAACAACGTGCTGTGTTGATTGAACACTGATCACAAACGGAAGGAGTTCGTCGGGTCAAGTTGACAAAACATTAATATAATGTAACAACCATTTCATCATACTAATGAGATCATACTAATCTAAACATTATACAGCATTACAGTGGATATATACTGAAAGTAAAGCAGATAGAAATCTAATGGATACCTGAAGCAGTTGATATGACTTAATCCTAGGGCAACAATCAAACAAAAACATGCAATAGGTTTGGGTCACAAGGTTAAGGCACTAACTTGATCTTAATGGCTCCTAAGAGGTCTCCTTGGAACAATTAATAGGCATATTAGGTCATTCATGTCTCAATTCCTAAGTTTCATGTCCTAAAAGAGCATTAGATGCCTCTTAGGAATTCCGACCATACCGAGTTTATAGAATCTTCAGATAGAGTATAACCAGGGGTCTTAATCCTATGAAGTAGCTAAGTTCATATAGTGGATAAGCCCTGATCACAACCTAGGTTGGTCAATCCTTAAGATGCTAGTATACAAATCTATCGGGGTCACAAATTCAGTATAACAACAGTAATCGTACTAATTTAACATAATTACGCTAACTCAAATTTCTATTATGACAATATACAGATTAATTAAGCTAACATGGTAATATCGGAATGCATCTTTAAACATAAATGATAAAAATACATTTTTAATTAATAAGACAAGCGTTTCGGATAAAAACTTGAAAAGCCGAAGAAATCGGCCCGAGATCGCAGTGTCTCGCCGGGATATCCTCCGGATAATAAAAGCTAAGCTAGCTACTAATAAAAACTAACTAAAATATTTAAAATCTAAAATGAAGTACAAATTTGAGTGTGTGTAAAAATGAGCCCAAAAGCCTCCTTTTATAAGCAAATTTTGGCTAGGGCCGGCTGGCAGTTCGGCGTGGCAAGCCGGCGTGGCAGGCCGGTGCCCGGCAAGCCGTTGTGTGTGACTCCTAGGGCAAGCCAGCTCCATATGGTAGGACGGTGGGTAGGTCGGCATGGCAGGCCGGTTTTGCCCATGGTCTTACTGTTTTCTTGGATCGTTTTGTTCGCTCCCGGGATCGTAACTTGGTTTTCGGGGTCGTAACTTGTCTTTCACCGTTTTTGCTCTAGAATCTTCGTTTTAGCTCTGATTTACTTGATTCTCTTTGCATAGCCTTTGTAATTACTTAATCTACAAAATTAACCGACAAAGCGATTATTTTGGTTAAAAAGTTTGAACTTTATTGATTTAGGGCTTAATATCGGAGGTAAAAATGTGACTTTTTGGCCGATATCAAATACCACACACTTAGCTTTGCTTTTCCTCAAGAAAAAAGTGGAAATATAAGGTTATCTTCTAATGGATTCTCCCTCGCTCACCCTTGGATTCTTTTATTATGCTATGATCAGAAGTCGTCACATCTTTCGAAAGTAGTAGAAAAAATTTCAAACTTTGATGGTTTAGTCATTAGATTTCAATCGCGTCCATGGTGAAAAAGGCGTACTTTCCAACTCTCAGATGTAGAGTACGCATGACCAGGCTTCTCACTAGCGGATCACTCATATCATTCAAGTGTTTAGGGTGCCCTAATTTAAGTGTATTTTCGCTCAGAAGTCAGTCGTGTAACGGTTTTCATCATAGGCTTGGTAAAGCATCGATATCTCCACCGGCTAAGTAAGGACGAAACTGATCTTCTTCCTAGACATTCTTTCAAGAGGAAGACGGGTTGTAGGTTTGGTTGGCGGAGAGTTTATGGAAAGGTGAAAGGAATTTAGATCTTTTGACTTTTAAAGAGAATTGATAGATTTTGATTCTTCAGAGTATCCCTTTTTGGATATAAAACGGCTTAAATTTTGTGATGAGTTCTACGGAAGATACAGATTTTGCAAAGACTTTTGTCTAGAATTTTCTTGGCTTTTCCAACAATCCTTCTTTGGGCAACTTCTCGGGTTTTTCTTGCCTTTATTCTAGAGACTTTGCTCTTTCATTTTTTTTTCAGCATACCCTTTTCTTCATAACTTTTGTATTTTGCTCCTGGAGCCCAGAGAGGAAGTGATAATTCACTGAAAATAGGTCTTTGACCGATCAAAAATAATTGGGGGTTCTGAAACTTTTAACAAGTGCTTTTGAAGTGAACTTGATCTCTGGATCTTTTGAAAAGCAGAAAAGGAATGAAGGTGGATGGGTAGTGTATTTTAGTAGTGAATTTGGGGTGAGTATTTTCTGATTCATCAACTCTTTGGTGTGAGTTGGTCGGTTTAAATGCGTGGAGTGGAAACGGATGGTTTTTGTCTTTTCTATTCAGAATGATTTCGGAACGAGTATCGCACCTGCACCATGTATGGCGCTTACTAACCATTGGCCTTGAAAAGTATGTCAAAACCAAGTTCTAACTCGAACCGTACACCGGCACGCTCATCAAATGAATTGACAAAATACTGTAGATTGGATGGTTCATACAGGTACTTTGGGTCCAAGAATTCCTCACTTTTGAGAGTAGGGATCATGCCTTGATCATGCGTAGCCTTTTACACATTTATTCGAAAGAAATCTTTTGACACAAATCATGAGTTTTAGCGTAATTGTTCCGTTCTAGTGAATATTCCGAAAACTGATTTTTGGCAATTACATAGAATCTTTTAGGTAAAAACTAGGTAAGAATTTTTCGAATTTCCCTAATATTCTTTGCTAATTACTTTTTAGACAAAAGAATTTTTCAAAATTTTGGCCGTTTTACGATTACTTGTTCTTAAAACTCTACCCAATACCCCACACTTAGAAGAACATTGTCCCTAATGCTCCCTAAAATAGAATATTTTAATACTTTGATACATTAAGGACAATATTTTCTAGAATCTCTAAGTTTGTTGCGGGTACAACCCCACACTTAGAAATTTAAGTGCGTAACTATTAAAAGAGGTTTGAGGACAGATTACTTCCCTGCGGTCAAGTTATTCTCCTAGTGCTGGCCTTACCTACAATTAGGCTATGCTCCTATTGCTAGAAAGGACCAGTCTCTTTGATATGATTCTGCATGAAGAGCAAAAGAGAGTATAATTTCCACTAGATATATATTTTTATACAATGATTTTATAATAAAGATAAAATTAAAAGAAAGGAGTCGACGAAATACTGTCATGGCCTGTTTGCAGAGTAGCGTTTGCGAAGTATCCAAAAGATCCTAAGATGTCCTCCTCATCCTCAAGTCTTGGTAAGTCCTCAAGTGGTTGTCCCACATCCAAATTAGGGCCCAACAGTGTGTCTAAACAAAGGTCTGATGGTATCTCCAGGTGTGAAAGACTCAGGAATGGCTCCTCATCAGGGATGCTTCCAGTGATCTCAAAGACCGGAACCATAGATGGCTCTACGGAAATAGGGATTGTGACTAGATGTAACGACCCAACCAGTTATCCTACCTGAAACACGACTTTGTTTTTTTTAAACAATTCCTACCACGCCTTATGGCGCGGCGCGCCCCCACCCCGCGCGGCGCTCAGTTACTCTAGTTTTGACCTGTTAGCAGGTCAGTGAGCTCGGCCTCCAAAACATGCATAACGGCGCGGCTCGCCCAGACTCTGCGCGACGCGCAAAACAGTCTGATCAGATTCTGATCTAAATTCCAAAAATGAGCAAGCGAAAATCCCGCTTCCCGACACTTTTAAACGGAACAAATCATCATACCATATCATTGCAAGTATATTAAACAAGTTTTCACAATAATACGAGTTTTACGACACCGGCCTCACATTGACCCATTTTACCACATACGCTACAAAATACACGTTTCGATCGCATTAGTTTAATACTCAAAAGACGCTAGAGCATGGCGATTGGGGATACACTACCCAATCCTAATCGTTCCAAAAGCACGTCTTCTAAAGCAACCTACGAATCACTAGATCCCATGCTTACCCGAGCCGCCACCTTGCAAACCTATAAAAATAATAACAACGAGAGGGTAAGCTAATTGCTTAGTGAGTAAAATAGTTTACCCATACATATATAACATATTTACCCGCATACACATACACAAATACCTCAATGCAAGCATACCAAAATATCATGCGATCGCAACGTATAATGCCACACTTACACTTTTCACAATGAGCTAACAACACAAACACATTCCCAATATCATTAGCTATATAATATCGAAGTTAATAAAGCTAAACACAACACACAAACCATGGTTAACCAATCGTACAAGGGAATGGTGCTCGCGAAAGACCATTGGAGTTCACAACGTCCATTAGTGTACTTAACACCGCCTATCACTAACTCTCGGGTGGCGTCTTAACACCGCGACTAACCCACCCATCAAACTTCCCGGAGTGATGTCTTAACACCGGGACTAGCCCACTCGTCAAACTTCCCGGAGTGGTGTCTTAACACCGCGACTAACCTATTCGTCAAACTTCCCGGAGTGGTATCTTAACACCGCGACTAACCCACTGGTCGCGTGAAATGTAGTGTCTTAACACCGCGACTAACCCACATTTCACACTACACAAATTATTCCACTCACCTCGATTAATTGAAGTGATAACCGCGCAAGCTTGAACTTCCCAATCGACTTCCCGCAAATCACCTAAGAAATTTACACATACAAATAAGCTACAACTTAAGCTTATTTAACACCAAACACCTCAAGTGTAATTTCAACCCATTTACACTTACACTAATTTTGACTAAGTCTAAACTCACTCGAACCACCCATAATCACAATCAACTAGTGATTATGCTCCACTAGCACAATTTTGACGAGGTTTGATCAACCAATCACCCACTTAGATTCTCGACCCGTCCAAATTTACATAAAGTGCAATATACACCTTTTTGCACTTTTAACGTTACCCGAAGGTCCATAATTATCGAGACTAGTTCCCGCGTTCTCAAAAAACACAATGACACCATAATTAGCCTTTAAACACTCACTAGCTTGATTTCGTACAAAAACCCATTTGGACCCTTAACAATGTCAAATTCCAACTTTTGCTAGTTTTGACACCAAAACACTTTTAATTCAAGTTTATCTTCTTAACTTAACTCCTTTAAGTTTATAAACCTCACAAAATCGACAACCGATCCAAAATCACTAACGAACCCTAACTTTGACTTATTTCAAAATTAGTCAACAAAATATACTCAATTGGTTTCTAACACTTCCATAATCAATAACACTAGTGATTATACTCAAATTTCAAGCCCTACACATGGCGAAGTCGGTTTCCAACCCACGACCCTCCAACAACATCATTAAACCCGATTACTAGTTCCAAACTTCCATTGATGAACTAATTGGGTTATCTCAAGAATATACAAGTTAAAACCCTAAATTGATTATCCAATCAAATAATGAAAACTCGGAGTTAGAACTTACCAACACTACCACAATGTAGCTGTGAACGAGGAGAACAACTTTAACTCTTGAGCCTTGACCCGAATCACCCTTCTTCTTCTTCCTCAAATCCCTAATTCTCTATCTAAAATCTCTCTGTCTCTCACTCTAGGGTTTCAAGTTGGGAGGATGAGAAGAAAATGGAAGAAATGAGGTTTGGACAAGGTTTGGGATCAGTTTTGAGGCCCTCAACCCATCCACATGCGAATAAACCATTTTACCTTTCATTAAACTTAAACAAAACGTGGAGTGCTGACCAGCTGTTCTGTGCGACGCGCCAATATGCCGCACGACGCGCCATAAGGCATAAAACGATTCTGCCAGCAATTTAATATTCGAATATAACATGCACCCTATGTATAATTTAGTTTAGGGTCTTACAACTCTCCCCCACTTATAATGGATCACGTCCTCGTGATCCGTACCATCAATAGAAGTTAAGCACTTCTCTTCTGAACAATTCTGCCTACAATACGGAGTCATACGTAAAGAATTCTTCTCTCGAATTCTCTTTTTTATACACGAACATATCATTCAACATGAAAGATACCTTACACATCCTTCCGATCGAAATTCTCCACCAACTCCCTACGCGAATACACCACGTAGGCCTCATAAAGTCCTTCCAATGGCTTCATCATTCGATCTTTCTCAACGATATCACGTATCAAACTCCCGCAAGAAATCATCTGCGACCGTTTGCCTCAACACCGAGCATCCGGTCTTGCACTATACAACTTATAATCGTCTAAAGGTAGCATAACTCACCGACGATTCTTGTCATCACACCTTTCGCTTGCGAAATTCTCGGAAATCATTCCGACATATCCTGAGAATCTTCCGTTACCAACATTTGAAAATTTTGCCATCTCGACCATCGTCGTGAAATTAACTTCACAATCCGCTCCAAAGTCCAACTCGGGACTTTTCCGAAGACTCTCAAAGTCTTTATTCTCAATTTAAGCAACACTCGCTCGCTCAATCACGTAAATATCGACTCTTCAATGAAACATGTTGCCATTATCCTCACACATGGCATTTGAAGATGTAACTCAATAGTCGATTCAACACTTTTATACTCCGTAATCGTTCTCCTACGAGACGACTTCCGTTTGTCCGCACGATCACGTTCACTATTTAGGGACTATACCGCAATCTTCGGCAGCTAACTCCCCCACTTAGGATCTTTAACCCCATATACTCACCGCCAAAATCATCGCATCTCGCGAAATTTTAGCTTTTCGAATTACAAATGACCGGTCACAACGTTGGTCACTTTCACCATCTTTTCACGAACAACTCATGAGGTATTCGAAACCCGACTTCTCAAATAAGTCAAATCTTTGGTGTCCGCTAAACGCCTTCACCACACATCGTCATACTTTCGGGTCTCTCATCGGCACCCAAGTACAAAGCAAACACACTATTGGAGTCTAACATTACACTAGCCGGTATAAGAGGGCACCCAACGCTGTGTTATGCAACTCCTGTCAATACCATTGAGACTTCAAAACTCAACTCTTTAGGGTTTCACGCTCGATGTTACACATCACCTGACGCCTCAAAATCAAACGAACTACATGGCTTAACGCCCACAACTCACTAGCCTCGACCGCTAGTGTCAACTATTTAGGCCGAATGACGAGCCTAATATCCTTTCACTTATCATCAAGGAGATGCTTGGGAACACCAAGTTTTATACCCTACCTCACACTTAACTCAATCGTTGGCACAGTTTCAATCACGCTTCTAAGCTAGTCAACACCCGTGACTTTTCTCGCACACGTACATGGTCAACAAAAACGCCTCTCGAACGGCACACCACTCTTACACACCAATAAAAGGAAAGTGGCCGTCAAGAGTGTACAACACTCGCCACACAATCACAAAACCGCCGTCATGGTTAACAAAAGCTAAGATTCACCGGCATCACTCGCCACATCACATCCGATAGTCAAGGAACATCAGGTCACAATTTAACATGTATGTACGGCATAGCATGTTGGTATCTTCAAGCATACGACTTCACTTTGGTTACGCCCCAAATGGTTCCACCATGATGCTCAATGCAACAACGGAACTACGCCCTATATGGTCTCGACACCATACACTAGGTTAACTATACACGGTCAACCCGAATCAAAACACACCCCAGACTACACCTACAAGGCTCGTCGATCGTCAAGTGAACTAACCCTCGCTAGCTAGTCACTCCACCACATGGATAAGTCTTCACATCTATCTGTTAATCCGCACACAACAAAATAGCGTCGTCCACCCGAGCTTCGAACTCGCACCTTACATCACATAAAACGATGTGGTATCGATCTTACGAACTTTAACCCACATCGAGTGCCAACACACACACACATTGATATGGTATCGAACTCGCGAACTTAAAACCCATATCACCTAACATCACACATAACAATGAGGTGTCGAACGTGCAAACTTTAAACCCTCATTGTATGATAAGTACAATGTGGTATCGGACACCCGAACTTCAAGCCCACATTGCACCCGCACACAAAAGCTAGTGCAACGTACACCTATGCGTATAATTGTTAAACTCATACACGAACAATAATTTTCAATACAACAGTCAACTTACGGGTTTCACTCAAACAAGTTTACCGACCGGAATGCCGCATCATAAAAAGCTTAAACAACAAGGACTCACGCAAAAGTCATGGCAAAAACAAAAACAACGCACTCTATCGAGTGTCAATCAAAACGACAATCGTACACCAACCGCCCGCTACTATTATCTCCAACGGAGAATAAAATTTAGCTAAGTCCTACACACGCACCCCGTAATAATACAAAAGTACATCATACAAAGCATCACAATGTACCTGAACGTCCTCCCACGACGCCCGTCATCCCTAGCTTGGGACACTCCGAATTGCGGTGCCCTTCATCATGGAAACAATAACACCCAATCTCGTCCGACGTACATTTACGATCCATATGCCCTCTTTGCCCGCAATTATAACTTTTAAGCGCGCTAGAGTCCGACACCCCTTTCCCTTTGTTTCCCGAGCTCTCAATTTCACCTTTAGCTTGATTATTACACAATTCGGGACACTTCGACCTTCGGTGCCCATCATTTTGACACTTAAAACAAATGTTATTGTTATTAGGTGCATTCGTGCAATCACGTGACAAATAACCCTTTTGTTCGTAATTGTGGCACGTAGGTCCATGACCTCCATTATTCCTCCTCTTCACGTTCCCGACATCTTCGGGCGTACTTCCCACCCTCTTATTAGGACTACCAATTGGCTCAAACTTTCTCTCACTCGAAGAAGGATCAACCATCTTTGAAAAAGGTGACTCAAACCCCACTAACACTTCTCCATCACCACTAATTCGAGGCTTGAAAAACCTCTTTTCAAACTCCTCCCTTACGCATTTAGCAACTTGGTCTCGGACAATTTCGGTTACACGTCCTTCGATCGACTCTTGAACTACTTGTTTAACTGTGTCGGCGAAAACCGAGACGTACTTCTCAAATGCGGCCTTAACTCTCACCGTTAACTCATCCTTCCTTCCGTGAGCAGGCCCGTCCATTCCAATTCCAGCTTCCGTCTTCATTCTAAGGAATTCAAATTGATTAAACACGAAACGAAAGTTTAACTATACATACCAAACCGCCCCATCTTGCCTGACACTCGTCGTACATCACTTGTAGACACGATTAGCACCCGTAATAAGGTTTGCAAGTCATTATTACGCGTGCACTTCGTACCAACTCATTAGTACAACGACCATCTTGGTCAATGATTAATACAAACAATATGCGATATAGGAATATGCGTAATCATACCACAACACGATATATAAACGTACACAAACGCAAAATAATATAATCATAATCCTAGTTAGTTAGCCTACACATTAAGGCACTAACTACATTCCCATTCCCTACAAGTCCCGCAACAAATAAGTATACACAAAAAGTCTAAGTCTAGTAACCGATCTCAAGTCGCCTAAATCCCTTAGACCATGCTCTGATACCACTTGTAACGACCCAACCTGTTATCCAACCCGAAATACGACTTTGTTTTTTTTAAACACTTCCCTCCACGCCTTATGGTGCGTCGCACCCTAACCCCGCGCTGCGCGCAGTTACTCTAGTTTGGACCTGTTACCAAGTTAGTGAGCTCGGCCTCCAAAACATGCACAACGGCGCGGCGTGACTAGACTTCGCGCGGTGCGCAAAACAGTCTGATCAGATTCTGATCTAAATTCCAAAAATGAACAATCGGAAATCCCGCTTCCCGACACTTTCAAACAGAACGATTCATCATACCATATCATTGCAAGTATATTAAACAAGTTTTCACAATAAAACGAGTTTTACGACACCGAGCCCATATTGACCCGTTTTACCACTTACGCTACAAAATACACGTTTCGACCGCATTAGTTTAATACTCAAAAGACGCTAGAGCATGACGATTGGGGACACACTACCCAATCCTAATCGTTCCAAAAGCACGTTTTCTAAAGCAATCTACGAATTACTAGATCCCATGCTTACCCCAGCCGCCACCTTACAAACCTATAAAAATAATAACAACGAGAGGGTAAGCTAACTGCTTAGTGAGTAAAATAGTTATACACATACATATATAACATATTTACCCGCATACACATACACAAATACCTCAATGCTAGCATAACAAAATCTCATGCGATCGCAACGTATAATGCCACACTTACACTTTTCACAATGAGCTAGCAACACAAACATATTCCCAATATCATTAGCTATATAATATAGAAATTAATAACGCTAAACACAACACACAAACCATGGTTAACCAATCATACAAGGGAATGGTGCTCGCGAAAGACCTTCGGAGTTCACAACATCCATTAGTGTACTTAACACCACGTATCACTAACTCCCGGGTGGCGTCTTAACACTGCGACTAACCCACCCATCAAACTTCCCGGATTGGTGTCTGAATCCCGCGACTAGCTCAGTCGTCAAACTTCCCGGAGTGGTGCCTTAACACCGCGACTAACCCACTCGTCAAACTTCCCGGAGTGGTGTCTTAACACCGCAACTAACCCACTGGTCGCGTGAAATGTAGTGTCTTAACACCGCGACTAACTCACATTTCACACTACACAAATAAATACATTATATACGTACACGCATTATTATTCCACTCACCTCAATTAATTGAAGTGCTAAACCCAGCAAGCTTGAACTTCCCAATCAACTTCCCGTAAATCACCTAAGCAATTTACACATACAAATAAGCTACAACTTAAACTCATTTGACACTAAACACCTCAAGTGTAATTTCAACCCATTTACACTTACACTAATTTTGACTATGTCTAAACTCACCCGAACCACCCATAATCACAATCAACTAGTGATTATGCTCCACTAGCACAATTTAGACTAGGTTTGATCAACCAATCACCCACTTGGACTCTCGACCCGCCCAAATTTACATAAAGTGCAATATACACCTTTTTGCACTTTTAACGTTACCAGAAGGTCCATAATTATCGAGACGAGTTCCTGCGTTCCCGAAATACATAATGACACCATAATTATCCTTTAAACACTCGCTGGCTCGAGTTTCGCACAAAAACCCATTTGGACCCTTAACAAAGTCAAATTCCAACTTTTGCTAGTTTTGACACCAAAACACTTTTAATTCAAGTTTATCTTCTTAACTTAACTCCTTTAAGTTTATAAACCTCACAAAATTGACAACTGATCCAAAATCACTAACAAACCCTAACTTTGCCTCATTTCAAAATTAGTCAACAAAATATACTCAATTGGTTTCTAATACTTCCATAATCAATAACACTAGTGATTATACTCAAATTTCAAGCCTTACACATGACCAAGTCGGTTTCCAACCCACAACCCTCCAACAACATCATTAAACCCCATTACTAGTTCCAAACTTCTATCGATGAACTAATTGGGTTATCTCAAGAACAAGTTAAAACTCCAAATTGATTATCAAATCAAATAATGAAAACTCAGAGTTAGAACTTACCAACACTACCACAATGTAGCCAATAACAAGAAGAATAACTTTAACTCTTGACCCTTGACCCGAATCACCCTTCTTCTTCCTCAAATCCCTAATTCTCTCTCTCTCTCTCACTCTAGGGTTTCAAGATGGGAGTATGAGAAGAAAATGGAAGAAATGTGGTTTGGATAAGGTTTGGGATCAGTTTTGAAGCCCTCAACCCGTCCAAATGAGAATAGACCCTTTTACCCTTCATTGAACTTAAACAAAACGTGGAGTGCTGACCAGCTATTCTGCGCGACAGGCCAAAATGCTGCGTGACTGCCATAAGGCATAAAATGATTCTGCCAACATTTTAATATTCGAACATATCATGCACCCTATGTACAATTTAGTTTAGGGTCTTACACTAGATGGCAACCCTTTGGTAACTCACGGATAGGAACTGTCTCAATAACTGGAGCAGGTGGAGCAGCTGAAGCAGGCAGTGTAATATGAGTAGCATGAACGGGAGCGACTGCTGAGGCTACGGACTGAATCAAAACTGGAGTAGAGCGTCTAGGAGTAGCTTGATGTGTAGGTGGAGCACGACGCGCTAATCTGAATGAGGAATGGCCCAGTGTACTTCGGGGCATTCCTTCACGATGAAGATATGCTTTGAAAGCTCTATAGAGTCTTTGGTATCAGTTTTGCATCGTGTGTCAGCTTCGTTCGTTCCTTGTAGATATATGACGTCTCGTATGCTTGGTCTCTTAGTTCAGCGAGTTCATTCATCTGCATCTTCTGATGCCTAGTGGTTACTGAAGGATCGAGGTTATAGGTTTTCAATGCCTTGAGAGCTTTGTATTCGAGTTCTAGCGGAAGGTGACATGCTTTTCCATAGATCATGCAGTAGGATATAGTTCCTAGAGGATTCTTGTAAGCAGTCCGGAATGGCCACAGAGCATCATCTAGTTTCTCGGCCCATTTATTTCCATGATGGCCGACGGTTCATTCTAGAATTCTTTTGAGTGCTCTGTTATGACTTCTGCCCGCCTGTTGGTCTGCGGATGATAGGCAGTGGACATCTTGTGGGTAACTCTGTATTGTTACATCACTATCATGAATTAAGTATTGCAGAAGTGTGTGCCTCTATCACTTATTATAGCGTGGGGAGCTCCAAATCGACGGAAGAATCTTTTCAGGAAATTGGTGACGACCTTGGGATCATTGGTTGGAAATGTTTGAGCTTCGACCCAGATGGAGATGAAATTTAATGCTACAAGGACATATTCTTTCCCATTAGACTTGGGGAATGGCCCTATAAAGTCTAATCCCCATATATCGAAGATTTCTCAAGCTTGGATATTAGTCTGAGGCATCTCATTCTTTACAGAGATAATTGCTTGTGTTTGGCAAGCGTCGCAATGTTTTACAAGCTCTTGTGCATCTTGGAATATATTAGGCCAATAAAATCCTGAATCGTAGACTTTCCTTGCGGTTAAGTTTGCTCCATGTTGACCTCCAGCTGGTTTGTGATGACATTGGTGAAGAATCCATGTTGCTTGCTTCTCGTCTACGCATCTCCTGATTATCTAATCAGGGCAAATTCTGAACATATACGGATCTTCCTAGTAGTAAAACTTAGCATCCCAAAAGAACTTCCTTCTTCTGGATGTGCTCATTCCTTTTTGCACTACTCCGGCAACTAGGTAGTTAGCTATGTCAGCGTACCAAGGGGTATCAGTGAATTGTGATCCTAAGTTTGTTTGTCCTAAGCTCATAAGTTGTTCCTTCGGAAATTTGTCTCTAATATCTTGTTCAACAAGTTGTTCCATCGCCGGATTCTCCAAGCGACTAAGATAATCTGCTGCGACGTTCTCTGCTCCTTTCTTATCTTTAATCTTGATATCGAACTCTTGAAGGAGTAAGATTCATCGTAGGAGTCTTGGTTTAGCATCTTGCTTGGTAAACAGATATTTTAGGGCTGAATGATCTGTGTAAACTGTAGTTTTGGACAAGATGGGATAGGAACGGAATTTGTCGAAGGCAAAAACTACTGCTAGCAGCTCCTTTTCTGTAGTGGTGTAATTCTCTTGAGCTCCGGTTAAGGTTTTTCTTGCATAATAGATTGGATGAAAATGCTTATCTTTCCTTTGTCCTAATACAACTCCGACTGTGAATTCACTAGCATCACAGATGATTTCGATGGGTAAACTCCAATCAGGAGCTATCATGATGGGTGCATGTGTGAGTTGTTCCTTTAGATAGTTGAACGCTTGAATACATTCTTCATTGAAGACAAATGGAACTTCCTTTCTGAGGAGATGAGTAATAGGTCGTGTGACCTTTGAAAAATCTTTGATAAAACGTCGGTAAAATTCAGCGTATCCAAGGAAACTCCTCACAGCTTTTACTTTGGTAGGTTTTGGAAGCTCGGTTATGGTTTCAATTTTAGCCTTATCGGCTTATATTCCCGACTTTGATATCTTATGTCCTAAAATTATTCCTTATTTTACCATGAAGTGACATTTTTCCCAGTTTAGAACTAAGTTCGAATCTTCACACCGGGTGAGCATCTTGTCAAGGTTAGAAATGCACGACTCAAAGGTACTACCAAAGATAGAGAAGTCATCCATGAAGACTTCCATGCAACGTTCAATCATGTCATGGAATATAGCTACCATACACCTCTGAAATTTAAGCAGGTGCATTGCACAACCCAAAGGGCATGCATCGGTAGGCTAATGTTCCATAAGGGCAGGTGAAGGTTGTCTTTTCTTGGTCCTTTGGATCGAGCGGAATTTGAAAGTAGCTGGAAAAATCGTTAAGAAACAATAGAACTCATTTCCTGATAGTCTTTCCAACATTTGATCAATGAACGGAAGTGGAAAATGATCTTTCCGGGTTGCATCATTTAATTTACGATAGTCTATGCAAACCCTCTAATCGGTGACCTCCCGTGTTGGAATAAGCTCATTATTCTCATTTTTATTACGGTCATTCATCATTTCTTGGGTACCACTTGAACAGGACTTTACCCATGGCGAATCGGAAAGAGGATAGATCAGACCCGCATCCAGAAGTTTGATTACTGCTTTCTTGATGACTTCGAATCATTGGATTGACCCTTCTTTGCCTCTGAACTAATGGTTTGAAATCATCTTCCATGAAAATCCTGTAGGTGCAATAGTTCGGACTGATCCCTTTCATGTCAGAAATCTTCCAAGCAATTGATTTCTTATGTGACTTCAAAACCTTAATCAATTCAACCTTTTCATGGGTCGTGCGATCTTTAGAAATTATTACAGGGAGTTGTGATTCTCCTTCTAAGAGTGCATACTCTAGATGTTCGGGTAACTTCTTTAGCTCCAATTCTGGAGATTCCTCGATAGATGGCTTCATTCTTGCTATTTCCTTTCTATCTAACGAGACATATCTCTCCTAGAATTCTGATTCTTCATCCTTAATAGCGGTTACTGATGCTATCTATTCTTTAGTTCTGAAAATTGTCCTTCTTAACGCTTCTTCTTCAGAAACTTATTCTTTAGTTTCGAAGGTTGGCTCAGGAATTTCATCACAGTCCTCATTTAACTATGGTTCCTGGAATACCGGAATGAAATCCGTGTCTTCATTTGGTCTTCTCCTTAGCAGTGGTAAGGGAATGCCTTGACCTAGCGGTGCTATACGGATAGTTTTGTCGAGAATGTTAATTTCGGAGAGGGGAGATTTATATTGACCAGGATCTATGGCTGAATGGTTATCGAGATTTCCTCCAGGAGGTGTAAAGAACAGATCCTTAGAAATTTGATCTTGACTGCATATAGCCATGGTATCCACCAGATATTCATTGACGATTTCTTGAAAAGAATCAGCGAGATTGAGATCTTCCTCGCGAGGGTGGATCATGAGCCGGTCGACATTGAATGTGACCTCTTCATTTTGAACTCTTAATCTAAGTGATTTCTCATGTACATCAATTATGGCTTTGGCAGTATTCAAGAATGGTCTGTCGAGTATGAGTGAGACCTTCGTGTCTTCCTCAATATCCATAATGACAAAATCAACGAGAAATGCAAACTTATCCACTCTGACTAGGACATCTTCAGATATTCCTCGAGGAATATTAACTGATATGTCCGCGAGTTGGATAGTCATTCTGGTAGGTCTTAAATCATTAATTCCTAGCTTTTTGAATAATGAATAGGGCATTAGGTTTACACTGGCTCCCAGATCTGCTAAAGCATTGCTGATTTGGACATCTTGTAGGTAGTAAGGTACAGTGAATCTTCCTGTATCGCCTAACTTAAGGGGAATACCATGTTGTAACACTATCGAACATTTCTCACTTAAGGGTAAGCTAACTATCTCTCTTAATCTCTCTTTGTTTGAAAGTAATTCTTTGAAAAATTTAGCGCAGTTTGGCATCTCTACTAAGGCATCTACTAGTCGTACATTTAAATGCAGGTTTTTAATAATATCCCAATACTTAGCGAATTGAGCTTCTTGCTTTTTCCTTCCTAAGCCTACCTGGAAATGGTATGCGGGCTTGCGGAATAATACCGGAGCTTTAGGAGATATAGGTTCTGGTGGATTGACAACTGGGTCAGTTGGCACAGGTTCCGTATTGGAAAAGTTTTGTATGGGTATATTAATAGTTATTTCCATCCCACCTCTAGTTACTACTAGGGCATCAAACTCACTACACTCTATTTCAACTTTAGTGGTTAATCATTTAAAAGTAAGCTGAAAATTGGTTATTAATTCTTCAAAAGTCTTTATCAAAGCATCAATTTTATTCTGGAATTCTATGACTTGAAGATTTATCATATATTGCTTTGTCATAAATTCGACTAAAGTTTTCTTAAAGCGGAGATTAGGTTGGTGTAATGTGAAGATTATATTATAGTCCGAGCTATTTTGCTATTTATATGCCTGATGTGTGCGAGGTGTACTAGGAAATAGTATTATTTTTACAACGAAATACAATTAAATACGATACAATTTTACACAAGATATTTATTTATTTATAGAATGGATATACCTAAACCTTGCTACAACACTTATAGGCAGTGTACCTAATCATACAGTAGTGTAGTTTTTAGTAAGTCCGGTTCGTTCCACAGGGATACACTTAAACAAGCTTAACGCTATATTAGTTTTAAATTTATAAAAATACAAATATATATATAAGTAATATTATTATTATAAAAAGGGGGTTTTTACCGTTTAATGACCGGTTTGTCAATTTTTAAAACTTTAGTCGTAGTTAAAACCTAATGTAAAATATTAAAAACAAATATAACTTAATTTAAAGCGTAAAGTAAATAACGATAATGAAATTGCGATAAATGAAATTGCGATAAAATAAAATTGCGATAATTAAAGAGAACGATAATTAAAAGTGAAATTAAATAAAATGACAATAAATAAAAGTGCGATAATTAAAAGTGCAATTAAATATGAAATAAAAGAATTATGCTTATTTAAACTTCCATAATCATGATGTTTGACGTGTTGATTTTTAGTTTATTCCCATGGGTTAATTGTTCTTTGTCCTGGATTATTTAATATGTCCATACGGATTTGTCCATAATAGTCCATCAGGCATAAATATAAAGTACGAAAGTCTTCGTCAAATTATTCTTATTCCCGAAGTCAAATATTCCAACTAATTGGGGATTCGAATTGTAACAAGGTCTTAATACTTTGTTTAATGAATACACCAGGTTATCGACTGCGTGTAAACCAAGGTTTTACTACTTTGTTAACAATTACACCAATTACCCTTGAATATAATCCACCCCTGTTTCAACAAGTCTATTAACTATTAATCCAATTCCGTGTCTGGTAAAATGAACAATTATTGGTATTTATAGATATCCCGCCCACCGTACCCAGTCAAGCGTATGTGGTTATATATAAATACATCAAATTATAAGTCTATATATTAATTTAACGAGGTATCATTTAGTTAATATAAAACCCATTAATAGCCCATAGTCTAATTTCCACAAGTGTCGTTCTTTTGTCCAAACTCCAATTATGGTACAAAGCCTAATTACCCAATTTTAATATTTAGCCCAACATCATGATTACTTCGGCATTAAATAAGCATAATAATAACTTAGCTACGAGACATTAATTTAAAAATAACATTAACCATAACTTACAGTGATTAAAAATAGCGTAGCGTTACACGGACAGAATTTCGACTTACACCCTTACAACATTTGCTAACATACCCTTATTATTAGAATTTAAAATTAAAATTAAAATTTAAAATATATATATATATATATATATATATATATATATATATATATATATATATATATATATCTTTACGTATGAAGGAAGAAGAAAAAGATGTTGAATTCGATCACCAAACTGCGAAATTTATAGGACCAGAGCTGAAAAAGGGTGCCATGCGATCGCATGGCTTTTGTGCCTCCAGGCCATGCGATCGCATGGCCAGTTGGGAGAAGTCACATGTCTTTGTTTTCTTTCTTGCCGACGTTTATAAATAATAATATAATATATAAATAATTATAAGAATTATTTAAATATAATATTTTATTTATGTGCATAGTTAACTTGTAATTTTTGGTCCGTTGCATCGAGCGTTGAGAGTTGACTTTGGTCCCGGTTCCAGATTTTCGAACGTCCTTGCGTATAATTTAATATCTTGTACTTTGCGTTTCGCATCTTGTACACTTGTAATTTTGAGACGTTTCTTATCAATAATTGGAACCTCTTTGATTGTATTTTGTTTTTTTGAGCTTTTTGGTCGTTTGCGTCTTCAATTTGTCGAATCTGTCTTTTGTCTTCACCTTTTATTATTTAAACGAATATCACTTGTAAATAGAACAATTGCAACTAAAAGCTTGTCTTTCTTGAGGAATAATGCTATGAAATATATGTTCGTTTTTAGCATTATCAAATATTCTCACACTTGAGCGTTGCTTGTCCTCAAGCAATATAGTCTTGAAATAAAAATACTAGAATCACTTCTTTATTCTTCACACTTTGTACATCAGTGATTTCTATACGGTGATATAAACAATGGTAGTAACGATGTGGTTTACAGTCCCACATGACTATAAAAATTTAGATCCTTAAGGAAATTGGATCTTTATGAAAATATTTGATCTTTTGAAAATTAAATCTAGCTTTTACCCTAGATAAGTTTTCCCGAATAACCCTTCACCGGTGTTTGCAAATTATTTTTGTGGGTTTGGTAGGTTTCAGATTTGAAAATTTTAGCTTAAAACTTGCGGTTTTGTGTCACCCACTTGCTAACCTTGTATTTGGAAAGCAACACGTCTAGTATACTTGCTCCGTATATTACCTTTCGGTAAACTACCGTCCGGTTGTAAAGAAAAGCGTTGAACAAGCAACTGTTAAGGCAATGTCCCCTGACATGCTTTTAATTATGGTCTATAATGTGTCGGATGCAATTACTATCCTTGGTAGGAGCAATAGTAAAGCTCACCCTTATAATTTTTTCGGTTTGGCACAAAGTCCTATCTTCGACCCTGCTATGCAACCACCGTTCTTACGGTTGACACCCGATTTGGTTCAGGTGACCTAATGAATTCTAGGTGAATTCCTAGGATTTTACGTTCAATGGTAATGAACGTATTGATAATGGGTTTTCAGAAAACAAATCGGTTTGTAATTTTAATCAAAATATTTTCTCGTTCAAGCTCGAGTTTAGATATCATTGAATTCCATGAGTTTGAATTCTCAATCTTTCAAAGTCAATCTCTAGGATTGAGTAATATCAGTCTTAAAAGCTGATTTTTTGATCTTTTAAGGAGATTATCCTTTTGGGGATCTGATTCATTAGTCTTATCCAGTTAATTTGCACGGCGTCCTCCCCATTTTACGAGACAGATCCTCTCATGGTTAGGATAATTCTGACCATTTGGCGAACCTGTTTGATGCTGAGGTCCGTGGATTTCCTGCTGATTTTAGTGATGACTTTTCTAGATTTTTCGTCAACCTACAGCTGGTCTGGACGACAACTTCATGACCTAAATCAAGAAGCGCGTTTCTTTTTCGGAAGACTTTACTTCCTTTTAATGATGGAATTGATTCATCGTGTAGATCCATCTTTCTTTCAAATATATTACAGTAAATTAGGTAAAACTATTTAGATTAGTCCAAAGCAAAAGTATCTTCAGTTATTTGTACAAGAATATGTGATATATGTTTTAAAGAACTTGGTAAATTTTTCCCACACTTGGCTTTTTATTTTCTTTTATTTGCCTTTTTATTGTCCTCTATTCCATTTTAAATGAATTCTAACATTTTGGTTTGTTTTTCAATTTATGTCCTTTCCAAGGTAACAATAATTTCGGTGTTTAACACCTAGTTTTATCGTTCATAAATATGTATAAATATGATTTTGAATTCATTTAATTGAAAATTTTGAAAATTTTTACTAGAATTGGGTAGTCAGTATATAAGACTAGGGCTGTTCTTTATTATCAGAGAGCACTAGATTCTAATACAACTACTGAGTTACTAGTATTTTAAATGGTAACCAAGTGTATAAGTTAAAATTTTCAAAATCCGAAAGAATTCAACCCCTTCTCACACTTAAGATCTTGCAATGCCTTCATTTGCAAGAAATCAGTACAATTTAAATTATTGAGGGTGATTAGCGTAGAAAAATGATTAAATTTTACCACGGTTTCCAAACATATTGGCGTTTGTTTTTTTGTTTTTTTGTTTTTTTTAAATAAAAAACCTTAAAACTTATAAAATATATAATTAATAAAATTATAAAAATTTGTTTCTTTTTATTAAACAACCGGTTTTTTAATTATTAAAGATTTTTGGGTTTTTAATGTTTTTGGCATACTTTAATTCAATAAGATTAAAAATAATGATAATAAAAATTCTCGTCCCTCCCTTGGGTAGAGCAATTTCGGTTCAACGACCTAGTCTCCAACTCACGACGAATTTTTAGAAATCAATTTTTAACTTAGCGAAATAAAGTAAATTTTTGTTTTTAAATTCACACCAAACTTAAATTTAAAATGCATAGAATTAAAAATTCATATTATTAAAATTTTAAAAATTCACACCAAATTTATATTATAATTTTGTTTTTATGCATACAAACTTATAAAAAATATTAATTTTTTTCAAATATTTACAAACTTAAATCTATTGATTTTAAAAGTTTTACAATATTAATTTAATATTTATATATTAATTTTAAAAACAAAATAAAATTAAAAATCTTTTTGGCTTTTATCCCACTTTAATCAATCAAATATTATCAAAAATATGTGCCCCTCTTTTCGGTAAAGTAATTTCGGTTTCATAACCTAGTTTAACTCATGACGAATTTTTGAAATATTTTGGGTTGATTGATTAAAGATATTTATACCTTAAGAATAAACGGTAAATTTCGCAGTGATGTAATAAATTTTTGTATGATATCAATAATTTCGGTTACGCATACCTAATTTTATCGAATACCAATTTAATACTTTATAGCGAACAAATTAGCGTTTATTATCAAAAGGTTAAAAATAAAAATAAAAATAAAAACTGTACATACTTACCTGTGAGATAGTATTCTTAGTGATATGCTTTAGCCCACTCATAAGATAGTCGAACTAATTGGTTTTCCATAGCTACATAGGCGTAACCTCGAGCATTTAATGTTTTTTCTTCTAAACATATGAACGGTCCATCTCTGTATAAAGTAACAAATTCGGTATTGGAATATGTCTGATTCGTCGAAAATTTTCCTTCGTGTGACCATTTTCCGCATTTGTGACATCTTTCAAGGTGTCGAGCTCTCCTTTTCGATGCAGATTTTGATTTTCCTTTACCAAATTGTAACTTATTATTTTCGTTCCTGGATTCTTTTCTTAATCCGTCCAATTTACCTCTGATTAATGATACCAATTCACTTGGAAGGGTGTCATTATTACGTTTAGTGATCAATGCGTGTAGCATTAGACCATGGTTTAGTTCACAGGAAGTCTTCATCTCGTAAAACCTAAAAAAATAAAAATTCAGAATGGGGGGAGAAGACTAGTTCTTTAGGGTCTGCTAGGGAAAGACCATTCGGATTCCATTTTCGAGAACTACACGAAAACAGAACATCTAACTCTAACAGAAATACATATTATCCTTTAAAAACTTGATTCTCCCCACACTTAGTTAGCTGTGGTGTTGAAATTGTGATTAACTTCGTTGTCAACTTCCATTGGACTATCTATGTAATGTTTAACTCTGTGACCATTAACCTTAAATTCAATCCCATTTGAATTTATTAATTTTACTATTCCGTACGGGAAAACTCTTTTGACTATAAATGGTCCAGACCATCTTGATTTCAATTTTCCAGGAAATAGCTTAAATCGTGAATTGAAAAGAAGAACTCTGTCTCCTTCTTTAAATTTTTTTGAATTTCTGATTCTTTTATCATGCCATTTCTTCGTTCTTTCCTTATAGATTAACTAATTTTCGTATGCTTCATGTCTTAATTCTTCTAATTTGTTTAGTTGACTTAACCGTAGACGTCCAGCTTCATGTAAATCAAGATTACATGTCATCAAAGCCCACATACTAAGTAGTTTGCATAGTCTGCAAACCATGAAATTTCATTATAATCTATCTTCAATAGATATTCATCAGGAAAGTTGTCTTGTATGGCCGATTCATTTAGAACTTCTAATTCGGGATTTTCAAGACGAGAAAGATGATCAGCGGCGAGATTTTATGCTCCTCTTTTATCTCGGATTTCAATATCGAACTCTTGTAAGAGTAAGATCCAACGGATTAATCGTGGTTTGGCATCTTGTTTTGAAAATAGGTATCTAAGAGCAGAATGGTCGGTATAGACCACCGTTTTAGCTAGAACGAGATATGAACGAAATTTGTCAAAAGCAAAGACAATAGCAAGGAGTTCTTTTTCAGTAGTTGTATAATTTGTTTGTGCTCCTTGTAACGTCTTACTAGCATAATATATAGGTTGAAATCATTTTTCAATCCTTTATCCTAAAACGGCTCCCATTGCAAAATTACTTGCATCACACATAAGTTCAAACGGTAGATTCCAATTTGGAGTTATCATGATCGGCGCATTTGTGAGTTTTTCTTTAAGTATATTAAAATATTTGATGCATTCATCTGAAAAGATGAATGGAGCATCCTTTTCTAGGAGTTTATTCATAGGAGTGGCAATTTTAGAAAAATCTTTTATGAAACGTCGGTAAAAACCGGCATGCCCTAGAAAACTCCTAACTCCTCTAACATTGGTGGGATGTGGAAGTTTAGCAATTACATCTATTTTAGCTCTATCCACTTCAATTCCTTCCTTTGAGATTTTATGACCACGAACGATGCCTTCTTTAACCATGAAATAGAATTTCTCCCAATTAAGAACTAGATTTGATTGTTCGCATCTAATAAGCATTCGTTCAAGATTAACTAGACATGATTCAAATGTATCACCGAAAACTGAAAAGTCATCCATGAAAACTTCTATGCATTCTTCTATAATGTCGTGAAAAATCACCATCATGCACCTTTGAAAGGTTGCAGGGGCGTTGCAAAGTCCAAATGGCATGCGTTTATAAGCAAAAGTACCATAAGGGCATGTGAATGTGGTTTTCTCTTGGTCCTCGGGTGCTATTGGAATTTGAAAATATCCGGAAAAACCATCAAGAAAAAAATAGTAACTATTTCCGGCTAATCTTTCCAACATTTGATCAATAAAAGGTAAGGGAAAGTGATCTTTTCTGGTGGCGTCATTTAATTTTCTATAATCAATACAAACACGCCATCCTGTTACAGTCCTAGTAGGAATAAGCTCAATTTTCTCATTTGTAATGACAGTCATGCCACCCTTCTTAGGTACGCATTGAACTGGGCTTACCCATGGACTATCAGAAATTGGATAAATTAAACATACATCAAGCAGTTTAATAATTTCTTTCTTAACAACATCTTGCATATTAGGATTTAGTCTTCTTTGGTGTTGCACATATGTTTTATGACCTTCTTCCATAAGGATTTTATGTGTGCAATACGAAGGACTTATTCCTTTAATATCATGAATTTTCCATGCAATGGCTGATTTATGAGCTTTTAGCACAGAAATGAGTTGTGATTTTTCATTTTCGGTAAGAGAAGACGAAATTATTACAGGTAATTCAGACTCACCATGTAAATAAGCATATTCCAAATGGTTTGGAAGTGGCTTTAACTCTAATGTCGGTGGTTCTTCTATCGATGATTTGTATCGATATCTGTCTTCCTCTTTTAGCATTTGAATTTCTTCTGTTGTTGGTTCATATCCATTAGCCGTAAGTGTAGCTAACATTTCAGTTTCATCAATTGGTTCAGTTCCTTCTCCTAAAGAACATTCTCCTGTTCCTTGTAATTCTGGAAATTCTTTTAACAATTCTGCATGTGAATCTATAGTTTGAATATAATAACATGTATCATCTGCATATTGCGGTTGTTGCATGGCTCTATCAACTGAAAAGGTAACACTCTCATCCTCTATACTTAGGGTCAGTTTCTTACCAAACACGTATATTATTACTTTGGCCGTGTTTAAGAATGGTCTTCCTAATACGAGAGGTACTCGAGAATCTTCTTCCATGTCCAAAATAACAAAATCTACTGGAAATACTAAAGTACCAACTTTAACTAGCATGTTCTCCATTATCCCTCTAGGATATTTTACTGATCAATCGGGTAGTTGTATGCTTATTCTTGTTGGTTTCAATTCTCTAATGTCTAGTTTAGTGTATAGTGAATACGGGATTAGATTTATACTAGCACCTAAGTCTGCCAGTGCTTCTATTGAACTAAGACTACCCAGAAAACATGGAATTGTGAAACTTCCTGGATCAGATAATTTTTCTGGTATCTTATTCAACAGCACTGCAGAACAATTAGCATTCATAGTAACAGCCGAGAGTTCTTCCATTTTCTTTCTATTAGTGATTAGATCTTTCAAGAATTTAGCATATCTAGGCATTCCTGAAATCACATCAATGAAAGGAAGATTAACATTTATCTGTTTAAACATATCCAAGAATTTGGATTGCTCGGCTTCAAGTCTCTCTTTTCTCATTTTACTCGGGTAAGGAAGTGGTGGTTGGTATGATTTAACATAAGGTTTAGCCTTAACTGTGTTATCTTCATTAACCTTTTCAACTACCGAATCTGTTTCCTTTTCTTGCTCAGGTTGTAGTTCTTGTAGAGTAGGAATAGCATCATCAGAAATTACAGGTATTTCGGGTGGTTTAAGTGTAATACAACTTCTTGTGGTAATGGCTTTAGCTGTTTCATTCTGGGGATTAGCATTTGTATCACTAGGTAGACTTCCCAGTTTTCTTTCACCTATTAACCTTGCTAGGTTGCTTACTTCTTGTTCCAAATTTTGAATAGAAGCTTGTTGATTTCTAAATGCTTGAGCATTTTGTTCATTCATTTGTTTCTGAGATGTGAAAAACTGTGTTTGAGATTCAACTAGCTTCGACATCATATCTTCTAAATTTGGCTTTTTATCATCAGTTTGTGGTGATTTGTTTTGAAAATTAGGTCTTTGCTGGTTGTAAGTATTATTAGATACTTGTTGATTACTAGGACCTTGTTGGTTGTTGTATGGAACATTTCGGTTATAATTTTGGTTTTGATTGTAAATTGGTCTTGGCGGTTGATAATTATTCTGATAATTATTTCCAGGCCTTTGGTTTATGTATGAAACATTCTCTCTTTGTTCCATCGTTAGCTCAATACTGAGACAATCTTTTGTCAAATGTGGTCCTCCACACTGCTCACAACTAATTCGTATTGAGTGGATATCTTTAGTCATCTTTTCCATTCGTCTCTCGACAGCATCTATCTCTGCGGAAATGGAATCTAAGTCATGGCTAGAATCGGCTCTAGCTGCTTTAGATGATCTAATGATATCTTTTTCTTGGTGCCACTCATGTGAGTGGGAAGCAGTGTTATCAATAATTTTGTAAGCTTCAGTTGCGGTTTTCTTCATAATGGAACCACCAGCTGCTATATCGTTGTCTTTTCTTGTTGTGATGTCGCATCCTTGGTAGAATATTTTTACTATTTGACAAGTGTCTAAACCATGTTGCGGACATCCTCTTAATAATTTTCCAAATCTTGTCCAAGCTTCATATAGAGTTTCATTTGGCTTTTGTGTGAACGTAACAATTTCTCCTTGAAGTCTTACGGCTTTAGATGCCGGAAAGAATTGTTTGAGAAATTTTTCAACTAAAACGTCCCATGTATCAATCGCCCCTTCAGGTAACGATTCTAACCAATCTTTGGCTTCTCCCTTTAAAGTCCAGGGAAATAACATGAGATATATCTGTTCATCCTCCACTTCTCTGATTTTAAATAGAGTGCAGATCCTATTAAAGGTACGAAGATGTTCATTTAGATCTTCCTTCGGCGCACCACTAAATTGGCATTGATTAGTTACCATGTGTAGGATTTGTCCTTTGATTTCATAATCTGGCGCATTAATGTCTGGTTGAGTAATTGTGTGACCTTGGCCAGTGCGTTTAGCTCTCATTCGGTCTTCCATACTTAGAGGTTCCAGATTTTCCATAATTGAATTTGTTGAATCTGAATCACTAGAGGATTCTGATTTAATGGTTGGTTCCTCGACAATCTTTGTTTGAATTATTGGTGGTTCCGGAGGAAAGATCAATGGTTCAGGATCTATGAATTGTCCCTGAATATCCTCCGGATTCTCAATTGTGAGGTCGGGTTCAAAAAATGGATTATCGGAAATTTGAATTGGAGTACTTGGTCGACTTGATGACGATTCTAAAGAAAAATCAACGGCGACAATATTGGCTAGATGTCTTGATCGAGTTACAGGTGGTGAACGTACGAAAGGTGGTGAACGTTTTGCTCGGTGCATTCACTGAATATCCTATTAGTTATAAAAATAAGAAAAATTATATAAGTTATCAAATTAATAGACTTTTCTGATTTTGCCCACGTTTCGAATAGCCAAAAGATGCAGCAGAGGGGCAGGATTCGTTTGGTCACAATATAATTGAGTACTGTTTGGCTCCAATAACCCGGTCCACGTACAAATCTAACTATTACTACGAACCAGAAAATTTTGATGTCTATCAATTTAACCACTTAAAAATAATTTTTCGTTGAATTTTAAAGAAATTTTAGATAAGAAATAGAAAAAAAAATCTAAGTCCTAAAACTAGAATGTCGAGAAAAAAGAAAAAAAAGAGCGCGTCGAAAAACGTCGAAAAATAAAAGGCGTCGAAAAATAAAAATAAGAAAGTAGCGCGTCGAAACTTAAAAAGGAACTAAAAACTAAGAATTAAAAGTTGCGTCTAAAAATATTAAAGCTTAAAAGGAATACTATATCCCAAATGGCAATAACTTAAAAAGGTACTAAAATTTAAAAACGGTGTCGCAAAATTCTAAAGCACCTAAATCTTAGTCTAAAGAAAAAGCACTTAAGGGATTTTACGGCAAAGCCTAAAAATCTAGAAGTAAAAATAACTATGGCAAAAACTATGACTTAAAACTAAATACGAGCGAAAAATATAAATATTACGCTAAAAGGAATAAAAAGAAACAAAATATAAAAAGATAAACTTAAAGTTGTAAAAAGTACAATTTTTATAAAAATATTATTTTAACATTATTTATTTTATAAAACTATTAATTTTGTAATTCAATTAAACTAATTAAACTTAAAATACAAATTAATAACTAAAAACTAAATCTAATATTAATTAAATAACTTAAACCCTAATTAGGGTTATAATAATAAATATTTATAATATACTCCATAATTAATGTTGTTTTAGGGTTTACTGTGGTGTGTCAGAAAGCTTCATGCGATCGCATGAAGTTTTGCCTTCGGGCTCATGCGATCGCATGAGCTAGGGTTTCGGGCCAGGTATTGGGCTGCTACAGTACGGGCCGAGTAGATTTCTTTTATATTTTTTTTTTTCTGTTTTTCTGTTTTAAATATATAGAATATTTATATAAAACTTATATTAAAAAAAAAATAAAAATAAAGAAACTTTATAAAACTTATATATTTAACAAACTCTTAAAAATATTTATATTTTTGTTTTTCTTTTTATATTTTCGGTTTTTTAAATTTTAAAACGTATATTTTTTTACAAAAGCGTATTTTTATAAAAGTAAACTAAAAATTAATAAAAATCTTTTTTTTATATAGCGTTACGCTTCCGGCGTTTAAGCAGAATTGTCCCCGGCAGCGGCGCCAAAAAATACTTGATGTGTGCGAGGTGTACTAGGAAATAGTATTATTTTTACAACGAAATACTATTAAATACGATACAATTTTACACAAGATATCTATTTATTTATAGAATGGATACACCTAAACTTTGCTACAACACTTATAGGTAGTGTACCTAATCGTACAGTAGTGTAGTTTTTAGTAAGTCCGGTTCGTTCCACAGGGATACACTTAAACAAGCTTAACGCTATATTAGTTTTAAATTTATAAAAATACAAATATATATATAAGTAATATTATTATTATAAAAATGGGGTTTTTACCGTTTAATGACCGGTTTGTCAATTTTTAAAACTTTAGTCGCAGTTAAAACCTAATGTAAAATATTAAAAATAAATATAACTTAATTTAAAGCGTAAAGTAAATAACGATAATGAAATTGCGATAAATGAAATTGCGATAAAATAAAATTGCGATAATTAAAGAGAACGATAATTAAAAGTGCAATTAAATAAAATGACAATAAATAAAAGTGCGATAATTAAAAGTGCAATTAAATATGAAATAAAAGAATTATGCTTATTTAAACTTCCATAATCATGATGTTTGACGTGTTGATTTTTAGTTTATTCACATGGGTTAATTGTTCTTTGTCCTGGATTATTTAATATGTCCATACGGATTTGTCCATAATAGTCCATCAGGCATAAATATAAAGTGCGAAAGTCTTCGTCAAATTATTCTTACTCCCGAAGTCAAATATTCCAACTAATTGGGGATTCGAATTGTAACAAGGTCTTAATACTTTGTTTAATGAATATACCAGGTTATCGACTGCGTATAAACCAATGTTTTACTACTTTGTTAACAATTACACCAATTACCCTTGAATGTAATCCACCCCTGTTTCAACAAGTCTATTAACTATTAATCCAATTCCGTGTCCGGTAAAATGAACAATTATTGGTATTTATAGATATCCCGCCCACCGTACCCAGTCAAGCATACGTGGTTATATATAAATACGTCAAATTATAAGTATATATATTAATTTAACGAGGTATCGTTTAGTTAATATAAAACCCATTAATAGCCCATAGTCTAATTTCCACAAGTGTCGTTCTTTTGTCCAAACTCCAATTATGGTACAAAGCCCAATTACCCAATTTTAATATTTAGCCCAACATCATGATTACTTCGGCATTAAATAAGCATAATAATAACTTAGCTACAAGACATTAATTTAAAAATAACATTAACCATAACTTACAGTAATTAAAAATAGCGTAGCGTTACACGGACAGAATTTCGACTTACACCCTTACAACATTTGCTAACATACCCTTATTATTAGAATTTAAAATTAAAATTAAAAATTAATATATATATATATATATATATATATATATATATATATATATATATATATATATATATATATCTTTACGTATGAAGGAAGAAGAAAAAGATGTTGAATTCGATCACAAAACTGCGAAATTTATAGGACCAGAGCTGAAAAAGGGTGCCATGCAATCGCATGGCTTTTATGCCTCCAGGCCATGCGATCGCATGGCCAGCTGGGAGAAGTCATATGTCTTTGTTTTCTTTCTTGCCGACGTTTATAAATAATAATATAATATATAAATAATTATAAGAATTATTTAAATATTATATTTTATTTATGTGCATAGTTAACTTGTAATTTTTAGTCCGTTGCATCGAGCGTTGAGAGTTGACTTTGGTCCCGGTTCCGGATTTTCGAACGTCCTTGCGTATAATTTAATATCTTGTACTTTGCGTTTCGCATCTTGTACTCTTGTAATTTTGAGACGTTTCTTATCAATAATTGGAACCTTTTGATTGTATTTTGTACTTTTGAGCTTTTTGGTCGTTTGCATCTTCAATTCGTCGAATCTGTCTTTTGTCTTCACCTTTTATTATTTAAACGAATATCACTTGTAAATAGAACAATTGCAACTAAAAGCTTGTCTTTCTTGAGGGATAATGCTATGAAATATATGTTCGTTTTTAGCATTATCAATGCCCATCTAGGGTAAGGATACCTTAGAATGGTTCTACCAGCATCGGGACTTTTAGGAATTGATAAAATTTGAAGAGTGAGGGTGAGATCTTGTAACCTGATTTGCAATATTTTTACCGGTTGAGTGAAGATGTTATCCTTCTCAGCAGCATCATTGCTTCAATCTTCCTGTTGTGCATCTATTGTTCCTAAGAGATTTCATGCTTCATCTGACGTTCCTGACATGAAATTGCCTTGCGAGGCCATGTCCAGGAGAGACTTATCATCCTTGGTCAAACCATTGTAAAGTGTGCAGATTATGTCTGCCCGACTTAACTATAAGACCCAAATATTTGTTGCACATAATGTAGATATGGTGTAAATAAAGTGTATGAAGCTTTGCATAATTAAAAAGTTGACAGAACCTGTTCAGACCATAGTGCCCGCCGCGCATGGTTAGAGGTGCGCGCCGCGCATAGCTCCTGCGACAGAATTCCTGCTTTTTCTATTTTGAGTTAAATGAAGGGTAGTTTGGTCTTTTCACTTATTGGACGGTTTGAGGCCACAAAACCTGATCCAATCTCATTTGGATCTCATTCTTCATCTCTTCCACACACTTTCATCTTAGAGAGAGAGAGAGAAAAGAGTTTAGAGAGAGAAAGCTTCATTTGGAGAAGAAGAAGCTTGAATCGATCGAAGTCGCAAGTGTTAAAGTTGTTCATCTCGTTCACGGCTACATTGTGGTAGTATTGGTAAGTTCTAACTCCGAGTTTTCATAGTATGATTAGTGTTCATATTGGGGTTTTGAAATGGGTATTCTTGAGTAAACCCACTAGTTGATAATTGGGTGATTGAGCTAGTAAATGGTGTGAATGACCATTGTTGGTTGGTTTGGGTTGGTTAGTGAAATTGATTAGTTGATCATCATGTTTGGGTGTTAAAATCACTAGTTAATTAAGGTTATAAGTGATTAAAGGTGTAAGCTTGCAAATGGGTGTTTTGACTTGAGATTAGGTCAAAAGGGGTTTTGTGTCAAAATGATGCAAGTAAGTGTTTTGATGTTGAAACCTTGAGTATAATGGGGTGTTTGAACATAATCATTAGTTAATTGTGATTATGGTTGTTTTGGGCAAGATTTGACTTAGTCAAAGTGGAAGTAAGTGCAAAAGGGTCGAAATTACACTTATGGTATTTTGGGCATAAGCTAGAGTGTTTAGCTTACATGTTTGTGAATTATCTAGGTGATTCACGTTTGGATGATTAGGAGCTCAAGCGGGAGTTACCTTTCTTGTAATCGAGGTGAGTGGAATATTTATACATGTATGTATGTAGTTTATTTACTCGTACGCGATGTGGGTCTTCGGTGCCACATCGTGAGTAATGGTGTTATGTCACCAGCTGGTGACTTATTGTTAGTATAGGTGAGGAGAACTACGGGTCGGTAGTATCTCGTTAGGTGTTGCACAAATCGGTGACACCTTACGGTGATTCACGAGCCGGTGACACCTCATGGTGGCTCACAAGTCAGTGACCCCTTTTGTAGAGGCGAGTTTCACAAGTCGGTGACACTCTATAGTGTTTCACAGGTCGGTGGCACTTAGTGGTGCTTCACAAGTCGGTGATGCCACATGGCGTTCACGAGTCAGTGACCCATACACATTGGTGGGTGGTTCGCAAGTCGGTGACACCCTTTGGTGATTCACAAGTCGGTGACACCTTATGATAATTCATAAGTTGGTGACATCATACCAGTGAGACTCGACGTTATTGGTCATCTACAAGTCGGTAGTACCATAACGGGGAATGGTTTGGTATGTTTATGCATTGTTATGATTTAGTATATTATTGTGGCGGTTTATATACTAATGTTGTTGCTAGACGTATGTTTGGTGATGCTAGCTCGTTTATACGTTTGTTTGCTTGGTATTTGTAAGTGGATGCGCGTAGGTAAACTATATATGTATATGTATAAGTATTGCATTCACTAAGCATTAGCTTACCCTCTCGTTGTTTACATTTTTAGGTACGAAAGCGGATTTGGCAAGGGTATGCTCGGGATTTAGATGATTTCCCCTTTTGATGCTTGCATGGATTACTTTTGGATTCGACCTAGGATTGGGTAGTTTATCCCCAAACATCATTGATAATGCTAAAAACGAACATATATTTCATAGCATTATCCCTCAAGAAAGACAAGCTTTTAGTTGCAATTGTTCTATTTACAAGTGATATTCGTTTAAATAATAAAAGGTGAAGACAAAAGACAGATTCGACGATTTAAAGACGCAAACGACCAAAAAGCTCAAAAGTACAAAGTACAATCCAAGTGGTTCAATTTATTGATGAGAAACATCTCAAAATTACAAGAGTACAAGCCGCAAAACGCAAAGTACAAGATATAAAATCATACGCAAGGACGTTCGAAAATCCGGAACCGGGACATGAACCAACTATCAACGCGGGACGCAACGGACCTAAAATTACAAGTCAACGATGCACAAGAATATAATATAATATATATGTAATTATATAAAATTATATATATTATATTATATATTAAATAAATACGAGCAGCCCACGTTTAAAATGCAATGTGACCAGGAGATGGATGCCATGCGATCGCATGGCCTGGTAGCCTTAAACCCATGCGATCGTATGGCTCACTGTAGCTGGCCAGGTTCTATAAAAGGCTGTTTGCTCGACGTTTTATACACATCATATTCATCTACTCTCTATCTCTCAAATATATATATATATATATATATATATATATATATATTTATAATTTTAATTTTAATTTAAGATTAATAATAATAAGGTTATGGTAGCGAATGTTGTAAGTTTGTAAGTCAAAATTCTATCCGTGTAACGCTACGCTATTAATACTCATTGTAAGTTATGTTCAACCTTTTTAAATTAATGTCTCGTAGCTAAATTCTAATTCTGTTTATTTAAGCTGAAGTAATCATGATATTGGACTAAATATTAAAGACGGGGTTATTGGGCTTTGTACCATAATTGGGGTTTGGACAAAAGACCGACACTTGTGGAAATTAGACTATGGGCTATTAATGGGCTTTATGTTTGTTTAACTAAATGATAGTTCATTAATTTAATATAGAGATTTACAATTTGATGTATCTATAAATAACCATATACACTCGATTGGACACGATGGGCGGGATATTTATAAGTACTAATAATCGTTCATTTAACCGGACATGGGGATGGATTAATAGTCAATGGACTCATTAAAACAGGGGTGGATTACATACAAGGACACTTGGTGTAATTGTTAATAAAGTATTAAAACTTTGGATTGCACACAGTTGATAACCTGGTATAATCATTAACAATGTATTAAACCTTATTACAGTTTAAGTCCCCAATTAGTTGTAATATTTGACTTCGGGTATAAGGATTATTTGACGAGGACACTCGCACTTTATATTTATGACTGATGGACTGTTATGGACAAAAACCGTATGGACATATTGAATAATCCAGGACAAAGGACAATTAACCCATGGTAATAAATTAAAATCAACACGTCAAACATCATGATTACGGAAGTTTAAATAAGCATAATTCCTTTATTTTATATCTCATCGCACCTTTAATTATCGTATTTTTAATTATCGCAATTTTATTTATCGTTATTTTATTTATCGCACTTTAAATTATCGCATTTTTATTTATCGTCATTTACTTTACGCTTTAAATTAAGTCATTTTTATATTTAATATTTTACATTAGGTTTTAATTGCGACTTAAGAAATAAAATCGACAAACCGGTCACTAAACGGTAAAACCCCCTTTTTATAATAATACTATATATATATATATATATATATATATATATATATATATATATATTGATACGAATACAGTTTTAAAAATATAGCATTAAACTTGGCTAGCTCCCTGCGGAACGAACCGGACTTACTAAAAACTACACTACTGTACGATTAGGTACATTGCCTATAAGTGTTGTAGCAAGGTTTAGGTATATCCACTCTATAAATAAATAAATAACTCGTGTAAAATTGTATCGTATTTAATAGTATTTCGCAATAAAAATATAACTATTTCGTATACACCTCGCTAAACATCAAGTATTTTTCGCGCCACTGCCGGGGACATCTTAAACGCCGAAGCGAAACGATATTAAAAAAAAGATTTTTTTAATTTATTTTTGTAAAAATACGTTTTAAAATTTAAAAGCACAAAAATAAAAAAATATAATATATATATATATATATATATATATATATATATATATATATATATATATATATATATATATATATATATATATATATATATATATATATATATATATATATATATTTTTAAGAGTTTGTTTAGAATATATAAAATTATAATGTATTCCTATTTCTATTTTAGTTTTTAAAATATAAGTTTTTATTTATATAAATATTTTATATAAGTTAAAAATAGAGAAAAAAATAATATAAAAGTAATCGGGCCGACACTGTAGCAGCCCAAACCTTTGAACTGGATCTGCATGTCATGCGACCGCATGACTATATAACTAACACTCCATGCGATCGCATGGAGTGACTTGACAGGTCTGATCATTAAACTGAATCGAATTAGGGTTAGGTTTTAATATAATTATTATTAATTAATTAGTAATTAAGGTTTAGTTTTTTTTAATATTTAGTTTAGTTTTAAATTAATTTGTATTTTTAAGTTTTAATTAGTTTTAAAAAATTATATAAATTAATACTTTTATAAAATATAATATAAAAATAATATTTTTATAAAAAAAATTGTATTTTTATAACTTCAGATTTATTTTTATATTTTCGTATCTTTTTAAGCGTTTATTCGTAAATTGTATATTTATCATTAGTAATTAGTTTAAATTTAGTTTTTGACGTAGTTAATTTCTATTTCTAGATTCTTAGGCTTTGCCGTAAAATCCCTTAAGTGCTTTTTCTTTAGATTAAGATTTAGGCGCTTTAGAATTCTACGACGTCGCTTATCGCTTTAGTATTTAATAGATTTTAGTGCCTAATTAAGTTATTGCCATTTTGGATATAGAATTCCTTTAAGTTTTAATTCCTTTAGACGCAACTTTTAATTCTTAGTTTTTAGGCTTTTAAGTTTCGACGCTGCATTTTATTATTTTTCGACGCTTATTTTTCGACCTTTTATTTTTCGACATTTTTCGACGCGCTCTTTTTCTTTCTTATTTCTCGACGCTCTAGTTTTTAGGACATAGAATTTTCTTTATCTTCTTTAAACTTCGACGAAAAATTATTTTAAGCGGTTAAATTGATAGACATCCAAAAATTTTTGATTCGTAGTAATAGTTGGATTTGTTAGTGGCGAGTTGTGGGCTTCTGATTTAAAGGGTCATGGCTACCTGCTGCATCTATTGGCTATTCGAAACGTGGACAAAATCAGAAAAGTCTATTAATTTGATAACTTATATAATTTTTATTTTTATAACTTATAGGATATTCAGTGAATGCACCGAGCAAAACGTTCACCACCTTTCATACGTTCACCACCTGTAACTCGATCAAGACATCTAGCCAATATTGTCGCCGTTGATTTTTCTTTAGAATCGTCATCTAGTCGACCAAGTACTCCAATTCAAATTTCCGATAATCCATTTTTTGAACCCGACCTCACAATTGAGAATCCGGAGGATATTCAGGGACAATTCAGAGATCCTGAACCACTAATCATTCCTCCTGAATCACAAATCACTCATCCAGAAATTGTCGAGGAAGAAACCATTAAGTCGGAATCCTCTAGTGATTTAGATTCAACAAATTCAATCATGGAAAATCTGGAACCTCTAAGTATGGAAGATCGAATGAGGGCTAAACTCACTGGCCAAGGTCACGCAATTACTCAACCAGACATTAATGCACCAGATTATGAAATTAAAGGAAAAATCCTACACATGGTAACTAATCAATGCCAATTTAGTGGTGCGCTGAAGGAAGATCCAAATGAACATCTTCAAACCTTTAATATGATTTGTACTCTATTTAAGATCAGAGAAGTTGAGGATGAACAGATATATCTCATATTATTTTCCTGGACTTTAAAGGGAGAAGCCAAAGATTGGTTAGAATCATTACCTGAAAGGGCGATTGATACATGGGATGTTTTAGTTAAAAAATTTCTTAAACAATTCTTTTCGGCATCTAAAGCCATGAGACTTCAAGGAGAAATAGTTACGTTCACACAAAAGCCAAATGAAACTCTATATGAGGCATGGACAAGATTTGGAAAATTTTTGAGAGGATGTCCTCAACATGGTTTAGATACTTATCAAATAGTACAAGTATTCTACCAAGGATGCGACATTACTACACGAAAAGACATCGATATATCAGCTGGTAGTTCCATTATGAAGAAAACCGCAACTGAAGCTTACAAAATTATTGATAACACTGCTTCCCACTCACATGAGTGGCATCAAGAAAAAGATATCGTTAGATCATCTAAAGCGGCTAGAGCCGATTCTAGCCATGACTTTGATTCCATGTCCGCAAAGATAGATGCTTTCGAGAGACGAATGGAAAAGATGACTAAGGATATTCACGCAATACGAATTAGTTGTGAGCAGTGTGGAGGACCACATTTGACAAAAGATTGTCTCAGTATTGAACAAACAATGGAACAAAGAGAGAATGTTTCATACATGAACCAAAGGCCTGGAAATAATTATCAAGGTAATTATCAACCGTCAAGACCAAACTACAATCAGAATTATAACCAAAATGTTCCATACAACAACCAACAAGGTCCTAGCAATCAACAAGTATCCAATAATACTTACAACCAGCAAAGACCTATTTTTCCAATTAAACCACCACAAACCGATGATAAAAAGCCAAATTTAGAAGACATGATGTCGAGGCTAGTTGAATCTCAAACGCAATTTTTCACATCTCAGAAACAAATCAATGAACAAAATGCTCAAGCATTTAGAAATCAACAAGCTTCAATCCAAAATCTGGAACAAGAAGTAAGTAACCTAGCAAGGTTGATAGGTGAAAGAAAACCGGAAAGTCTACCTAGCGATACAAATGCTAACCCCCAGAATGAAACAGCTAAAGCCATTACCACGACAAGTGGTATTACACTTAAACCACCTGAAATACCTGTGAATTCTGATGACTCTATTCCTACTCCACAAGAACCACAATCTGAGCAAGAAAAGAAAATAGAACCGGTAGTTGAAAAGGTTAATGAAGATAACACAGTTAAGGCTAAACCTTATGTTAAACCATACCAACCACCACTTCCTTACCCAAGTAAAATGAGAAAAGAAAGACTTGTAGTCGAGCAATCCAAATTCTTGGATATGTTTAAACAAATAAATGTCAATCTTCCTTTCAATGATGTGATTTCAGGAATGCCTAGATATGCTAAATTCTTGAAAGATCTAATCACAAATAGAAAGAAAATGTAAGAACTTTCGGCTGTTACAATGAATGCTAATTGTTCTGCAGTGCTGTTGAATAAGCTACCAGAAAAACTTTCAGATCCAGGAAGTTTCACAATTCCATGTTTTCTGGGAAGTCTTAGTTCAATAGAAGCATTAGCAGACTTAGGTGCTAGTATAAATTTAATGTCGTATTCACTATACGCTAAACTAGACCTTGGAGAATTGAAATCAACACGAATAAGCATACAACTAGTCGATCGATCAGTAAAATATCCTAGAGGGATAATGGAAAACATGCTAGTTAAAGTTGGTACTTTAGTATTTTCAGTAGATTTTGTTATTCTGGACATGGAAGAAGATTCTCGAGTTCCTGTTATATTAGGAAGACCATTCTTAAACACGGCTAAAGCAATAATAGACGTGTTTGGTAAGAAACTGACCCTAAGTATAGAGGACGAGAGTGTTACCTTTTCTGTTGATAGAGCCATGCAACAACCGCAATCTGCAGATGATACATGTTATTATATTCAAACTATAGATTCACATGCAGAATTGTTAGAAGAATTTCCAGAATTACAAGGAACAGGATAATGTTCTTTAGGAGAAGGAACTGAACCAATTGATGAAGCTGAAATGTTAGCTACACTCATGGCTAATAATTATGAACCAACAACAGAAGAACTTCAAATGCTAAAAGAGGAAGACAGATATCGATACAAATCATCGATAGAAGAACCACCGATATTAGAGTTAAAGCCACTTCCAAATCATTTGGAATACGCTTATTTACATGGTGAATCTGAATTACCTGTAATAATATTGCCTTCTCTTATGGAAAATGAAAAATCTCAACTCATTTCTGTGCTAAAAGCTCATAAACCAGCTATTGCATGGAAGATTCATGACATTAAAGGTATAAGTCCTTCGTATTGCACCCATAAAATCCTTATGGAAGAAGGTCATAAAACATATGTGCAACGCCAATGAAGACTAAATCCTAATATGCAAGATGTTGTTAAGAAAGAAATTATTAAACTACTCGATGCAGGTTTAATTTATCCAATCTTTGATAGTCCATGGGTAAGCCCAGTTCAATGCGTACCTAAGAAGGGTGGCATAACTGTCATCACAAATGAAAAAAAATGAGCTTATTCCTACTAGGACTGTAACAGGATGGCGTGTTTGTATTGATTATAGAAAATTAAATGACGCCACCAGAAAAGATCACTTTCCCTTACCTTTCTTTGATCAAATGTTGGAAATGTTAGTCGGGAATAGTTACTATTATTTTCTTGACGGTTTTTCCGAATATTTTCAAATTCCAATAGCACCCGAGGACCAAGAGAAAACCACCTTCACGTGCCCTTATGGTACTTTTGCTTACAAACGCATGCCATTTGGACTTTGCAACGCCCCTGCAACCTTTCAAAGGTGCATGATGGCGATTTTTCACGACATGATAGAAGAATGCATGAAAGTTTTCATGGATGACTTTTCAGTCTTTACTTTTGAAACATGTCTAGTTAATCTTGAACGAATGCTTATTAGATGCGAGCAATCAAATCTAGTACTTAATAGGGAGAAATGCTATTTCATGGTTAGAGAAGGCACCGTTCTTGGTCACAAAATTTCAAAGGAAGGAATTGAAGTGGATAGAGCTAAAGTAGATGTAATTGCTAAACTTCCACATCCCACCAATGTTAGAGGAGTTAGGAGTTTTCTAGGGCATGCCAGTTTTTACCGACGTTTCATAAAAGATTTTTCTAAAATTGCCACTCATATGAATAAACTCCTAGAAAAGGATGCTCCATTCATCTTTTCAGATGAATGCATCAAATCTTTTAATATTCTTAAAGAAAAACTCACTAATGCACCGATCATGATAACTCCAAATTGGATATTACCGTTTGAACTTATGTGTGATGCAAATGATTTTGCAATGGGAGCCGTTTTAGGTCAAAGGATTGAAAAACGATTTCAACCTATTTATTACGCTAGTAAGACTTTACAAGGAGCACAAACGAATTATATAACTACTGAAAAAGAACTCATTGCTATTGTCTTTGCTTTTGACAAATTTTGTTCATATCTCGTTCTAGCAAAAACGGTGGTCTATACCGACCATTATGCTCTTAGATACCTATTTTCGAAACAAGATGCCAAACCACGATTAATCCGTTGGATCTTACTCTTACAAGAGTTCGATATTGAAATCTGAGACAAAAAGGGAGCAGAAAATCTCGCCGCTGATCATATTTCTCGTCTTGAAAATCCTGAATTAGAAGTTCTAATTGAATCGGCCATACAAGATAACTTTTCTGATGAATATCTTTTGAAGATCGATTATAATGAAGTTCAATGGTTTGCAGACTATGCAAACTATTTAGTATGTGGATTCCTTGAAAATGGGTTGTCGTACCAAAAACGAAAGAAATTCTTTAGTGATATAAAACACTATTTTTAGGAAGATCCACATTTGTTTAAAAGTTTTCCCGATGGAATAATACGCCGATGTGTATTCGGAGATGAAGCTAGTCAAATCTTAAACCATTGTCACACATGACCAACAGGAGGGCATTATGGGCCTCAACTCACAGCAAGGAAAGTTTACGATGCTAGATTTTATTGGCCTACAATTTTCAAATACGCGCACCTTCTTTGTAAATCTTGTGATGCATGTCAAAGGGCTGGAAAAATAAGTCAACGTGATGAAATGCCATAAAATGTCATTCAAGTATGTGAAGTATTTGACGTTTGGGGTATTGACTTTATGGGTCCATTTCCAAAATCTCATAATAATCTCTACTTTCTCGTTGCCATTGATTATATATCTAAATGGGTGGAAGCACAAGCTCTACCGACTAACGATGCACGTGTTGTAGTCAACTTCTTAAAATGTCTTTTTGCTAGGTTTGGAACACCGAAAGCTTTAATAAGTGATCGGGGTACTCATTTTTGTAATAATCAACTTGAGAAAGTTCTTAAAAGATATGGAGTAACTCATAAAATCTCAACCGCTTATCATCCACAAACAAGTGGACAAGTTGAAAATACCAACCGAGCATTAAAACGTATTCTAGAGAAAACCATAGGATCAAATCCGAAGGAATGGTCCATGAAATTGGAGGATGCACTCTGGGCTTTTAGAACAGCCTACAAAACTCCAATTGGAACCACACCTTTTAAACTCATTTACGGAAAAGCATGTCACCTTCCAGTAGAAATTGAGCACAAAGCATTTTGGGCTTTGAAGACATGTAATCTTGATTTACATGAAGCTGGATGTCTACGGTTAAGTCAACTAAACGAATTAGAAGAATTAAGACATGAAGCATATGAAAATTCGTTAATCTATAAAGAAAGAACGAGGAAATGGCATGATAAAAGAATTCGAAGTTCAAAAGAATTCAAGGAAGGAGACCGAGTTCTTATTTTCAATTCACGATTCAAGCTATTTCCTGGAAAATTGAAATCAAGATGGTCTGGACCATTCATAGTCAAAAGAGTTTTCCCATATGGAACAATAGAGTTGATAAATTCAAATGGGATTGAATTTAAGGTTAATGGTCACAGAGTTAAACATTACATAGATAATCCAATGGAAGTTGAAGATGAAGTTAATCACAATTTCGACACCACAGCTAACTAAGTGTGGGAAGATTCTAATTTTTTAAGGATAATATATATTTCTGTTAGAGTTAGATTTTCTGTTTTCGTGTAGTTCTCGAGAATGGAATCTGAATGGTCTTTCCCTAGCAGACCCTAAAGAACTAGTCTTCTCCCTCCATTCTGAATTTTTATTTCTTTTAGGTTTTACGAGATGAAGAATTCCTTTGATCTGAACCATGGTCTACTACTACACGCTATGATTACTAAGCGTAATAATAACATCTTCCCGAGTGAACTGGTATCATTCATAAGAGGCAAAATGGACGAAGTGAGGAAAGAACTCAGGAAGAATCATCATAAGACATATTTTGGTAAAGGAAAATCAAAATCCGCAACAAAAAGAAGGGCACGACACCTTGAAAGATGTCATAAATGCGGAAAATGGTCGCACGAAGGTAAATGTTCGAACAATCAAACATATTCAAATACCGAATTTGTTACTCTATGTAGAGAAGGACCGTTCATATGTTTAGAAGAAAAGTTATTGAAAAATCGAGGTTACGCTTATGTAGCTATGGAAAACCAAATCACACGACTCTCCTATGAGTCAACTAAAGCAGGTCTCTGAGAATTCTATCTCACAGGTTAGTATGTACAGTTTTTAATTGCTTTAATTTATTACTTTTAATCTTTTGATAATAAACGCTGAATCGTTCGCTATAAAGTATTAAATTGATATTCAATAAAATTAGGTATGCGAAACCGAAATTATTGATATCATACAAAAATTTATTACATCACTGCGAAATTTACCGTTTATTCTTAAGGTATAAATATCTTTAATCAATCAATCCAAAATATTTTAGAAATTCGTCAGAAGTAAAACTATGTAATATAGCCGAAATTACTTTACCCAAAAGAGGGGCGTATATTTTTGATAATATTTGATTGATTAAAGTGGGATAAAAGACCAAAAAGATTTTTAATTTTATTTTTACCCTGTTTTTAAAATTAATAAATAAATATTAAATTATTATTGTAAATTTTTAAAACCAATATATTTAAGTTTTTAAATATTTTAAAAATTAATATTTTCAATATAAGTTTGTAAAATTAATGTATAAAAATATTAATGATATTTATATGAATTTTTAATTTTATGCATTTTAAATTTGGTGTGAATTTAAAAACAAAAATTTACTTTATTTCATTAAGTTAAAAATATGATTTTTAAAATTCGTCGTAAGTTGAAGACTAGGTCGTTGAACCGAAATTGCTTTACCCGAGGGCGGGGCGAGAAATTTTATTATCATTATTTTTAATCTTATTGATTTAAAGTATGCCAAAAACATTAAAAAAAAATCCAAAAACCTTAGCTTTTAAAACAATGCTTTAAAAAGACAAATTTTTAAAATTTTGTCGAGGGACGAACTAGGTCAACGTACCGAAACGCCCTCAATATAAAAGGAAACAAAAATTTAAATTTATTTCATTTTTTTTAAGTCAAAGGTTTTATAAAAAAAAAAGAGAAAAAAAATCCTGGACCCCATGCGATCGCATTGGGTTTACACTCAATAACCATGCGATCGCATGGCATCAAAAAGCTGGACAGATTGTTAAGTTCCAGTCGACTGCTCTGTATCCACACTTCAACACACACATACACGAAAACTCTCCCAAACACCCTCAAATTTCACCAATTTTTCACCAAAATCAACGAAATTCGTCGCAATAATCCGCTATAATCATGTCTTTTCTCAGATGTGGAAGCAGGAAGGTAAAAATTTCACCCCTAAACTCATAAATTTCCTACTTTTTCTGATAATTTTAATTAATTTCAATAATTTGATGGGGGTACGAACGGTGACATATTTATATGATTGTGAATATAGATCTTGGCGGTCTATGTAAATTATGCGTGTTGCATTCCTAACCGAGTTCATTTCTCAGAATGAAGATGAGGAACGGACATGATAACGATGAATAAGGCGAAGACTCCGAGTTCACGACCAAGGTTGAGGCCATCTTTAAACGTCAAAAAGTGGAGTTTCTTGAGGATGTTAGAAAGGTTTTCCAGGAATCGGTTGATGGGCAAGTAACCGAGTTAATCAACGAACGAGTGAATGCCGCAATTGAAGAGGCATTCGAAGCTAGAAACATTTATCCTCGTGGTGAAGGGGGTGATGGTAATGGGGGACATGGAAGGCGGGACTTCCATTACAAAAATTTTAAGGATGCTCAACCTCCTATGTTTAATGGGGTGATGGATCAGTTGAAGAGTACATGTTGGGTTTCCGACATCGAGGGGGCTTTTCGTACTAGTGAATGTCCTCCCGAGAAGAAAACGAGATACGGTTCTAGTATGTTACGTGAAGAAGCAAAGATATGGTGGGATGACAAGATTCAATTGTATGGTGAAGAACAATGTATGAACTTGTCGTGGGAGGAGTTTAATAAGGAGTTCTTTGATGAATACCGAACTCAATCCGACCTTAATAAAATCCGAGATGAGTTGCGCGATTTTCGACAAGGTTCGATGGACTTGGTTACTCTCAAGTCTACTTTCTTGTAAAAACTCGTTTTTGTCCGGAGTATGTCAGTGATGACCAAATGTTGATGCAAGATTTCTATCGTACTTTAAGCGATGAGTTGAAGGGTAAGATTAGTCGGGGAATGGCTAAGTCTTTTGAAGAATTATTTGAGTTGGCTCGGGATTTCAAACCGGAGGCCCCGAAGACAAGTGTTTCCGATATTATTAAGCGGAAGTTCGAAATGACGATGCTTTCGAACAAGAAAAGTAAGAGTGCTACCGAAGGTGTCGGAAGCGTGAAGATGAGCGGCACGGGCAGTTATAAATTCGCGTGTTATAATTGTGGGCAAACGGGACAGAAGTCTCGTGAATGTCCGTCGGGTAAGGTCACATGTTTTAAGTGCCGGAAAGTGGGACACCGAAAGTCGGAGTGTCCCGAGTGGAATAGTGACAGAGCGCGAAGGTCTAACGATGCTTGATTCAAGTACTATTCGATTTTAGTACTATCTTTATGTGGGTGACTCTTGGGTAATAAGTAGGTTGATCAATGTGATGTAGCGGCTAGCTAGGTCGAGTTAGTCCATTGCGGTTTGACTAATTGGGGCAGGTTAATCAATTAGATGGTAGGTGTTGACCGAGGCAGGTTGACCGGGAGAATTTGACTAACCGAGTTGGGTTAATCAATTAGATGTTATGTGTTGACCGAGGCGGGTTGAATGAGTGAATTTGACTAACTGGGTCGGGTTAATCAATTAAATGATAGGTGTTGACTGAGTCGAGTTAACCAAGTGAGTGACTTAACGAAGCCGGGTTAATCATTTGTTGTTAGAGTCGTTTGACTAACCGGGACTGGTTAATCAATTAGACGTTAGGTGTTGACCAGGGCGGGTTGACCAAGAGAGTTTGACTAACCAAGTTGGGTTAATCCATTGTTGTTGGGGGTTTTACCTAGTTGGGTTGACCAAGGGCATTTGACTAACCAAGTTGGGTTAATCAATTGTCGTTAGGGGTTTGACCAAGTTGGGTAGACCGAGTGCGTTTGACTAACTGGGTCGGGTTAATCAATTAGATGTTAGGGTTGGCCGAGGTAGGTTGACCGGGCGTATTTGACTAACCAGGTCGGGTTAATCGTTTTGGTGTTGGAGGCTTAACCAAGTCGGGTGTAACCGTGATTTAATTGGAGGGTTACTTGTATTGCTCTCCATAAGGGTTAGCGTAGTAATGGTATGCTGTTCGAGAGGCGTTTAAGCTGACCATGTATGTGTGCGAATAGAGTCACGGTTGTTGGCTATCTGTGATTGTGTAAGTAACCGTGTTAACGGTTGAGACGGTGCGAGTTAGGGAGTATGACTTGGTGTTCCAAGCGTCTCCTTAGGGATGAGTTAAAAGGTAAATAGGCTAGTTGTGCGGCCTAGGTGGATAGTGACTAGCGGGTGTCACTAGAAAGTTATGGGCGTGAGCTGTAAGGTTCATTGGATTTGTGTGACCTCGAGTAGTCAAGTGACGTATGACACCGAGGATGGACCCCGTGAGGGTCAAGCTATTGAGACTCGGTGGTAGTATTGGGAGTTGCATAACACTGCGTCAAGTACCTCCGCATACCTGCTAGTGAAATGCTTTACTCCAGTGGTGTGATTACTTTGTACTTGGGTACCGATGAGAAAACCCGAAGGTACGATAATGGATTATTGTGACGATTAACGGGCGTTGACGTTTAATCGATTCAAAAGGGCGAGGTTCGAGTACCTTATAGTAAGTCCGCGAAAGACTTTTGAGTATGACCAACGTTGATACCGGTCATGTGTGTTGAGGAATGTTGAAATTCCATAAGGTATTATCATCATGACGGTGATAGTGTGGGGTTTAACCCTAAGTGGGGGAGTAAGTACCCGGAGGGTACGATAGTGCCTCATTTTGGTAGGCGTGTTTGAGCAAATTGTCGGAAGTCATCCCGTTTGGTGAGCGAGCTAGGGACGTAGAGTGTTGATTTCGACTATCTCGCGTAGAGATATGTTAGTATAGAGCATGTTCGAGAGTGAGTTCCTTAGAGTATCGAGGATTCGTACGTGCGAAAGGTGTGAAGATCATCTTTGATGGGCGATCGTATTGATGTTCACCGTGTAATGGTGGACGAGTTTTGAGAATTGTGGGGTTGTGAGTCAGTTGGAGTTACCGAAATGTTGTGGGATATTCCATCACCATGTGCGTGGTACGGATGACCCAAACTAGTTGATGGTTGGCAAGGATACTCTGTGTTGTAAATTAGAGTGTGCTAAGAGATCATGGAAGATTTTTGTGTGGATAGAACTGATATTGCTCCATTTAGACATATTTATTACGCAATATCGACCTCATTTTATTCGGTTTTGATGATCATTGGGGCTTTAAAGTTGTTTTCCTGTGCCAAAGTATCCACTCAAGGCAAAATGCCTAACTTGGTGTAAAATTGACCAAGAAATGTTCAAAAAAGTGCAAAGAAAATGACAAGTGCAGGAAACATCATCAAGAGCGCCGCTCCTGATTAAGGAGCGCTGCACCTCACAGCCCAGAGCGCTGCACCTATGGTAAAAGCGGCGCAATCACCAACGTTTTGTCTCAATTTCTTCATAGTGAGCAGAAGCGTCGCTCTTCATAGGCAGAAGCGCCGCACCAGATGAAGTATAGAGCGCCGCACCTACGTCAACAGCGTCGCACCAATTAAAGGCAAGAGCGGCGCTCTTGACGCTGATTCAGCCCACTTTCCTCACCACTATAAATAGAATAAGATAGGTCATTTGGCAAGAGAGCTGCAGTTTTTTTCTCCGAATTACACACACAAAACCCTAATTTCATCATCCATTATAGTTCTAAGGTGATTTGGAGGAAGCAAGCTCAAGTTTCATCTTCATTAGTGCTAGATCTTTCTTTTGTTATCAAATTGGGTTGTAATCTTAACTTTACTCTTTCTTATTTTGAATCAATTAGTTGTAATCTTTACTTAATCTTCATCTAAGTTTAATCTTTACTTGTAATCTTTGTTTATCATCATTTATCTTTGAATCTTAGCTTGTAATCACTTAAGATGATGTTTATTGATGCTTTCATGATTATTGCTAGTGTAATCTTTGCTATGAGTAGCTAAATCTCTTGTGTTTGCTTATCTATGAATCTTTAATGCATGATGTGCCCTTAATCTATTGAATGAAAGTTATTTTGAATGAAAATACATGAGCTAGTGTTATTGAGTTAGCCATGAGGTCCATTGCTATGTTTGATATTGGTTTTACTTTGATTACATGAATTGAGTAGCTCTTTAAGTGATTTTAGTAGTGAATCAATTTGTGCTTCAACACCTTTGGTGAACTAGACAACTAGAATAGGAATTTCAAGTGATTGTGTTTCTAGGCTAGGTTGGTTTTCAATTTACCTTTGTTCATCATAGTGGTGTTTGACTATCTTAGGTGACTTTGATGGTTAAAGGGTTTTAAGTGATTTTAACCCGGGCATAATCTCAATAATCAACTCATACATTACTTGATCTAGTGTTGCTAAGCTTATGTGAATTTGCAAGGTAAAATTGGATTAAGAATATTTACTAGTTCAAACAACTTAAGTGATAACAATTTGGGGAAAAACAAGGGCCATTTAAGCATAAAGAGGATTAGATAAGTGAACACTCTTCATCATATTGATTACTTCTCATTTCTTGATTACTTGTTACTTGTTACTTGTTACTTGTTAAGTTTTAGTTTGTTTATTGCAAATTTAGTTGATTAGTCAAAATCTCTCGCAAACACCCCCCCCCCCCCCAAATCAAACAAAACCCCTAGGATAACTATTAGTTTCAAATACATAATCTACACCGCTCTCACGGGACGAACTTGATAAGAATTCTTGCATTAAGTACTATAGCAACCGGATTTTAAGTGCTCGATAGATTGTGCGTACTTTTTGTGATATTTGAATCTTGTATAAATTTAGGGAGTTATGTATGGTATATCCACGCAACGTCACACTTTCTTGGCGCCGCTGTCGGGGAACGGTTAGCTAAGTTAGGTTGTGTATTTGGTACAAGCTTTTAGTTATTCGATCCTTTTGTAAGGATTCGTCCTTACAAAAGTTACTTTTATTGTCTTTTATTTATTATTTTGTATTGGATAATCACTTGTGTTTTTGTTGTCTTTGAAGGTTAGGTCTATTGGTGTATGATAAGAAGATCCCACAAGGATCAAGATTTCACACAACCATTTTCCGACCCGGAGAAACATATACACGGGGTTTATAAGCGTAGAGAAGAACGAAAATTAAGGAAGAATTTTGAGGTTTTGCCATTTTGTTTGATAGAAATGGATGGAGAAAAAGAGGGTAATCCTCCACCGGTTGTTAATGAAGTAGTTGAAAATGATCTAAATGACACTCCGATGTGGAATGTTAGAATGGTGGCACAAACGGTTGTGCCTCCGGCTATCACAAAACCACCAATCGAAGCGGAAAATTGGAAGATCGAGGGTAACTTTTTCACAATGTTCAAGGATAGACTTTTTTGCGGGCTTATAGATGAAAACCCTTTTGATCACACTCAATATTTTAACGATATTTGTGATATCTACAAGAACAAAGATGTCACCGAAGATGCTTTTAAGCTAAGGGCATTCCCATTCACGCTTGATGGAGAAGCTAAGGCTTGGTTAAGGAACTTGCCATCAGATTCGATTAGGTCTTTTCAAGATTTGAATGAAGCATTTATCAATCACTTTTTCCCACCTTCAAAGGTGGAGCGTTTAAGAATGGAAATTAATGGGTTCACGCAAAGAGGAGATGAGTCTTTGTATGATGCGTGGGTGCATTTCAAGAAGCTATTAAGAGCTTGCCCACCGCATGGTCTAACCAAGAAGGAGTACATCAATACGTTCTACCGGGGTACCAATTTTCAAACTAAGCAATATCTTGATTCATCTTCGGGTGGAGTGTTTATGTACAACTCACCCAATGCGGCCAAAAAGTTACTAGAGGACATCGCGGTTAATACATACGAATGGGCACCTTCACCAAGAGATTCGACGAGAAAGAATGTAGCTCAAGTGGAGAGTGAAGATGGGCAAGTTACCTTGGCAAGCTTGAATAACCAATTTCAATTATATGGGAAAGAATTGAAAAGGATACAACAAACGCTAGTGGCTATGCAAGTCGGTTGTCAAAGGTGTGAAGGACCACACCTCACCAAAAATTGTCCCATAGTTAATCAATGTACTCACATTGACTTGGATGACATTCCTATGAATTTGGAAGCTCATGTGAACTTTGTGAGCAACCCAAACTTTCAAAAAGGAGGAACTTCTAACCAAGGCAACAATTCTTTCCAATCGAACAATAGCTACTACAACCCTAACCAAAAGCAAGTGTCATTTAACACTCAATCCAACACATCTCCCGGATTCTCCAACCAAAACCGAAACCAAGGCTACAATTCTAACTATAACCAAAACCGCCAAAATAACTTCCAATCCCACAACCAACAAAATTATAACAACCAATCTTACAACCACCAATCCAACCCAAATTACCAAGGAAACCAAAGTTATCAAAACCAAGTTAATAGTCAAACCCAAAACAACCAAGGTTACAATCAACAACCGCAACAAACTCAACCAAATAACCAACCTTCCCAATCTTCTAAAGGACTAGAAGAGCTTATGCAAACCTATATCAAAAAGGTAGAATCAACCGAAGCATTTTTGTTAAAGGAGAACGAGTTCTTGAAGCAACAACTTAAGCAACAACAAACCTCATTCCAAACCTTAGAGAGCACCGTTGGGAGACTTTCAAGTTATGTTTCCGAAAGACCTCAAGGAACTTTACCACACAACATTCAAGTTAACCCAAACACCTACAACAATAACCATCAACAACACCAAAACCAAAATAATAACACTACAAGGGTTATTCCTATTGAAGGCAACAACAACAACCAAAACCCTCGCTACCCAAACTGAAATGAAAACGTCAATGCCATAACCACTCGTAGCGGTCTCACCACTCAAGGAGTTGAAGAACCACAACCACAAACCTTTATCACCCAAGAACCACTACCAAGCTTCATTGAGGAAGAAATCGGGGTTAGTAATGAGAAGGGTAAAGAAAAGGGTGATGCAACCGGGGTCAATGGTAATGATGCAAAGGGTGACAATGAAAAGGGTAAGGATAAGGGTAAAGAGTCTTCGAAGGTCACAAGGCCGGTTCCATATCAAAAGCTTTAAGGAAGGACAAGTTGGCAGCTCAGTATAAAAAGTTCCAAGACATGATGAAGAATGTGTCAGTCAACTTGCCTATTACCGATGTGCTCAAAGGAATGCCCAACTATGGACGCATCATCAAAGAGTTAATCTCTTAAAAGGGTAAATATCATGAGAAAACGTTCTTCTTTATCGAAGAGGAGTGCAACAAGATACTTGCATCAAGGCCAAGGATCCCTAAAAATTTAGGTGATCCGGGAAAATTTGTTTTCCCATGCAAGTTTGGTGAATCGGAAGTGTTCAATGCACTAGCCGGCTTGGGAGCAAGCATTAACTTAAAGCCCCACTCACTTTATGAAAGACTTGGCCTTGGACCTCTCAAACCAACCAAAATTCGTATAAGATTGGCCAACCATTCGTTTGACACTGCAATTGGAATTGCCGAGGACATCTTGGTTAGCATTGACTCCTTGGTGTTCCCGGTTGATTTTGTTATTATGGAGATGAAGGAGGACCTTCAAGTCCCCCTCATCTTAGGTAGACCATTTCTTGCCACCTCTGACACCATTATCTTAGTACAACGCAACCAACTCAACATTGAAGTTGGCGATGAGTGTGTGACCATAAACATTCGGGAAGCTATGAAGCAACCAAGCAACACCGATGATGATGAGTGCTATGCCCTAGACCATATAGACCTTTATGTGAATGAAGAGCTTGAAAAGCTCTTGGGGGTTGATACTTGGGGATTTGACCAAGTTTTTGAAAGTGATATTGTGGACTTAGAAGCCGATTTTAATGAATTGATGAATGTTAGTGTCGACGATAATGAGCTTGAAGGTGAAACAATTCGGGAAGAGTCATTTGAGGCTATTCCTAATGAGGATAGAATTCGAATCAAATCCTCATGGGAAGAACCTCCCACTCTCGAGCTTAAAGAGCTCCCCGAGCATCTTGAGTATGCTTTTCTAAAAGAGTCGGGTCAACTACCGGTGATCATCTCTAAGAGACTCACCGTTGACTAAAAGTCAAAGCTTGTTTCACTTCTCAAGTCTCACCATAAAGCAATTGCATGGAAAACCACGGATATCCCGGGGATAAATCCATCATATTGCACTCACAAAATCCTTATGGAAGAGAACTACAAATCGGTTGTCCAACGACAATGAAGGCTAAACCCTAATATGAAGGATGTTATGAAAAAGGAGGTTATTAAGTTATTAGACGCGGGCCTAATTTACCCCATCTCGGACTCACCATGGGTGAGTCCCGTGCAAGTGGTTCCCAAAAAGGGTGGGACCACGGTGATCGTTAACGACCAAAATGAACTTGTCCTAACCCGAACCATCACGGGATGACGTGTGTGTATTGACTATAGGCGTTAAAACGACGCCACAAGGAAGGATCATTTCCCCCTCCCGTACATCGATCAAATGATAGAGCGTTTAAGCGGGAAGGAATTCTATTGTTTTCTCGATGGATTTTCGGGGTACTTCCAAATCCCCATTGACCCCATGGACCAAGAAAAAACGACCTTTACATGCCCATATGGTACTTTTGCATATCGTCGAATGCCCTTCGGGTTATGTAACGCCCCAGGGACATTCCAAAGGTGTATGCTAGCGATTTTCTTGGATATTATTGAGGACTCCATGGAGGTTTTCATGGATGACTTCTCGGTTTTTGGAGACTCTTTCGACCATTGCCTCCACAACCTTGATAAAATGTTGACACGATGTGAGAAGGCTAATTTAGTGCTTACTTGGGAAAAATGCCATTTCATGGTAAATGAAGGGGTGGTTTTGGGACATAAAATTTCTAAAGCGGGAATCGAGGTCGATAAAGCCAAGGTTACCGCCATAAAAGACTTACCCATACCCTCGGATGTCAAAGCAATCCGAAGTTTTCTTGGACACTCGGGATTTTACCGCCGATTTATAAAGGATTTTTCTAAAATCGCTCGACCCATGACCAAATTGCTAGAAAAGGACCAACCTTTCTTGTTTGATGATGCTTGTATTGAGGCTTTTAACTTGCTTAAGGGGAAGCTCATTAACCCTCCAATTCTAATCTCTCCCGATTGGGATAAAGATTTTGAATTAATGTGTGACGTGAGCGATTATGCGCTCCGGGCGGTCCTTGGTTAAAGAGTTGACCAACATTTTTGACCGATTTATTATGCTAGTAATACATTGACCGGGGCACAATTAAACTACACTACTACCGAGAAAGAACTTCTCGCGGTAGTGTTTGCTTTTGACAAATTTCGTTCTTACCTTGTGCTTTCAAAAACGGTCGTATACACGGACCATTCCGTGTTGCGATACCTCTTTCAAAAACAAGATTCAAAACATAGGTTGATTAGGTGGGTTCTTCTCTTGCAAGAGTTTGACATAGAAATCAAAGATAGGAATGGGGCCGAGAATGTGGCGGCTGATCATTTGTCTAGGTTAGACAATCCCAGGTCGCAACTCTTAGATGAGTCCAAAATTCGGGATACTTTCCCGGATGAACACTTGATGAGAATTGAGTTAGTAGATGAGATCCCATGGTTTGCCGATTTTGCAAACTACTTAGCTTCAAATGTTTTGAGAAAAGGTCTTTCATATAAACAAAAGAAGAAATTTTTCACTGACCTTAGGTATTATTTTTGGGATGACCCGGATTTATTTCACATTGGGGCGGATCAAGTAATCTGAAGGTGTGTATGGGCAAGAAGCCCGGGATATTTTGAAAAGTTGTCATAGTGGGCCCACGGGTGGCCATTTTGGACCGAATCACACCGCGAAAAAGGTGTTCGACTCGGGTTTCTATTGGCCCACTATATTTAAAGATGCCCACGATTTAGTAAAACGTTGTGATTCATTTCAAAAGTCCGGTTCCATTTCAAAGAGGGATGAAATGCCTCAAACCGGGATTCAAATATGCGAGGTATTCGACGTGTGGGGCCTAGATTTCATGGGGCCATTTCCAAACTCGAATAAGTGCCTTTACATTTTGGTAGCAGTTGATTATGTTTCAAAATGGGCCGAGGCTAAAGCCTTGCCAACGAATGATGCAAGAGTTGTAGTGAAATTCTTAAAAAGCTTGTTTGCTAGGTTTGGTGTTCCAAAATCATTGATCTCGGATCGAGGAACTCATTTCGCGAATCGTCTCATGGTAAAAGTCATGGAAAAAATGGTGTAGTGCGTAGGTTCTCGACTCCTTACCATCCCCAAACTAGTGGTAAAGTAGAAAATACTAACCGAGCTTTGAAAAGGATTCTAGAAAAGACGGTTCAAAACAACCCAAAGATTTGGTCCACCAAGTTAGAAGATGCATTATGGGCATTTAGAACCGCCTTTAAGACACCCATAGGAACGACACCGTTTAGACTAGTGTATGGTAAAGCTTGTCACCTCTCAGTTGAGGTGGAACATAGGGATTTTTGGGAAATAAAAGAGGTTAACCGAGATTTGGCCAAGTCAAAAGAGAAACGGTCATGCAACTTCATGAATTAGAGGAACTAAGGTTAGATGCATACGAGAACTCGTTGTCATATAAGGAGAAAACAAAGAAGTGGCATGATGCCCGATTGAAAGGTTCTAAGGAATTTAACCCAAACGACAAAGTGCTTATTTTTAACTCAAGGTTCAAATTCTCGCCGGGAAAACTTAAATCTAGGTGGTCGGGTCCTTATGTGGTAAAGAGAGCGTATCCCATGGGCTATGTAGAATTGTATGGGAATGGAAACACCTTCAAGGTAAACAGTCATAGGCTAAAGATTTACAATGATGAAGTCAATGCTTTCGAGCTTGATGACATCAAGCTTTACCCCAAGTAACATCTTTGTGGTAAAACGGGTCTAGTGATGGACTCGTGATAAAAAACTATCACATTTGTTTATATGTTCATTTTTAGCTTGCATTTCATTTAGGATTGTATGATATTCTTGTTTTGATAGTTGCATTTGCATTTAGCTGCATTTCATGCATTTTGGAAAAATGCAAAATGTTAAAAATGGCTTGTGAATGAGTTGAATTGTTTGGAAAAAATGCTCCAGGTAGAGGAGCAACGCTCTTGGTGCAAATGCGACGCTTTTGGCAGCTCAGGAGCGGCGCACCTTCTACAGGTGCCGCGCTTTTGGTGGTAACTTTTGAACAAATTTTATCAGTAGCCAGAAGCGACGCTCCAATTCATTGAAAGCAGCGCTCTTTGTGCCCAGGTGCGGCGCACCTATACTAAGTGCAGCGCTCCTGTGCCTGGCACATTAAAGGTCGTGTAAACTCAGCAAAATTCAAATTTTTCTTTCACCCATTTCATTTTTCTCTCTCTAAAATGGCTAAGCTCCATTAATTCGAACTTTTGCTCTAATCTAACATCTTTTGTGAAGATTTCTTGCACTTTTATCAACATTTAACATGAGTCAAGTAAGATCTATGCTTCATTAACACTATTCTTTAGATTATTGCATGATTCTTGATATGTTCTTATTTTTACTTGTTGCTAGATCTCTGAACATTTGATGATATCTATCATAAATTGGTGATAGATTCTAGTTATTCTTGTGATTCCTAACATGATTTATGTGTTTGACTTCACAAATTGGGATCTTGAATTTCTAGGGTTCATCCCAATTTGGGGGTTTTTGAAATTGATGATTAATTGAGAGTTTAATGATGCAATTGGTTGCATTGCGCTTCTATAACATGCTTAAATTGAAAAGAATCAAACTTTTATGCTTGTATGCTCCACAATTCGCATTAGGGTTCTTAATTTTTGCATGTTGACTTTGTTTGACCAAATTGGGTGACTTTATGACTTAAGCTTCTTATAATGTTGATGATTGATGTATTATGGCTGATTGCTTTGTGACTTGTCATGCTACTAGTCTTAATCTTAATTTGACTTTTGAATTTTGACTAAAAGTTGACTTTTGCATGTGAGCAATTTTGACCAGAATTGTTCTCTATGAAGCTTTTTGTCTCAAACTAAATGTAGGGGGAGCATTACCCCATTGATTTTGAAGAGACACAACCACCTCACGCTAACGCCATAAGGTTGTTTGTGTATTCATTGTTTGATTGAGTGTGTTTCAGAGAAGTTCTTCAAATGGAGAAGGGTGTGAAAAGACCACCGACGCCCATGAATGGTTGCAAATGCTTTTGTCGGATGAAACAATTCAATTCAAGACGGTTAATAGGATTCACATGGCGGTAATCCCGGCCAAGTTCATCAATTGGACCGACTTTGATTTAGCGGGTTTAGGTCATCAAATAAGGGAAACGTTCACGGTTGAAGATGACAATAAGGTTACGCATCCATGGGAGATGCTACTTTACATGAAAGAAAGCATTTACCCGTTGTTAACTTGTGAGTTCCTAGCAACTCTTAGGGTTGATTTCAAGGTCATCTCCCCATGGATTCGCAACTACCTTCGGTTTAGACTAGGCAGAATGGAGTGTCAAATGAGCATGGCTCAATTCATAGAATGCTTAGGGCTCTACATCGACTCGGATCCCGCCTATACCTTTGAATACTTGGCAAAGTGTGAAACCTACAACCCAAATGAGTTCGATCCAAAGCAAGCATGGAGCGAAATTAGTTATGAAAAATTAACCCCTACAAATCAAGTTCCAGAAGCACTCAAAGGCCCCATCCTTCATTGCATCCAAAGGTTCATTGCCAAATTGGTTTTCCACCGAACAGAGGGTGTCGATAAGATAACAATGTTTGATATTTGGTTGGTTCATGGTATCTACAAGAGAAAGCACCTTCACATTCCAAACCTCAACGCAAGTTATCTCTTTGACCCAAGTGGCGAGAAGTCAGAGCTTCCAAGTGTTGGTGGTCACTATGTGACTCGAATCGCTAAGTTTTTTAAAGTCAATTTTAATGAGCCGGATGAGTTGCCAATGGAGCAATTAGGTTATCAAGAATGCATGAGTAAGCATCCCGTGGTGGCGCACAAACAATATGTGGAACTTCGGTAATCAATCTTCATCATGGTTTGTGAAACACTTTAATTAACGCACTAGCATGTAACTTTACTTTATTTAGCATTGTGTGTGTGGAACATGGAATTATTGATTCGTTGTGAGGTAGTAGGCTCATATTGCTACTCTCACACATGATCATTTCAAACTTTGTAATAATCAACAATGCGCGTGCGTGGATAATCTTGTAGTTGTTTGTATGCTCTTGCTTGTTATGGTTCTTAGTGGCAGGATTCACATTATTGATGATTGATCCAAGCCTGGCATTAAGTTCAGGTGTCAAGCTCATCGACTTGCAATAATTTGGTGACTAAGTTTCTCGAATGGTGACAACAAAGATCAATTGGTCTACTCCGATTTTTATTTTCTCTTCTCTTCTCTATTCTAATTCAAAATGCCCCTCAATTTTCAAAATATTCTTTCGTTTAATACAATGAGGGCATTGCATCAAACTAAATGTAGGGGGAGAGTAAATCTCGGGTCATTTTGAACCTTTTCGGGTTAAACTTATCACATACGCTCTATAAAGGCTAAAACTTGCATTGTTGATCAATTTTTGGAACAAGTTTTGAACCATTACATTAACTAACATCATAAACATCTAAAATGGTTAAAACTTTTGAAAATTTTCAAACTTTTTGGAAAAAGTAAAGTCTTTTTCCATTGTGTTTCAAATTTTTGGGGAAGTAAAGTCTTCCCTTATGTTGGCAATTGTAATACCAAGTGAAAGTAAAGTCTTTCACTTTTTATGTGAGTTTGTGCTCCAAATGTTAAATATCAATAGAAAAATCAAACTTTCGGATGACTCAAGTTCATCCATTTTGGTAGGGAGTAAAGTCTCCCGAATTTCGTACTACTTGGTGTGGGACACTTCCTAATCCACACCATTTCATATTGACATTGGTTGTCTCATCATTTCAAGATGGTTCAATCGATGTATCACACCAAGGGAAGAGGAGCCACCGAGCTTCAACGTATGCTATCTTCTTGATGAAGAGCAATGGCCTCGTACTAGTGTTGCTAGACAACACAACCCATAGCCAAACGCTATGGCACCTTGTTGAGATTTCAACTAACGGAAAGGTAGTAACTACTTCCTACCTTTTCTTAAAATAAGCATAAAAGCTTGTTATGTGGGAAGTAGAAAAATCAAACACTTGGAAGTAAAGTCTTCCAAGTAGTCTCGGGTACCAAACTTGAAAGTAAAGTCTTTCAAGTCAATTTTTGTTCCAAGCTTGGGAGTTAAAGTCTCCCAAGTTAAGTTTGTCTCACCCGCTCGGCAAGGAATTCAAATTCCGCCCAAAAATTTGGAATTGATGGATCTTTTATTTTGGCCACGTGGGGCCCTAATTCCACGAACCTCCGTCAATGCTTTCGCCCTACTATGAGAGAAACCATAGAGTTGTGATAGAAATCTTGATGAGTGCCGGTCATCCTATGCCCGGATTGACCATAAAAAATAGGGGTAACCAGTCCCCTACGCTTTGGCGCACCCACCTTAACCCTAAACTTGGAATTGACGATATCATATTTTGGAATTGACGAAAAATTAGGTGTTTTGGGGGCATGGAGGTGGAAGAGGGATAGCCATCGCGGGGTTGACTAAAGGATCATAGTTTTCGGTGCATGTGCTTTTTACATGATGGAATTCTTGGTGAACGGTAATTTTGATGATTTTTCATGACCCATTCTCAATTTGGATACATTTTGTGAGCTTTATAGTGATTTGTGCTTGTTGCCTATATTTTATGTCACCTTGTTTGTATAGTGGTGAATTTGCTCATTTTATGAATAGCGTTGATTTTTGGCTTGATTGATGGCTATCCCGTGAATCCTACATAATTGGTCAAGGTCAAGGAGGTTAAAGTGTTGATTGTGATGAACCTTAAGCTTGATGATTTGGTGTTTGATGGCCTCTTAGGTGATGTAGTTGTTCTTGACCAGGAAATGATTGTTTCGGGTAGACCTAGGTTTGGATTGTTGTTGATTTGGTGGTGATTGAAGATTATGGAAGCGTTGATTTATGCTCATGCCACTAGTGGAAGAAGGAGAGTAGGAGAATGCTTGGTCCTCGGCAATTTTAAAAGGTTTTGGAGTTCATGTTAGCCAACAAAGTGCTCATTCTAAAAAGGTATCACTTGTTTCCTACATTGCACTTTGGCTCTAATTATTAAATGTTTATTTTCTCCAAGCCTTGTTCTATTGATTTGCTTGCTTGAGGACAAGCAAGGTTCAAATGTAGGGGGTTTGATATTGCTCCATTTATGAAATGTCCCGTTCATATTGATTATAAACATTCCATATTAATTGATTTCGTTGCGAGGTTTTGACCTCTATATGAGACGTTTTTCAAAGACTGCATTCATTTTTAAAACAACCATAACCTTTATTTTATCAATAAAGGTTTTAAAAGCATTACGTAGATTATCAAATAATGATAATCTAAAATATACTGTTTACACATGACCATTACATAATGGTTTACAATAGAAATATATTACATCGACATATGTTTCTTGAATGCAGTTTTTACACAATATCATACAAACATGGACTCCAAATCTTGTCCTTATTTTAGTATGCAACAGCGGAAGCTCTTAGTATTCACCTGAGAATAAACATGCTTTAAACGTCAACAAAAATGTTGGTGAGTTATAGGTTTAACCTATATATATCAAATCGTAACAATAGACCACAAGATTTCATATTTCAATACACATCCCATACATAGATATAGAAATCATTCATATGGTGAACACCTGGTAACCGACATTAACAAGATGCATATATAAGAATATCCCCATCATTCCGGGACACCCTTCGGATATGATATAAATTTTAAAGTACTAAAGCATCTGGTACTTTGGATGGGGTTTGTTAGGCCCAATAGATCTATCTTTAGGATTCGCGTCAATTAGGGTGTCTGTTCCCTAATTCTTAGATTACCAGACTTAATAAAAAGGGGCATATTCGATTTTGATAATTCAACCATAGAATGTAATTTCACGTACTTGTGTCTATTTTGTAAATCATTTATAAAACCTGCATGTATTCTCATCCCAAAAATATTAGATTTTAAAAGTGGGACTATAACTCACTTTCACAGATATTTCCTTCCTCGGAAATAAGACTTGGCCACGGATCGATTCACGAACCTATACAAATATGTACATATATATCAAAGTATGATCAAAATATAATTACAACCATTTTTATTATGTTTTAAAGATTTGAGTGTATTAAGTCAGCTGTGCTCGTTAATAACCTACAACTAGTTGTCCACAGTTAGATGTACAGAAATAAATCGATATATATTATCTTGAATCAATCCATGACCCAGTGTATACACATCTCAGGCTAGATCACAACTCAAAGTATATATATTTTTGGAATCAACCTCAACCCTGTATAGCTAACTCCAACATTACTGCATATAGAGTGTCTATGGTTGTTCCAAATAATATATATACATGGGTTGATATGATATGTCAAAACATTTGCATACGTGTCTATGGTATACCAAGATTACATAATATATTAGAATACATGTATAATACAATATAAGTTAGCTAGAATATGATTTGTATAGATTTGTTAAACATTTCCCGTAGCCAAAAAGATCAAAAATACCCAATCTTGTTTTACCCATAACTTCTTCATTTTAAATCCGTTTTGAGTGAATCAAATTGCTATGGTTTCATATTGAACTCTAATTTAAGAATCCAAACAGAAAAATTATAGGTTTATAGTCAAAAATTTAAGTTACATGTCAATTACTAAAGAGGTAGTCATTTCCGTTGAAAGAATGACATCTTGATGACCATTTTGAAAAACATACTTTCACTTTGAGTTTAACCAATATTTTTGGATATAGTTTCATGTTCATATGAAAAATCATTTTCCCAGAAGAACAACTTTTAAATCAAAGTTTATCATAGTTTTTAATTATCCAAACCAAAACAGTCCCCGGTTTCACTACGACGGCATATATCCGATTTTATGGTGTTCATCGTGTTTCCAGGTTTTAAATCATTAAGTTAGCATATCATATAGATATAGAACATGTGTTTAGTTGATTTTAAAAGTCAAGTTATAAGGATTAACTTTTGTTTGCGAACAAGTTTAGAATTAACTAAACTATGTTCTAGTGATTACAAGTTTAAACCTTCGAATAAGATAGCTTTATATGTATGAATCGAATGATGTTATGAACATCATTACTACCTCAAGTTTTCTGGATAAAACTACTGGAAATGAGAAAAATGGATCTAGCTTCAAAGGATCCTTGGATGGCTTGAAATTTCTTGAAGCAGAATCATGACACGAAAACAGTTCAAGTAAGATTTTCACTCGAAATAAGATTGTTATAGTTGTAGAAATTGAATCAAAGTTTGAATATGAATAGTAATTTGAATTAGAAAGATAACCTACTGTAAATAACAAAGGTTCCTTGATCTTAGATGATTACTTGGAATGGATTAGAAAGCTTGGAAGTAGACTTGCAAACTTGGAAGTATTCTTGATTTTTATGAAACTATACTTATGGAATTTATGAAGAACACTTAGAACTTGAAGATGGAACTTAAGAGAGATCAATTAGATGAAGAAAATTGAAGAATGAAAGTGTTTGTAGGTGTTTTTGGTCGTTGGTATATGGATTAGATATAAAGGATATGTAATTTTGTTTTCATGTAAATAAGTCATGAATGATTACTAATATTTTTATAATTTTATGAGATATTTCATGCTAGTTTCCAAATTATCATTCTCACATGTGTTAGGTGACTCACATGGGCTGCTAAGAGCTGATCATTGGAGTGTATATACCAATAGTACATACATCTAAAAGCTGTGTATTGTACGAGTACGAATACGGGTGCATACGAGTAGAATTGTTGATGAAACTGAATGAGGATGTAATTGTAAGAATTTTTGTTAAGTAGAAGTACTTTGATATGTGTCTTGAAGTCTTTCAAAAGTGTAAGAATACATATCAAAACACAACATGTATATTCATTCTAATGGAGTCATTAAGTCTTCGTTAGTCGTTACATGTAAGTGTTGTTTTGAAACCTTTAAGTTAACGATCTCAATTAATGTTGTTAACCCAATGTTTATTATATCAAATGAGATGTTAAATTATTATGTTATAATGATATTATGATGTATGAATATCTCTTAATATGATATATACATTAAAATATCGTTAGAACGATAATCGTTACATATAAGTCTCGTTTCGTAATTCTTGAGTTAGTAGTCTTGTTTTTACATATGTAGTTCATTGTTAACACACTTAATGATATATTTAAATATCATTTTATCATGTTAAATATAGTGTATCAATATCTTAATATGATACATATGTATTTAGTAGACGTTATCATAACGATAATCGTTATATATATCATTTCGAGTTTCTTAACTTAGTAATCTCATTTCTTATGTATATCACACATTGTTAATATACTTAGTGAGATACTTACTCATTATAATCTCATGTCAACCATATATATATATGTCTATATATACCACAACATGTATTTTTTACAAATTTGTAACGTTCGTGAATCGTCGGTCAACTTGGGTGATCAATTGTCTATATGAAACTTATTTCATTTAATCAAGTCTTAACAAGTTTGATTGCTTAATATGTTGGAAACATTTAGTCATGTAAATATCAATCTCAATTAATAAATATAAACATGGAAAAGTTCGGGTCACTACAGTACCTACCCGTTAAATAAATTTCGTCCCGAAATTTTAAGCTGTTGAAGGTGTTGACGAATCTTCTGGAAATAGATGCGGGTATTAATTCTTCATCTGATCTTCACGCTCCTAGGTGAACTCGGGTCCTCTACGAGCATTCCATTGAACCTTAACAATCGGTGTCTTGTTTTGCTTAAGTCTCTTAACCTCACGATCCATTATTTCGATGGGTTCTTCAATGAATTGAAGTTTTTCATTGATTTGGATTTCGTCCAACGGAATAGTGAGATCTTCTTTAGCAAAACATTTCTTCAAATTTGAGACGTGGAAAGTGTTATGTACAGCCGCGAGTTGTTGAGGTAGCTCCAGTTGGTAAGCTACTGGTCCGACACGATCTATAATCTTAAATGGTCTAATGTACCTTGGATTTAGTTCCCCCGTTTACCAAATCGAACAACGCCTTTCCAAGGTGAAACCTTAAGCATGACCATTTCTCCAATTTCAAACTCTATATCTTTTCTTTTACTGTCCGCGTAGCTCTTTTGTCGACTCTGGGTGGTTTTCAATCGTTGTTGAATTTGGATGATTTTCTCGGTAGTTTCTTGTATTATCTCTGGACCCGTAATCTGTCTATCCCCACTTCATTTCAATAAATCAGAGACCTGCACTTTCTACCATAAAGTGCCTCAAACGGCGCCATCTCAATACTAGAATGATAACTGTTGTTGTAGGAAAATTCTGCTAACGGTAGGTGTCGATCCCAACTGTTCCCAAAATCAATAACACATGCTCGTAGCATGTTTTCAAGCATTTGTATCGTCCTTTCGCTTTGCCCATCAGTTTGTGGATGATAGGCAGTACTCATGTCTAGACGAGTCCCCAATGCTTGTTGCAACGTCTGCCAGAACCTTGAAACAAATCTACCATCCCTATCAGAGATAATAGAGACGGGTATTCCATGTCTGGAGACAAACTCCTTCAAATACAATCGCGCCAACTTCTCCATTTTGTCATCTTCTCTCATTGGCAGGAAGTGTGCTGACTTGATGAGACGATCAACTATTACCCAAATAGTATCATAACCACTTGCAGTCCTTGGCAATTTAGTAATGAAATCCATGGTAATGTTTTCCCATTTCTATTCCGGGATTTCAGGTTGTTGTAGTAGACCTGATGGTTTCTGATGTTCAGCTTTGACCTTAGAACACGTCAAACATTCTCCTACATATTTAGCAATATCGGCTTTCATACCCGGCCACCAAAAGTGTTTCTTGAGATCTTTATACATCTTCCCCGCTCCGGGATGTATTGAATATATGGTTTTATGTGCTTCCTTAAGTACCATTTCTCTCACATCTCCAAACCTTGGTACCCAAATTTTATCAGCCCTATATCGGGTTCCGTCTTCCCGAATATTAAGATGTTTCTCTGATCCTTTGGGTATCTCATTCTTCAACTTTCCTTCTTTTACAACCTCCTGTTACGCCTCCTTTATTTGAGTAGTAAGGTTAGTACAAATAATTATATTCATAGCTTTTACCCGTATAGGTTCTCTGTCCTTTCTACTCAAAGCATCAGCTACCACATTCGCCTTTCCCGGGTGGTATCGAATCTCAAAATCATAATCATTCAACAGTTCAATCCACCTGCGTTGTCTCATATTCAGTTGCTTCTGATTAAATATATGTTGGAGACTTTTGTGGTCAGTATATATAATACTTTTGACCCCATATAAATAATACCTCCAAGTCTTTAATGTAAAAACAACAGCACCCAATTCCAAATCGTGAGTCGTATAATTTTGCTCGTGAATCTTCAATTGTCTAGACGCATAAGCAATCACCTTCGTTCGTTGCATTAATACACAACCGAGACCTTGCTTTGATGCGTCACAATAAATCACAAAATCATCATTCCCTTCAGGCAATGACAACATAGGTGCCGTAGTTAGCTTTTTCTTCAATAACTGAAACGCCTTCTCTTTTTCATCCTTTCATTCAAATTTCTTCCTTTTATGCATTAATGCAGTCAAGGGTTTTGCTATTTTAGAGAAATCTTGGATGAATCTTCTGTAGTAACCAGCCAATCCTAAAAATTGACGTATATGCTTCGGAGTTTTTGGGGTTTCCCACTTTTCAACGGTTTCGATCTTTGCCGGGTCCACCTGGATACCTTCTTTGTTAACTATGTGACAGAGGAATTGAACTTCTTCCAACCAAAATGCACACTTTGAAAACTTAGCGTACAGTTTTTCTTTCCTCAATACTTCTAGCACTTTTCTCAAATGTTCTTCGTGTTCTTGAACATTCTTTGAGTAAATAAGTATGTCATCGATAAAAACAATGACAAACTTGTCAAGATATGGCCCACACACTCGGTTCATAAGGTCCATGAACACAGCTGGTGCGTTAGTTAATCTAAACGGCATAACCATAAACTCGTAATGACCATAACGCGTCCTAAAAGCAGTTTTTGGAACATCATCCTCCTTTACTCGCATTTGATAATATCCAGAACGTAAATCTATTTTCGAATAAACCAACGAGCCTTGTAGTTGATCAAATAAGTCGTCAATTCTCGGCAGTGGATAACGGTTTTTGATGGTAAGTTTATTCAACTCTCTGTAGTCAATACACAACCTAAATGTACCATCATTCTTCTTGACAAACAAACCAGGAGCTCCCCATGGTAATGTGCTTGGTCGAATGAAACCACATTCTAATAGTTCTTGCAGTTGGCTTTGCAGTTCTTTCATCTCGCTGGGTGCGAGTCTGTAAGGAGCACGAGCTATTGGTGCAGCTCCTGGTACAAGATCTATTTGAAATTCAACAGATCGATGTGGAGGTAGTCCCGGTAATTCTTTCGGAAATACATCGGGAAATTCTTTTGCGATGGGAATATCATTGATGCTCTTTTCTTCAGTTTGTACTTTCTCGACATGTGCTAGAACAGCATAGCAACCTTTTATTATTAGTTTTTGTGCCTTCAAATTACCAATAAGATGTAGCTTCGTGTTTCCCTTTTCTCCGTACACCATTAAGGGTTCTCCTTCTTCTCGTATAATGCGAATTGCATTTTTGTAACAGACTATCTCTGCTTTCATCTCCTTCAGCCAGTTTATGCCAACTATTACATCAAAACTCCCTAACTCTGCTGGTATCAAATCAATCTTAAATATTTCGCTACCCAGTTTAATTTCTCGATTCCGGCATATATAATCTGCTAAAATTAATTTACCGTTTTCTAATTCGAGTAAAAATTTACTATCCAACGGCGTCAATGGATAACTTAATTTAGCACAAAAATCTCTACTCATATAGCTTCTATCCGCACCCGAATCAAATAAAACGTAAGTAGATTTATTGTCAATAAGAAACGTACCCGTAACAAGTTCCGGGTCTTCCTGTGCCTCTGCCGCATTAATATTGAAAACTCTTCCGCGGCCTTATCCATTCGTGTTCTCCTGGTTCGGGCAATTTCTAATAATGTGGCCCGGTTTTCCATATTTATAACAAACTACATTGGCATAACTTGCTCCGACACTACTTGCTCCGCCATTACTCGTTCCGACACCATTTGTTCCTTTCGTTCTATTAACCCCTGGTCCGTAGACCTCACACTTCGCCGCGCTATGACCATTTCTTTTACAATTGTTGCAAAATTTGGTGCAGAACCCCGAGTGATACTTTTCACACATTTGGCATAGCTGCTTCTGATTGTTGTTGTTGTTGCGGTTGTTATTGTTGTTGGGATGATTGTTGTTGTTGTTGTTGTTGTTGTTGTTGTTGTTGTTGTTGTTGTTGTTGTTGTTGTTGTTGTTGTTGTGTCGTTTGTTGTAGTTGCGATTGATGTTGCGATTGTTGGGATAGTTATTGTTGTATTGGTGACTCTTATCACCGTTTTCCTCCCACTTTCTTTTGACTAGCTTCGCGTTGGCCTCTTCGGCCGCCTGTTCTTTAATTCTTCCCCCAATCTGGTTCACTAGTTTGTGTGCCATTCTACATACTTTTTGTATGGAGGCAGGCTTGTGTGAACTTATATCTTCTTGGATTCTCTTCGGTAACCCTTTCACAAACGCGTCGATCTTCTATTCCTCATCTTCGAACGCTCTCGAACACAATAGGCACAATTCTATGAATCGTCTTTCATACAAAGTAATATCGAATCCCTGTGTTCGTAGCCCTCTAAGTTCTGACTTGAGCTTATTGACCTCGATTCTGGGACGGTACTTCTGGTTCATCAAGTGCTTGAATGCTGACCACGGTAGCACGTAAGCAGCATCTTGTCCCACTTGCTCTAGATAGGTATTCCACCGTGTTAACGCAATACCTGTGAAGGTATGCGTAGAGTATTTCACTTTATCTCCTTCAGCACACTTATTTATGGCAAACACTGATTCAACTTTCTCGGTCCACCGTTTCAATCCGATTGGTCCTTCGGTCCCATCAAATTCTGAAGGTTTGCAGGCAGTGAATTCCTTGTAGGAGCATCCTACACGATTTCTTGCGCCGTTAGCTGTATTGCTAGATTCAGAGTTATTGTTGGTATGTAGCGCGGCCTGTACTACGGCTATGTTTGAAGCAAGAAAGGCACGAAATTCCTCTTCGCTCATATTCAAGGTGTGTCGAGTAGTCGGTGCCATTTCCTTCAAAATAGTCAAATGAAACAAGTTAATCATACAGAATATTAAGAGTAGTCAATAGTATCTCGTAGCATAATATGAACTCATTTATAAAAGCTTTTTCTTCATATTAGCGTTTTATAAGTTTAAATTCGGGTACTACCTACCCGTTAAGTTCATACTTAGTAGCTAATATACAATTCAACTATTACAATTCCATATGAAAAACTGATTATAATAATATATCACATACAAATATTCTTCAAACTTACAACTTCGCTATATTACATATAACATGAAATATAGTACACTATGATACATGACAGTTTTGAAGATAAATCTAGTTAATACGCAAGTTGTTCAGCAAAGGAAATAAAGACACGTAATTCATAAGTCCATAAATAAGTCATGCATTCTGGTTTTACTAAGACGACTTCCCATCCTTGGTCTTGTGGAAAATAACCGTTATGACCATTGGCTAGGCAGCATGTTGTAATGTCGTCAAAAGGACGAGGGTTTCGTAATGTCCAACAGCCCCGTAATAATCTAAAAACCATGTTTCTCACCCCAACTACTGAATCCGTCACTTGTGAGAAAGTTTTATTTAAAAGCTGCAATCCGATGTTCTCTTTCTCACTTTGGTAAGAAGCGAACATCACTAACCCGTAAGCATAACATGTTTCTTTATGTTGCATGGTAGAAGCTCTTTCTAATTCACGAAATCCTATGTTGGGATATGTTGAGTCAAAATAGGTTCTTAACCCGTAGCGTAAAATTGCATTTGGGTTCCCCGCATTTAATGCTTTAAAGAAAACACGGCGTAACTTAAAGTCTCCCCAATGTGATATACCCCACCTATCAAAGGAAAGCATTTTATAAACTAAGGCATTTCTGGAAAGTCTTTCAAATGTTTGACAAGTTAATTTCACCATAACTAAATGTGCTGATGAATTCTGACCGACTCTAGACAAGATTTCCTCAATCATATCCTCTGGTAGGTCTTCTAAAATATTCGGTTGTCTACCCTTAACGTCCATTTTGTTTTTATACTGTAAAATAGACAAGGATTAGATTCGTAATAACAAACAATACAAGCAATTTTTACATAGAACATAAAAGTACAAGCACACTACAATACATTTATTACACAACATGCTCACACCCCTCTAATTTAAATCACTGGTTTCTTCTTCTTCGAATTTGGTTCTTTTTCCTAATTTTCTAGGGATATATGATGTTCCTCTAATACGAGCCGTCGTTTTCCACATTGGTTTAGAAAAACCTGATGGTTTAGAGGTTCCCGGGTTATTGTCACGATATTAAGAATACGGGTGTTGACGGTACATATAAAGTTCATCGGGGTCGGAATCAGATTTCTCTATTTTGATGACTTTTCCCTTATTATTTTCTTTTGCCTCATTAAATTTGGTCGGGGTAATTTCTATAACATCATCGGAATCCTCATCAGGATCCGATTCATCGGAAAATTGGTAATTTTCCCAATATTTTGCTTCCTTAGCGGAAACACCATTGACCATTATTAACTTTGGTCCATTGGTTGAGGATTTTCTTTTATTTGACCGTTTTTCTGTGGTTCCTACTATTCACCCCTCCGGAATCTCTTCTTCTTACGGTTCCTCTTCTTCTGGTTCCTCTTCTTCCGGTTCCTCTTCTTCCGGTTTCGTTTCCTCTTCTTCCGGTTCTTCGGGAACTTGTGAATCTTGCCAATATATATTCGACTCTTCGTTATTATTAGGTGAGTCAATGGGATTTGTGCTAGAGGTAGACATCTATCACATAATATCAAACATGTTAAGAGATTAATATATCACATAATATTTACATGTTAATAATATATAGTTTCCAACAAAAATGTTAAGCAATCATTTTTAAAGAAAACACGGTCGAAGTCCAGACTCACTAATGCATCCTAACAAACTCGATAAGATACACTAATGCAAATTTTCTAGTTCTCTAAGACCAACGCTCGGATACCAACTGAAATGTCCCGTTCATATTGATTATAAACGTTCCATATTAATTGATTTTGTTGCGAGGTTTTGACCTCAATATGAGACGTTTTTCAAAGACTGCATTTATTTTTAAAACAACCATAGCCTTTATTTTATCAATAAAGGTTTTAAAAGCATTACGTAGATTATCAAATAATGATAATCTAAAATATACTGTTTACACATGACCATTACATAATGGTTTACAATATAAATATATTACATCGACATATGTGTCTTGAATGCAGTTTTTACACAATATCATACAAACATGGACTCCAAATCTTGTCCTTATTTTAGTATGCAACAGCGGAAGCTCTTAGTATTCACCTGAGAATAAACATGCTTTAAACGTCAACAAAAATGTTAGTGAGTTATAGGTTTAACCTATATATATCAAATCGTAACAATAGACCACAAGATTTCATATTTCAATACACATCCCATACATAGAGATAAAAATCATTCATATGGTGAACACCTGGTAACCGACATTAACAAGATGCATATATAAGAATATCCCCATCATTCCGAGACACCCTTCGGATATGATATAAATTTCGAAGTACTAAAGCATCCGGTACTTTGGATGGGGTTTGTTAGGCCCAATAGATCTATCTTTAGGATTCGCGTCAATTAGGGTGTCTGTTCCCTAATTCTTAGATTACCAGACTTAATAAAAAGGGGCATATTCGATTTCGATAATTCAACCATAGAATGTAGTTTCACGTACTTGTGTCTATTTTGTAAATCATTTATAAAACCTGCATGTATTCTCATCCCAAAAATATTAGATTTTAAAAGTTGGACTATAACTCACTTTCACAGATATTTCCTTCCTCGGAAATAAGACTTGGCCACAGATTGATTCATAAACCTATACAAATATGTACATATATATCAAAGTATGATCAAAATATAATTACAACCATTTTTATTATGTTTTAAAGATTTGAGTGTATTAAGTCAGTTGTCCTCGTTAATAACCTACAACTAGTTGTCCACAGTTAGATGTACAGAAATAAATCGATATTTATTATCTTAAATCAATCCACGACCCAGTGTATACACGTCTCAGGCTAGATCACAATTCAAAGTATATATATTTTTGGAATCAACCTCAACCCTGTATAGCTAACTCCAACATTACTGCATATAGAGTGTCTATGGTTGTTCCAAATAATATATATACATGGGTCGATATGATATGTCAAAACATTTGCATACGTGTCTATGGTATCACAAGATTACATAATATATTAGAATACATGTATAATACAATATATAAGTTAGCTAGGATATGATTTGTATAGATTTGTTAAACATTTCCCGTAGCCAAAAAGATCAAAAATATCCAATCTTGTTTTACCCATAACTTCTTCATTTTAAATCCGTTTTGAGTGAATCAAATTGCTATGGTTTCATATTGAACTCTAATTTAAGAATCCATACAGAAAAAGTATAGGTTTATCATCTTAAATTTAAGTTACATGTCAATTACTAAAGAGGTAGTCATTTCTGTCGAAAGAACGACATCTTGATGACCATTTTGAAAAACATACTTTCACTTTGAGTTTAACCAAGATTTTTGGATATAGTTTCATGTTCATATGAAAAATCATTTTCCCAGAAGAACAACTTTTAAATCAAAGTTTATCATAGTTTTTAATTATCCAAACCAAAACAGTCCCCGGTTTCACTACAACGGCGTATATCCGATTTTATGGTGTTCATCGTGTTTTCAGGTTTTAAATCATTAAGTTAGCATATCATATAGATATAGAACATGTGTTTAGTTGATTTTAAAAGTCAAGTTAGAAGGATTAACTTTTGTTTGCGAATAGTTTAGAATTAACTAAACTATGTTCTAGTGATTACAAGTTTAAACCTTCGAATAAGATAGCTTTATATGTATGAATCGAATGATGTTATGAACATCATTACTACCTCAAGTTTTCTGGATAAAACTACTGGAAATGAGAAAAATGGATCTAGCTTCAAAGGATCCTTGGATGGCTTGAAAGTTCTTGAAGCAGAATCATGACACGAAAACAGTTCAAGTAAGATTTTCACTCGAAATAAGATTGTTATAGTTGTAGAAATTGAATCAAAGTTTGAATATGAATATTACCTTGAATTAGAAAGATAAACTACTATAAATAACAAAGGTTCCTTGATCTTAGATGATTACTTGGAATGGATTAGAAAGCTTGGAAGTAGACTTGCAAACTTGGAAGTATTCTTGATTTTTATGAAACTATACTTATGGAATTTATGAAGAACACTTAGAACTTGAAGATGGAACTTGAGAGAGATCAATTAGATGAAGAAAATTGAAGAATGAAAGTGTTTATAGGTGTTTTTGGTCGTTGGTATATGGATTAGATATAAAGGATATGTAATTTTGTTTTCATGTAAATAAGTCATGAATGATTACTAATATTTTTGTAATTTTATGAGATATTTCATGCTAGTTGCCAAATGATGGTTCCCACATGTGTTAGGTGACTCACATGGGCTGCTAAGAGCTGATCATTAGAGTGTATATACCAATAGTACATACATCAAAAAGCTGTGTATTGTACGAGTACGAATACGGGTGCATACGAGTAGAATTGTTGATGAAACTGAACGAGGATGTAATTGTAAGCATTTTTGTTAAGTAGAAGTACTTTGATATGTGTCTTGAAGTCTTTCAAAAGTGTAAGAATACATATCAAAACACAACATGTATATACATTCTAATGGAGTCGTTAAGTCTTCGTTAGTCGTTACATGTAAATGTTGTTTTGAAACCTTTAAGTTAACGATCTCAATTAATGTTGTTAACCCAATGTTTATTATATCAAATAATATGTTAAATTATTATGTTATCATGATATTATGATGTATGAATATCTCTTAATATGATATATACATTAAAATATCGTTACAACGATAATCGTTACATATAAGTCTCGTTTCGTAATTCTTGAGTTAGTAGTCTTGTTTTTACATATGTAGTTAATTGTTAATACACTTAATGATATATTTAAATATCATTTTATCATGTTAAATATAGTGTATCAATATCTTAATATGATACATATGTATTTAGTAGACGTTATCATAACGATAATCGTTATATATATCATTTCGAGTTTCTTAACTTAGTAATCTCATTTCTTATGTATATCACACATTGTTAATATACTTAGTGAGATACTTACTCATCATAATCTCATGTTAACCATATATATATGTCTATATATACCACAACATGTAGTTTTTACAAATTTGTAACGTTCGTGAATCGCCGGTCAACTTGGGTGATCAATTGTCTATATGAAACTTATTTCATTTAATCAAGTCTTAACAAGTTTGATTGCTTAACACGTTGGAAATATTTAGTCATGTAAATATCAATCTCAATTAATATATATAAACATAGAAAATTTCGGGTCACTACAATTTAGACATATTTATTACGCAATATCGACCTCATTTTATTCGGTTTTGATGATCGTTGGGGATTTAAAGTTGTTTTCCTGTGCCAAAGTATCCACTCAAGGCAAAACGCCTAACTTGGTGTAAAATTGACCAAGAAATGTTCAAAAAAGTGCAAAGAAAATGACAAGTGCAGGAAACAGCATCAAGAGCGCCGCTCCTGATTAAGGAGCGCCGCACCTCACAGCCCAGAGCGCCGCACCTATGGTAAAAGCGGCACAATCACCAACATTTTGTCTCAATTTCTTCACAGTGAGCAGAAGCGTCACTCTTCAGAGGCAGAAGCGCCGCACCAGATGAAGTATAGAGCGCCGCACCTACGTCAACAACGTCGCACCAATTAAAGCCAAGAGCAGCGCACCTATGTCAAGAGCGGCGCTCCTGACGCTGATTCAGCCCACTTTCCTCACCACTATAAATAGAATAAGATAGGTCATTTGGCAAGAGAGCTGCAGTTTTTTTCTCCGAATTACACACACAAAACCCTAATTTCATCATCCATTATAGTTCTAAGGTGATTTGGAGGAAGCAAGCTCAAGTTTCATCTTCATTAGTGCTAGATCTTTCTTTTGTTATCAAATTGGGTTGTAATCTTAACTTTACTCTTTCTTATTTTGAATCAATTAGTTGTAATCTTTACTTAATCTTCATCTAAGTTTAATCTTTACTTGTAATCTTTGTTTATCATCATTTATCTTTGAATCTTAGCTTGTAATCACTCAAGATGATGTTTATTGATGCTTTCATAATTATTGCTAGTGTAATATTTGTTATGAGTAGCTAAATCTCTTGTGTTTGCTTATCTATGAATCTTTAATGCATGATGTGCCCTTAATCTATTGAATGAAAGTTGTTTTGAATGAAAATACATGAGCTAGTGTTATTGAGTTAGCCATGAGGTCCATTGCTATGTTTGATATTGGTTTTACTTTGATTACATGAATTGAGTAGCTCTTTAAGTGATTTTAGTAGTGAATCAATTTGTGCTTCAATACCTTTGGTGATCTAGACAACTAGAATAGGAATATTTGATAGTGCTCCAAATGAACATATATTTAGTAGCAATATCCTCCCAATATGTAAATTATTTAGTTGTAATTGTCCTATTTTAAGTTGTAATCATTTATATTAAATAAGTGCGAAGACAAAAGGCGAAAACGACGATTTGAAGATGCAAATGACCAAAAAGCTCAAATGTACAAGATACAATCCAAGTGGTTCAATTTATTGATGAGAAACGTCTAAAAATGACAAGAGTACAAGTTGCGGAACGCAAAGTACAAGATATTAAATTATACGAAAGGACGTTCGAAAATCCGGAACCGGGACATGAGTCAACTCTCAACGCGCGACGCAACGGTGCAAAAATTACAAGTCAACTATGCACATAAATAAAATATAATATTTAAATAATTCTTAAAATTATTTATATATTATATTATTATTTAATTACGTCGACAAGCTAAGATCCAAAAAATTGTGAGCTGAAAAATCAAACTCCACGACTCGTGGAGTTTGAAGGCCAAAAACTCCACGACTCGCGGAGCAGCCAGATTCCAAAATGCCTATAAAAGGCCACGAGCTTCTGCAGTTTAAAAAAAAATAAACATAATAATAATAATACTCTGTAATAAATAAATAAATAAATATATATATATAATATATATAGTATAGGGTAGTTTTATATTAGATTAGTTCGGGTTATGTAAAGGTTATTTTACGGGTTTTAAAGTCGGAGCTCTGTCCGTGTAACACTACGCGATAAATAATCAATGTAAGCTATGTTCTCCTTTTTAAATTAATGTCTTGTACTTAAGTTATTATTATGCTTATTTGAGCCAAAGTAATCATGATGTTGGACTAAATATTAAAGACGGGGTAATTGGGCTTTGTACCTTAATTGGGATTTGGACAAAAGAACGACACTTGTGGAAATTAGACTATGGGCTATTAATGGGCTTTATATTTGTTTAACTAAATGATAGTTTGTTAATTTTAATATAAAGATTTACAATTGGACGTCCCTATAAATAACCATATACACTCGATCGGACACGATGGGCGAGATATTTATATGTACGAATAATCGTTCATTTAACTGGACACGGAAATGGATTAATAGTCTATGGAATTATTAAAACAGGGGTGAAATTATGTACAAGGACACTTGGCATAATTGATAACAAAGTATTAAAACCTTGGGTTACACGCAGTCGATATCCTGGTGTAATTATTAAACAAAGTATTAAAACCTTGTTACAGTTTAAGTCCCCAATTAGTTGGAATATTTGACTTCGGGTATAAGGATAATTTGACGAGGATACTCGCACTTTAAATTTATGACCGATGGACTGTTATGGACAAAAACCAAACGGACATATTAAATAATCCAGGACAAAGGACAATTAACCCATGGGCATAAAATTAAAATCAGCACGTCAACCATCATGATTACGGAAGTTTAAATAAGCATAATATATTTTATTTCATTTTTCCTCGTACTTTTATTTATTGTCATTTTAATTATTGTTATTTATTTTATATTGTTAGTTAAATATCGTCATTTACTTTACGCGTCGCTTAAAATATAAATCGACAAACCGGTCATTAAACGGTAAAAACCCCTTTTATATATTATTAATATAATATATTTTGTACGAATATAATTGTTTAAAATATAGTGTGAAATAAGCCAGCTCCCTGTGGAACGAACCGGACTTACTAAAAACTATACTACTCTACGATTAGGTACACTGCCTATAGTGTTGTAGCAAGGTTTACGTATATCCCATTTGTAAATAAATAATTAAAACTTGTGTAATTTGTAACGTATTTCGTAGTAAAATATAGTACTATCACGTACCCCCACGCTACCACATCAAGTTTTTGGCACCGCTGCCGGGGACTCGGCGAAACGCTATATTTTTAATTTATTTTTGTATAAATATATTTATATATATTTTTAGAAAAAAAATATAAAATTTAAAAAAAAAAACGTTTTTCAAACTCCACGACTCGCGGAGTTTGCAGGCTTAAAACTCCACGACTCGCGGAGCCACCCTGACGCGCCTGCAGAAACCCTAAATTTGCATTTATTACGGAGTTTTAATTATTATTATTAATTATTTAGTATTTAGGGTTAATTAATTTATTATTTAGTTTAAGTTTTAATTAATTTGTAATAATTAATTTTAATTAGTTTTATTTAAATTGTAAAATTAATAGTTTTATAAAATAAATAATATAAAAATAATATTTTTATAAAAATTGCACTTTTTACAACTTTAAGTTTAATTTTATTTTTTTGTTTAATTTTATTTGTTTTTAGCGTAATATTTGTATTTTTCGCTCGTATTTAGTTTTAAGACATAGTTTTTTCCGTAGCTTATTTTTATTTCTAGATTTTTAGGCTTTGCCGTAAAATCCCTTAAGTGCTTTTTCTTTAGATTAAGATTTAGGCGCTTTAGAATTTTGCGACGCCGTTTTTAGATTTTAGTGCCTAATTAAGTTATTGCCGTTTTGGATATAGAATTCCTTTAAACTTTAATACCTTTAGGCGTAACTTTTTAGATTTAATTTTTAGACTTTTAAGTTACGACGCGCTATTTTCTTATTTTTATTTTTCGACGTTTTTCGACGCGCACTCTTTTTCTTTCTTATTTCTCGACACGCTAGTTTTTAGGACTTAGAAATTTTCTCTATTTCTTCTCTAAAATTTCAAAACGAAAAATTATTTTAAGCGGTTAAATTGATAGACATCCAAATTTTCTGCTTCGTAGTAATAGTTGGATTTGTTAATGGCTGAGTTGTGAGCTTCCGATTTAAAGGGTTCTGGCTCCCTGCTGCATCTATTGGCTATTCGAAACGTGGGCAAAAGCAGAAAAGTCTATTAATTGGACAACTTATATAAGTTTTTCTATTTTTATAACTAATAGGATAATTAAAATTTGGTAATAAGTGTATTATGAAAAGTCTCGAAGATATTTTGGAAACTCTTTATGAAATACAAAATCAATACTCTCAACCGAGTGTTGATGACAATTCGATCAGTCAATCTTGGATCACAAATGACGAAACAATAACTGGTTGTGAAATCTGTGGAGATTATCACTCAACATGGGAATGTTACTATTACATTCCTATGGAAAATTACGCACCCACGGAACCTGAATGGAATGATTATGAAGAATACAATTTAAATTGGGATTATTCTCAAGAATATTTCCAAACTCAACAACCAGTAGACGAGGAAAATTACGTGTCTGAAAATTTATTAGACAATATGAAAATAAAACTCGAAGAACTCAATGCTCAAAATGAACAAATGAGAGAGTTTGTAAACCAGCAAGCTGAAACTCTATCAGACTACACACCTGTTGATCTGAGGAGTATTGTACAAGAAAATCTCATATCATCGAATTTTAATGAATTCGAGAGCTCCGAAATCACCAACTATCCCGATGATACTTTTTATTCAGTCTTACCAATTTCACAACATAATGACACATTAGCCTCTACCGACGAAATCATCAATCCATCAATGGATGATGAAGAAGAAGTAAGGGTGACAAATTGGTACTCTTGGAAAAACGATAACGTTGAAAATTTTACCCCCGAGGCCAAACCAAACTTCACCATTACACAACCTTCCAACCCAATATTCTCAATAGACGAGTCATCTACCGAAAATGAACTACGAGCTGTAATAGATAATGACACCTCGGATTTCACCCAATTGGGTAATAGAGCTGAAAACTTTGATCCCGAGAATAAACGGAAGGAAATGTTAGGAATTGTCCACCCTATAGAAATATGTATGTCGGTGTATATCGATCCATTTGACCAAGAACCAGAAAAGAGACATATCCATTTACTAAAAGCTACACTTAAAAAAGAATTAAGTAGTGACGATCGGGTGGGTCTAAACTTTAAACCCATTGATATAATATATACCACCCGAGATGTAAATAACTGGCTCACTATTTTAATTCTTGGAACTTATTCTACCGACTTCACATGTCGTCAGCTAAGTGTGGGGAAGTTTAACCCCACTTAACGTTAAATTAGGGGTTCGGGTTAGTGCATAACTCGTTAATAAAAATGCATGATTAGGGTAAAAGACGCTTTTTCAAATATTAGTAAACAGTTCAGAAAAGCAGCCATTTTTGAAAGAAAAAAAAAACATGTGTGATAAAACAAGAAGGAATGAACGATGAGGCGTGCCATCTATCATTCGACGAGCTTTGTAATTACAAACTGTGTATTTTCAATCATTTTTCTACACTAATCACCCTCATGAATTTATAATTAGAGTCTGATTTTATGTAAATGAGGGCATTGCATGATCTCAAGTGTGGGGAAGGGTTATAAATTCTCTCGGGTTTATACTTGGTTTATTTGCCAAATTTTATGAAAATTTGAAAAATTTTCAACTAAATGAATTTAAAATCATGTTTATATATATTTATGAACGGTGAAAACCAGGCGTTAATACCGAAATTATCGTTACCTCGGAAAGGACATAAATTGAGAAACACCCTATAACGCTTGAATATATTTAAAATGGAATAAAGGAGAATAAAAAGGCAAAGAAAGAAACTAAGTGTGGGGATAATGTACCTAGTTATTCAATTAAAAACTATCTAGCACATGTTTCCGTAAAGTTATTGCAGGTGCTTTTGTTTTGGACTAAATTAACTATTTTACCCGATGAAAGAAAAGAAAAGATGGATCTACACGATGAATCAATTCCATCATTAAAAGGAAGTAAAGTCTTCTGAAAAAGACACGCGCTTCTTGATTTAGGTCAGGAAGTTGTCGTCCAGACCAGCTGTAGGTTGACGAAAAATCTAGAAAAGTCATTACTAAAATCAGCAGGAAATCCACGGACCTCAGCATCAAACAGGGTCGCCAAGTGGTCAGATTTATCCTAACCATGAGAAGGATTTATCTCGTACAATGGGGGGGACACCGTGCAAATTAGCTTATAAGACTAATGAATCAGATCCCCAGAAAGGATAATCTCCTTAAAGATTAAAAATCAGCTTTTAAGACTGATATTACTCAATCCTTGAGATTGACCTTAAAGATTGAGAATTCAAACTCATGGAATTCAATGATATCTAAACTCGAGCTTGAACGAGAAAATATTTTGATCAAAATTATAAACCGATTTGTTTTCTGAAAACCCATTTTCAATGCGTTCATTACCATTGAACGTAAAATCCTAGGAATTCACCTGGAATTCATTAGGTTACCTGAACCAAATCGGGTGTCAACCGTAAGAACGGTGGTTGCATAGCATGGTCGAAGACAGGACCTTGTGCCAGACCGAAAAATCATAGGATGATCTTTACTATTGCTCCTACAAAGTATAGTACTAGCATCCGACACGTTTATAGACCATAATCAAAAGCAAGTCACGGGACATTGCCTTAACAGTTGCTTGTTCATCGCTTTCCTTTACAATCGAATGGTAGTTTGCCGAAAGGTAATATACGGGACAAGTAAACTGGACGTGTTGCTTTCCTAATACAAGGTTAGCAAGTGGGTAACACAAAACCACAAGTGTTGAGCTAAAATTTTCAAATCTGAAACCCACACAACCCACAAAAATATTTTGCAAACACCGGTGAAGGGTTATTCCGGAAAACTTGTCTAGGGTAAAAGCTAGATTGAATTTTCAAAAGATCAAATGTTTTCATAAAGATCCAATTTCCTTAAGGATCTAAATTTTCATAGTCATGTGGGACTGTAAACCGCCTTTCAAATGTGCACTTTGCTTTAGAAACTGAAAGTAAATCGGCTATTTGATTGCAAGTGTCGTTGACCTAAACCCGAGGCAACTGTGGATGACACACCCACCTTTAACCATGGTTCTATCGTTACTATCATTGTTTATACCGCGGTATCAAAATCACTGATGTATAAAGTGTGAAGAATAAAGAAGTGATTCGTGTGATTTAATTTCAAGTTCTGTATTGCTTGAGGACAAGCAACGTTCAAGTGTGGGGATATTTGATAGTGCTCCAAATGAACATATATTTAGTAGCAATATCCTCCCAATATGTAAATTATTTAGTTGTAATTGTCCTATTTTAAGTTGTAATCATTTATATTAAATAAGTGCGAAGACAAAAGGCGAAAACGACGATTTGAAGATGCAAATGACCAAAAAGCTCAAATGTACAAGATACAATCCAAGTGGTTCAATTTATTGATGAGAAACGTCTAAAAATGACAAGAGTACAAGTTGCGGAACGCAAAGTACAAGATATTAAATTATACGAAAGGACGTTCGAAAATCCGGAACCGGGACATGAGTCAACTCTCAACGCGTGACGCAACGGTGCAAAAATTACAAGTCAACTATGCACATAAATAAAATATAATATTTAAATAATTCTTAAAATTATTTATATATTATATTATTATTTAATTACGTCGACAAGCTAAGATCCAAAAAATTGTGAGCTGAAAAATCAAACTCCACGACTCGTGGAGTTTGAAGGCCAAAAACTCCACGACTCGCGGAGCAGCCAGATTCCAAAATGCCTATAAAAGGCCACGAGCTTCTGCAGTTTAAAAAAAATAAACATAATAATAATAATACTCTGTAATAAATAAATAAATAAATATATATATAATATATATAGTATAGGGTAGTTTTATATTAGATTAGTTCGGGTTATGTAAAGGTTATTTTACGGGTTTTAAAGTCGGAGCTCTGTCCGTGTAACACTACGCGATAAATAATCAATGTAAGCTATGTTCTTCTTTTTAAATTAATGTCTTGTACTTAAGTTATTATTATGCTTATTTGAGCCAAAGTAATCATGATGTTGGACTAAATATTAAAGACGGGGTAATTGGGCTTTGTACCTTAATTGGGGTTTGGACAAAAGAACGACACTTGTGGAAATTAGACTATGGGCTATTAATGGGCTTTATATTTGTTTAACTAAATGATAGTTTGTTAATTTTAATATAAAGATTTACAATTGGACGTCCCTATAAATAACCATATACACTCGATCGGACACGATGGGCGAGATATTTATATGTACGAATAATCGTTCATTTAACCGGACACGGAAATGGATTAATAGTCTATGGAATTATTAAAACAGGGGTGAAATTATGTACAAGGACACTTGGCATAATTGATAACAAAGTATTAAAACCTTGGGTTACACGCAGTCGATATCCTGGTGTAATTATTAAACAAAGTATTAAAACCTTGTTACAGTTTAAGTCCCCAATTAGTTGGAATATTTGACTTCGGGTATAAGGATAATTTGACGAGGATACTCGCACTTTAAATTTATGACCGATGGACTGTTATGGACAAAAACCAAACGGACATATTAAATAATCCAGGACAAAGGACAATTAACCCATGGGCATAAAATTAAAATCAGCACGTCAACCATCATGATTACGGAAGTTTAAATAAGCATAATATATTTTATTTCATTTTTCCTCGTACTTTTATTTATTGTCATTTTAATTATTGTTATTTATTTTATATTGTTAGTTAAATATCGTCATTTACTTTACGCGTCGCTTAAAATATAAATCGACAAACCGGTCATTAAACGGTAAAAACCCCTTTTATATATTATTAATATAATATATTTTGTACGAATATAATTGTTTAAAATATAGTGTGAAATAAGCCAGCTCCCTGTGGAACGAACCGGACTTACTAAAAACTATACTACTCTACGATTAGGTACACTGCCTATAGTGTTGTAGCAAGGTTTACGTATATCCCATTTGTAAATAAATAATTAAAACTTGTGTAATTTGTAACGTATTTCGTAGTAAAATATAGTACTATCACGTACCCCCACGCTACCACATCAAAAAACAATGGCCATCTAAGCATAAAGAGGATTAGATAAGTGAACACTCTTCATCATATTGATTACTTTTCATATCTTGATTACTTGTTACTTGTTACTTGTTAAGTTTTAGTTTGTTTATCGCAAATTTAGTTGATTAGTCAAAATGTCTCCCAAACCCCCCCCCCCCCCCCCCAATCAAACAAAACCCCTAGGATAACTATTAGTTTCAAATACATAATCTACACCGCTCTCACGGGACGAACTTGATAAGAATACTTGCATTAAGTACCATAGCAACTGGGTTTTAAGTGCTCGATAGATTGTGCGTGCTTTTTGTGATATTTGAATCTTGTATAAATTTAGGGAGTTATGTATGGTATATCCACGCCACATCAAGAACGTTACGTTCCAAAGAAGTTAGACTTATGGGATGCAATGGTGGCATCAAAGGGTCTGAGATTGTGTGAGAACTCGAAAACTTGAGGAAGTGTGTGGTCCTTGTTCGCGATGAGGGTTAGATCGCGAGGACGCGTTCCAATTTAAGTGGGGGAGAGTTGTAAGATCCAAATATTTATTGCACATAATGTAGATATGGTGTACATAAAGTGTATGAAGGTTTGCATAATTGAAAAGTTGACAGAACCTGTTCAGACCATAGTGCGCACCGCGCATGGTTAGGGGTGCACGCCGCGTACAGCTCCTGCGATAGAATTTCTGCTTTTTCTATTTTGAGTTAAATGAAGGGTAGTTTGCTCTTTTTACTTGTTGGACGGTTTGAGGCCACAAAACCTGATCGAATCTCATTTGAATCTCATTCTTCATCTCTTCCACACACTTTCATCTTAGAGAGAGAGAAAAGAGTTTAGAGAGAGAAAGCTTCATTTGGAGAAGAAAAAGCTTGAATCGATCGAAGTCGCAAGTGTTAAAGTTGTTCATCTCGTTCACGGCTACATTGTGGTAGTATTTATAAGTTCTAACTCCGAGTTTTTATAGTATGATTAGTGTTCATATTTGGGGTTTTGAAATGGGTGTTCTTGAGTAAACCCACTAGTTGATAATTGGGTGATTGAGCTAGTAAATGGTGTTAATGACCATTGTTAGTTGGTTTGGGTTGGTTAGTGAAATTGATTAGTTTATCATCATGTTCGGGTGTTAAAATCACTAGTTAATTAAGGTTATAAGTGATTAAAGGTGTAAGCTTCCAAATGGGTGTTTTGACTTGAGATTAGGTCAAAAGGGGTTTTGTGTCAAAATGATGCAAGTAAGTGTTTTGATGTTGAAACCTTGAGTATAATGGGGTGTTTGAACATAATCATTAGTTAATTGTGATTATGGTTGTTTTGGGCGAGATTTGACTTAGTCAAAGTGGAAGTAAGTGCAAAAGGGTCGAAATTACACTTATGGTGTTTTGGACATAAGCTAGAGTGTTTAGCTTACATGTTTGTGAATTATCTAGGTGATTCACGTTTGGACGATTAGGAGCTCAAGCGGGAGTTGCCTTTCTTGTAATCGAGGTGAGTGGAATATTTATACATGTATGTATGTAGTTTATTTACTCGTACGCGATGTGGGTCTTCGGTGCCACATCGTGAGTAATGGTGTTATGTCACGGGCCGGTGACTTATTGTTAGTATAGGTGAGGAGAACTACGGGTTGGTAGTATCTCGTTAGGTGTTGCACAAGTCGGTGACACCTTACGGTGATTCACGAGCCGGTGACACCTCATGGTGGCTCACAAGTCGGTGAGCCCTTTTGTAGAGGCGAGTTTCACAAGTCGGTGATGCCGCATGGCGTTCACGAGTCGGTGACCCATACACATTGGTGGGTGGTTCGCAAGTCGGTGACACCCTTTGGTGATTCACAAGTCGGTGACACTTTATGATGATTCACAAGTCAGTGACATCATAGGAGTGAGACTCGACGTTATTGGTCGTCTATTAGTCGGTAGTGCCATAGCGGGGAATGGTTTGGTATGTTTATGCATTGTTATGATTTAGTATATTATTGTGGCAGTTTATATACTAATGTTGTTGTTAGACGTATGTTTGGTGATGCTAGCTCATTTATACGTTTGTTTGCTTGGTATTTTTAAGTGGATGCGTGTAGGTAAACTATATATGTATATGTATATGTATTGCATTCACTAAGCATTAGCTTACCCTCTCGTTGTTTACATTTTTAGGTACGGAAGCGAATTTGGCAAGGGTATGCTTGGGATTTAGATGATTTCCCCTTTTGATGCTTTCATGGATTACTTTTGGATGCGACCTAGGATTGGGTAGTTTATCCCCAAACATTATGCTCATAGTTTTGTTTGGAAACTAAACTCGTATGGTCGAAACTCGTATTTTATATGTATTTCCTAAAACGGCCAACGTAGGCCCGATGTTGTAAAACTTGTTTTATTATTGAATCGTGTTAATTTTACTTATTTTAATGTGTTGTGAAAAGCGTTTCATCTAAAAGTGTCGGGAAGTGGGTAATCTTTAAACGAAAATTGGAAAAAATGGACAGCGGGCTGTCAGGCCTTGTGCGCGCCGCGCACAGCAAGGGTCGTGCGCCGCGCACCCTTCTGTTATAAAAAAAATATATTTTGCATAATTGGTTGGATAATGGGTTGGGTCGTTACATTAATGAATGATTCGGACATCTTTTAAGCATCATCTTTAATCTATTCAATGCTAGACACAATGACTCATTTTCTTTTTGAGAAAAGTTTGTGATGTCATTTCTTAAACAGGATTGTAGGGAAGGTGGATAAAATTTGTTCAAAAACTTTGTGGCTAATTCTTCTCATGAATGTATTGAATTCGGTTTAAGCTCATCAAACCATGTTAAAGTGTGTGTAGACAAAGAATATTGGAAAAGGTGAAGTTTCAAAATATTTTTCTCGTTTTCTTCCTTCTTAAAAGAGTCAACTGATAAATTTATTTAGGTGAAAGTTTGGATTGTCAGTTGGAAATCCTTGAAATATACAGATCATACGGACCAATTTGATCATATGTGAACTGATTTCAGGGATCCCTTCGGTTCCTAAGATGATTGGTCCTCCTCTTTCTTCTAAGCATGGCTTTTCCATAGAAGCGAGAGTGATTTGTTGTTCCATTTTTTAAAGATTTTTTGTTTAAAAACTGGAAAAGTAACTTTCAGGAAAATATTAATTAACTAAAAGGATCGATAATTTAATTAAAATAATTATTCATGAAATTCGGCCGCTAACCTTATCGGATGTTCCAATTGATAGGGTTTCTTACAGATTAATTTGTACCTAAGTGGCCAGATCGACTACGGAGAAGCAGGATCCTTTTGGTTCCAATATAATTGGAGACTGTTCGGAAAATCCAACAACCAAGTCCGTGTATAATTATATATCTTAGACACCACCAAATATAACTTTTGTCTATTTAAAACCTTTCTTAATCAAAATATTTGATCCCCGGAAGCGGTACCAACAAATTGGTCTCCCTATGATATGTCTAAACTGGACGGTTTTATTTACGCGGTGTCGTTAGGCAGGAAGGTGACAGTATGAACTTATCAACAGGGTTTCCTCTTTCTTCTATTTATATTTTGCGGGGCCTAAATTCAATTTTAACTTCTGGGGTAGAAGGTGTAAGTTAACCTAGGGTCGTGTTTTTGAATGGTTTAACAAATTGAAGATCAAGTGGATAATTGTCTTTAGTTAAATTACCTAGATGAAAGATAGTAGTTGGTTTTAAGCTAATAATCCTAATTACGAAAAGGTAAAGGTGATGGAGGGATATCCGGAGTATGCATATCAAGGAAATTTTGACCAAGATATCAGTTTGGGCTAGGGAAAGGTAATTTTGTTTATGTGAAAGTTATGATTAGAATAGTGTATATCTGGTTGGATGAGCCAATTACATAGACCTACTTAACTCTAGACTCTCGGAGTTCTCATTGAGCAGCGAAAAGTATGTCACTTGATTGTATAATTAAAAGGTAACTATACCTCAGAGGTTATCCTTAGTAAAGCACTAGGTCTATTAGTAAGTTGAGTTCTAATCCTAACCCTCGTTATCAGTTTAGGTAACTGAATAACAACGTGCCGTTTTGATTGAACACTGATCACAAGCGGAAGGAGTCCGTCGGGTCAAGTTGACAAAACATTAATATAAAATAACAACCATTTCATCATACTAATGAGATCATACTAATCTAAATATTATACAGCATTACAGTTGATATACTGAAAGTAAAGCAGATAGAAATCTAATAGATACCTGAAGCAGTTGATATGACTTAATCCTAGGGCAACAATCAAACAAGAACATGCAATAGGTTTAGGTCACCCGGTTAAGGCACTAACTAGATCTTAATGGCTCCTAAGAGGCCTCCTTGGAACAATTAATAGGCATACTAGGTCATTCATGTCTCAATTCCTAAGTTTCGTGTCCTAAAAGTGCATTAGATGCCTCTCGGGAACTCCGACCATACCGAGTTCATAGAATCTTCAGGTACAGTATAACCAGGAGTCTTAATCCTATGAAGTAGCTAAGTACATATAGGTGGATAATCGTTGATCACAACCTAGGTTGGTCAATCCTTAAGATGCTAGTATACAAATCTATCGGGGTCACAAATTCAGTATAACAACAGTAATCATACTAATTTAACATAATTACGCTAACCCAAACTTCTATCATGGCAACATACAGATTAATTAAGCTAAAATGGCAATATTGGAATGCATCTTTAAACATAAATGAAAACAATACATGTTCAATTAATAAGACAAGTGTTTCGAATAAAAATCTGAAAAGGCCGAAGAAATCTGCCGAGATAGAAGTGACTCACCGGGATATCCTCCGGATAATAAAAGCTAAGCTAGACACTAATAAAAACTAACTAAAATATTTAAAATCTAAAATTGAAGTACAAATTTGATTGTGTGTGAAAATGAGCCCAAAAGCCTCCTTTTATAGGCAAATTTTAGCTGGGGCCGGCTGGCAGGCCGGCGTCAAAGGCCGGTGCCAAAGGTCGGTGCCTGGGCAAACCATTTCTTGTGGCCGTTTCTTGTAGAAGGTGTCTGACTCATAGGGAAAGCCAGCTCTATATGGGAAGTTGGTGGGCAGGCCCGCGTGTCAGGCCAGTTTTGCCCCTGGTCTTACTGTTTGCTTGGATCATTTTGCTCATTCCCGGGATCGTAACTTGATTTTCGGGGTCGTAACTTGTCTTTCACCGTTTTTGCTCTAGAATCTTCGTTTTAGCTCCAATTTAATTGATTCTTTTTGCATCGCCTTTGTAATTACTTAATCTACAAAATTAACCTACAAAGCGATTATTTTGGCGAAAAATTTGGAACTTTATTGATTTAGTGCTTAATATCGAAGGTAAAAACGTGACTTTTTGGCCAATATCAATGGCATCCCAATACTAGCATTATAGCTATTATTATACGAGAATTATGCCAATGGCTAATGCTCATCCCAACTACCGCTAAAGTCAGTCACGCATGCACGTAACATATCTCTAAGATTTGGAAAGTTCGCTCACTTTGACCACCCATTTGAGGATGATAAGCGGTGCTCAACATCAATTAAGTTCTCATATCCTCATGGAAATTGTTCTAAAATCGAGACGTAAAACGAGTGTCTCTATCCAAGAAATTTGATAACGGAACCCCATGTCTTGATATCACCTCCAAAATGAATAACTTATCCAATGACTCCGATGAAGACGTCTCCTGAATCAGAAGTGTGACATCCCAAATTCTGATTTTGGATTAGAGTAGGGGCGCGCAACGCGCACCTATTTGGCACGCTGCGCCATAGGGCTGACAGGCCTGCTATATTATATTTTAAGACTTAAGGGTCAATGGGTCTTTTCACTAATGCCAACTAACTGGTAACAAAATGGGGCTTCTTAATCTCATTTCCATTTTACACATTTCTACCAAACACAGGAGAGAGAGAGAGAGAGAGAGAGAAGGGAGTGTTCTTGAGTTCTAGAGTGAGAAACCTCAAGTTAAGGGAGGAAGAAGCAAAATCCCTCCCTAATTGGAGGTTCAATCTTTGTGTAGCTTCTATCTAGCTTAGTTTTATACTTGTGGTAAGTACTAAATCCGAATTATTTGTCTAATTTCGTGTAGGTGTTGGCTTTTGAGGTGGTATGATGTTCAAGACCCATTTTCTTGTAAAATTAGAGTTCTTTAGATGCTAATTGGGTTTGGTAACCCTATTTGGAGACCTAGGGTTTTGATTGATGAAATTTCAAGATTTAGATCTTGCATATGTTTGATTTCTCATTAGAACAAGTGTAAAGTTGTGTTGTTGGTACCTCTATGAAGTTGATTTAGGTGTAAACCCTAATTTGGGTCAAATGGATTTAGTGTCAAAATGGGTCTAATAGTGTTTAGAATACTAGACCAAGAGTAAATGAGTGGATTTTGGGTACTAGATCACTAACTATTAGTGGTTTAGGGTGTTAAATCATAGCCTTGAATGGTTGGGTGATCAAGTGCAAAATGGGTTGAAACTTGCACTTGGGGTGTTTTGGGTTGCAAGGGTTATAGTGATTATAGCTTGCTATGTATAAATTGTCTTAGGTGACTTGAAGTCAGTTGATTGAGAAGCTCAAGCTTTGGTTGTAACTCTTCAAGTTGAACAAGGTGAGTTTATAACTTATCGATTCACACTTGGGAAGTGGGGTGGCATTATAGGATTGCATACATGCAAGAGTTGTGCCAAGCCTCAGAAATCCCAAGTGTGCATCCTTGTTATTTTCATTATTAAAGTTACATTGTGGGTTACTTGATTGTTAGAAGTTGGGTAGATTCATATTTACTACAAGAATTTGTAGTGTGTGAGATTGGAGACTCGTTTTAAGGTGAGTAATATATTAGTTGTCATCATGCTAGATCAAGGGTAAGTGGTTGAACTAGTGATATTTATTACGTAAGTTGATGTGTGCAATTATTGCTGGAATGTATGTTGCTACTTGTAAATATTAGTTATCAATAAAGTTTATCATTTGCTTATGTTCTCACTAAGCCTTAAAGCTTACATGTATGTTGTGTTGTGAGTTTAGGTGTCGGTGGATCGAAGACTCCCAGGGCGGGCAAGCAAGTGGCTAAGGAGTAATTTGGAAGTCATAAGTGTAAGAAAGTCCGTACATTTCTGTAACACCCCGTCAAAAATACCTTTAACAGAATGTTAACTCTGGTCCCAGTGCTTGGCTTGACCTCTACGTAACAGCAATATTCTACAGCAGAAGCAATTAATACCTGAGAATAAAACATGCAAAATGGATCAACAATAATGTTGAGTGTATCTAGAGGTTTTAGGTAAACAATACAGTATGTTTAAGAAATAATATTTCGAAAACGTTTATTAGTGGAAGGCCACCAAGGTTTAATGTTATAGTTTGTAGACAATACCGTTTCCCGTTTCAAAAGTTTGTTGACACTACCATATCAAGTTTCAAATATTCATAGACAATACCATGTCAAGTTTTATCTCATTTATTCGTAAACCACAATTTTAAATAACATTGTATAGTATCTGAAAAACAGTTATCAAAAAAATAGTTTAAATTTCCTTGACCACGAGATTTTTAAAGTACAACACCAAGTTGCAAAAACGTTTGCACAATCTGAGCGCCTGAATACTAGCAATGACTCGAGTATAGAAACCACTATACCCGCCCTTACCTCGTAAAATGTTATACACTTGTTCGAGTGTATCTAATGTTCAAAGTAAATGCACCACAGTTAATATTGTAGGGTGAGGTTGTCAACCTAACAGATCCGTCCATCTAAATTGTGCTTACACTGATGGTATTAAAAGTATTCAAGCTAGAGGCTTTGTGAACAAACTCAGTACGCATATATAGTACTCGTGCCAATACAAAAGTATTTGATAATGTAAGTATAACAGCGTATATTCTCATCCCTGAAAACATGTAAAAAGCGGGACTGTAGACTCACCTTTGAATAAAGCTCGGATTGACAGACAAAAACTTGTACGGTTTACAGCTGAGTAATGCAACCTAAGTATATGTATTTAGGTTGGTTAATATATGTATCTTAAATAAGTGTGGTTTCATAGTATAAGTTGTCTTTTTGCTCGACTCGACGCGTTTCAAAGTAAAAGTCAACTATATCATGCAAGTTAAACAAAGTCAACCAAAGTCAAACTGAAAGTCAAACTTGGTCAATGTCGTCAACTAAAGTCAACATCAGTAGTTTCATGTCAAATGTTGATCAACATATCAAACCTAAGTCAAACAACACATTTTAGATCATGAATGGTCATTTTCACAATTTCAGTTTATCGTTGTGCACAAAGTTCATGAACACGTAGCATACTTAGCACATTATCTCAAAGTACAAAATTCAAGTAAACATGGAAACCTCCAGATCATAATTATACTCAAAATTGATTCCAAAAAGTCTGGCCAGGGTCTCATACGATAATTAAAAGTCAGGAATCAGAAGGGGTACATTTGTAGTTTGCCAAGTCAGTTTCTGACCGCGCACTGATTTCGTTTTGGCTATAACCGGAGCTAGGAACATGAAATTGATACAAGGTTAGTGGCCATAGTTCAAGGAAAAGTCAAGATAACACATATCAAAAATAGAGCAATTTTTGTTTAGCCAATTTGTACAGTTTGTTCATGTAAGTTACATGTTCAGTTTTTCAGCTCAATTCAGAAGTCACCCAAAGTATGACACTAGTGTGCCCAATACATAAAGTTTTGGAGTTTGAAATAAACTAACCATAAGTCACAAATCATGTAAAATTTCATATTCCAGAAGCTTACATGCTCATTCAATAAACACAATCCACAGAGTATAAAACAGAGAGCAATTTACAGATTCGATTCTAGTTTAGCTAGTCACATTCGCACTCGATTATCCGAAGATCTAGATACAATTAGCCTATGATATCTACATGAAAGGTGAATTAATTTTTGTGTAATTTTCAAATATGTAAATCTTTAATCATAGAAGTTAACACATCTTATCATACAAGGCTGTTTTCATGCAAGTGCTGTATAAATCCACTTTTACTCTAAATCAAGCATATCTCGGGTTATACATAAGCAAACGACATGATATCCTAGTGTAACTTGTGTGTTTTTAAATTATATTTCCAGTGGTATAAGTTTAACATGCCAATTTGTGGTCTATCAAACCCAGATTTCTGATTACACACAAAAACACAACGTTAATTTCAATTGGCCATAACTTGATCATCCGGAAACGAAATCAAGCGAATCCAAAGCCTAAACTCAATAGTTTTTCGTAAGAAATCTGAATATAACATAATATAATGCCTTTGAAAAATTTAAACTTACTGATAATGCAAAAACAAATTCGGTTTTAAACCCTAACGCATCAAACGATCAATTTAACGATAACAATTAACACGTACGCGTATAGACTTGAGCAATTGACAACATAACTACGAAACATCAATAAAAATCAGATTTTTAGGATTAGGGTTTAGCTAAATATACCTTTGATCACAAAATAGATTACACCTATGCGTAGAGGATGAAGAGAATTGCACTTTTCGTGTTCAAGGTTTTATCATAAGATCAAAAATTGATGTGGTTATGATGGTGGTAGCAGGCGACGATGGGAGGGAGAAGAAGAAGAGAAAAGTCGACTGCTTAATTTGGTTAGGGATTTATTGATGTGTGCAATAGCGTATACGAAATAGTTATATTTTTATTGCGAAATACTATTAAATACGATATAATTTTACACAAGTTATTTATTTATTTATAGAGTAGATATACCTAAACCTTGCTACAACACTTATAGGCAGTGTACCTAATCATAGAGTAGTGTAGTTTTTAGTAAGTCCGGTTCGTCCACAGGAAACTAGCCAAGTTTAACGCTATATTTTTAAATATATATATATATATATATATATATATATATATATATATATATATATATATATATATATATATATATATATATATATATATATATATATATTATTATAAAAGGGGGTTTTTACCGTTTAATGACCGGTTTGTTGATTTTATGTCTTAAGTCGCAATTAAAACCTAATGTAAAATATTAAAAATAAATACAACTTAATTTAAAGCGTAAAGTAAATGATGATAAATAAAAATGCGATAATTGAAAGTACGATAAATAAAATTGCGATAAATAAAATTGCGATAATTAAAAAGTACGATAATTAAAAGTGCGATAAGATATAAAATAAAGGAATTATGCTTATTTAAACTTCCGTAATCATGATGTTATTTTAGTTTATTACCATGGGTTAATTGTCCTTTGTCCTGGATTATTCGATATGTCCATACGGTTTTGTCCATAATAGTCCATCAGTCATAAATATAAAGTGCGAGAGTCTTCATCAAATTATCCTTGTACACGAAGTCAAATATTCCAACTAATTGGGGATTCGAACTGTAACAAGGTCTTAATACTTTGTTTAATGAATACACCAGGTTATCGACTGCAGGTAGTCCAAGGTTTTAATAATTTGTTAACAATTACACCAATTACCCTTGAATGTAATCCACTACTATTTTAATGAGTCCATTAACCATTAATCCATTCCCGTGTCCGGTCAAATAAACGATAATTAATATTTATAGATATCCCGCCCACCGTACCCGATTAAGCGTATGTGGTTATATATAGATACGTCAAATTGTAATCGTTATATTAAATTAATGAGGTATCGTTTAGTTAATATAAAGCCCATTAATAGCCCATAGTCTAATTTTCACAAGTGTCGTTCTTTCGTCCAAACCCCAATTATGGTACAAAGCCCAATTACCCCGTCTTTAATATTTATCAAAACATCACGATTATTTCGGCTTAAATAAGCATAATAATAACTTAGCTACGAGAAATTAATTTAAAAAGGTTGAACATAACTTGCAATGATTAATAATAGCGTAGCGTTACACGGACAGAATTTTGACTTACAAACATACAACATTCGCTACCATAACCTTATTATTATTAACTTAATATTAAAATTATAATTATAAAATAAATATAAATATATATTGATAGAGTAAGAGATAGATAGAAAAAGATGTGTTTTTGTTCAATGAAACTCGTGCAATTTATAGGATGTCAGCTGCTACAGTACTCCATGCGACCGCATGGAGTTTGTGCTTCCTGGCCATGCGGTCACATGGCCACCTTTCACTGGTCAGGTACTTTTGTTTGCAAGCTTGCCGACATTTATTCAATATATATATATATATATATATATATATATATATATATATATATATATATATATATATATATATATATATATATATATATATATATATATATATATATAATATATATAATTTTATATAATTATATATATATTATATTATATTTATATGCATAGTTGACTTGTACTTTTAGCTCCGTTGTGTCGCGCGTTGATAGTTGGTTCAGGTCCCGGTTCCGGATTTTCGAACGTCCTTTCGTACGATTTAATATCTTGTACTTTGTGTTTTATGTCTTGTACTTTTGTAACTTTTGAGACGTTTCTTATCAATAATTTGAACCTCTTGGATTGTACTTTGTACTTTTGAACTTTTTGGTCGTTTGCATCTTCAAATCGTCGAATCTGTCTTTTGTCTTCACCTTTTATTATTTAAACGAATATCACTTGTAAATAGAACAATTGCAACCAAAAGCTTGTCTTTCTTGAAGAATAATGCTATGAAATATATGTTCGTTTTTAGCATTATCATTTATGCAGTGTTTTAGGTTTACTAGTGATTATATATCTAGGGTTTAATTATCACAAAATACAAATAAGTCCCTTAAGGTTTAAAGTTTAAAATAAAAAGGGGTGGGAATGGGGTTTTGGCCGAATGGGACCCACCATAGTGTCCCGGGCTCATGTTTTGCAATCCTTTGTACTCGTGGCTAGTTTCAAGTGCCGTTTAACCGTCCCGAAGGCCCGGAACGCTAAACCGATCGTTAAAACGCAACTAAACGTTTAATTTATTAAAAACCGAATAAATTAAATATTTTTAAAAAGTTAATAATTAATAAATTAATTATTAAAATAAACCTGAGCGTTTCGTTGCTCAAAAAGCAGTTATCAAAACCGTATCCTTTTTTTATCGTATTTCTTTATCTGAAATATTTTTTCGAATTAATATTAACACATATTAATTATCGTAACCCTCCAAGGATAAAGTACGCATTTATTACATATAAACACAATAACGTCAAGTAATCGCCTTTAAATAAACTAACGGAAGGTTAACGGAAGTAACGAAAAAAGCAGGATTGTTACATTACCCACCTGTTATTAAAAATGTCATCCCGAAATTTTAGTGATCATCCTCTGAAGTAGTTTCCTCGGTAAACAGTTGCGGGTATTTCTGTCTCATCTGGTCTTCACGCTCCCACATAAACTCTGGTCCTCTTCTCGCGTTCCACCGAACTTTAACGATAGGAATTCTGCTTTGTTTCAACTGTTTGACCTCACGGCCCAAGATTTCGACAAGATCCTCAATGAAATGAAGTTTGTCGTTGATACATAGTTCCTCTAATGGAATAATCAAATTCTCATCGGCTAGGCCCTTCTTTAGGTTGAATACATGAAAAATGTCGTGTATACCACTGAGTGCTTGTGGCAGCTCCAATCTGTAAGCTACCGGTCCAAATCTTTCGGTTATCTCGAACGATCCAACGTATCTGGGACTCAGTTTACAACACCCTTCCAAGGTAATACTTTAAGCATGACTTTGTCACCAACTTGGAACTCTATATCCTTCCGTCTAACATCGACGTAACTCTTTTGATGACTCCGAGCCATTCTCAATCATTCCTGAATCTGTAGGACTTTCTCCGTTGTCTCCTAAATAATCTCAGGACCTGTCAACTGACTATCCCCCAATTCGCTTCAATAAAAGGGAGATCTACACTTCCTTCCGTACAATGCTTCGAAAGGTGCAACTTTAGTACTCGCATGGTAGCTGTTATTGTATGAGAACTCAGCTAGTGGTAAGTACTTATCCCATCCATTTCCGATATCAATGACACATTCTCACAACATGTCCTTAAAAGTCTGAATAGTTCGTTCGCTCTGGCCATCTGTCTAGGGGTGATATGTTGTACTCAAATCTAAATGAGTCCCCATTGCATTCTGTAATGACTACCAAAATCTGGAAGTGAATCTGCTGTCGCGATCGGATATAATAGATATAGGCACTCCATGCCTAGAGACGACTTCCTTAATGTAGATCTGAGCCAACTTCTCTATTTTATCAGTTTCTCTTATCGGTAAGAAGTGTGCAGACTTAGTGAGATGATCCACGATAACCCAAATAGTATCATAACCTCCCACTGTTCTGGGCAGTTTCGTGATGAAGTACATAGTAATACCTTCCCACTTTCACTGGGGAATCTCTGGTTGAATTAATAACCCTGATGGCTTCTAATGTTCTGCCTTGACTTTATCGTAAGTCAAGCACTTACCGACATAGGTAGCAATATCAGCTTTCAAATTTGGCCACCAATAAAACGCCTTCAAATCTTGGTACATTTTATCTGATCCCGGATGAATTGAGTACCTTGACTTGTGTGCTTCCTCCAACACTAGTTCTCTCAATCCACCAAACTTTGGTACCCAGATTCGATTAGCAAGGTACCATGTCCCATCCTCCTTGGTGTCAAATTTCTTATCCATTCCTCTGAGAAATTCAACATTGACATTTTCTTGCTTCACTGCTTCTTGTTATGCTTCACGGATCTGCGATGTGAGATTCGTACGGACAACTATGTTAAGTGCTTTAACCCTAAGGGGTTTCTCTCGCTCCTTTCTGCTTAATGCATCCGCCACAACATTCTCCTTGCCCGGATGGTATTGAAGTTTGCAGTTATAATTGTTAAGTAGTTCCATCCAACGTCGTTGTCTAATGTTGAGCTGTTTCTGATCGAATATGTGCTGTAAACTCTTGTGGTCAGTGAAGCTAGTAAACTTGGTTCCATACAGGTAGTGTCTCTACATTTTAAGTGTAAAGACAGCAGCTCCTAATTCAAGGTCATGCGTAGTGTAGTTCTGCTCAAGAATCTTTAACTGCCGCGATCCATAAGCAATAACTTTATTTCATTGCATAAGCACGCAACCCACTCCTTGATGCGAGGCATCATAATAAACAACAAAATCATCACTTCCCTCGGGTAGAGACAATACTGGTGCAGTTGTTAACTTCTCTTTCAACAACTGAAATGCAGTCTCTTGCGGTTCTGACCACTCATACTTCTTGCCCTTATGAGTCAACGCGATTAATGGTCGGGCGATCTTAGAGAATCCCTCAATGAATCTCCTGTAGTAACAAGCTAGACCCGAAAATTACCGGATCTGAGTTGGCATCTTTGGAGTTCCCCAATTCTTAACCGAATCAATCTTTGCTGGATCGACCTGTATTCCATTGGCCCCTACAACATGGCCAAGAAATTGTACCTCTAGTAACCAAGAGTCACACTTAGAGAATTTTGCATACAACTGCTCTTCTCTAAGCATAGTCAATATCGAACGTAGATGATGTTCGTGCTCTTCCTTGTTCTTGGAGTACACCAATATATCATCAATAAACATAATGACAAATTTATCTAGGTATGGCTTACACACACGATTCATGAGGTCCATGAACACTGCTGGTGCGTTCGTCAAACCAAAGAGCATCACTGTAAACTCATAATGTCCATAACATGTTCTAAACGCCGTCTTCGGGACATCAGCTTCTTTGACTCTCAATTGGTGATACCCGGTTCTCAAATCAATCTTCAAATAACAACTAGATCCCTGTAGTTGATCAAATAAGTCATCAATCCTCAGTAGCGGATACCGATTCTTGATTGTCAACTTTTTCAATTCTCTGTAGTCGATACACAATCTCATCGAACCGTCCTTCTTCTTAACAAACAAGACTAGAGCTCCAACTCAGGAATTCGTGGTTATGTGACACACCTTCTAGTACATGTCACAATTTAGGGCATTACAACCCTAGTGTTCTTCACTATGGGAAGCTCTTGTAGTTCTAAAGGTGCAAATGCGTATATTGTACGCGTAACGGGTTCAGCTGCTGGCACCAAATCAATTCTAAATTCGACTTCACGGTGGGGTGGACGTGTAAACCCGAAACAATCTCTAATAGTCAGGACATATTCGGGTCTCTTAAACGTCGATCCATCTTCACTCACATGTGCCAGAATTGCGAGACATTCTCATCTCATGTATTTCTGGACCTTCGAGTAATTAGTGTAACATGACGGTTTACTGATCTCCTCTTCGCACACCATTACCGTCGGTGAAAGGAATTCGAATATCCTTCAGGTTTTAGCTGCCTCGATTGTATCGTCAGATGACCAGTTTGTTTCTACCACGAGGTTAAAACTTCTCAGTTTAATAGTTCTATAGAGTACACATTGTCTAAGGAAGGTACAGGGTTATAAACGTTGCGACCAAACTTCTCTAGCGTAAGGCTTCTCTCAGCACCGGTGTTGATAGCATATATAAACATTATGGTTGATGAGTGAGAACGTGATAAATTTTATGGAAAACGAAAATGAACAAGGTGTAATGGTGACTCAAACAAAATCTGGTATTTAATCGAAAAGGGTTGGTAAAAACTTCCAGATGTATGTGCCTCGCGAGAAATAGATGAAGTGTAGTTCACGTCAATGTGTTCAAAGTTGGTTGGTAATGTTTGTGGGTATAATTAAAATGATTGCCGCTTAAGAAAAGTACGTTGGAAAAGAATGAGAAGGGATACGGTAAAAAGTAGTATTACTAGTAAAAATGAGTGATGACGTTAGCGATAAGTAGCGATGGGTTGTGATAAGTAGTGATGATAGTAGTGACATATAAGTTGTTAGATCGCATGCTCGCATCATAAGTAAATATACACATGTATACCAATTGTACCCAATAAGGCATAATAGTTATCAGTCGGTAGACTCGTGTTGGGAAACAAAATCATGAACGGCGGGTGGCTGAATGATTGGTAAGTTGGAAGTCGGGTAGACAATATCTACTACGTATTGTGCGGGCAGTTATCAGGAATTCCTCCTCTAAAGACGTATCAGAAATGAGTTGTAATGCACATTAGCGAGTAGTAAAACGCGGAGGTGTTTGTAGTGTCGAGTATTACTTAGTAGTGGTAAGCAGTAATGAGTAGTATTAAGTAGTGTCGAGTATTACTTAGTAGTGGTAAGCAGTAATGAGTAGTATTGAGTAGTAGCAAGTAGCAAGGGGTAGTAGTAAGTAGTATTTAGTAATGACAAGCAGTGAGAAGTAGTGTTTAGTCGTGACTAGCAGTGAGAGGCGGTGTTGAGTAGTAGTTAATAGCAATAAACAGTACTGAATAGTGGTATGAAATGACGAGTGTGTTCAAGTAGTGTCCTTGTAGTGACAAGTAGTGATCGGTGGTGGCAGGCAGTGTCGAGCAGTGATGAGTTGTGTCAAGATTACAAGTTATAATACAATTAATTTGCACAGTGTAAGTTTCTACTCACATTTAAGATTACACGGTTTGTTTTCTAAATGTTGTTTACCCAAGTAGCCTACTTGACTCGGCCCCAATTCCTTATTTTGAGATGTTGGAATTTCTATATGAGTTACCGTAATGTAATCCCAGTCATTACATTACGCTATCTCACATTTTCATTCGACATCACTCCATAAGTTCAAGATGGCGTAGTCAACTTAATTTAGTTAAATCTGGCTTCGTGTGTACGTATGTGTTTCGTGATATAGCATATTTAGTCCAAGTCCATGTTGTATGGTATAAGGCGTATATGTATGTGGTGTAATGTGTAGCCCTACATGTAGCATTGTGAAGCAAATACAGCAGGTATGGTGTATAAAAGTCGTCCAAGACACACGGCTATAGACAAGACTTCACTAATGCGCCCTACGGTTAGACACACTAATGTATCCTAGTTCCCTATAGCCACAGCTCTTATACCATATGTAACACCCCGTCAAAAATCCCTTTAACAGAATGTTAACTCTGGTCCCAGTGCTTGGCTTGACTTCTACGTAACAGCAATATTCTACAGCGGAAGCAATTAATACATGAGAATAAAACACGCAAAACGGATCAACAATAATGTTGAGTGAATCTATAGGTTTTAGGTAAACAATACAGTATGTTTAAGAAATAATATTTCGAAAACGTTTATTAGTGGAAGGCCACCAAGGTTTAATGTTATAGTTTGTAGACAATACCGTTTCCCGTTTCAAAAGTTTGTTGACACTAACATGTCAAGTTTCAAATATTCATAGACAATACCATGTCAAATTTTTATCTCGTTTGTTCGTAAACCACAGTTTTAAATAACATTGTATAGTATCTGAAAAACAGTTATCAGAAAAATAGTATAAATTTCCTTGACCACGAGATTTTACAAGTACAACACCAAGTTGCAAAAACGTTTGCATAATCTGAGCACCTGAATACTAGCAATGACCCGAGTATATAAACCACTATATCCGCCCTTACCTCGTAAAATGTTATACACTTGTTCGAGTGTATCTAATGTTCAAAGTAAATGCACCATAGTTAATATTGTAGGGTGAGGTTGTCAACCTAACGGATCCGTCCATCTAAATTGTGCTTACACCGATGGTATTAAAAGTATTCAAGCTAGAGACTTTGTAAACAAACTCAGTACGCATATATAGTACTCGTATCAATACAAAAGCATTTGATAATATAAGTATAACAGCGTGTATTCTCATCCCTGAAAACATGTAAAAAGCGGGACTGTAGACTCACCTTTGAATAAAGCTCGGATTGACAGACAAAAACTTGTAAGGTTTACAGCTGAGTAATGCAACCTAAGTATACGTATTTAGGTTGGTCAATATATGTATCTTAAATAAGTGTGTTTTCATAGTATATGTTGTCTTATTGCTCGACTCAACGCATTTCAAAGTAAAAGTCAACTATATCATGCAAGTCAAACAAAGTCAAACTTGATCAATGTGGTCAAATAAAGTCAACATCAGTAGTTTCATGTCAAATGTTGGTCAACATATCAAACCTAAGTCAAACAACACGTTTTAGATCATGAATGGTCATTTTCACAATTTCAGTTTATCGTTGTGCACAAAGTTCATGAACACGTAGCATACTTAGCACATTATCTCATAGTAAAAAATTCAAATAAACATGAAAACCTCCAAATCATAAGTATACTCAAAATCTATTCCAAAAAGTCCAGCCAGGGTCTCATACGATAATTAAAAGTCAGGAATCAGAAGGGGTACATTTGTAGTTTGCCAAGTCAGTTTCTGACCGCGCACTGATTTTGTTTTGGCTATAACCGGAGCTAGGAACATGCAATTAATACAAGGTCAGTATCCATAGTTCAAGGACAAGTCAAACTAACACATATCAAAAATTGAGCAATTTTTGTTTAGCCAATTTGTACAGTTTATTCATGCAAATTACATGTTCAGTTTTTCTACTCAATTCAGAAGTCACACAAAGTATGACACTAGTGTGCCCAATGCATAAAGTTTTGGAGTTTGAAATAAACTAACCATAAGTCACATATCATGTCAAAATTCATATTCTAGAAGCTTACATGCTCATTCAATAAACACAATCTACAGAGTATAAAACAGAGAGCAATTTACATATTCGATTCTAGTTTAGCTAGTCACATTCGCTCGTGATTATCCGAAGATCTAGATACAATTAGCCTATGATATCTACATGAAAGGTGAAGAAAGTTTTGTGTACTTTTTAAATATGCAAAGCTTTAATCACAGAAGTTAACACATTTTATCATACATGGCTGTTTTCATGCAAGTACTGTATGAATCAACTTTTACTCTAAATCAAGCATATCTCGGGTTAAACATAAGCGAATGACATGATATCCTAGTGTAACTTAGTGTTTTTAAATTATATTTCCAGTAGTATAATTTTCACATGCCAATTCGTGGTCTATCAAACCCATATTTCTGATTACACACAAAAACACAACGTTAATTTCAATTGGCCATAACTTGATCTTCCGGAAACGAAATTGATGTTATGCGAGGGGTATATGAAATAGTATTAATTTTTTCTAGGAAATACTATTAAATACAATACATTTTTATACAAGTTATTTATTTATTTATAGAGTGGATATACCTAAACCTTGCTACAACACTTATAGGCAGTGTACCTAATCGTACAGTAGTGTAGTTTTTAGTAAGTCCGGTTCATTCCACAGGGATCTTAGCCAAGTTTAACGCTATATTTTTAACTTATAATTATAAAAATAAAAATATATATATAAGTAGTATTATTATTATAAAAGGGGGTTTTTACCGTTTAATGACCGGTTTGTCGATTTTAAAACTTTAGTCGCAGTTAAAACCTAATGTAAAATATTAAATATATAAAAGACTTAATTTAAAGCGTAAAGTAAATAACAATAATGAAATTGCGATAAATAAAATGACGATAAATAAAATTGTGATAATTAAAAAGTACGATAATTAAAAGTGCAATTAAATACAATGACAGTAAATAAAAGTGCGATAATTAAAAGTGTAATTAAATATGAAATAAAGAAATTATGCTTATTTAAACTTCCGTAATCATGATGTTTGACTTGTTGATTTTAGTTTATTCCCACGGGTTAATTGTCCTTTGTCCTGGATTATTCAATATGTCCGTCTGGTTTTTGTCCATAACAGTCCATCAGTCATAAATATAAAGTGCTAGTGTCCTCGTCAAATTATCCTTATATCCGAAGTCAAATATTCCAACTAATTGGGGACTTAAACTGTAACAAGGTTTTAATATTTTGTTTAATAATTACACTAGGATATCGACTACGTGTAACCTAAGATTTTAATACTTTGTTAATAATTACGCCAAGTATCCTTGTACATAATTCACCCTTGTTTTAATAAGTCCATTAACTATTAATCCATTCCCGTGTCCGGATAAATGAACGATTATTAGTACTTATAAATATCCCGCCCATCGTATCCGATCGAGTGTATGTGGTTATTTATAGGTACGTCCAATTGTAAATCTTTATATTAAATTAACAAACTATCATTTAATTAAACAAATATAAAGCCCATTAATAGCCCATAGTCTAATTTCCACAAGTGTCGTTCTTTTGTCCAAACTCCAATTATGGTACAAAGCCCAATTACCCAATTTTAATATTTTAGCCCAACATCATGATTACTTCGGCTTAAATAAGCATAATAATAACTTAGCTACGAGACATTAATTTAAAAAGGTTGAACATAACTTACAATGATTAAAAATAGCGTAGTGTTACACGAACAGAATTTCGACTTACACCCTTACAACATTCGCTAACATACCCTTATTATTAAAATTAAAATTAAAATTATAATATATATATATATATATATATATATATATATATATATATATACGTGTGAGATGAAGAGAAGAAAAAGATGTGTTTAAACTGGCCAAAACACGCGAAATTTATAGGATGTCACCAGATACTGTTCACCATGCGATCACATGGTTTTTCTACTTCCTGGCCATGCGATCGCATGGCCTGGGATTCCAGCTCACATATTGTTGTTTGCTTCATGCCGACGGTTTTAAATAATAATATAATATATATATATATATATATATATATATATATATATATATATATATATATATATATATATATAATTTTAAGATTTAATTATACATTATATTATATTCATGTGCATAGTTGACTTGTAATTTTTAGTCCGTTGCGTCGAGCGTTGAAAGTTGACTTTGGTCCAGGTTCCGGATTTTCGAACGTCCTTGCGTACAATTTAATATCTTGTATTTTGCGTTTTGCGGCTCGTACTCTTGTAATTTTGAGACGTTTCTCACCAATAAACTGAACCACTTTGATTGTACTTTGTACTTTTTAGCTTTTTGGTCGTTCGCGTCTTCAAATCGTCGAATCTGTCTTTTGTCTTCACCTTTTATTATTTAAACGAATATCACTTGTAAATAGAACAATTGCAACCAAAAGCTTGTCTTTCTTGAGGGATAATGCTATGAAATATATGTTAGTTTTTAGCATTATCAAATATTCCCATACTTGAGCGTTGCTTGTCCTCAAGCAATATAGTTTTGAAATAAAAATACTAGAATCACTTCTTTATTCTTCACACTTTGTACATCAGTGATTTCTATACGGCGGTATAAACAATGGTAGTAACGATGTGGTTTACAGTCCCACATGACTATGAAAATTTAGATCCTTTAGGAAATTGGATCTTATGAAAACATTTGATCTTTCAAAAATAAAATCTAGCTTTTACCCTAGATAAGTTTTCCAGAATAACCCTTCACCTGTGTTTGCAAAATGTTTTTGTGGGTTTGGTGGGTTTCAGATTTGAAAATTTTAGCTCAAAACTTGCGGTTTTGTGTCACCCACTTGCTAGCCTTGTATTGGGAAAGCAACACGTCCAGTATACTTGCTCCGTATATTACCTTTCGGTAAACTACCGACCGGTTGTAACGAAAAGCGTTGAGCAAGCAACTGTTAAGGTAATGTACCGTGACATGCTTTTAATTATGGTCTATAATGTGTCGGATGCAATTACTATCCTTGGTAGGAGCAATAGTAAAGATCACCCAATAGTTTTTCGGTCTGGCACAAGGTCCTGTCTTTGACCATGCTATGCAACCACCGTTCTTACGGTTGACACCCGATTTAGTTCAGGTGACCTAATGAATTCCAGGTGAATTCCTAGGATTGTACATTCAATGGTAATGAACGCATTAAAAATGGGTTTTCAGAAAACAAATCGGTTTGTAATTTTGATCAAAATATTTTCTCGTTCAAGCTCAAGTTTAGATATCATCGAATTTCATGAGTTTGTAATTCTCAATCTTTAAAAATCAATCTCAAGGATTGAGTAATATCAGTCTTAAAAGCTGATTTTTGATCTTTAAGAAGATTATCCTTTCTGGGGATCTGATTCATTAGTCTTATCAAGCTAATTTGCACGGCACCCTCCCAATTTTACGAGACAGGTCCTCTCTTGGTTAGGATAAGTCTGACCACTTGGCGACCCTGTTTTATGCTGAGGTCCGTAGATTTCCAGCTGATTTTCGAGAAAACTTTTCAAGGTTTTTCGTCAACCTACAGCTGGTCTGGACGACAACTTCCTGACCTAAATCAAGAAGCGCGTGTCTTTTTCGGAAGACTTTACTTCCTTTTAATGATGGAATTGATTCATCGTGTAGATCCATCTTTTCTTTCAAATATCTAACAATTTACCGGGTAAAACGGTTAATTTTGTCCAAAACAAAAGTATCTTCAATTATTTGTACAAAATATGTGATATATGTTCTAAATAACTTGGTAAATTTTTCCCACACTTGGCTTTTATTTTCTTTTCTTTGTTTTTTTTATTGTCCTCTATTCCATTTTAAATGAATTCTAACATTTTGGGTTGTTTCTCAATTTATGTCCTTTCCGAGGTAACAATAATTTCGGTGTTAACACCTAGTTTTATTGCTCATAAATATGTATAAACATGATTTTGAGTTCATTTAATTGAAAATTTTGAAAATTTTTACTAGAATTGGGTAGTCAGTATATAAGAATAGGGCTGTTCTTTATTATCAGAGAGCACTAGATTCTAATACAACTACTGCGTTTCTAGTATTTTTAATGGTAACCAAGTGTTTAAGTTTAAAATTTTAAAAATCCGAAAGAATTTAATCCCTTCCCACACTTAAGATCTTGCAATGCCCTCATTTGCAAGAAATCAGTAACAATTTAAATTATTGAGGGTGATTAGCGTAGAAAAATGATTAAATTTTACCAAAGTTTCCAAACATATTGGCGTTTGTTTACAGAATGATAAATGGTGCACATCATTTGTTCATTCCGTCTTGTTGTTACATCACATTTGTTTTTCGTTTTGTCGTCAAAATTAGTAGCTTTTGCTGAACTTAATGTCAGTCTTTGAAAATGCACTGTTTTACCCTGTTGTGTACAATTGACAATATACATACATACAAATAACATGCATGGTAATTTGAAATGGGACTTAAAATCCCACTTTCAAATCAAATATGAAATATTAGTACAACATAATAAAAATATTAAACATTACAATAAAAGTATCACAATATTATATGTTTAAACATAAATAAATAGAAATAATAAAAAGATAAAAATCATATAAATCACCAACGGGAACTATATCAATCTGGATAGGGGTTCCAGTTCATGTCGTCGGTCGGGTTCCATGGTTGGTGATAGGTGTACTGGTAGGCCTGGTTAGGGTCGTAGAGAGTAAATGGTGGTCTCATCTCGGGCTGGTGTGGAGGATAGTAAGCGGGTTGGGTCGGTACGTAGTGATCCTGAGGTGATAGCCGACTCATGATCTGACGCTGATGATAGTCCCATCTATCATGTTGTCGTTGCCTGGAATGCTCGTACTCATTTCGGGCTAGCCACTGCTCGTATCGACTATGTCTATCCTGGTTTGTAATTTCTACCTCATCTATACGCTGGTAGACGTCAGTCATAGCATCCCTAATGACATCCCTAATGTCATCTGCTTCCTCTATTTCCTCATCTGAACCTTTCTCTACCTGTGGATGATGACCAACATATGGTACTGCCTGATTGCGTCTGCTTTTCAATACCTTAGCACCCTGATAGACCTTTAATCCTAAGGTATCATCCTGTTCCCTACATACCATAAGTGGACCCCCTTGATCCCTATCTACACCCAAATACTCTCCAATGAGAGTAACAAAAATACCTCCTCCTATTATTCTCCCTTCCTGTATTCCTTCCACTATCTTAGACAAATAAAAACCAACACAGTAAGGGATATTAACAAAGCCTCTTGGGTCTCGAATACACTTTAGGTAAAATAAATCATGTAAGGTCATTTTCTCCTTGTTGTGACCTCTCTGTGCAATCGAGTTAGCCAGAAATCTATGAATTATGCAAAGCTCGGCTTTGTTAATATGTAAGTAGGTATGTGTTCCTGCCCGCCCAAAAACATTAAAATCTGACATACGCCTCCAGACGGAGTTAGCATCAAAATTCCTATCTACCCTTTCACCATGATAAATCAAATTTGTACAATCGGGTAATAGTAATTCAGCGGGCGTATATATCTGTAAAGCCCTGGCCATGTCCAGCATGGACATCCTGTACATCCTACGGCCAAGTATAAATCTAAGAAAACTTCTATCATCTAACCTAACTACATCCGCATTAAGTGAAATAGTACTCATAAGCTCAACTCACCATTCCTTATATACAGGCCTACGAATGGTGAATAAACGTTCCCAATCGGGAAAAGAAGAGCTGCCATACCTTTGGATCAGATGCTGTCTAACTGAGTTAGCAAGTTGGACCCTTTCCAAAGGCTCCCAATCGATTACCCTTGGCACTTCTACATTTTTCGTCACCAATTTGAATTTATTACTTTGATATGTCGGGTAATCTATCCAACTCCGATCAAATCTCAAATTGGGATGCAACTGTTCTTCATGAATCGTTGGGTATTGTACTATCGGATGCATCGGAAATACTACGTAGGCATCAATATATTCTTGTTGCGGATCATAATAAGGTACGTATTGATCAGGTTGTTGTTGTTGTTCCTGTTGTTGCTCCTGTTCAGGTTCATATTGCATTTCTGGTTCAGGTTCTGGAGCAGGTTGTCTAGATGATGATTATGCACCATCAGTATTAGTAAATCTCTGCAAAACACATTAAACACAAATTTTGTGCATCCAAATATGCATTAGTGTTAGCAAAATAACAACTTGAAATAATTACAATAACATGTTCAATCAAAATTAAACTTATACACATTTTCACAATTTTTACAATTCTACACTTTTTCAAATAAGCATATATGAAAATGTTTACAAAGTTCATAAGCATTCAACTCAAATAACATGTTTATATAACCATTACTAGCAATTAAACAAGTTTCAAATGGCATTTACATCAATTTAATCAAGTTCATGAATTTTATACCTAAAAAGTCCACTTTAATTCTCAAAAATCATGTTTAGGATCAAAGTTTGGATCATTTAGCTACCTAAACATGTTACACTACTTAATTTAGCAATAATTCATCACAAAAATCGGCCATAACCTGTTGATATCAAAAAGCCCCAAATTGCTCAAGAACACAAACCCTAGATTCCTAAAATTTTTGAAGTTTTTGGCTTCAAATCATGTTAAATAGCATCAATATAGGTTATACATGCATAAAATACTAACAATTTAACACTAATTACACTAGAAATCAACAAAATCAAATTAGGTAAAATATAGCTCAAGAACACTAAAAATCAAATTTAAAGAGGTTTAGGGGTGTAATTGTTACCCTTCTTGATAAACTTCGTATCAAATTCATGATTAGAGCGGATTATAGCAAGAAATTTGGTTGATTTTGGTGAAAAATTGGTGAACTTTTGAAAGGTTTTCGTATGTGTGTGTGTATGTTTAATGGAGACAGAGAGCAGCTCGTTAGAAGTTTTGTACCTGACCAGGAATTTGGCCTCATACGACCGCATGGATTTGAAGGCCAAACCCCATGCGATCGCATGGGGGTCTATTTTTTTTTTTTTTATATAAACCTTATACTTTTTAAAATATAGATTAATAAATTTTAAAAATTTGTCCCTTTTTAGGAGTGATGGCGTTTCGGATCGTTGTCCTAATCCGTCCCTCGACAAAATTTTAAAATTTGTCATTTTTAAGTGCAGTTTTAAAAGCAAAGATTTTTGGGTTTTTAATGTTTTTGGCATACTTTAATTCAATAATATTAAAAATAATGATAATAAAAGTTCTCGTTCCTCCCTTGGGTAGAGCAATTTCGGTTCAACGACCTAGTTTTCAACTCACGGCGAATTTTAAAAATCAAAATTTTAACTTAGTGAAATAAAGTAAATTTTTGTTTTTTAAAATTCACACCAAACTTAAATTTAAAATGCATAAAATTAAAAATTCATATTATTAAAATTAAAAATTCACACCAAATTCATATTATATTTTTATTTTTAAACATACAAACTTATATTAAAAATATTAATTTTTCAAATATTTACAAATTTAAATATATTGATTTTAAAAAGTTTACAATAATACTTTATTATTTATATATTAATTTTAAAAATAAGGTAAAAAATTAAAATAAAAAAATCTTTTTGGTCTTTTATCCCACTTTAATCAATCAAATATTATCAACAATATACGCCCCTCTTTTCGGTAAAGTAATTTCGGTTCAACGACCTAGTTTTACTCCTGATGAATTTCTGAAATATTTTGGGTTGATTGATTAAAGATATTTATACCTTAAGAATAAACGGTAAATTTCGCAGTGATGTAATAAATTTTTGTATGATATCAATAATTTCGGTTACGCATACCTAATTTTATTGAATACCAATTTAATACTTTATAGCGAACGATTCAGCGTTTATTATCAAAAGGTTAAAAGCAATAAAAATAAAAATAAAAACTGTACATACTTACCTGTGAGAAAGAATTCTCAGAGACCTGCTTTAGCCGACTCATAGGAGAGTCGTGTGATTTGGTTTTCCATAGCTACATAAGCATAACCTCGAATCTTCAATATCTTTTCTTCTAAACATATAAATGGTCCTTCTCTACATAGAGCAACAAATTCGGTGTTTGAATATGTTTGATTATTTGAACATTTACCTTCGTGTGACCATTTTCCGCATTTATAACATCTTTCAAGGTGTCGTGCTCTTCTTTTTGTTGCGGATTTTGATTTTCCTTTACCAAAATGTATCTTATGATGATCTTTTCTGAGTTCTTTTCTTACTTCGTCCATTTTGGCTCTTATGAATGATACCAGTTCACTCGGAAGTGTGTCATTATTACGTTTAGTAATCATAGCATGTAGCATTAGACCATGGTTCAAATCAAAGGAATTCTTCATCTCGTAAAACCTAAAAAATATAAAAATTCAGAATGAGGGGAGAAGACTAGTTCTTTAGGGTCTGCTAGGGAAAGACCATTCGGATTCCATTCTCGAGAACTACACAAAAACAGAATATCTAACTCTAACAGAAATATATATTACCCTAAAAAGATTCGAAACTTCCCACACTTAGTTAGCTGTGGTGTCGAAATTGTGATTAACTTCATCTTCAACTTCCATTGGATTATCTATGTAATATTTAACTCTGTGACCATTAACCTTAAATTCAACCCCATTTGAATTTATTAACTCTACTGTTCCGTACGGGAAAACTCTTTTGACTATGAATGGTCCAGACCATCTTGATTTCAATTTTCCAGGAAATAGCTTGAATCGTGAATTGAAAAGAAGAACTCTGTCTCCTTCTTTAAATTCTTTTGAACTTCTGATTCTTTTATCATGCCATTTCTTCGTTCTTTCTTTATAGATCAACGAATTTTCATATGCTTCATGTCTTAATTCTTCTAATTCGTTTAGTTGACTTAACCGTAGATGTCCAGCTTCATGTAAATCAAGATTACATGTCTTCAAAGCCCAAAATGCTTTGTGTTCAATTTCTACTGGAAGGTGACATGCTTTTCCATAAATGAGTCTAAAAGGTGTGGTTCCAATTGGAGTTTTGTAGGCTGTTCTAAAAGCCCAGAGCGCATCCTCCAATTATATGGACCATTCCTTCGAATTTGATCCTACGGTTTTCTCTAGAATACGTTTTAATGCTCGGTTGGTATTTTCAACTTATCCACTTGTTTGTGGATGATAAGCGGTTGAGATTTTATGAGTTACTCCATATCTTTTGAGAACTTTCTCAAGTTTATTATTACAAAAATGAGTACCCCGATCACTTATTAAAGCTTTCGGTGTTCCAAACCTTGCAAAAAGACGTTTTAAAAAGTTGACTACAACTCGTGCATCGTTAGTTGGGAAAGCTTGTGCTTCCGCCCATTTAGATACATAATCAATGGCAACGAGAATGTAGAGATTATTATGAGATTTTGGAAATGGACCCATAAAGTCAATACCCCATATGTCAAATACTTCACATACTTGAATGACATTTTGTGGCATTTCATCACGTTGACTTATTTTTTCGGCCCTTTGACAAGCATCACAGGATTTGCAAAGAAGGTGTGCATCTCTGAAAATTGTAGGACAATAGAATCCAGCATCGTAAACTTTTCTTGCTGTGAGTTGAGGCCCATAATGCCCTCCTGTTGGTCCTGTGTGACAATAGTTTAAGATTTGACTAGCTTCATCTCCAAATACACATCGGCGTATTATTCCATAGGGTCAACTTTTAAACAAATGTGGATCTTCCCAGAAATAGTGTTTTATATCACTAAAGAATTTCTTTCGTTTTTGGTACGACAACCCTTTTTCAAGGTATCCACATACTAAGTAGTTTGCATAATCTGCAAACCATGGAATTTCACTATAATCTATCTTCAATAGATATTCATCAGGAAAGTTATCTTGTATGGCCGATTCATTCAGAACTTCTAATTCAGGATTTTCAAGACGAGAAAGATGATCAGCTGCGAGATTTCTGCTTCCTTTTTATCTCGAATCTCAATATCGAACTCTTGTAAGAGTAAGATCCAACGGATTAATCGTGGTTTGGCATCTTGTTTCGAAAATAGGTATCTAAGAGCAGAATGATCGGTATAGACCACCGTTTTAGCTAGAACGAGATATGAACGAAATTCGTCAAAACCAAAGACAATAGCAAGGAGTTCTTTTTCAGTAGTTGTATAATTCGTTTGTGCTCCTTGTAACGTCTTACTAGCATAATAAATAGGTTGTCTCGTTTTTCAATCCTTTGTCCTAAAACGGCTCCCATTGCAAAATCACTTGCATCACACATAAGTTCAAACGGTAGATTCCAATTTGGAGTTATCATGATCGGCGCATTAGTGAGTTTTTCTTTAAGAATATTAAAAGATTTGATGCATTCATCTAAAAAGATGAATGGAGCATCCTTTTCTAGGAGTTTATTCATAGGAGTGGCAATTTTAGAAAAATATTTTATGAAACGTCGGTAAAAACCGGCATGCCCCAGAAAACTCCTAACTCCTCTAACATTGGTGGGATGTGGAAGTTTAGCAATTACATCTACTTTAGCTCTATCCACTTCAATTCCTTCCTTTGAAATTTTATGACCAAGAACGATGCCTTCTTTAACCATGAAATGACATTTTTCCCAATTAAGAACTAGATTTGATTGTTCGCATCTAATAAGCATTCGTTCAAGATTAACTAGACATGATTCAAATGTATCACCGAAGACTGAAAAGTCATCCATGAAAACTTCCATACATTCTTCTATCATGTCGTGAAAAATCGCCATCATGCACCTTTGAAAGGTTGCAGGGGCGTTGCAAAGTCCAAATGGCATGTGTTTATAAGCAAAAGTACCATAAGGGCATGTGAATGTGGTTTTCTCTTGATCCTCGGGTGCAATTGGAATTTGAATGTATCCGGAAAAACCATCAAGAAAACAATAGTAACTATTCTCGGCTAATCTTTCTAACATTTGATCAATGAAAGGTAAGGGAAAGTGATCTTTTTTGGTGGCGTCATTTAATTTTCTATAATCAATAAAAACACGCCATCCTGTTACAGTCCTAGTAGGAATAAGCTCATTTTTTTCATTTGTGATGACAGTCATGCCACCCTTCTTAGGTACGCATTGAACTGGGCTTACCCATGGACTATCAGAGATTGGATAAATTAAAACTACATCAAGCAGTTTAATAATTTCTTTCTTAACAACATCTTGCATATTAGGATTTAGTCTTCGTTGGCGTTGCACATACGTTTTATGACCTTCTTCCATAAGGATTTTATGTGTGCAATACGAAGGACTTATGCCTTTAATGTCATGAATCTTATATGCAATAGCTGGTTTTAGCACAGAAATGAGTTGAGATTTTTCATTTTCCGTAAGAGAAGACGATATTATTGCAGGTAATTCAGATTCACCATGTAAATAAGCGTATTCCAAATGGTTTGGAAGTGGCTTTAACTCTAATGTCGGTGGTTCTTCTATCGATGATTTGTATCGATATCTGTCTTCCTCTTTTAGCATTTGAATTTCTTCTGTTGTTGGTTCATATCCCTTAGCCATAAGTGTAGCTAACATTTCAGTTTCATCAATTGGTTCAGTTCCTTCTCCTAAAGAACATTCTCATGTTCCTTGTAATTCTGGAAATTCTTCTAACAATTCTGCATGTGAATCTATAGTTTGAATATAATAACATGTATCATCTGCAGATTGCGGTTGTTGCATGGCTCTATCAACTGAAAAGGTAACACTCTCGTCGTCTATACTTAGGGTCAGTTTCTTATCGAACACGTCTATTATTGCTTTAGCCGTGTTTAAGAATGGTCTTCCTAATATGAGAGGAACTCGAGAATCTTCTTCCATGTCCAGAATAACAAAATCTACTGGAAAAACTAAAGTACCAACTTTAACTAGCATGTTCTCAATTATCCCTCTAGGATATTTAACTGATCGATCTGCTAGTTGTATGCTTATTCGTGTTGGTTTCAATTCTACAAGGTCTAGTTTAGCGTATATTGAATACGGCATTAGATTTATACTGGCACCTAAATCTGCCAATGCTTCTATTGAACTAAGACTACCCAGAAAACATAGAATTGTGAAACTTCCTGGATCTGATAATTTTTCTGGTATTTTATTCAACAGTACTGTAGAACAATTAGCATTCATAGTAACAGCCGAGAGTTCTTCCATTTTCTTTCTATTTGTGATTAGATCTTTCAAGAATTTAGCATATCTAGGCATTCCTGAAATCACATCAATGAAAGGAAGATTTACATTTATTGGTTTAAACATATCCAAGAATTTGGATTTCTCGGCTTCAAGTATTTCTTTTCTCATTTTACTCGGGTAAGGAAGTGGTGGTTGGTATGGTTTAATATAAGGTTTAGCCTTAATTGTGTTATCTTTATTAACCTTTTCAACTACCGGTTCTGTTTCCTTATCTTGTTTAGGTTGTGGTTCTTGTGGAGTAGGAATAGCGTCATCAAAAATTACAGGTATTTCAGGTGGTTTAAGTGTAATACCACTTCTTGTGGTAATGGCTTTAGCTGTTTCATTCCGAGGGTTAGCATTTGTATCGCTAGGTAGACTTCCCGGTTTTCTTTCACCTATTAACCTTGCTAGGTTGCTTACTTCTTATTCCAAATTTTGAATAGAAGCTTGTTGATTTCTAAATGCTTGAGCATTTTGTTCATTGGTTTGTTTCTGAGATGTGAAAAACTGCGTTTAAGATTCAACTAGCTTCGACATCATATCTTCTAAATTTGGCTTTTTATCATCGGGTTGTGGTGGTTTGTTTTGAAAAATAGGTCTTTGCTGATTGTAAGTATTGTTGGATACTTGTTGATTGCTAGGACCTTGTTGGTTGTTGTATGGAATATTTCGGTTATAATTCTGATTTTGATTGTAAATTGGTCTTGGCGGTTGATAATTATTCTGATAATTATTTCCAGGCCTTTGGTTCATGTATGAAACATTCTCTCTTTGTTCCATTGTTTGTTCAATACTGAGACAATCTTTTGTCAAATGTGGTCCTCCACACTGCTCACAACTAATTCGTATTGAGTGGATATCTTTAGTCATCTTTTCCATTCGTCTCTCGACAGCATCTATCTTTGCAGAAATGGAATCAAAGCCATGGCTAGAATCGGCTCTAGCTGCTTTAGATGATCTAACGATATCTTTTTCTTGATGCCACTCATGTGAGTGGGAAGAAATGTTATCAATAATTTTGTAAGCTTCAGTTGCGGTTTTCTTCATAATGGAACCACCAGCTGCTATATCTATGTCTTTTCTTGTAGTGATGTCGCATCCTTGGTAGAATATTTGTACTATTTGATAAGTGTCTAAACCATGTTGCGGACATCCTCTCAATAATTTTCCAAATCTTGTCCACGCTTCATATAGAGTTTCATTTGGCTTTTGTGTGAACGTAACAATTTCTCCTTGAAGTCTCACGGCTTTAGATGCCGGAAAGAATTGTTTAAGAAATTTTTCAACTAAAACATCCCATGTATCAATCGCAACTTCAGGTAACGATTCTAACCAATCTTTGGCTTCTCCCTTTAAAGTCCAGGGAAATAACATGAGATATATCTGTTCATCCTCCACTTCTCGGATTTTAAATAGAGTACAGATCCTATTAAAGGTACGAAGATGTTCGTTTGGATCTTCCTTCGACGCACCACTAAATTGGCATTGATTTGTTACCATGTGTAGGATTTGTCCTTTGATTTCATAATCTGGCGCATTAATGTCTGGTTGAGTAATTGCATGACCTTGGCCAGTGCGTTTAGCTCTCATTCGATCTTCCATACTTAGAGGTTCCAGATTCTCCATTATTGAGTTTGTTGAATCTGAATCACTAGAGGATTCTGATTTAATGGGTTGTTCCTCGACAATCTCTGTTTGAATGATTGGTGGTTCCTGAGGAAAGATTAATGGTTCAGGATCTCTGAATTGTCCCTGAATATCCTCCGGATTCTCAATTGTGAGGTCGGGTTCAAAAAATGGATTATCGGAAATTAGAATTGGAGTACTTGGTCGACTGGATGAAGATTCTAAAGAAAAATCAATGGCGACAATATTGGCTAGATGTCTTGATCGAGTTACAGGTGGTGAACGTATGAAAGGTGGTGAACGTTTTGCTCGGTGCATTCACTGAATATCCTATTAGTTATAAAATAAAAATTATATAAGTTATCAAATTAATAGACTTTTCTGATTTTGCCCACGTTTGGAATAGCCAATAGATGCAGCAGGTAGCCAGGACCCTTTAAATCAGAAGCCCACAACTCGCCACTAACAAATCCAACTATTACTACGAACCAGAAAATTTTGGATGTCTATCAATTTAACCACTTAAAATAATTTTTCGTCGAAATTTAAAGAAATTTTAGAGAAGAAATAGAAAATTCTATGTCCTAAAAATCTAGAGCGTTGAGAAATAAGAAAGAAAAAGAGTGCGTCGAAAAAGGTCGAAAAATAAAAATAAGAAAATAAGAGTCGAAAAAAATAATAAAAAAAAAACATAGCGCGTCGAAACTTAAAAGTCTAAAAACTAAGAATTAAAAGTTGCGTCTAAAGGTATTAAAGCTTAAAAAGAATTCTATATCCAAAACGGCAATTACTTAAAAAGGTACTAAAATCTAAAAACGGCGTCGCAAAATTCTAAAGCACCTAAATCTTAGTCTAAAGAAAAAGCACTTAAGGGATTTTACGGCAAAGCCTAAGAATCTAGAAATAAAAATAACTATGGCAAAAAACTATGTTTTAAAACTAAATACGAACGAAAAATACAAATATTACGCTAAAACAAATAAAAATATACAAAATATAAAAATAAACTTAAAGTTGTAAAAAGTACAATTTTTATAAAAATATTATTTTTATATTATTTATTTTATAAAAGTATCAATTTTATAATTTATTAAAACTAATTAAAACTTAAATTACAAATTAAAACTAAAAACTAAATTAATTAATTAATTAAATAAATAACCCTAATTAGAGTTTATAATAATAATAATAATAATAATTAATATTCCGTAATTAATGCTGAAATAGGTCAAACTGTGGCATGTCAGATCAGGCCATGCGATCGCATGGTCTTTGAGTTATAAATCCATGCGGTCGCATGGAGTAGGGTTTCGGGCCAGGTGTTGGGCTGCTACAGTTCTCGGGCCAAGGCTTTTATAATTTTTTTTTCTGTTTTTTAAAATTCTGTTTTATAATTATATAAATTATTTATATAAAATAAATAAAAACTTAAATTTTAAAAACTAAAATAGAAATAAAAATACTTTATAATTTATGTATTTTAAACAACTCTTAGAAATATATACTTTATTTTTCTTTTTATATTTTTGTATTTTTAATAATTAAAACGTATTTTTACAAAGGCGTATTTTTACAAAAGTAAATTAAAAAAAATCTTTTTTTTATAGCGTTGCGATTTCGGCGTTTAGGATTCCCCGGAAGCGGCGCCAAAAATACTTGATGTTATGCGAGGGGTATATGAAATAGTATTAATTTTTGCTAGGAAATACTATTAAATACGATACATTTTTACACAAGTTATTTATTAATTTATAGAGTGGATATACCTAAACCTTGCTACAACACTTATAGGCAGTGTACCTAATCGTACAGTAGTGTAGTTTTAGTAAGTCCGGTTCATTCCACAGGGATCTTAGCCAAGTTTAACGCTATATTTTTAACTTATAATTGTAAAAATAAAAATATATATATATATATATATATATATATATATATATATATATATATATATATATATATATAAGTAGTATTATTATTATAAAAGGGGTTTTTACCGTTTAATGACCGGTTTGTCGATTTTAAAACTTTAGTCGCAGTTAAAATCTAATGTAAAATATTAAATATATAAAAGACTTAATTTAAAGCGTAAAGTAAATAACAATAATGAAATTGCGATAAATAAAATGACGATAAATAAAATTGCGATAATTAAAAAGTACGATAATTAAAAGTGCAATTAAATACAATGACAGTAAATAAAAGTGCGATAATTAAACGTGCAATTAAATATGAAATAAAGAAATTATACTTATTTAAACTTTCGTAATCATGACGTTTGACGTGTTGATTTTAGTTTATTCCCACGGGTTAATTGTCCTTTGTCCTGGATTATTCAATATGTCCGTCTGGTTTTGTCCATAACAGTCCATCAGTCATAAATATAAAGTGCGAGTGTCCTCGTCAAATTATCCTTATATCCGAAGTCAAATATTTCAACTAATTGGGGACTTAAACTGTAACAAGGTTTTAATATTTTGTTTAATAATTACACCAGGATATCAACTGCGTGTAACCCAAGATTTTAATACTTTATTAACAATTCGCCAAGTGTCCTTGTACATAATTTACCCTTGTTTTAATAAGTCCATTAACTATTAATCCATTCCCATGTCCGGTTAAATGAATGATTATTAGTACTTATAAATATCCCGCCCATCGTGTCCGATCGAGTGTATGTGGTTATTTATAGGTACGTCCAATTGTAAATCTTTATATTAAATTAACAAACTATCATTTAATTAAACAAATATAAAGCCCATTAATAGCCCATAGTCTAATTTCCACAAGTGTCGTTCTTTTGTCTAAACCCCAATTATGGTACAAAGCCCAATTACCCAATTTTAATATTTTAGCCCAACATCATGATTACTTCGGCTTAAATAAGCATAATAATAACTTAGCCACAAGACATTAATTTAAAAAGGTTGAACATAACTTACAATGATTAAAAATAGCGTAGCGTTACACGGACAGAATTTCGACTTACACTCTTACAACATTCGCTAACATACCCTTATTATTAAAATTAAAATTAAAATTAGAATTATAATATATATATATATATATATATATATACACGTGTGAGATGAAGAGAAGAAAAAGATGTGTTTAAACTGGCCAAAACACGCGAAATTTATAGGATGTCACCAGATACTGTTCACCATGCGATCGCATGGTTTTTGTACTTCCTGGCCATGCGATCGCATGGCCTGGGATTCCAGCTCACATATTGTTGTTTGCTTCTTGCCGACGATTTTATATAATAATATAATATATATATATATATATATATATATATATATAATTTTAAGAATTAATTATATATTATATTATATTCATGTGCATAGTTGACTTGTAATTTTTAGTCCGTTGCGTAGAGCGTTGAAAGTTGACTTTGGTCCCGGTTCCGGATTTTCGAACGTCCTTGCGTACAATTTAATATCTTGTATTTTGCATTTTGCGGCTCGTACTCTTGTAATTTTGAGACGTTTCTCACCAATAATTTGAACCACTTTGATTGTACTTTGTACTTTTTAGCTTTTTGGTCGTTTGCGTCTTCAAATCGTCGAATCTGTCTTTTGTCTTCACCTTTTATTATTTAAACGAATATCACTTGTAAATAGAACAATTGCAACCAAAAGCTTGTCTTTCTTGAGGGATAATGCTATGAAATATATGTTCATTTTTAGAATTATCAGAAATCAAGCGAATCCAAAGTCTAAACTCAATAGTTTTTTCACAAGGAATCTGAATATAACATAATATAATGCCTTTGAAAAACTTAAACTTACTGATCATGCAAAAACAAATTCGATTTTAAACCATAACGCATCAAACGATCAATTTAACGATAACAATTAACACGTACGCGTATAGACTTGGGCAATTGACAACATAACTATGAAACATCAATAAAAATTAGATTTTTAGGATTAGGGTTTAGTTAAATATACCTTTGATCACAAAATAGATTACACCTATGCGTAGAGGATGAAGAGAATTGCACTTTTCGTGTTCAAGGTTTTATCAAAAGATCAAAAATTGATCTGGTTGTGATGGTGGTAGCAGGCGACGATGGGAGGGAGAAGAAGCAGAGAAAAGTCGACTGCTTAATTTGGTTAGGGATTTATGCAGTGTTTTAGGTTTACTAGTGATTATATATCTAGGGTTTAATTATCACAAAATACAAATAAGTCCCTTAAGTTGCAAAGTTTAAAATAAAAAGGGGTGGGAATGGGGTTTTGGCCGAATGGGACCCACCATAGTGTCCCAGGCTCGTGTTTTGCAATCCTTTGTATTCGTGGCTCGTTTCAAGTGCCGTTTAACCGTCCCGAAGGCCCGGAACGCTAAACCGATCGTGAAAACGCAACCAAACGTTTAATTTATTAAAAACCCAATAAATTAAATATATTTAAAAAGTTAATAATTAATAAATTAATTATTAAAATAAACCCGAGCGTTTCGTTGCTCAAAAAGCAGTTATGAAAACCGTATCTTTTTTTATCGTATTTCTTTATCTGAAATATTTATTCGAATTAATATTAACTCATATTAATTATCGTAACCCTCTAAGGATCAAGTACGCATTTATTACATATAAACACAATAACGTCAAGTAATCGCCGTTAAATAAACTAACGGAAGGTTAACGGAAGTAACAGAAAGAGCAGGATTGTTAAAATTTCTTAATAATTCGAACTTGTAATTTTGGGGTAAATTATTGCCTACAAGACAAATGCTTGTATGGTGAACTCGTAGTCCTATTTCTTGGGTCAATTTGTTGTAATGGGTTGTAATGTACACTCTGTCAATTTATGGGTCGTGAGTACCCGGTGTGGTGAACATGTGAACTTTATTGTATTTTAGGTCATGATCAACTTTTGGGCAGGTTAATGTGGTTCAAGACTTGTAATGTGAAAAACATACGATTTGGAATTAAAAGAAATTTGCAGCTCCAGTTCTAGTGTAATGGAGCGCCGCTCCAAAAGCTGGTGCGCCGCTCCATTTTAAAGGATTTTAATCCCGAGAGCAAACTGGGAGTCTGGAAATCTGGCACAGTTCAGCGGAGCGTCGCTCCAATTTTGGAGCTCCACTCCATTTGTCTGACACACAAAAAAATGTGTGTTGTTCTCCGATAACGGGTTGGGGTCATTTCAAGTGGTATCAGAGTGTAGTTTAAGGGACATGGATAATCCTTTACGGTGTTGTCTAGATTTAAACCTTAACTATTGGGTAATAACATGTGTGAATGGGACCGTGGGAGTGAGGACCTTGACGACTTAAGAGGAGTCGGATAAGAAGGGAAGAACATTTACTTGACCTTAAGGACTCTAATAGGGAGGAGATGTGATGCTAGTGATATGAGTGAGTCTGGCCCACACACGTATATCACCACAATCACATTTAAACTCCATTGGTACACTTAAGGGTGGGAAGTAAGTGTTCAACAATTGATAATTAAGGGGATAAGTGTGTCGTTAGTTAAGTTGTGATTATTGTGTAAGCATATTAACGAAAATGTTAATATTTTAGTTGTAAAAATATGGAGGACACTCAAGGGAATCCTAGTGGCAACACCCGAGGTGGTGAAGAGAATCCCGAGCCAAATGCAACGGGTCAAGGGGTTACTAACACGGAAGGGGAAGCTGCGATTCGAATTATAGTGGGGAAAGCCATCGAGGATTATACTCCAACCCTATTGAGAAGGGTGGAACTTTTACTTGATGCAAAGCTAGAGGATTAAAACTCGAGGGATGAGAGTGGATCTAGTGGTGGCCAAATAGGGAACAAAGATAGGTAAATATTCGAGTTCAAACATTTCACTACGTGTAAACGACCCAAATTTCATGGGAATTTGGATCCTATCCGCACCACGAGATTGGTAAATGAAATTGAAGAAAATTTCGCACTTAGTGAATGTCCCGAGCGACTTAAGGTGATGTTTGCCGCTCATCAATTAAAGGGAAGGGTCATGAGTGGTTGGACTTACATAGTCAAATAAATGGGCCCGACAAAGTGAGAGAAATTTCTTGGGAAACTTTTAAGACCATGTTCATGGACAAATTTGCTCCATACCCCGAACGTGAACGATTAATCGTGGAATTTATGTCCATCGACCATGGGGAAAATTCGGTGGCGGAATGCACAGCAGAGTTTAGTGATAAACCTAAGTTTGCACCGGATTACGTGGCAGATCCAGATCGTCTTCGTCGGCACTACATACGACGATTTAATCCAGAAATCAAGGATAGTATTGATCCAAACTATTATAACTCGCTCTCAAAGGTTATGAATCAGGCCGTGAGTTAGAGCTTATATCAAGAGGGGATCTAAAGAGGAAAAATTAAGCAACGTCTAGCACGAATCAAGGGTCGTACGCGAACAATATGAAAACGGGTTCCGGTTCACCAACTAAGGGGAAAACAACTCCTTCACGAACAAAAGCTACTGCTAGTGAACAATTAAATTGTGGAAAATGTGGGAAGAGACAACTTGGGGAATGTAGATTGGGCAAGCCATATGTTATCATTGTGGTAAACTGGGCCATTTAGCCTCCGCATGTGAGAGTACATCCCGCTTGTGTTTTAATTTTTATAAGGAATATCACGTACAACCTAACTGCCCCAAATTTCAAGAAAACACAGCTCGTAAAGAACCGAAAAAGGGGATTAAGAAGGAGAATTTTTTAAGGGGAGGGAGACCTCAAGTGTGGGCTTTCCAGATTACCGCAGAAGATGCCAAAGAATCTCGCGAAGTTGTGTCAGGTACATTTATTGTAAATTCTATGTCGGCACAAGTATTGTTTGATTGTGGAGATAATCAATCTTTTGTGTCGTTAGCATTTTTTGATAAATTTAATGTACCTTGTGAAAAACTAGGGTGTCCATTAGAAGTCGAGATAGCTAATAACACTTTTGTCGTAGTGAATAGTGTGTGCAAGGGATGCAACATAGTAATTGGTGACGAGAATTTTATTATAGACTTAATTCCCATGAAAATGGGAGAGTTTCATGTTGTTGTAGGTATGGATTGGCTTGGACAGTACAAGGGAAACATTAAATGTGATGAGAAGGTTATTTTTGTGCAAGCACCAAGTGGTCGATGGGCGACTATTTATGGTGAAAGGAAGAAGCGTGTACCTCTTATATGCATCTACGCTAAAGCAAAAAGATACTTAACTTATGGGTGCTCGACATTCCTTGCCCACGTTATTGATGATTCTAAGAATAGCGAAAAGTTAAGTGATATTCCTATCATGAGGAATTATTCGAACGTGTTTCCTGATGAATTACTGGGTACACCTCCGAATCGTCAGATTGAGTTCTGAATCGATTTGGTCCTAGGGGCCGCACCTATCGCAAAAACCCCTTATAGATTGGCACCCACATAGATGCAAGAAATGATGAAACAATTGCAAGAACTGTTGGATAAGGGCTTTATTCGACCAAGTAGTTCCCCATGGGTGCCCGGTACTATTTGTGAAAAAGAAAGATGGATCCATGAGAATATGTATTGATTATCGAGAGTTAAATAAAGTGACCATCAAGAATAGGTATCCCTTACCTAGGATTGATGATCTCTTTGATCAATTATAAGGGGCTAGCTACTTCTCGAAGATCGATTTGAGGTCGGGATACCATTAATTAAGGGTCAGGGAAGAATATGTTTCAAAAACGGTGTTCCACACTCGTTACGGGCATTACGAGTTTGTGGTAATACCTTTTGGGTTGACAAATGCACCAGCCACTTTTATGGATCTCATGAACCGGGTATGCCGACCGATGCTCGATAAATTTGTCATTGTCTTTATTGATGACATTCTTATTTATTCAAAGAGTAAAGGTGGGCAAGGATTAAATGCAAATTTTGGTTACGAAAGGTGAAATTTTTGGGGCATGTGATTACTGATGGTGGTATACAAGTGGACCCAACTAAAGTCGAGGCGGTTCTAAAGTGGGATCCTCCTATGAATCCCTCCGAAATTAGAAGCTTCTTGGGGTTGTCCGGTTACTATCGGCGATTTATTCAAGATTTTTCAAAGATAGCCACCCCGTTGACTAAGTTGACCAAAAAGATGGTAGCGTAGAAATGGAAAGAGAAACAAGAGCAAGCTTTTCAATTACTCAAAAATAAGCTTGTACAAGCACCTATTTTGGTGCTACCAGAGGGTACGGAAGACATGGTAGTATATTGCGACGCTTCGAAAAAGGGGTTGGGGTGTGTTTTAGGGGTAGAGTGTTTGCTTATGTTTCTCGCCAATTGAAACCTCATGAGAAGAGGTATCCGACTCATGATTTAGAGTTGGCGGTCGTGGTTTTGTGAAAAAAAAAATTGGCGACATTATCTTTACGGGGTTTGATTTACCATTTATTCGGATCATAAAAACTTAAAGTATTTCTTTGATCAATGGGATCTTAATAATCGGCAAAGGCGGTGACTCAACTTGGTAAAATATTATTATTGCGATATCTTGTACCATTTGAGGAAGGAAAATGTGATGGCCGACGCCTTGAGCCGAAAGAGTCACCACCCTCCAATTAGGATAAAATGTCTCACTATGGGAGTTACCTCGACACTATCCGAGACAATTCGGGATGCTCAAACCGCCATAATCGAATCTAATCGATTTCGCGAAGAAGGTGTTAAAGGTCAAGTGGACCTTCGTGAGAAAGATAGTAGGGAACTTATGACACGATATGGGCGAATATGGGTACCCAGCGCGGGTGAGGGTAGAAAGGAGGTTTTGGAAACCGCACATAAGTCCAAATACTCAATACATTCGGGTTCAACTAAGATGTACAGAGATTTAAAGAGGGACTATTGGTGGCCAGGAATGAAACGGGAGATTGAAAGGTATGTTCAAAATTGTTTGACTTGTCTTCAAGTCAAAGTGGAACATCAAATGTCGTATGGCAAACTTCAACCCTTGGAGATTCCGGTGTGGAAATGAGAAAACATAACAATGGATTTGATCACTAAGTTACCGAGGACGCCTCGACATTATGACGCAATTTGGGTAATTGTGGAAAGATTAACTAAAAGTGCTTTATTTCAACCTATCAAAGAGGCTTCCTCCTCAGAATTCCTCTCAGAAATTTACTTGCGTGAAGTAGTAACGAGACATGGGGTACCCGTTTCGATTGTTTTTTATAGGGATACGCGTTTTACTTCCCGATTTTGGAAGAAATTTCAAGAATATTTGGGGACTCAACTACATATTAGTACCGCTTTTCATCGTGTACTATTGATTTGGGGGTTAGCTGGGACACACATTTACCATTGTGTGAGTTTTCTTACAACAATAGTTATCACTCGTCTATTGGGATGCCTTCCTGTGAGATGTTGTTATGGGAGAAAGTGTCGATCTCTGATTTATTAGACCGAAGTTGGTCAGAGAGAGGTGGGTAGTACGGATATAATCTTACGAACAACAGATAAGATTGAACAAATTCAAGAGTGGTTGCAGATCACTCAAGATAGAAAAAAGTCGTACGCAGATAATAGAAGGAGGGCCATACAATTCCAAGTTGGGGATCGGGTTCTACTTAAAGTCTCTCCATGGAAAGGGGTAATACGCTTCCGCAAGCGAGGAAAATTAGGACCAAGATATATCGGGCCGTTTAAAATTGTGGCTCGTGTTGGGAAAGTAGCCTACAAATTATCGTTGTCCGAGGAGTTAAGTGCGATACATGACACGTTCCACGTGTCACAATTGAGAAAGTGCTTAGTTGATGAAAATGCGTTCATACCATTACCGGATATTATTGTGGATGATAAATTAAGGTGTATTGAGGAACTGGTTCGGGTATTAGATCAAAAGGTAAAACAACTCCGCAACAAGGAAATTACCTTGTAGAAGGTGCAATGTGTAACACCGTACTTTTTACATGCATTTTTTTTGAATACTCACAGCGGAAGACTTTAAGATTTACACATCATATATTAATACATAGTAATCTGATTTCATGAAATCACAGGTGTTACGTTATTAATACAAACCATTTGACCATATAGATTATTACAAAACATCAGAGTTATACACTATGTCAAACATCTTCACTTTCCTTACAAAACCCACCAAAAGCTGCTAATCTATACCTGCAGGGCAAAACACTATGGGGGAATTAGCATAACGCTAAGTGAATGGCAATATCTGGGTGGACATCACTACAAGCATCAAGCACAGCTTAAAGGCACTGGTCACTAATCACTTAAAGCCATACACAAGAGGATCGGCAACCCATAGCTGATCAAGCTAGAATATACCGATAGTCCACACTACTGAGTCACAGGTATAGTCTTCCAGACGTGACGCACTCGTCATTCATACTATACCACTAATCAGTAACACTTAAACCCAATACTATTACCCTAAATACACAAGGTAAATAGCATTGACCTCTTACGTCGGAATTCACCATCGACATTCACTGGTACACACATAATCACATATAGTCACAATACTGGTCACATAATCATTACACAGTATAATAAGCACTCAGTTGTCTTATATCACTGAGTCTTCTCCATTCCTTTATTACCTGAGAATCCATACATACACAAGTCAGTCATGGCATCATAGTCCATAGTTTATAATTGGACAGCATAACGACTAGAAAACAGTCAATTAAATAACAATTCATGTCCTGATATGCAACCGTACAGTTACATATGCATCCGTACGGTTACACCACTGCACCCGTACGGTTGTAGGTTATTAATCCAGTTGCACAACACCACTGTACCCGTACAGTTGCACATGCACCCGTACGGTTGCATCCTGTATCTGTGCGGTTGCAAACTGCAACCGTACGGTTGTGTTCTTCAGCTGTAATAGCAGGTTACTTACGGGTTTTTCACTCAATCACTCAATTCTTGTTCCCAAACTCGTTTTTAACACTACAAATGACCATATATCATTCACTACTATGTTTAGGCTATAAACCATCAATTTGACACTCAAAACAACATCAAATCTTGACTTTTGATTTCAAAATACTCTTTTTATCAAGACCACACAAAAACTCAATTTGCAAGAGATTTAGATCATGAAATTAGTCATGGTTTACCTTATAATGATCAGTAGAACACAATAAACAAGATTATGTGACTGATTTGAGTTTACAAGTGATTTGAAGAATTAGGGTTTGAGTAGAGAAAGGAAGAACGAGTCGGTGTGTGTTTTGGAAAAATATCTCAAATGAGACAAGTCACAGATATATTAAAGGGTTTAAAACCCACATCCCACAACACACGGGTATTTATCAGTTATCTGAAATACGAAATCCTCAATAACTTATTCATTTTAAGTCCAAATCACAAAAGGAGATATGTTCTGTGACCCTTGTCACAAAACGCACATTATCCCGTACACAATAATTATAAAACACATAATTATTAAAATCACTATATTAGCATAGAAGGGTAAATAGGTCATTACCTACTAGGCCCAAAGCTAGGCTGTTACAAATCTACCCCCTTAAGAAGATTCCGTCCTCGGAATCTGGTCACGGTCAAACAAAAGAGGGTATCTAGAGGTCATTAACTCCTCAGTCTCCCACAGCAGATTGGTGCCTAAACTATGCTTCCATTCCACAAGCACCATTGAAATCTGCTTCTTGCGCAACTTAGTCACTTTTCTTTTGACGATTCTCAATGGTTCTTCTACTAATTTCTTACTAGAATCTACTTTCAGATCTTGTAGAAGAATAATCTGACTTTCGTCGTCTACTTTACACTTACGAATATAGCAGATGTTGAATGTATCATGAATACTTGTCAACTCTGGAGGAAGATCTAACACTACGGTTTGATCGTTTAGCACTTGACGGATTCTAAAAGGACCAATGTACCTTGGAGCTAGTTTTCCTCATTTACCAAACCAAATTACACCTTTCCATGGTGACACTTTTAAGTACACACGTTCGCCCACGGTAAACGTCACTGGTCATCGACGAGGATCGGCATACATCTTTTGTCGATCCCTAGCAGCTTTCAACTTTTCACGTGCGATAGCCACTTTTTCTGCAGTTTGCTGCACAATTTTTGGACTCGCAAACTGTTTTTCACCTGCTTCCAACCAACAGGATGGAGTTCTACACTTTCTACCATATAACATTTCATATGACGGCATGCCTATACTCGAATGATAGGAGTTGTTGTACGCAAATTCGACCAATGGCAGATGATAATCCAATGATCCACCATATTCTAACACACAAGCCCTTAGCATATCCTCTAAAGTCTGAATAGTTCGTTCACTTTGACCGTCAGTCTAAGGATGATAGGTTGTACTAAGGTTGACACGAGTACCCAAATTTTCTTGTAGACTATTCCAGAAACTAGACACAAATCGGGAATCTCTATCTGACACAATAGACAACGGTATCCCATGTCGCTATAATATTTCATTCAAGTACAACTGAGCTTGGTCAACGAAGCTGTTTCACTAGTAGCTAGAAAATGCGCACTTTTGGTTAACCGGTCCACTATTACCCAAATCATATCATTTCCTTTCTGGGTTCTGGGTAGTTTGGTCACAAAATCCATATATGTTCCCATTTCCACTCTGGAATCTCTAATCGACGCAAAGACCCATATGGTTTCTGGTGTTCTGCTTTCACTTGGGCACAAATATGACACTTTTCCACGTATTGCGCGATGTCTGCTTTCATAGTTGGCCATCAATATAACACATTCAGATCATGGTACATTTTTGTACTACCGGGATGCACATATAATCTTGATTTATGTGCTTCATTTAAGATTAAATCCCTTAATCTTCCAAGTAACGGCACCCAAACTCGTTCACGATAAATCCTCTAGAATCGTTCATTAATTCTGCTTTTCTTTTCACCATTAACTCATATTTCAAATGTCCATCTTATAATGCTTCGAGTTGGGTTATCTTTAGTCGATCCACTAAATCAGACACAATCTCAATTCGCATAAACTTTACATTGTCAGCGGATTTCGTACGACTTAATGCATCAGCCACGTCATTTGCCTTGCCAGGATGATATCTTATCTCAAAGTCATAATCCTTAATTAGTTCTTTCCAACATCTCTGGCGCATATTCATCTCTTTCTGCGAAAAGATATACTGTAAACTTTTATGATCGGTGCAGATAACACAATGCGTACCATAAAGATAATGCCTCCACAACTTTAACGCAAACACTACTGCAGCCATTTCTAAGTCGTGTGCCAGGTAATTCTTTTCACTTGGTTTTAACTGTCGAGACGCATACGCAATTACACGATCTCTTTGCATTAATAAACACCCCAAACTGGATAAAGAAGCGTCGCAATACACAACGAAGTTGTCGGATCCCTCAGGTAAGGCTAACACTGGTGCTTGACACGATAAACTTTTTAAAGTCTGAAAATCAGTTTCCTGTTCATTACCCAACTGAAAAGACACATCCTTTCTAGTTAACTTTGTCAAAGTACTTGCAATCTTTGAAAAATCATTAATAAATCGTCAGTAGTAACCGGCTAATCCTAGAAAACTCTTGATTTCGGTTGGATTCTTTGGTTAATTCCAATTCATCACAGCTTCAATTTTAGACGGATCCATTTTTATACCTTCTTCACAGATAATATGACCAAAAAATTGAACTTCACGTAACCAGAACTCACACTTGGAAAACTTTGCATACAATTGTTCACGTTTCAAAAGTTCCAACACTTGTCTTAAATGCTCAGCATGCTCAGATTTGGTTTTGGAGTACACTAAAATGTCATCAATGAACACGATAACAAATTTATCCAAAACGGTTTACACACCCTATTCATAAGATCTATGAAAATTGCTGGAGCATTGGTTAACCCAAACGGCATCACTAAGAACTCATAATGACCATAACGAGTACGAAATGCAGTCTTAGGAATTTCAGATTCAGCAACACGAGCTTGGTGATATCCTGAACGTAGATCTATTTTCGAAAAGAATGAAGCTCCTTGAAGCTGATCAAATAAGTCATCTATCCTCGAAAGCGGATACTTATTCTTCACTGTTGTTTTATTTAGTTCACGATAATCTATACACATTCGGAGCGTACCATCTTTCTTTTTCACGAATAACACCGGTGCACCCCACGGCGAAGAACTCGGACGAATGAACCCGCGGTCCAACAGTTCTTGAATTTGGGACATCATTTCACGAATTTCTGAAGGAGCAAATCTATACGGAGCTTTGGCAACTGGCGTAGCCCCTGGCACTAACTCGATCTTATATTCAACTTCCCTGATTGGCGGTAAGCCTGGCAATTCATCTGGGAACACTTCTGGATATTCAGACACCACCGGAATATCGGGCACTACTTTCTTTTCCTTCTTTACATCGATCACATAAGCTAAGAAAGAATCACATCCCTTGGCCAAAGATTTCTGAGCTTTCGTCATTGACAATAATGGACAACGGAACCCGCTACGATCACCACGAGCCACTACCCGTTTTCCACCGGCCACCGAGAAATAGATAACTTTCCTATCGCACTTAATATCTGCCTTATGGTCACTAAGCCAATTCATGCCTAACACTACACCAAAGCTTAGTATAGGCATCACTAAACAAGTCACAGGGAAAAAACTACCCTCTATGTCAATAGCAATTCCAGACACAAACTTTGTGACTGGAACAGTTCTACCGTCACCCACTTCGACACTTAAGGGTTCATTTATTGCACTAACAGACACATTTAACTTAGCACAAAATGTAGTTGACACAAACGAGCGATTTGATCCACAGTCAAATAGTACACGAGCCGGCACAGAATTTACTAAGAACATACCGGTGATTGCATCGTCAGTAGAAGTGGCAGCGTCTACTGACATCTGAAAGGCTCTATCTTCAGGTGGTGGAAGATTTTTGCGCTTCTGCCCCACAGAGGAAGCAGATGATCCCCCAACTGACACAGCACGTACCCCTGACCCGGACACCGCCCCGGAATAACTCTTTCTTGCAGCTGGACATTCTGCGGATCTGTAACCCTCTTTATGACAGTTCTAACACACATTATTCTTAAATGAACAATCTTGAGGCTCATGTCCCACTATACCACAATGCAAACACCGTTTCGTTAATGTTGAGCACTGCCCACTGTACGAAGACTTACACGTTCTACACCATGTCTTCTGACTGCTTGGCACTTACCTACCCTGGCTAGATTGCCCTTTTGGCTTAAACCGACTTGATTTCTTTGATTGCTGGCTAGACTGGCTTGCCCCTGGTTTCACTTACGACATACTTTCAATTTTCACACTTCTGGCAGCCTTAATATCACTTTCAGTTATATTTTCCAAAATATGCGCTTGTGACAAATAGTAGCAAGTATTGCAATCGTACGATACTCAGGTCGCAAAATATCTACAAACCGTTGCACTCTGGACTGTTCATCAGGTATCCACTGATGCACGAACCTTAATTTGTCCATAAACTGCTCAAACGCTTCATCGACTGTCATGCCTTCAGTCATCGTCATTTGCATGAACTCTTGCTTCAATCGATTGATATCAAATGTAGTGCAGTACTGCTCCTGAACCTTTGCAGCAAATTGTTCCCACGTGACCTGATTGAGTTGCTCTTCGGACAATGGAGCAGTAATTGTATCCCACCAAACAATAGCTCAATTCTTTAACAGTCGGCTGACATAAGTTACCCGCAATTCTGGTTCACATTGACAAGCTTTTATTGCCCGTTCAACTTCCCTTAGCCAATTCATGGTCACAATCAGATCGATAAGACCCGAATACTCAGAGGGTTTGCAGTCCATAAACTGCTTGAACGTACACTTTTTCTTCTCCTTCACCACTTGCTGCAACATAGGAGTTTGAAATGGATTCGTTGTCGCGTACTGATATTGAAGAGGGTATTGGTACTGTTGAGAAGATTGATATGGCATTTGAGGTTGAACTTGAGGTTGAAACTGAGGCGGTTGAGAAGCACTACCCGACCGGCTAGATGTATACTGACTACCAGTAAACCCTGGAAGTATCGGTGGATCATTAGCTTCGGACACCACAGTTGAATGCCTGATGTGGGCCTCCAATTCCTTTACCTTTTCTCGAGTTTCCTATAATTGACTTTCTAACTGATGAACATATTCATCTGGATCACTTTCTGGACTATGTTCCACTGATGGCGCTCTAAATATTCCGGGTCCGGGAGTCACAGGAGCATCGTTATTTCTGGTCTGGTCAGCCATACCTGTCTGCAAACACATCATCTCACAAAGGCTTAGTTGATAACCTGTTAGCACCTATCACTAAGCACAATCACCTAGGAACATATATCTACCTTCACGTATTCCCCACTCGGATGTTTGGCACGACATGTTCATAAGTTTGGGAGTAAGTCAATTACACAGTGCACATACTGCCAAACCTATGCTCTGATACCAACTTGTTACACCATACTTTTTACATGCATTTTTTTTAACACTCACAGCGGAAGATTTTAAGATTTACACATCATATATTAATACATAGTAATATGATTTCACGAAATCACAGGTGTTATGTTATTAATACAAACCATTTAACCATATAGATTATTATGAAAAATCAGAATTATACACTGTGTCAAACATCTTCACTTGCCTTGCAAAACCCACCAAAAGCTGCTAATCTATACCTGTAGGGCAAAACACTGTGGGGGAATTAGCATAACACTAAGTGAATGGCAATATGTTGTTGGACATCACTACAAGAATCAAGCACAGCTTAAAGGCACTGGTCACTAATCACTTAAAGCCATACACAAGAGGACCGGCAACCCATAGCTGATCAAGCTAGAATATACCGATAGTCCACATTATTGAGTCACTGGTATAGCCTTCCAGACGTGACGCACTCATCATTCATACTATACCACTAATCAGTAACACTTGAACCCAATACTATTACCCTAAACAAGGTAAATAGCATTGACCTCTTACGTCCTAATTCACCATCGACGTTCACTGGTGCGCACATAATCACATATAGTCATAATACTGGTCACAGACTCATTACACAGTCTAATAATAAGCATGGCACTGATCACTATACTTGTTACTGTATAATCACATCCATAAAGATAATCCCACTTGATTAGAAGCAAAAGCACTCAGTTGTCTTATATCATTGAGTCTTCTCCGTTCCTTTATTACCTGAGAATCCATACATACACAAGTCAGTCATGGCATCATAGTCCTAAGTTTATAAACGGACAGCATAATGACTAGAAGACAGTCAAGTAAACAATAATTCATGTTCTGATATGAAACCGTACGGTTTCACATGCATCCGTAGGGTTACACCATGTAATCGTGCGGTTGCACATGATATCATCACGGTTGCAGGTTATTAATCCAGTTGCACAACACCACTGCACCCGTACGGTTGCACATGCACCCGTATAGTTGCATCCTGTATCTGTGCGGTTGCAAACTGCAATCATACGGTTGTGTTCATCAGCTGTAACAGCAGGTTACTTACGGGTTTTTCACTCAATCACTCAATTCTTGTTCCCAAACTCGTTTTTAACACTACAAATGACCATATATCATTCACTACTATGTTTAGGCTATAAACCATCAATTTGACACTCAAAACAACATCAAATCTTGACTTTTGATTTCAAAATACTCTTTTTATCAAGACCACACAAAAACTCAATTTGCAAGAGATTTAGATCATGAAATTAGTCATGGTTTACCTTATAATGATCAGTAGAACACAATAAACAAGATTATGTGACTAATTTGAGTTTACAAGTGATTTGAAGAATTAGGGTTTGAGTAGAGAAAGGAAGAACGAGTCGGTGTGTGTTTTGGAAAAATATCTCAACTGAGACAAGTCACAGATATATTAAAGGGTTTAAAACCCACATCCCACAACACACGGGTATTTATCAGTTATCTGAAATGCGAAATCCTCAATAACTTATTCATTTTAAGTCCAAATCACAAATGGAAATATGTTCTGTGACCCTTGTCACAAAACGCACATTATCCCATACACAATAATTATAAAACACATAATTAATAAAATCACTATATTAGCATAGAAGGGTAAATAGGTCATTACCTACTAGGCCCAAAGCTAGGTTGTTACAAATCTACCCCCTTAAGAAGATTCTGTCCTCGGAATCTGGTCACGGTCAAACAGAAGAGGGTATCTAGAGGTCATTAACTCCTCAGTCTCCCACATCAGATTGGTGCCTAAACTATGCTTCCATTCCACAAGCACCATTGAAATCTGCTTCTTGCGCAACTTAGTCACTTTTCTGTCGACAATTCTCACTGGTTCTTCTACCAATTTCTTACTATAATCTACTTTCAGATCTTGTAGAGGAAGAATCTGACTTACACTTACGAATATAGCAGATGTTGAATGTATCATGAATACCTGTTAACTCTGGAGGAAGATCTAACACTACGGTTTGATCGTTTAGCACTTGACGGATTCTAAAAGGACCAATGTACCTTGGAGCTAGTTTTCCTCATTTACCAAACCGAATTACACCTTTCCACGGTGACACTTTTAAGTACACACGTTCGCCCACGATAAACGTCACTGGTCGTCAACGAGGATCAGCATACATCTTTTGTCGATCCCTAGCAGCTTTCAACTTTTCACGTGCGATAGCCACTTTTTCTGCAGTTTGCTGCACAATTGTTGGACCCGTAAACTGTTTTTCACCTGCTTCCAACCAACACGATGGAGTTCTACACTTTCTACCATACAACATTTCATATGGTGGCATGCCTATACTCGAATGATAGGAGTTGTTGTACGCAAATTCGACCAATGGCAAATGATAATCCCACGATCCACCATATTCTAACACACAAGCCCTTAACATATCCTCTAAAGTCTGAATAGTTCGTTCACTTTGACCGTCAGTCTGAGGATGATAGGTTGTAATAAGGTTGACACGAGTACCCAAATTTTGTTGTAGACTATTCCAGAAACTAGACACAAATCGGGAATCTCTATCTGACACAATAGACAACGGTATCCCATGTTGCGATACTATTTCATTCAAGTATAACTGAGCTAATTTGATCAACGAAGCTGTTTCACTAGTAGCTAAAAAATGCACACTTTTGGTTAACCGGTCCACTATTACCCAAATCATATCATTTCCTTTCTGGGTTCTGGGTAGTTTTGTCACAAAATCCATGGTGATATGTTCCCATTTCCACTCTGGAATCTCTAATTGACGCAAAGACCCATACGGTTTCTGGTGTTCTGCTTTCACTTGGGCGCAAATATGATACTTTTCCACGTATTGCCAAGAGTGGTTCGTGAGGACACGAACAACTCAACGGGGGGAGACTTGTGACATCTCAAATTCTGATTTTGGATAACAGTAGGGGCGCACGCCGCGCACATGGTTGACGCGCCGCGCCATCGGGCTGACAGGCCTACTGTATTATATATTAATACTTAAGGGTAAATGGGTTTTTTCACTAATGTCAACAAACTGGTAACAAAAGGGGGTTTCTCAGTCTCATTTCCATTTAACACATTTCTATCTAACAAGAGAGAGAGAAAGAGAGAGAGAGAGAGAGAGAGAGAGAGAGAGAGAGAGGAGAGTTCTTGAATTCTAGAGTGAGAAAGCTCAAGTTTAGGGAAAAAGAAGCAAAACCCATCCCCAATTTGAGGTTCAATCTTTGTGTAGCTGCTATCTAGCTTAGTTATACACTTGTGGTAAGCACTAAATCCAAATTATTTGTGTAATTTTGTGTAAGTGTTAGGGTTTGGGGTGGTATGATGTTCAAGACCCATTTCCTTGTGAAATTAGGGTTCTTGAGATGCTAATTGGGTGTGGGAATCCTATTTGGCAACCTAGGGTTTTGATTGATGAAATTGCAAGATTTAGGTCTTGCATGTGTTTGATTTCTCATTAGAATAAGTGTAAAGTTGTGTTGTTGGTACCTTTATGAAGTTCATTTGGGTGTAAACCCTAATTTGGGTCAAATGGATTTAGTGTCAAAATGGGTCTAATAGTGTTTAAAATACTAGACCAAGAGTAAATGGTTTGATTTTGGGTACTATATCACTAACTATTAGTGGTTTAGGGTGTTAAATCATGGCATTGATTTGGTTGGGTGACCAAGTGAAAAATGGGTTGAAACTTGCACTTGGGGTGTTTTGGGTTGCAAGGGTTATAGTGATTATAGCTTGCTATGTATAAGTTGTCTTAGGTGACTTGAAGTCGGTTGATTGAGAAGCTCAAGCTTTGGTTGTAAATCTTCAAGTTGAACAAAGTGAGCTCATAACTTATCAATTCACACTTGGGAAGAGAAGTGGCATTATCGGATTTCATACGTGCAAGAGTTGTGCCAAGCCTCAGAAATTCCAAGTGTGCATCCTTGTTATTTTCATTACTAATGTGACATTATGGGTTACTTGATTATTAGAAGTTGGGTAGATTCATATTTGGTATAGGAAGTTGTAGTGTGTGCAATTGGAGACTCGTTTTGAGGTGAGTAATATATTAGTTGTCATTGCTAGATCAAGGGTAAGTGGTTGAACTAGTGATATTTATTGTGTAAGTTGATGTGTGCAATTATTGTTGGAATGTATGTTGTTACTTGTAAATATTAGTTGTCAATAAAGTTTATCATTTTCTTATGTTCTCAATAAGCCTTAAAGCTTACATGTATGTTGTGTTGTGGGTTTAGGTGTCGGTGGATCGAAGACTTCCAGCGATGGCAAGCAAGTGGCTAAGGAGTAATTTGGAAGTCATAAGTGTAAGCGAGTCCGTACATTTCTTAATCATTCGAACTTGTAATTTTGGGGTAAATCATTGTCTACAAGACAAATGCTTGTATGGTGAACTCGTAGTCCTATTTCTTTATTTCTTGAGTCAATTTGTTGTAATGGGTTGTAATGTACACTCTGTTAAATTATAGGTCGTGAGTACCTAGTGTGGTGAAGGTGTGAACTTTATTGTATTTTGGGTCGTGATCAAATTTTGGGCAGGTTAATGTGGCTCAAGACTTGTAATGTGATAAACATGTGATTTGGAATTAAAAGAAATTTTCAGCTCCAGTTCCAGTGTAATGGAACGCCACTCCAAAAGCTGGCGTGCTGCTACATTTCAAAGGTTTTTAATCCCGAGAGCAAACTGGGAGTCTGGGCATCTAGCGCAGTGCAATGGAGCGCCGCTCCATTTTCCTGTGACACAAAAAAAAATGTGTGTTGTTCTCCGATAACGGGTAGGGTCGTTTCAAGAAGAAACAATGCACTCTTTGTCAATCTGTCCACGATCACCCAAATAGTGTCAAATTGGGCTTTTGCCGTCTTTGGCAACTTCGTGAAGAAATTCATGGTGATGTGCTACCATTTCCACTTAGGGTTCTCTAATTGTTGTAACATACCATACGACTATTGATGCTCGAGTTTCACTTGCAAGCAAGTAAGACACTTCTTCGCAATATCCTGCTTCATACCGGGCCAACAATACTCCTCGTTGAGATCATGATACATTTTAGTGACACCGGGATGAATAGAATACTTAGACTTGTGAGCTTCATCGAGCAAGAGTTGCTTGATTTCACTCCCCCTTGGAATCCACATTTTACCATGCATAGTTAACAGACCATTTTCATTTTCTTCAAGATATTCACCTTGACCTTTCATACCTTCATCCTTTCTGGATTCACCTGATCTAAAGGCTTGGACTTGCACTTCCCAAATCTTAGGAATCATACTATTGGTGATTATCAACCACAATGACTCAACCCGAATACTTGGTGTCATATTCTTCCGACTCAAAGCATCCGTCACCACATTAGCTTTACCCGGGTGGTAAAGTATCTCAAAGTCGTGGTCTTTCAAAAGATCCAACCACCTTCATTGATGGTAATTCAAGTATCTTTGATCGAAGAAATATTTCAAACTCTTATGATCGGTATAAATCTTACACTTGACACCATACAAGTAATGGCGCCGAATTTTCAATGCATGCACCACCGCCGCCAACTCAAGATCATGAGTGAGGTAATTACTCTCATGCACCTTTAATTGTCTCGATGCGTAGGCTATAAGTTTCCCGCGTTGCATTAGGACACGCCCGAGACCATTCAAAGACGCATCATAATAAACCGACATGTCCTTGATTTCCTCTGGTAACACCAACCCGGAGCACTACTAACTTCTACTTTAAGATTAGAAACGCCATCTCTTGTTCATTTCCCAAACAAACTTTACGTTTTAGGCGTCAATTTAGTCAACGGGGAAGCAATCTTGGAGAAGTCTTGGATAAATTGTCGATAATACCCGGCCAGACCTAGATAACTACGAATTTCCATTGGTGTAGTCGGACAATCCCATTTCTCAATCGCCGAAATCTTCTCGGGTTCAACTTGAAACAGAGAAAAAGGGTGATAATAAAAAACAGAGAAAACGGTGATAATAAAAAGCAAATAATAATTACAACATAAGGGTATTTTATAAAGATAACTATAATAATGTGGATGAATAAAAGGTAAGAGTGTATATATATCACCTCCCTTTCCCTATATACCCACGTCATTTTTTCCCTCAATAGTATATATATATATATATATATATATATATATATATATATAACAATCGAATCGAGGGTCCGGAGGAGAATTGGCCATTCAATCTTGTGAATTAATCTACTCGTACAGGAAAAAGTAACTTTCTGTCTGGAGCTCCTAACTTCCTTGATAGAGCGATGAGCTTACCCACGAACTCACCCATAAGGAAACTTGCCAAGTAGGTCTTTCGAGCCTTTCCTTTTTTTACAAATCTGGTAAGGTGGAGTATTATCCTAAGGTCTGCTTTATAAATATTTAGTCGTCTTTCAGTAATGGCGAAGCTTTAAGCTAGCACGCATCGTCTTTGCAGCGTAAACTCAAGCTTAGCTAGCGCCATAACTGTAGTAGGAGATACCATAGTGACTTTATGGGCAAATAACCCGAAAAGGTACCTAAGTAACCCAATTTGACAATCAAGGTAATCCCCAATTTGCACAAGCCCGAAAAAGATTGCAATTTAATTTTTGCTCGCAAAAAGGATTACGTGTTCAAATTTTTTAAAATTGAGGTAATATCCAATGAACAGAAAATCTAAAATCACGAAATACTTCAAATTGAGACTCGAAATAGATTACTAATGCTTCGATTATCATTTTTTGTGAAGCAACTTGATCCAAAATATCATAAAAACAACGAATCGAGATGAACAATTTGACTTGTTCAAACGACTTGTTCATCTCGATTCGTTGTTTTTCATGATGTTTTGAATCAAGTTGTTTCACAAAAAATTAAAATCGAAGGATTAGTAATCTGTTCCAAGTCTCAATTTGAAGTAATTCGTGATTTTAGAGTTTGTGTTCATTGGATATTACCTCAATTTTAAAAAAATTAGGACACGCAATCCTTTTTGCGAACAAAAATTAAATTGCAATCCTTTTCGGACTTGTGCAAATTGGGGGTTACCTTAATTGTCAAATTGGATAACTTAGGTTAATTTTGATTTATCAAGCGATGTTAGTAGAGTAATATTTTTTACTAAAATTACGATCATATTAAAAACGGATCTTTTTCATCCATAGACGAAAAAGATGAACAATGATAAAAACTAAACAAAAGCGCCATAAGGCTTAGAAGCAGTAAACGATCCCTAATACTAACCAAATAGCAAAATTTAACTAAGTCCAATCCTTGAGCAACCGGATCTCTAAACTGATCTCGTATGACAATCATTAGCAAGAACCAAAACAATAAACCACATCTAACTAAAAATGCCAAACAACATACAAGCAACGGAGTCGAACACAAAGTATCCGAAAGCCTTATTACCTTTTCGAGTTTTTATGACCGGCTTAATAATCACACAGTCCCTTCAATCGATTGAATAACTTGCCCGCCCGATTTTTAATTGCATAAGATAAAACCTTAATCGAAGAACTACCAATCCTAATATCTAATACCGGAGGAGGGAACAAATCCTTCTGAAGACCCTAAAAAAACTAAGGTTGCCAAATCTTCATCACCCGAGTAAATGGGGATGCATATACTACCGATAACCTAGAATGAAAACATGAAAAATTGAAAACATGAATGGGGATGCACATACTAATATACGATTGTATCAAGTTTTTATATGATTGGGTCAATCAGTTTTGATTGTTCATGATGCATACACATATATTATTAAATTCGTACCTATCCATGCATTTATTTAACAATGACAATGATTCATTCATATGCATCTACTATCTACATGTACACTTTTAGGGATACATGATACCTAAACATATACGGAAGTTTTGAAATGTGATCAAAAATTTAATGGTTGTTCTTAATACAATAAAATACGAAACGATTAGATCTTTCTTTTGAACCTCATTCACAATGTGCTTTGACCGAAAAAAACAATATTTACAATTCTAACCCCTAAACACCTTTTTAGTTTAAGTTTAAATTTAAATATAAATTAAAATAAATGATTGTCTCTAATTGGTTGTCATGGTTGCCAAAGAAAGTCAAATGTTTATATTTCACGTTTAACTTCAAATAAGCTTCCAACACGTTCTAACTTATCGAGTCGTGAAATTGTATTACATTATTTTGTTCATTGTTTGTACATTTGTAACCCCTTTATGAGGAAGTTTTCTCAAGTGAAATATTTCGAAACTAAATCCTAAGTAATGAATACAGTTAGCTCAGCAAAATTTACAGTAAGACCATTCGTAACGGTAGGGGGCTTTTTGATGAATAGGACGTGTGAGTTGTTTTTGTGAAGTAGTGGTGGTGTGGGTTTGTGGTGTGGGTTTGTGGAAAGCTGATGTGACATTTTATTTTTATTTTTTCTGTTTTTTTTATGTTGTAATCAAAAACTAAAAATAAATAAAACATAAAATTAATACGCTTCAAATAAAAAAAATACATAATTATAAGTCCTAAAATGAAAAAAATACATTAATTTAAATCTTAAAATAAAAAAATACATTAATTTAAATCCTAAAAAATAAAGCGATACATAATTTAAATCTTAAAACAAACTAATCCTCATCGGGCTGCCGGATGGTTCCGTCAATGTTCAAGTCCTCTTTTAACTGACGACGAACGTACATTTTAAGATTGTAAAGACGTATCACATCTTCCGGATCCTCCATTTGAGAAGATGATTTACCCAACACATCCATACTTGCTAGAGCGCTTAGCAAATTCACATATTTTTTGAAGTCATCAATCGCACTATTCTTATTCGAGGCCACACCACCCATTTGGTCAAAAAATTCTTCCGCCTTTGACTTTGAAGAATTTGAACTCTTACCACGAAATGATCCACCTACGTCCGAAGAAACCGATTTTTTTTTTTTTTGCTTTCGTCGCTCTATCACGTCCCATTGGACGTTGCATCGGTATTTCCCCAAACAACTCTGCCTCGTCAAAGTCTTGCGAGAGTCGTATCGGGTCTCCTTGACTTTCCCCCACAACGTCGTCAACATTCACAAAGTTTTCTTGCGCTTTACCAACCAGATCTTTAGGTACCCTCCACTTTGGATGATCTCTCAAGAAAAAAAAACGCTTCCTTGTACAAAAACGCTTTCTCATATTGACTCATATATGAGTCCTCCGCACTTTTGTAAATGTTATCATCATTACAACCACTACGCCAATGCTCGGCTATATCCACAAAGATCGGCAAAAACTCCGTACATGCCTTGTTGACATCTCGCCATTTTGAAGATAACGAATCTTCACCGCGTACACATCCTTCATTGTTTACATTAAACTTATTCATTACTCCGCCCCAAAAACTTTCGTGTCTTTGAGATTTTCCAACAATTGAATTCTCCGATTGATCACAAAAACATTTACACAACCACAAAACCTCTTGCACAAGTCACAATTTTTGTACTTTTTTTGACGACGTACCTACATCCACCGCTTTCCCTATATATTCACATAATAATTAATTAAATAATAATAATAAACGTATATATTTTATATTATAAACCTACTATATATAATAATAATAATAATAATAATAATAATAATAATAATAATAATAATAATAATAAACCTTTTTCTTTTTTTCGGTGTCTACACATTGGCCGTGTTTGTGGTTGACTTTCTTGTACTTGACTATCTTACGATTCTTCATCTTGCAATCGTAGTTGTGGTTGACTTGGTTGCGTTGGTTGCGTTTGTTGTGGTGGTTGCAATGGTTGAATTAGCATTCGATACATTTGTTGTTGTTGAAACATTTGTTGTTGATAAAATAAAATAGCTTGTTGTTGTTCAAAACTTAACGGATGTTGATTGAACCCGAATAAGTTTATACTTATATTGGTAAATTGTTGAGGACTAGGTGTTTGGAGTGGTGGGGATGATAATCCGGGAGTATTGGGCCGACCGAACACCATAAGATTTGATAGCGAACCATTTTGGTTAAGTGGTGTTTGTGGATCTTCATTATCATCTTGCAAAGTGAATGGAGCGTTTGGAGTAGACATTTTTTTTTTTTTTTATAAAAGTATGAAATATAGGAGAAGTATGAAGATGTGTAGTTTGTGAAATGGGGATTGGTGTGTGTGTATATATATATATATATATATATATATATATATATATATATATATATAAAAGTAAGTAAATTGATAGTGCTCTAAATGAACATATATTTAGTATCAATATCCTTCCAATATGTAAAGTTTTCAGTTGCAATTGTTCTATTTCAAGTAATATTCGTTTATATTAAATAAGTGCGAAGACAAAAGGCGAAAACGAAGATTTGAAGACGCAAACGTTCAAAAAGCTCAAATGTACAAGATATAATCCAAGTGGTTCAATTTATTGATAAGAAACGTCTAAAATTGACAAGAGTACAAGTTGCGGAATGCAAAGTACAAGATATTAAATTATACGAAAGGACGTTCGAAAATCCGGAACCGGGACCTGAGCCAACTATCAACGCGCGACGCAACGGAGCGAAAATTATGAGTCAACTATGCACAAGAATATAATATAATATTTAAATAATTATATAAATTATTTATATATTATATATATTTAAAAATAACGTCGACAAGCAAATGGTCAAAAGAACATGAGGTGGAATTCCCAGCCATGCGATCGCATGGCATTATAACCTCAAGCCCATGCAATCGCATGGGCTACTCTACATGGCCACATTCTTATAAAAGCAGGCTCTGGTCGACTGAATCCATACACCTTCTCAATTCATTTACACTCTCTGTAATATATATATATATATATATGTATATATATATATATATATTAGTTTAGTTTTATATTAGATTAGTTTGGGTTATGTAAAAGTTATTTTACGGGTTTTGAAGTTGAAGTTCTGTCCGTGTAACACTACGCGATAAATACTCAATGTAAGTTATGTTCTCCTTTTTAAATTAATGTCTTGTAACTAAGTTATTATTATACTTATTTAAATCGAAGTAATCGTGATGTTTGGCTAAAATATTAAAGACGGGGTAATTGGGCTTTGTACCATAATTGGGGTTTGAACAAAAGAACGACACTTGTGGAAATTAGACTATGGGCTATTAATGAGCTTTATATTTGTTTAATTGAATGATAGTTCGTTAATTTAATATAAAGATTTACAATTGGATGTACCTATAAATAACCACATACACTCGATCGGACACGATGGGCGGGATATTTATAAGTACTAATAATCGTTCATTTAACCGGACACGGGAATGGATTAATAGTCAATGGACTTATTAAAACAGGAGTGAATTACATACAAGGAAAATTGGTGTAATTATAGTTTAAGTCCCCAATTAGTTGAAATATTTGACTTCGGATATAAGAATAATTTGATGAGGACACTCGCACTTTATATTTATGACTGATGGACTGTTATGGACAAAAACCAGATGGACATATCAAATAATCCAGGACAAAGGACAATTAACCCATGGTAATAAACTAAAATCAAGACGTCGAACATCATGATTACGGAAATTTAAATAAGCATAATACTTTTATTTCATGTTTCATCGTACCTTTATTTACTGTCATTTTAAATACTGCAATTTACTTTATCGCAATTTAAATTATGTCATTTATATTATCGTCATTTATCTTTACGCTTAAAATATAAATCGACAAACCGGTAATTAAACGGTAAAACCCCCCTTTTATAATAATAATAATTGTAATATATTTATATTTATATTTTGTACAAATATAGTTATATAAAAATATAGTGTACGCAATAAGCCGTCTCCCTGTGGAACGAACCGGACTTACTAAAAACTATACTACTCTACGATTAGGTACACTGCCTATAGTGTTGTAGCAAGGTTTAGGTATATCCCATTTGTAAATAAATTATATAAAACTTGTGTAATATTTCATCGTATTTTGTAGTAAAAATATAACTATTTCGTATACACCTCGCACAACACCATAAATATAAGTAAATAAAATTATTATTATTATTATTATTATTATTATTATTATTATTATTATTATTATTTAATTCCAACGGATATAAGTCAACCATCAATTCAATTTTTCAGTCAAACCAGCTGGCCACGTGGACCAATCACCACCATCCATTCGCGTTTTCGATTCCGTCTCCAAGCCACGCGTTTCACCCCCACCCCTCTCTCCCGCCCCTCTCCACGCGCCGCTACTGCACCAGCAAGGGCGTGGCCGGCTACCACATCGGCTCTCACGGCGTGCCAAACCACCCGTTACAAGTGGTCTAAATTGAAAATTTGGTCAGTCATGTTACTCGTTATGTTTTGTTGTGATCAACATGGCCAAATTGCTACTCTTGGAGAAACAAACTTGTCTATTGGTCATATGATAATTGTAGCTCGATTCTAAATAAGATACATTAGTGAGTCTTACTTATAGTCAATGAACTTAGAATCAATCAAATCAAATTAATATTATAGTGATTAAAAGTAATATTGGAACATTAACAAGTGGAAAATAAAAGATTAAACAAACGTATTCTGAATGCATTGTACGTATTTTATTTCTTTAAATACACAGATACAATGAGCATTCAATATAGCAAGAATGCGCAGTTTTAATTAACAGAGGTCTAGCATAATCTATTTTTACACAAAATAGGTTACAATAAATTTATTTTTAACCGTTTTTACTGTTTCTATTCATATTCTCGTCATATTCAATTATTTTAACTGTTTCAACACTTTTTTATAATATATATATATATATATATATATATATATATATATATATATATATATATATATATATATATATATATATATATATATATATATATATATATTAGTTTTATTTGTACCTATTATTGTAATTTGTTTTGTAATTATAAACTATCAAAACAATATATTAGGTGTATGCTTATCATCTACACTATCGAACCAATGTTTAATAGATAGAACGAAATCATTTCAGCTTTCTTTGTATACCTTTTCTTTTCATAACCCACTAATAACGTTTGGGTATTTTAAAAACTTTCGTTAGTTAAAGATTAATACCAATCGTCAATTAGCAAATTGTAATTATAAATGTATGGAGGAACCTATTTAGCGCAATAACGAGCTTCACATATTTTATTAAGTTATATATTTAATTACTAATATACATGATCGTCTGATTAATTTATGAAGTCAATATAAAGTTTATATTTTGTTTTTTTACCTCTTTTGCATAACACATTCAACTACAGCTCTTTTGATCACTTTTGCAAAAGTGCTTCCAAATTTTTGGCAACACATATTTACCAACTAACAATAATTATGACTAATGTAACTACTAATATCAGATTATCAGTTGCTACTATATATGTTTAAACTATTTTTTTTTTTTTTTTTTTGAAAAGCAAGTAAAACTTTTTATTAATACCCGAAATATTACAAGGCCCTATAATCTATACAATGATTTGCCACGTTTGGATGTAATTACATGAGATATAAACGGATTCCTATATAATCGCTTGGTTGGGGATCACTTATCACCATGGCACTAGTAAAAACAAGCTGGAAAGTACCACCCATACAGTACCGCAATTGCGATGACAAAGTTGGAAGATACCTCCATTTAACCAAGTGAAAGCGGGAGCCTAGCCAAGAAAAAATATAGGAAATATACGAGAATATAAACTAACTGTGGGCCTACTATTGCCAATGTTTCCGGTTAGCCAATACCCGTTCTTTGGGTGTAAGATGAAGTGTAGCAAGAGGGGTTAATGAGCCATTGGTGCCATTCGATTGATGATTTCTTCGACCTTTTTGAGATCCATGCGAAAGATTGAGTTTGAATCTCGGATAAGATTGTGGTAACGTTCCATTCTTTTTTGTTGAAAACTTTGATGTTACGATGTTTCCATAGAATATAAATCGAGGCCCATTTGGTGGCTTGCCATATGCACGACCCGAGGTGAGATGTAGTGAATGTTTGGTTATTGGTGGTCACGTCGAGAAACGATGTAAAAGTATTGGTGGGAATGTTCCACCATTTAAGAATTGAACGCCATACCGATGTTGACCACTAATACCCGTTCTTTAGGTGGCTTGCCATATGTTTAAACTATTGATACTAAAAAATGATATGCTACTTATGTAAATAAATATGAACGTTGAAACCTTCAATGCACAAAACCATAGAATCGCACGGACCGTCCTCGTTTAATACTCCGATGTATAGTAGTATCACTTTTATGTTTATTTTTTTTGGCAAAAGAAACTTGTAATATTGAAACGGTCAGGAAACAAAAAGATGAAAGCCACAATTACAACTTACAAAGCAAAAACATCCGAGCTAAACAAACACACAACAATTAAACGGAAGCTCACAAACTATACTGGAATCCCACAAGGGAAAATAACCAAGAAAGCCAGCCAAAGAAATCGAAACAATACCAAAGAAACCGATATAGTCTCACTTTTATATAGTGTGTATTCTTAGGTTGTAAATTTTTTTTTTTTTTTTTGGATGTTGGATTTATTTGGATATTTTCAAATGCATGTTCATTGTGAGAAACGTCTCACTCTTTGTATGACTACTCTACGGATGGGGCTTCCCACTTGGGTTTAGTTTTTGTTTCTTTTTGCTTTCTTACGTGTATCATTACGGTGACAACCGATACCCCAAATTTTTTTTTTTTTTTTTTTTTTTGGGCAAAATAACGATAACATTGAACGGATCCGAAGATCAACAAGTACAAAGGGATATCAAAACAATGGCTAAACAAAGAGTAAACTAAGTAAACGGTCATACTAACAGGGTAGAGACACACTTTACTAATTTGCTAGTCAACACAAGCCAACACGGATACCCTAAATAACGTAAGCACTAAAATAAGGTAAAAACACAAACAAAACACAAAACAAACCAACCGATACCCCAAATTCTTGCACCATATCTAGGGATGACAATGGATCGGATATGGATCGGGTATGGATCGTATCCATATCCATATCCATTTATTTATTTTAGTTTTCATCCATCCATATCCATATCCGTCGGGTGAAGCGGGTTAATGGATAATTATCCATATCCGTTTAAATTTATCTTATTTTTAACAATTATAAGCGGTGGTTCATTATATACGATCAAAAGTAAATTTTTTTAATAGTTTATGCGACCGAAAGTCACATTTTTACTAATCTATATAACAAATATTCAATAAATAGCCTATTAAATGTGTAAAGAAATCGACATTTAAGTTGCTTACTTTTAGTTACATAGAATCACATTTAAACTACCAAAGTACGATAAATACATTTAAATAAAACAAAACAAAATATAAGAATAAAGTTATATTTTTAGAAAAAATATAACAAAAGATGAATATGAATATAATTAATGAAATATCACTACATAAATGATACTAATTTGAGTGATAAATTTATATATTTAGTTATTTCGGGTGGAAGCGGGTTCATCCATGGATGAAATTTTTTCATCCATATCCATTTAGATCGTCCATATCTACGAATAATCGGGTGGATCGAATGGATATCCACTGGATCGGGTATCCATTGCCATCCCTGGTCCATATCCATGTGCATTTATGTACATACTTGCTACTCGTAATATATACATTCCTTTTGTGCTCGCAACCAAACAAATACATACATATAATAAATATAAATATAAATTAATATTCAATATTATATATTACATGTACATATCATATACAAGTGAAACAACCCAACCCGTATTAAAACCGGTCCATAAAATTTTTTTCCTTTTAATACACGTTAAATAATACTTTAGGTCCCATTACACAAATTTCCAAAACGTATTTTCATCAAAGTAAGTTCAACGAACTTAAAACGTACAACAGTAAGTTAAACTTCTTAATACAATAATACGCTAGTTAAATCATAAACCGGTTATAATCATTATGACCCGACTAGTTACGTTTACACAAAACCGAGCATGGTGATTTAGGACTACGCTACCCAAATCCTAATAGAGTCCAAGAGCAAGATCTTCTAAAGCAACCTAGCCAAGATCTCTAATCCCCATGCTTACCCGAGCCGCCATCACGCGAACATATAAAAATATCAACAACGAGAGGGTAAACTAATGCTTAGTGAATGTAAAGATACTATACACATACATATGCATAAAATGGCAACGCATCACCAAGCATCAAAATAACACATACCGTATCCGCATGGTAAACAAACTACAAAAGAGCACAATACACAAAGTAGCTACACGCTATGTAATCACCAAGCTAACGCCACAAGATTAGCTACAACACAACAATAAGTATATACGCGTATACAATAAATATAATCATCAATAACGATAAGGTTAACCCCTTAACCCAAACCACATGAAGGTCGGCCGAACTACCCGAGCCTTAGTGAATTCGCACTACCCGAGATTCACTTCCTTCACCACTTCTACAACCGAGGTTGGCCGAACTACCCGAGCCTTAGTGAATTCGCACAACCCGAAATTCACCACCTCATCACCAAGATGACCGAAACAACCCGAGTCATCATGAATCCGCACTAACCAAGATTCATTTCCTCAACAACAAATGCTAGCAACCCATCGTTAAAAGGGTTATCCAAAACGCTAGCCAATTCACAATACCAAGGGTAAAAACCCACAACGCATAAGCGTATCACATGGACCCGAAGCACAAGGTCCATTCTCCCACACGAACATAGAGTAAGCCCGAACAAGGGTCACCCTACACACACGCACCCATTTTACACATACACATGTGCATAGTAAATTTACACTCACCTTAAACGCCTCGATGAAGTGAAATCCAAAATCCGCAACATGCCAATGGAAAGTACCTATTCCATTAATCACAAATACAACAACACAATTAGGGTAGATTTACAAATCAACCCAAGTTGACAACTAGTGCGATTTCGACCCAAATTGCACTTCCAAGCTCAAACCGCACCCAAACTAACCAATAATCACTAACAATAGTGACAATGGTCCTAACACACCAATTAAACCCAATTATAGGTGTTAAACACCTACCTTGCCCAAAATGACAATTAAACCCTAATCTTGACCCATTTCAAAATTAGTCACCCACATGAACCCTAATGGTCTCCAATACATCAATAATCACTAAATACTAGTGATTACACCCATTTGCAAGCCTTACAAGCTTACACTTGCTCACCAAACCCAAAACATGCCAACATCAACAATAAACCCGATTCTTGGTGTTAGTCTTCAATTAACAACTATGTGGGTTCCATCTATGAACATACAAGCCAAAAGCCCCAAATTTGAATGATGAACACGAAAATGAAATTCGGAGTTAGAGCTTACCGCTAGTATCACCTTGTAGCTAAGAACGAGGAGAACAAACTTGTCTCTTACGCTTTCGATCAAAACCCGCTTCTTCCTTTCCAAAAATCCCTTTGAATCAATTGGGGTGTTTGAGTTTTTGAGAGAAAATGAAGAAGAAAAGGAAAAAGATAAAAAGGAAATGAAATGGATGGATTAGATTAACATCTTAAATCTGGCTCAAACGCGAAATGAACCAAGATGCCCTTGAATATCTTTTAAAATCACAAAACTGGTACCAGTCCGCCCAGATTGCCGCGCCGCGACCCATAACGTATTCTGGTGGTTTCCTTAACATGCCTCCTGGAATTGAAATCAGCTGAATGCCGTGCCGCGGCACCCTTCTCCGCGCCACGAGATAAACTGTGGTCTGGTGCCCTTGTTTACATGCCTCCTGGTCCTGATTCAGTTAATTGCCGCGTCGCGGCCTTCTATATCGCGCCGCGACATACAACATGACCTGACTCATTTTCTCGTATACAAGACTTTAACCCTCGAACATGTCCCGAAGCCTTCATACACCTGTCGTACATACACGATACACCTATAAATCATATACGGGAAAAAACGGGGTGTTACAACTCTCCCCCACTTAGATTCGATCACGTCCTCGTGATCCTAATCACTTAACCAAATCGAACCTACACTCGATGGTTCTCAAACAATTGTTCCAATCCGACTTCCAACACATTCCTCATTAACCCGAAGATTAATTCGTTAACTAATTACACACTTGCACGCATTCCGAGACGTGCAATACACGCAACAACCGAAGTCTATATCGATCACTCAGAATACGCGAAATCGCCACGTATTCTTCCAACTCCTCTAGGCAATTCTTCTCAAAGAGTTACCCTTAACAACTAAATCGTCACTCGCGATTTATTAAAGTCCACAAATCCGAGCACCAAAGCTTGCTCGATTCCCCCACATCGGGAAAAACTCGACCAAATCTCGTACCGAGATATCAACTCCTAGCGTACCCCTACAAGTATAATGCTACAGTAACCACGTACCAAAATAAGGTCAACAACCCGAACGGTGAAGACCGAACCAAACGAATCCTTACGGATAACACCAATCATTAAACATCCCCTGTAGTGCGCAATGCGACCAATACGCAACTAACGTAACATCATAAGCAACTGCTAAAACTGATAGCGCCCCAAACGACTATGGCAACGCAAGTCCCAAGGTGTACAAAATCGACTATTGTCACACCCATAACAACATGTGAGCGAAACACGGCTATCGCATCACTAATCTCACAACATGGTCCTAGCGACCCCACCATTGGTGTATAAAACAACCAATAGATCACAACATCCAACATGGCCGAAACAATCCGAGCCTAAACACATATGGAGGATGGTCGAAACGACCCGAACCTTAGTGAATTCGCACAACCCGAAATTCACCAACCCAATCCATATATCCCACAATGAAATGACCGCACAACCCGAGTCATTGTGAATATGCGCAAACCGATATTCACTACCTCCGCCACATAGTATAACCGAGGATGGCCGTACAACCCGAGCCTTAGTGAATTCGAACTACCCGACATTCACTACCTCAAACTATGAGTCCAACCAACAGGGACAATCGTACTACCCGAATTATTGTGAATACGAACAACCTGATATTCACGTCCCACAACACAACACGTGAATGGTACTCCCATTCCGATAATGTTATACCATACCGATATAACACTAAATCCATGATGAAGTCAGCGGACCCAGAAGGTCATGCTCCACCAATCAACAATACCATGATGAAGTCAGCGGACCCCGAAGGTCATGCTTCACCAATCAACAATACCATGATGAAGTCAGCGGACCCCGAAGGTCATGCTTCACCAATCTCATACGCACTTTTGGCCTCAAACAACGAGTAGTGCAACATTGCGCTCTGCTACACTATAGTGAACCCTAACGGATACCACTAACCATCCACACAATCGAGCGAGAACCACCTATATCGAACATAGGCACAAAACAATAATTCTCTACAAGAGAATCCACCACGCACATCCCTTAGCTGAGGGATTTCACCTTGCTCGCCAAACACGCCCATTATCTCTCAACGAGATTACCACATTATCACCTCGGTGATAATTTATATCCCAAAATCATAAGTACAATTTAACCGAAATTGTACTCTACCACAAATCGACCAAAACTAGGTCCCAACGCAAACTTCCGGATCTACCAAAAGCATTATCCGAAGTCTCACACTAAAACTTCCTCGTGCGGGAGTGTAACTCCCCCACTTGGAACTACGTTCCATAACCGCCTCTCGTACAACTGTACAATGCTACCAAAGATAGACTTTACCAACAATTGGGTTCACACGACCCATTACCATATCTTGCTCCAAACCTTAAGCATACGAAGGATTTTAACCAATCCTTAAACACTTGAACGAAAAGTGTACCACGATTACACAAACCATACTCTCGCAATCATCCAATTGCTTTAGGTTGTCAAATTTCACCCAGTCACTCATGTACCTAAGGGTTTCTCTCCGGTACCCTAAGCACAATGTAACCGCAACACCATCGGAGTCGAACACTACGCTAGTAGGTATGAAAGAGGCACCTAATGTCGCGTCATGTAGACTCCATTACCAACATATATCGAGATCCAAAACACTCGATCTCAAAGGTTCCAACCACCCGACGAACCTCACGGTTCATCAATTTCAACACGAGAGCGAACACGCTCTAACATCCGAACACTCCATTCCCAAGGCTTGGTAGAACATTTCTCAATACTAAGGAATGCTTGGTTACACTAAGTCTTACGCCCTTCGCCCATTAATCAAAACGTCACCATAGGGTACTTCCATTAGGAACGTCACCCATAACAATAACATGCAAAACACCATGCAACCCACAAACCCGAACGCATCGACACATAAATAAATAAATATTCAAAGGGCATATTTATTAAAATGAAACATACCTCAACGTCTCCTTGCGGCATTCGCCGCCGCCAACTCGGGACAATCCTGCTTACGATGTCCCTATTTATGACAATAGTAGCACATTCCGTCATCACTCTTCGGCATTGTGCATTCCCACAACTTGTGGCCCTTAACACAACAATTGAAACATCTAGGCGCACGAGAACTCGTCGAACCTTTCTCCACATTACCCATACTCGCACCTGTGCCCTTAGTTTTCTTACTTGGAGCACCATACGAATCAACCCTTCTCTTATTTGAAGGTTCACCAACCTTCGATCGCGAATAAGATTCGAAACCCCTAGCTATGTTAAATAACTCCGCAAACGAGTTCACTTGGCCAACGCTAATTTTGCCCTGCAACTCATCATTCAAAGTCCAATAGAAATCTTCCATCAACATCCGATCATTCCCAATATACTCCGGCAAAAACGAGCCTTCGACATAAAGGTCGTCTTTAGAGTATTCAAGTCCATCGATCCTTGTTGCAAATTTCGCAACTCATTTCGCATTTCCGACAAATCGGCTGAAGTCCGGACTCCTCGAAGAATTCTTTCTTGAACTCGTCCCACGACAACGCCATAAAAGGTTCACCACCGACAAGATCGATCGTACCATCCAACCAATCCTTTGCCCTACCCCGCAACAAGCTAGTAGCGAGTCTTGTCCTCTTCTCGGGAGGGCATTCAATCGTGCGAAAACACCCTTTGACATACGAGATCTAAGTTGTGCTTACCAAAGGATTCGGTTTCCCATCGTACATCGGAGGTTTAGTCCTCATGAAGCTCTTAAGACAACGCTCCATTCCACTACTACCTTGAAGTTCAGAATACTTCCTATCTATTTCTTCTCGAAACGCACTCATTTGATCCGCAACGGCGGCCGCAACTCTAGCGTTAAACTCCACGTCGTTCGTCTCGATCCCATTTCCAGTCGCCATTCTAAGGAATGCAAAAGCGATTAGATCACGAACGTATAAAGTTATACACAATACCGCCCCATCTTGCTAAACACTCGTCGTACATCACTTGTTAAACACGATTTGCACCCGTAATAAGGTTTGCAAGTCCTTATTACGCACACACGCCGTATCAACTCGTTAGTACAACGACCGCCTCGCTCGATGATATATGCAACCACAAACATAAGCAAACACAACGCAATAATATATTAATAATATCCACATATTAATATAAACGTTAGTCCACCTATAAACAAGGCACTAACTATAACCCATTCCGACCCGTTCACCTACAAGTCCCGCAACAAATAAGCACACACAAAAGTCTAAGTCTAGGCACCTATCTCAAGTCGCCTAAATCCCTTAGACCATGCTCTGATACCACTTGAAACAACCCAACCCGTATTAAAACCGGCCCATAATTTTTTTTTCCTTTTAATACACGTTAAATAATACTTTAGGTCTTATTACACAAATTTCCAAAACGTATTTTCATCAAAGTAAGTTCAACGAACTTAAAACGTACAACAGTAAGTTAAACTTCTTAATACAATAATACGCTAGTTAAATCATAAACCGGTTATAATCATTATGACCCGACTAGTTGCGTTTTCACAAAACCGAGCATGGTGATTTGGGACTACGCTACCCAAATCCTAATCGAGTCCAAGAGCAAGATCTTCTAAAGCAACCTAGCCAAGATCTCTAATCCCCATGCTTACCCGAGCTGCCATCACGCGAACCTATAAAAATATCAACAACGAGAGGGTAAACTAATGCTTAGTGAATGTAAAGATACTATACACATACATATGCATAAAATGGCTACGCATCACCAAGCATCAAAATAACACATACCGTATCCGCATGGTAAACAAACTACAAAAGAGCACAATACACAAAGTAGCTACACGCTACGTAATCACCAAGCTAACGCCACAAGATTAGCTACAACACAACAATAAATATATACGCGTATACAATAAATATAATCATCAATAATGATAAGGTTAACCCCTTAACCCAAACCACATGAAGGTCGGCTGAACTACCCGAGCCTTAGTGAATTCGCACTACCCGAGATACACTTCCTTCACCACTTCTACAACCGAGGTTGGCCGAACTACCCGAGCCTTAGTGAATTCGCACAACCGGAAATTCACCACCTCATCACCAAGATGACCGAAACAACCCGAGTCATCATGAATCCGCACTAACCGAGATTCATTTCCTCAACAACAAATGCTAGCAACCCATCGCCAAAAGGGTTATCCAAAACGCTAGCCAATTCACAATACCAAGGGTAAAAACCCACAACGCATAAGCGTATCACATGGACCCGAAGCACAAGGTCCATTCTCCCACACGAACATAGAGTAAACCCGAACAAGGGTCACCCTACACACACGCACCCATTTTACACATACACATGTGCATAGTAAATTTACACTCACCTTAAACGCCTCGATGAAGTGAAATCCAAAATTCGCAACACGCCAATGGAAAGTACCTATTCCATTAATCACAAATACAACAACACAATTAATGTGGATTTACAAATCAACCCAAGTTGACAACTAGTGCGATTTCGACCCAAATTGCACTTCCAAGCTCAAACCGCGTCCAAACTAACCAATAATCACTAACAATAGTGACAATGGTCCTAACACACCAATTAAACCCAATTATAGGTGTTAAACACCTACCTTGCCCAAAATGACACTTAAACCCTAATCTTGACCCATTTCAAAATTAGTCACCCACATGAACCCTAATGGTCTCCAATACATCAATAATCACTAAATACTAGTGATTACACCCATTTGCAAGCCTTACAAGCTTACACTTGCGTACCAAACCCAAAACCCGCCAACATCAACAATAAACCCGATTCTTGGTGTTAGTCTTCAATTAACAACTAAGTGGGTTCCATCTATGAACATACAAGCCAAAAGCCCCAAATTTGAATGATGAACACGAAAATGAAATTCGGAGTTAGAGCTTACCGCTAGTATTACCTTGTAGCTAAGAACGAGGAGAACAAACTTGTCTCTTACGCTTTCGATCAAAACCCGCTTCTTCCTTTCCAAAATTCTCTTTGAATCAATTGGGGTGTTTGAGTTTTTGAAAGAAAATGAAGAAGAAAAGGAAAAAGATAAAAAGGAAATGAAATGGATGGATGAGATTAAGATCTCAAATCTGGCTAAAACGCGAAATGACCAAGATGCCCTTAAATATCTTTTAAAATCACAAAACTGGTACCAGTCCGCCCAGATTGCCGCGCCGCGGCCTTAATCGTCGCGCCGCGACCCATAACGTGTTCTGGTGGTTTCGTTAACATGCCTCCTGGAATTGAAATCAGCTGAATGCCGCGCCGCGGCACCCTTCTCCGCGCCGCGAGATAAACCGTGGTCTGGTGCCCTTGTTTACATGCCTCCTGATCCTGATTCCAGTTAATTACCGCGCCGCGGCCTTCTATGTCGCGCCGCGACATACAATATGACCTGACTCATTTTCTCGTATACAAGACTTTAACCCTCGAACATGTCTCGAAGCCTTCATACACCTATCGTACATACACGATACACCTATAAATCATATACGGGAAAAAACGGGGTGTTACAACAAGTACATACAGAGTGACGCAGTCAAAATTTTAAGCTGTTGGGATCACGATATAATACTAAATATATCGAATCACAAAATAATTATACATATCGTATCATAAAATTTAATTGCCAACTATTATTAAGTACGAAAAAAATAAGTTATTTTTCGTTGATAAATAAGAAATTTATAGAAGATCGTGAACAACCGAGATCAATATTTAGATTTTCGCGATGACTTTTTCTATTATTATTTCACTAAATCTAGAGGTTCAACATCACTAGTTTACGAAACTCACCCTTGTGGTTCACCATTTTGCACTTGTACATTGAGATGTGGGGTGGGGGGGGGGGAGGTCTCAAGTTCGAGTCTCTCCTCATAAAAATATTCGTGAGATTTATTTTCTGAAGCCAAATTGCCTCCGGGAAAGTTTTACCACCCATATTCAGGACCCAGGTCCCACCGCCTGCTCCTCGAGATGCTATAAGATTCAGATCCATGTAATGCGGTTCATATTTCCTGCTAAAAAACGTGTGCGTGCGTTGTAACGACCCGACCAAAACCGTTATTGACGGCGCCGTTAACTTAGGTCCCGTTGCGTGGTCGTAGTCCCTATATGAGACTCGTTTGACCAAAATTATGTCGCGTTCATTTGAAAGGTACAAAGTTTAGTTTACAAAACCGTTCGACAACAAGTCTAAGTTTACAAAAGTCATAAAGTATAAATGAAATAACTTGCGACATAATATAAGTTGAAAAACACAGTTGCTATAAATAGCGTAAGTATGTAAACAAAAGTTTGAATCCAAAAGTGCTATCACTAGCGTATGTATGTGTGTATCTTGACTCCAAGCAAATAATCAGAGTGTATGCATGTATGCTTGACCCCAAGCAAGTATGAGTGTACGCGGAAGCATGTATCAAATAGCCAAGTATGAACCTGAGAAACATATAGAAAAACTGTCAACGAAAAACGTTGGTGAAATCATAGGTGTATTAGTAAAAGTTATATTTTGAACCACAAGATTTAGTATTCCCATAGTTGATTATCAAAATCGTTTGCATTCCAAAAGTATTGTTCGCGAGCACCCAATTATCAAGACTTAACGTTTCCTTCCATAGAACCCCATCACAATAGTGTTAGAACATACACTGTTTCCCGAAAATATATTTCATCCGTAGACGGTAGCGAACCGTCCGTAATGAGGGTTTGTCAAACCCGTATGGCCACACAATATAAGTTCTCGCTTACACCCTGCAAGTGTAACTAATGATAATCGAATTGAGGATTTTTGTTCTAACTCGCTGTGGAATGTTTGTTTTCCTTGTACTTGTGTTCAAAGTATAAAAGCAAGTAGTACAAAATGTAACAAAGTATATGTTTCTCAGCCCACAATTTAAAAGTATAAAAAGTTGTTGAAAAGGTGGGACTATGATCTCACCTCGAGTGCACGAGTATAAAAGTACTTCAACAAGTAAACGTGTGCATGAAAGTTGCTTAGCCTTGACCTAAACAAGTAAGTTATATCAATTAACCGGTTACGACACAAGGTCGGGTGAAATGTGTTCAATTAGTCCTATGGCTCGTTACGACTCGATTAAGTATAGCATGTGAATCACGTTGTCAAGTTTCATACAAGAAACAAGTATAAAAGCATGTTAGAATGATTGTATAAAAGTTTGGTTAAGTTTGACTAAAAGTCAAACTTGGTCAAAGTCAACGAAAAAGTCAACGCGTTCGGGTCGGACCCCGAACTATTTTTCTGAGGTTTTTAATCATATATAAGCATGTTAGAACAAGTTACATGTGAATCGGAGGTCCATAGCATAGCAAACATTTTTCATAAAATGGAAAAGTTGGACAGAAGCTGGACGCGGCTTATGTCGCGCCGCGACCAGGGTTGCCGCGCCGCGGCCTTGGTCGTGGTCTGGTGTCTGTCAGTTACAAATGTTCAAGACTTGGTAAAACTTCAAACAAACGCAAAACGCAAACCGCAAACAATTAGAAGATGTATCTTATACCGTTGGAAAGCTCTTTTGACAAGGAACACAACTAAACACAAATCATCACACAAAAACATCATTTACAATAACCGAAAACTCGTCAATTGATCATTTTCAAAGTTTCAAGTTCGTAAAACGTATTTTATGATTCGGGAATCCAATTTACACATACGATATGCCGTTTCGAAGGTAATTAAGCATACATTACAACTAATCACTAACAATTAACATTCCATGGCATTCAAGCATCAAAAGTTCATGTCAAGAACTATCAAACCCTAGTCAAACATCACAAAATCATTAATCGGGTTTTTGAAGTTTTCTTAATCAACCTACACATCCAAATGTGGCTAATGATACTAGTAACACAATTAAAACATGCACTTTAACAATCTAACAACATTAACTCATCCAAAATCAAGGATTAAGCAAACCCATTTCAAAAACTCAAACTAGTTACTCCAAACCACAAATCGAGCAAACAAAACATATATTCATGCTAGACACGAGCCATAGACACTAACTAACACAATTTCAAGTCAAAAACACGAATTTGAGAAATCTAGAGTTTTAGAAATGTTACCCAAAATCGATGAGGTTAGTATCAAATCGTAGAGGATGATGAGAGGATTAAGAATATGTAGTCGGATTTGTTGTGAGCTTCCTAGATCCAAATTAGATGATGAATTAGTGTTTTGGTGTTTTGAGAGTAAAAATGGAAGAAAGGAAGAAATGGTTGGTGAAATGAATGGATAAGTGGTGGTGGTGGTGACTAGTTGCCAAATTTTGGCCAAGTGCCAAAATTAGTCCCTCAAGTTTCAAAGCGGGTGCGGGAATTTACCAAACGAATATTTTTAAAACGCTCGAGTAAACGGGTGTCGTTGAAATTAAGTAGCAGGAATATTATGAACGTTTATCAACGGGACCACGGATTTAAATAACGAAGATATTATTTAAAAAAAAAAGACGGTGTTAAATTAAATTTAACGGAAAAACGCGGGATGTTACATTATCCACACCTCAAAAGAAATTTCGTCCCGAAATTTAGTTGGAAGTAGTAGTTGTCGAATCTTCTCCGAGATCTTGCGTTGACAATTCTACGGATGAGGGAAGGTACGTCCTTGAGTATTTCCACGGATTTTGACGGTCGGGATCATATGTTGTTTTAAGGTTTGGCTTCCATGATTCATGGTTTCAATCGGTCCTCCTAGGAAGTGAGGTTTATCGTCGATAGTGAGTTCATCAAAGGAGATAACAAGTTCTCGTTTCGCAAAACACGTCTTTGAGTTGATACATCGAATGTAGGACAAACGGAGACTCAAAATGAGTCGGAAAATCTAAACGGCTAGCGACGGGTCCAAAACACCCCAAGAATTTAAAGGATCAAAATATCGCGGATTTAGCTTCCTACGTTTTCCCGAAACGGATTGCACCTTTCCAAGGTGCGACTCTTAACGTGACGCGGTTTCCCACGTGGAATTTGAAATGTTTACGTCTAACATCGGCGTAGCTCTTGGTGATTACGAGTCGCGTAGGGTTTTACCTGAATATGAATAAATTTTCTCGGTTGCTCATGAATAACCTCGGCCCCGGTGAATTGATCATCGTTTACTTGGTTCGACAAAGGAGAATGACGTTTCCGGTCACATGTGGTTTCAAAAGGAGTGACGTTAAAACTCGAATGAAAATCATTGTAGTACGAGGATTCGGTTAAAGGAAAATACTTTTCTCAAGTAAACTTGAAGTTGGTAATACAAACTTGTATTATGGTTTCCAAGGTTTAAATCGCATGTTTGTCCGGTCCGTCGGGTTGTGGATGGTACGCGGTACTCATGTCTAAACGCGGTCCCGAGGCTTTTTGTAAGGTACTCCAAAATCTAGAAGTGAAACGAGGATCTCGATCCGAAACGGGGTACATTTCCCTAAGGCATATTGAACAAGTTTGCTAGGAATTGAAAACGTTAGCTAGGACAAGTTTCTCAAGAAAATTCGCGTCGCGGAAGATTTATCGGTTTCCAAAAACGTTCGTCGGGGCAAGTTCTTATCGGGTTTTGAAAACGATTGTTAGGACTATCCACCCTTGCGGCGAATACTTGTATGACGTGAAGAGTCGCTCTCCATTGAGAATTTAGAATAAGGATCTCCTGAACCGGAAGTACGAGGGTGATGCAAGAGAGTTTCCGCCCCGATGTGAGCATAACGAGTAAATTGTAGTTAGTTAATAAGACTGCGCGAGGACGAGCTAGTATACCCGTGTGACATACGGTTGAAGTCGAATGGAATCGGTAATTCATTCGGAAGCATAAATATAATTTGACAATAATTGAAGGTGTGTCCCCGGTATGGTTGTTATAAATATTCTCGGAGTTTTCGGATGTCCAAACCTGAAAAGATGAAGTCATGTACATGGCACATGGTGGTGTTTAGGTTGATCGAGTCTAACCACCATCACGCGTCACTAGAACTTTGGTATGTCTTACCGTAATATAACCACGTTGATCGAGTGTCGTTATATTACGCTAACTCATACTTCCATTCCCACATCACTCTATAGATTCAAGTTCGTGTAATCGCGAAAATCTAAAATGAACAAAATGTAACGACGCCTCAAACGTGACTCGTATTAAATCGAAAGAATTTGTGCAACTCTGAAGATGCGTTCCCTGAGGGAAGTGTATAGATGATTGTTCACGTCAAATCGGTTCGATTCAAACAATATTGTATTTAGGTATGAAAAGAGTAACGAGTCATGATAACAAGTAATACGCAACCGTAGCGATAAATGTTGATGACGATACTCACCTAGAGTAGTGATGGTAGTAACACCAAAAAGTAGATAGTAAGAAACACCAGTGGGAAACCGATAGTGAGTTGAAACGGTGGCAAATAACAATCCGGGAGACAGAGTTCCCGAACAAGTATGACTAATGAAGTCGTCGTCATCCATACGTGTATGAATCATGAATTTACGTGTGTTACCCAAAAAGTGGCGGAATACGAGTTCGTATGATGAAGGTTGGGTACCATTAAAAAGTTTTCCTAAGAATGATTCAAGTATAATGCACAAGTAGTCAAGTAAGTGCTATCTATAGCAAATGTATGTCAGAATGCAATGGCTAACTATCCGGTTGTAGTCTAGACTCACTAATGCGTCCTAACGACTCCGTTAGACACACTAATGCACATCCTAGTTCCCTACAACCAACGCTCTGATACCACTTGTAACGACCCGACCAAAACCGTTATTGACGGCGCCGTTAACTTAGGTCCCGTTGCGTGGTCGTAGTCCCTATATGAGACTCGTTTGACCAAAATTATGTCGCGTTCATTTGAAAGGTACAAAGTTTAGTTTACAAAACCGTTCGACAACAAGTCTAAGTTTACAAAAGTCATAAAGTATAAATGAAATAACTTGCGACATAATATAAGTTGAAAAACACAGTTGCTATAAATAGCGTAAGTATGTAAACAAAAGTTTGAATCCAAAAGTGCTATCACTAGCGTATGTATGTGTGTATCTTGACTCCAAGCAAATAATCAGAGTGTATGCATGTATGCTTGACCCCAAGCAAGTATGAGTGTACGCGGAAGCATGTATCAAATAGCCAAGTATGAACCTGAGAAACATATAGAAAAACTGTCAACGAAAAACGTTGGTGAAATCATAGGTGTATTAGTAAAAGTTATATTTTGAACCACAAGATTTAGTATTCCCATAGTTGATTATCAAAATCGTTTGCATTCCAAAAGTATTGTTCGCGAGCACCCAATTATCAAGACTTAACGTTTCCTTCCATAGAACCCCATCACAATAGTGTTAGAACATACACTGTTTCCCGAAAATATATTTCATCCGTAGACGGTAGCGAACCGTCCGTAATGAGGGTTTGTCAAACCCGTATGGCCACACAATATAAGTTCTCGCTTACACCCTGCAAGTGTAACTAATGATAATCGAATTGAGGATTTTTGTTCTAACTCGCTGTGGAATGTTTGTTTTCCTTGTACTTGTGTTCAAAGTATAAAAGCAAGTAGTACAAAATGTAACAAAGTATATGTTTCTCAGCCCACAATTTAAAAGTATAAAAAGTTGTTGAAAAGGTGGGACTATGATCTCACCTCGAGTGCACGAGTATAAAAGTACTTCAACAAGTAAACGTGTGCATGAAAATTGCTTAGCCTTGACCTAAACAAGTAAGTTATATCAATTAACCGGTTACGACACAAGGTCGGGTGAAATGTGTTCAATTAGTCCTATGGCTCGTTACGACTCGATTAAGTATAGCATGTGAATCACGTTGTCAAGTTTCATACAAGAAACAAGTATAAAAGCATGTTAGAATGATTGTATAAAAGTTTGGTTAAGTTTGACTAAAAGTCAAACTTGGTCAAAGTCAACGAAAAAGTCAACGCGTTCGGGTCGGACCCCGAACTATTTTTCTGAGGTTTTTAATCATATATAAGCATGTTAGAACAAGTTACATGTGAATCGGAGGTCCATAGCATAGCAAACATTTTTCATAAAATGGAAAAGTTGGACAGAAGCTGGACGCGGCTTATGTCGCGCCGCGACCAGGGTTGCCGCGCCGCGGCCTTGGTCGTGGTCTGGTGTCTGTCAGTTACAAATGTTCAAGACTTGGTAAAACTTCAAACAAACGCAAAACGCAAACCGCAAACAATTAGAAGATGTATCTTATACCGTTGGAAAGCTCTTTTGACAAGGAACACAACTAAACACAAATCATCACACAAAAACATCATTTACAATAACCGAAAACTCGTCAATTGATCATTTTCAAAGTTTCAAGTTCGTAAAACGTATTTTATGATTCGGGAATCCAATTTACACATACGATATGCCGTTTCGAAGGTAATTAAGCATACATTACAACTAATCACTAACAATTAACATTCCATGGCATTCAAGCATCAAAAGTTCATGTCAAGAACTATCAAACCCTAGTCAAACATCACAAAATCATTAATCGGGTTTTTGAAGTTTTCTTAATCAACCTACACATCCAAATGTGGCTAATGATACTAGTAACACAATTAAAACATGCACTTTAACAATCTAACAACATTAACTCATCCAAAATCAAGGATTAAGCAAACCCATTTCAAAAACTCAAACTAGTTACTCCAAACCACAAATCGAGCAAACAAAACATATATTCATGCTAGACACGAGCCATAGACACTAACTAACACAATTTCAAGTCAAAAACACGAATTTGAGAAATCTAGAGTTTTAGAAATGTTACCCAAAATCGATGAGGTTAGTATCAAATCGTAGAGGATGATGAGAGGATTAAGAATATGTAGTCGGATTTGTTGTGAGCTTCCTAGATCCAAATTAGATGATGAATTAGTGTTTTGGTGTTTTGAGAGTAAAAATGGAAGAAAGGAAGAAATGGTTGGTGAAATGAATGGATAAGTGGTGGTGGTGGTGACTAGTTGCCAAATTTTGGCCAAGTGCCAAAATTAGTCCCTCAAGTTTCAAAGCGGGTGCGGGAATTTACCAAACGAATATTTTTAAAACGCTCGAGTAAACGGGTGACGTTGAAATTAAGTAGCAGGAATATTATGAACGTTTATCAACGGGACCACGGATTTAAATAACGAAGATATTATTTAAAAAAAAAAAGACGGTGTTAAATTAAATTTAACGGAAAAACGCGGGATGTTACATGCGTGACAAATGAAAGTTTTCGATGCCAACAACTTGTCTTTAAAAAAAAACATCACTAGTTTACAATGATGACCCAATTTATAAATAATCCGTATTATGTTTGTTAACTGAATTATCTAATACAAAAAGTGAAAATAAGAATATATAATTAAAGTTTTTTAAAACTGGTGAAAAAAGAAAGTAAAAAAATAAAAGAAAGTTCATATTTAATTAAAGACAAAATTGCACGGAAGGTTTGCTAAATATTGCATGGATAATTCAATCTTAATTTTTTCAACCAAATAGTCTAGATGTTTGCACGTTTTGCGCAGATAGTTCAATTTCGTCACGTCCGTTAATTTCCTCCGTCAAAAGGGATTATATGACAGACACATGAAGGTAAATTTTTTTTTTTTTTTTTTTTTTTTTAAAACACATCTATTTTTAATTTTTTTTTTTTCAATAATAACTTTCATCCCAACCTATCTATATCTTCCTCATGTAGTTTAGTTATTCTAATTCAATCACTTCACTTCCACTTTTTTTCTTGTATCCTAAATCCCAATTAATCATTTCTTAAAACCACACATGGAAGAAAAATTTGCAGAATAACGAATTGCTCATCCCTTTTACTTTATTTTCACTTTCATTCTTCACTTCCAATTAACCATTTCTTTAAACCCTTTTTCTTCTTCTCACCTAATTAATGAATTGATTTCTAGTTATGTTCAATTTGGGTAACAACTTTTATAGTGATAGTGGCAGCAAAAGTAAAAATTGAAACCCATATCTACTACTCAAGGGACAACTGCTTACTAGTCCGGAGTGAAGCACCATCGCCTGTAGCGATGCAAGAACCATTCTATTTCTTGCTCTTTCAGATCTGGTGGTAGGTTAGAGAGGTGAATGGTTAACACATGGTCTTGAAGAGTTTCTTACTCAGATCTTGTTTCAGATCCAGATCTAGTTGAATTATGTAACATCCCATTTTATAAAGTATTATTTTAATATTGTTAGGTATTAGTTGACTTGACTTTTATCAGAAAAAAGGACTACTCTTGCAAGAAAAGGACCTAGTGTGCAAATGATCAAGATGAGCTGAGTAGAAAAGGGTGGCGATTTTGGGTGATTCACCAAGAAACTTTGAATCTTCATCATGCAAGCAAATCTTTGAGTGTATTTAACCTCACTAACACTTGATAGAACCATTTGAGCTTTGGATTTTACCTTTTTTGGGTAAGCGAGGAAACCCTCCTATGAACGAACACATTGGCTCCCCATAAAAGGTAAAACATCGGGTAATCAAGCCCCCCGAGCGCGAGACTTGGTACTGGGTGGATTGCGCATTATGTGCATCCTCTATCACACTCCCTTTTTGAACAATTTGGCATAGCCAGAAATTGAACCCGAGTGGTGTGCTTCATTGGGCAACTCGGTGGCCACTCAGGCAAGCCTAAATGGTTCTTTGGATTCTTCCTTGTTCATCAGCAATTTGGACATCTAGGGGTTTTGTAACCCTAGACTTGAGGTATAAAATTTTATGCTTTTAAATTCGATTTCTTATGTTAATTTGGTTTGTTATTAATAAAAATGAGGTTTTTCACTCCCTTAAAACCCTAATTCGAAATTAGCGTTAGGGTTTATGGATTTGGGTTAGTAAAAGTGATGAATTATTCAAAATGAAAGCTAGTAAAATTGTAACTTGTATGATTGCAGTCAAAATCCGATTTTGACTAAGTTTGACTTAGAATTAAACAATAAGTTTTTGGTGTCATGGTTTAGAGAAGACTTGTGCAATATGTCTTAAGATTTGTTAAATTATGATAAAGTGTGTTTTGTGGGTTTAAAAGATAAACCCTAAGTGAATTTGACTAAATGGAATGAATTAAGAAGACTTAAAAATTATAAGTCTTGTGTTTTAGACATCATGGTGTCAAATTGTGTTTTGTGAGTCTAAAAGGTAAACTCTAAGTGTTTGATGAAATGCTTTAACTAGAAAGTGTTCTTGTTAATGATGATTAATTATGGAAATCAGTCCCTTACGCCATTTATAAACCGATGTTTAGTCAACAAAAGTGTATTGGTTTGTTTTTAGTCGAAATGGTGTAGTTATGGTGAAATTCGTATTTTGGACAGATTCGATGGGTCACGTTGAAATGGTCATATCTCCTAAACAGTGATTCCATTTGGGGTGTGTAAACACTCGTTGGAAAGCCCTATATGTCTAGTTTTCAGAAAGGTAAGTCTTATGTGTTGATTGTGGGTAAAAGTCAGTCAAACTTGCAAAGTTTGACAGGCTGTACAGGTTGTCCAAATATGTTACGTTTGGTAAAATGTGTATTATAGCTAAGGACTAAACAAATTAGGTTGTGTGGGTATTTGGGGCTAAGCCCCAAGTGTGGGATGTTCTTGATAGAACTTACTTGTTAGTAACTTAATTGTGATATATGTGTATGTATATGGTTGTTATTAGGTGAATTTGTGCTTGATGACGAATAAATTGACTTCTTGACCGGAAGTGTTTGATGAATGGTTTGTTGAAGTTGTTGCTTGGATTGCTTATGTTAAATGAATTTCCTTCTTGAAATCGAAGTAAGTACAATGTGTACATATATGCTAATAAGATTAATATTGGTATGCAATTGTTTGTATTGTGGTTAGTATGAGGTGCTTAGTTCACGTTGGGAACGCATCAAGGGGATCTTGGTTCAGGTTGGGAACGCATCAAGATCCAAAGTAAACACATGTACATTGTGATTGTTGATATGATGGTAGGGTTCTTGGTTCACGTTTAGAACGCATCAAGAACCGAATATGATTGTTGATATGATGGTAGGGTTCTTGGTTCACGTTGGGAACACATCAAGAACTAAATATGATTGTGAATTATGTGGTTTGTTTGGTTTGTGAAATGCCGATAATTGACTATGTATATGAATGTTGTTAACTTGCATGCATATAATGTATTCACTAAGCGTATTCGATTACACATTGTTGCTTAACCTTTGTATAGGTTTCGGATTGAGCAAGAAGAATATGATAGATGATTAGTTGATTTGTGCATAAAATGCTTTTGGGTTTCAGTTAAGCTTGACTTGATGTAGCCGAGATTGTTTGTGCTTATGTTAGTTGCCTTTGTTAGGTGCGTTGGGTGGGATAGTGTTATCCCAAGAATCATGCTTTGAACTTCTGTTGTTTATATGTCATTTGGGTCAAGTGTGCCACTTGATTTTGTAACGGATCCCTAATACTAAATGAGATTGATTATCATGTAAATTTAATGGAACTTTTAGTCTAAATGAAATTGAAATGAAATATGTTTCGGTTAAACGGCAAATGTTTAAATTGGGTCTTCAGAAATGAGTCAAAATGTTTAAAACTAGTTGGAAAAATGAGTTGGGTAAGGTGTGCGTCGCACAAGTGTGTGTGTGCGTGCTACGCACTATTTTGATCCGAAACAGAAACTTTTAACATACAAGTACGCGTCGCACATGTATATGTGCGCATCTTGCAGGTTTGATGTAAAAAATGTTTTTTCGTCTTTCGAATATTGAGCTGAGGCCGTTTCAAGTGGTATCAGAGCGTGGTTTAAGGGATCTAGGTATTTACTCGTAGAGTACAATAGCCTAGACTTAAACCGTATGAATCATGTGTTATAATAAATTATGTGGGACCGCGATTGACACTATGACCTGCACTTGTATTTGATAGTGTGAACAAGTAAGATGACATTACCTACACGAAATAGGTAGACGATTGATATGTCTATGTGTTTGAATATGCGAATGTAAGTATGTGCGCATGTAATTATGTTTTACACTATGGTTTGGTAGGAGGTAGTTGACAACTACAAGTAGGTAGTTAATGAAATTGTATAATGTTATGTGTATTGTATATACTATGAGATGAAATTGTATACATATGAATGTGTTGTAATTTAAAGTGTGAATATATGTACATATAATTGTGTATTTAGTGATTTTTTATGCATAGAGTTGTATGACGGATTGCGTGGATGTCATTTAACTTTACGTAAAGTACTTTATAGAGTGTGTTCTTGTAATAGTGCTTGATCACCATTATTACAATCTCGCACTTTGTCACGGAAACATGACATATTGAGTATCGAACGAAGTAACGTGACATAGTATGGGAAGGTTTGTAGAGAATAGGGAATCATGTAGTGATTACCGTATTGCGATAAATTTGAGAAATGGAATACATGATCGTTTGATCTTTGAAATTCTTCGGGATGGAGTCCGTTTAGTGAAGAAAAGTTTTGAATCGAGAGTGTGGTAATGAACTGTTTAGTAAGAGTCTGGTAAGGACTCGCTCATACCTTTATAGGTTTGTATTCAGAGGACGGTTGATGTTTATCGAGTCATGAGAAATGCCCGTTCTCGAGGGCATAAGAAGGACAGAGATACACGTCGAGGAGAATGTATCCTAGAAATGAAACATACTGATGTCGAGTACATCCCTAGTGGTGAGCCTGTTGTGCTTGTCGGACGGAGGAGACCGATAACAATAAGTGAGTGTTGCACTGAGAAGACTGAGTAGCCTTTTTCGTTATGACGTTATTCATTGGAATTAAGAGTAGTGATCAACATGCACCAAATGAAAGACGTGGGATACATGCCGGTGCGAGCGTATGTCGATATACACGAGAGTAAGTGACCTTAAGGTATCTTTGGGTACTTTCCGAAGATACGTATGAAAAGGTTCATTTCAAGTGCAAATTTGTAAGTGAGGAGTAGAGTCTTCTCTAGTATGTATCCCTGATGGTGTGAGAATACTTGATGACGAACTCCGTGATGAGTTTCATTCCCGTGTGGAATTTGAGGGGTTTGTGAAACTTATATGTTAGATATTACGACATCGAGAGTCGTGAAGGAAACTCTGTTGAGGGTGCTTCACCTAAAAGTGCTAGTTGAACAGAGTGTGTTGGGAAGGTTATTATCTTTCAGTGAAAAGAAAAGAAGCGAGTGTATGTGAGATCACTGTGCAAGAGTAAGATCTCCCATCTCAGGAAATGAAGGTCGGAAAGAGATTTTGGAACGTAAATGATTATTTAGTAGAAGTATGGTTGGATGAAGACGTCTTTTGACGTTGCAAGAAAATCTGAAATATTGTGATGTCTATTGACGTTGAGAAGACTTGTGTTATCAATGTCATCAGATGTGTAAAATTTGAGAATAGTTGAGAGGTTCTGAAGAGACAATGAGGTATTCTAAGTGGGGAAGATAGAAACCTCGAGAGATTTGAAACTTGAGACAAAGTTTCGAAAGTGACACTAGATGGTAGAGAGTCAACATGACATGGTGTCATGTGCCTCATTATACCTTCTCATGTATTGTTTGACTCTGGTTACGTTAAGATTAAGTGGGACGTTATTTGGTAGTGTGTAAGCGAATGTGTAAGGGCTTTGTGAAGACCCTTTATAGTAACGGTATCTAGAAATGTGCTGATGATTGTTAACATTCTATAAGAGGTTAGAAGATGTCAAAACTTATGAAGGGACGATAATACTTCGTTAAGTAGGGAAGGACGAAATATGACTCAACGTCATATGCAATCACTAGTGTGTGATCACTAGGTGATGAAAGTTAAAGTATGTATGGTGAGTTAAAGAAACAAGTAAATCTTGTTGCTCTTATGTACCAGGAAGTGTAAGGTTGGCTCATTAAGGTGAACCTTTGGTGGATGAAATAGGCTGAGTAAACTGATGATCTCTAATTATCCGTATAGTAGTTGTGTAGAACGATAAATAAAGACCATACTCAAGGACATTAGTGAGGAGGAGTCGGAACTAACGTGAAGTTCGGTCATGTGAGGCAATGCGAATGTGACGCTAAGAGAGACACGTCGGTGATTATTGAATAAATGCTCGACTTCAAAAAGCATAACTAATTGTTGAAATTAAGCCATTTGAGTTGGCACAAAAAAATAATGATTACAGACAAATAGGTCTATTGATGTAAGATGACATTTTAAAGATCAAACTGTAGATTGGAGTTCAAAGGTCAGTCGCGAAGGCGGATGACCTAACAATGACAGTAACTCATCTTAGAATTTCAATAGGTGCCATGCCGGTTAATGTTGTGTAATATAGTAGTCATGTAATTGTTGCCACCTTTGTTTATGACATTGGTGGGGAAGATCATGTGTTCTTTGATGTTGGAGGTCACTTATACTTTGGATTAGTCCTACCAGAGGAAGAGGACTATACATTGACGCATTGAAGTGTTTCTAACGAGCGTGGTTGCATTTTAATACAAGATGGGCAATTGCCTATGGTCTAAAAAAAATTATGGAAGTTGAGAAGAGTCACCTTGCTCTTGAGAAGGTGTGACCTCATTGCTTGTTTGATGTCATAAGCGTTACTTGTACCTGACACATAAGTTAAAGTGTTTTTTTGGTCATGAAAGACCTGAATAGCAAACAACGGGAATGTCAGGGTCGTTTGAATAGCCATGACTGTGAAATACTTGCAACTTAAGTAAGTTGAATGTTGTGGTGGGTGTTTAGAGGAAGAGTCAACAAATGAGGATTTTAGTTGACTCCTCTTGATTAGTCATTGTGAATAGTATCTTGTTTGTATGTGTGAAACTCGGAATGAGAACATAGCCAATGGAAGGCGAAGAACGAATAAGAAGCGCAAGAATGATACTTCGTAAAATATTCGAGACAACTGTAGTTGGGGTATGTTGGATGAATAACTTTAGGAGGCGTGTAAGCCTTAAGATTTGAAGAAATAGAGTATAATCAAAACATACCGTGATATAGGAGATCGTGAAGCATGGTATTGATTCTTAAAATTTTTGCAGACAGAGATGTGTGGCCTACTTATTACTCTTGGAATAAATTTGAGCATAGTGGGTGAACATAACCAAGGTTGAGGTTGTATATCATCCTCCTACGGATAGTCTAGTTGAGAGAACGTTTCGCATATTGGAAGGCAATTTATAAGCATGAGGTGGTGATGTATAGAGTATCTCCGAGGGATGGATACTATTCTATTGAGAAATTTTGATTGGGCCCACATCATGATGGATTGTCGATTGTGATTAAAGCTGAAGTTGTGAATAGTGGCATACCGGTTGGTGTTGCATGAGAAACGAGCAATAATACATCAACATAAAGAGGTATTTGGGATAAGTTGGAAAACTTATAAACTTTATAGGAGCAATAGGAATGGTTCATAGTGGCTTATGAGCTTAAAGTATGTTATACTACATACCATATTGTATGTGGTATGATTACGGGGGGCGTGATCTATTTAATTGGGGAAGAGCTGTAACATTCCATTTTATAAGGTATTATTTTAATTTTGTTAGGTATTAGTTGACTTGACTTTTATTAGGAAAAAGGACTACTCTTGCAAGAAAAGGACCTAGTGTGCAAAAGATTAAGATGAGCTGGGTAGAAAGTGTAAATCTGTGTTATATTTTTTAAAAAGAAACTCGGACAACAACTCTTTTATGCCAAAATGCTGAAAAAAATAAAAGTGTGAGTGTGTGTGGTAGAAGGTGGCGATTTTGGGTGATTCACCAAGAAACTTTGAATCTTCTTCATGCAAGCAACTCTTTGAGTGTATTTAACCTCACTAACACTTGATAGAACCATTTGAGCTATGGATTCTACCTTGTTCATCATCAATTTGGAAATTTGGAGGTTTTGTAAACCTAGACTTGAGGTATGAATTTGTATGCTCTTAAATCTGATTTCTTATGTTAATTTGGTTTGTTATTAATAAAAGTGAGGTTATTAACTCCCTTGAAACCCTAATTTGAAATTAGGGTTAGGGTTTATGAATTTGGGTTAGTAAAAGTGATGAACTATTCAAAATGAAAGCTAGTAAAATTGTAACTTGTATGATTAGAGTCAAAATCTGATTTTGACTAAGTTTGACTTGGAAAGTTGGAGATGATGAATTAAAGAATAAGTTTTTGGTGTCATGGTTTAGAGAAGACTGATGTTATGCGAGGTGTATATAAAATAGCTTTATTTTTACAACGAAATACTATTAAATATGATACAATTTTTACACAAGATATTTATTTATTTATAGAATGGATACACTTAAACCTTGCTACAACACTTATAGGCAGTGTACCTAATCGTACAGTAGTGTAGTTTTTAGTAAGTCCGGTTCGTTCCACAGGGAAAAAAAATCTTTAAACAAAGCTTAACGCTATATTAGTTTTATTTTATAAAAATACAAATATATATATAAGTAATATTATTATTATAAAGGGGGGTTTTTACCGTTTAATGACCGGTTTGTCGATTTTAAAAACTTTAGTCGCAGTTAAAACCTAATGTAAAATAATAAAAATAAATATAACTTAATTTAAAGCGTAAAGTAAATAACAATAATGAAATTGCGATAAATAAAAGTGCGATAAAATAAAATTGCGATAATTAAAAAGTACGATAATTAAAAGTGCAATTAAATACAATAACAATAAATAAAAGTGCGATAATTAGAAGTGCAATTAAATATAAAATAAAGAAAATTAAATATGAAATAAAATAATTATGCTTATTTAAACTTCCGTAATCATGATGTTTGACGTGTTGATTTTAGTTTTATGCCCATGGGTTAATTGTCCTTTGTCCTGGATTATTTAATATGTCCGTCTGGTTTTTGTCCATAACAGTCCATCAGTCATAAATATAAAGTGCGAGTATCCTCGTCAAATTATCCTTATACCCGAAGTTAAATATTCCAACTAATTGGGGACTTAAACTGTAACAAGATTTTAATACTTTGTTTAATAATTACACCAGGTTATCGACTGCGTGTAACCCAAGGTTTTAATACTTTGTTAACAATTATGCCAAGTGTCCTTGTACATAATTTCACCCCTGTTTTAATAATTCTAGTGGCTATTAATCCATTCCCGTGTCCGGTTAAATGAACGATTATTCGTACATATAAATACCCCGCCCATCGTATCCGATCGAGTGTATATGGTTATTTATAGGGACGTCCAATTGTAAATCTTTATATTAAAATTAACAAACTATCATTTAGTTAAACAAATATAAAGCCCATTAATAGCCCATAGTCTAATTTCCACAAGTGTCGTTCTTTTGTCCAAACCCCAATTATGGTACAAAGCCCAATTACCCAATTTTAGTAATTAGCCCAACATCATGATTACTTCGTTTTAAATAAGCATAATAAAAACTTAGCTTCGAGACATTAAATTAAAAAGGTTGAACATAACTTACAATGATTAAAAATAGCGTAGCGTTACACGGACAGAATTTCGACTTACACCCTTACAACATTCGCTAACATACCCTTATTATTAGGATTAAAATTAAAATTAAAATTAAAATTAAAATTAAAATTAAAATATAAATATAAATATTTACGTATAGATATAGAGAGGATGGATATATGATATTAAAAATGATCAGAATTCGTTGGGTTTTATAGGGATTTGAGTCCAGGGAATCTCCGCGACTCGCGGCCCTTTCCTTCTTCAAACTCCGCGAGTCGCGGAGTTTGTTTTTACAGCTCACCAAGCCTTGGCTCCTAGCTTGTCGACGGATTATATAAATAAATATAATATTTAAATAATTTTAGTAATTATTTAAATATTATATTATATTTATGTGAATAGTTGACTTGTAATTTTTAGTCCGTTGCGTCGAGCGTTGAGAGTTGACTCTGGTCTCGGTTCCAGATTTTTGAACGTCCTTGCGTACAATTTAATATCTTATACTTTGCGTTTTGAATCTTGTACTCTTGTAATTTTGAGACGTTTCTTATCAATAATTGGAACCTCTTTGATTGTATTTTGTACTTTTGAGCTTTTTGGTCGTTTGCGTCTTCAATTCGTCGAATCTGTCTTTTGTCTTCACCTTTTATTATTTAAACGAATATCACTTGTAAATAGGACAATTGCAACTAAAAGCTTGTCTTTCTTGAGAAATAATGCTATGAAATATATGTTCGTTTTTAACATTATCAAATATTCCCACACTTGAGCGTTGCTTGTTCTCAAGCAATATAGTCTTGAAATACTAGAATCACTTCTTTATTCTTCACACTTTGTACATCAGTAATTTCTTTACAGCGGTATAAACAATGGTAGTAACGATGTGATTTACAGTCCCACATGACTATAAAATTTAGATCCTTTAAGGAAATTGGATCTTTATGAAAACATTTGATCTTTTTGAAAATTCAATCTAGCTTTTACCCTAGATAAGTTTTCCGGAATAACCCTTCACCGGTGTTTGCAAATTCTTTTTGTGGGTTTGGTGGGTTTCATATTTGAAAATTTAGCTCAAAACTTGTGGTTTTGTGTCACCCACTTGCTAACCTTGTATTAGGAAAGCAACACGTCCAGTATACTTGCTCCGAATATTACCTTTCGATAAACTACCGTCCGGTTGTAAAGGAAAGCGTTGAACAAGCAACTGTTAAGGCAATGTCCCCTGACATGCTTTTAATTATGGTATATAACGTGTCAGACGTAATTACTATCCTTTGTAGGAGCAATAGTAAAGCTAACCCTTATAATTTTTTCGGTCTGGCACAAGGTCCTGTCTTTGACCATGCTATGCAACCACCGTTCTTACGGTTGACACCCGATTTGGTTCAGATGACCTAATGAATTCCAGATGAATTCCTAGGATTTTACGTTCAATGGTAATGAACGCATTGAAAATGGGTTTTCAGAAAACAAATCGGTTTATAATTTGATCAAAATATTTTCTTGTTCAAGCTCGAGTTTAGATATCATTGAATTCCATGAGTTTGTAATTCTCAATCTTTAAGGTCAATCTCTAGGATTGAGTAATATCAGGCTTAAAAGCTGATTTTTGATCTTTTAAGGAGATTATCCTTTCTGGGGGTCTGATTCATTAGTCTTATCCAGCTAATTTGCACGGTGCCCCCCCATTGTACGAGATAAATCCTTCTCATGGTTAGGATAAATCTGACCACTTGGCGACCCTGTTTTATGCTGAGGTCCGTGGATTTCCTGCTGATTTTAGAGATGACTTTTCTAGATTTTTCGTCAACCTACAGCTGGTCTGGACGACAACTTCCTGACCTAAATCAAGAAGCGCGTTTCTTTTTCGGAAGACTTTACTTCCTTTTAATGATGGAATTGATTCATCGTGTAGATCCATCTCTTCTTTTCTTTCATCGGGTAAAACAGTTTAGTTTAGTCCAAAGCAAAAGTATTTTCAGTTATTTGTTACAGAAATATGTGACATATGTTTAAAATGACTTGGTAAATTTTCTCACACTTGGCTTTTATTTTCCTTTTTATTGTCCTCTATTCCATTTTAAATGAATTCTAACATTTTGGTTTGTTTCTCAATTTATGTCCTTTCCGAGGTAACAATAATTTCGGTGTTAAAACCTAGTTTTATCATTCATAAATATGTATAAACATGATTTTGAGTTCATTTAATTGAAAATTTTGAAAATTTTTACTAGAATTGGGTAGTCAGTATATAAGACTAGGGCTGTTCTTTATTATCAGAGAGCACTAGATTCTAATACAACTACTGCTTTACTAGTATTTTTAATGGTAACCAAGTGTTTAAGATACAAATTTTAAAAATCCGAAAGAATTTAACCCCTTCTCACACTTAAGATCTTGCAATGCCCTCATTTGCAAGAAATCAGTAACAATTTAAATTATTGAGGGTGATTAGCGTAGAAATAATTAAATTTTACCAAAGTTTTCAAACATATTGTTGTTTGTGTTGAATGATAAATGGTGCACATCATTTGTTCATTTCGTCTTGTTGTTATTTCACATATATTTTGCATCTTGTCGTCAAAATTAGTTGCTTTTGCTGAACTTAATGCCAGTCTTTAAAAATGTGTTGTTTTACCCTGTTGTGTACATAAGATAAACTGCAAACATATATACATATTTTTGAAGTTTGGTATATTACCCCACATTCAAAAATTATTAAAATCTAATAATAAAAGTTAGAAAATTATAAAAACTATTATTACAATATTAACATAAGTATTAAATGTATCAACATTACAAATAATAAAATAAATAAAACTAAGTAGACTAGGGATGATACTGATACCAGTAGGGGTTCCATGCATAACCGTATGTGTTATAGAATGCTTCGGCTGGGTTATACGTAGGATACGGTGGTTGGATCTCTATAGACTAGGGAGGAAATACGGGCGATGGAGTAGGAATATAGTTTCTACCTACATGTTGGCAATGAGCTATGATTTGGTTTTGATGAACTTGCCAATCTTCAAATGCTCGATGTCTAGCATTTTTATACTCTTGTGAAGCTATAAACCTTTGCATTTCTGTCATTTCATTTTCCCCTCCCACATTACCTGGCTGTTGGTTTCTCTGAACCTGTGGATGTCTACCATGGTATTGTACTGCGGCGTTATTTCGCCTCTTCAAAACCTTCGCACCATGGTATACATTTAAACCAATTGTATCGTGGGGTTCTGGTTCTTCGACTAATAATCCCCCCGACTTATATCCACATTGAGATACTCAGCAATTAGTGTAATAAATATACCACCTCCTATTATACTGTGCGGTCTCATCCCCCTAACCATAGCTGATAAATAATAACCCACACAATAAGGTATACTTACAGCGCTTTGTGGGTCTCGAATACACATGTGGTAAAATAAATCCTGTTCATTTACCTTTTCCTTATTCTTACCTCGTTGTGTAATCGAATTGGCTAAAAACCTATGAATTACTCTTAACTCTGCTCTATCTATATCCAAATAAGAGTAATTTCCCCCTTTAAATCGGTGATGGCTAGTCATTTGACTCCATACACCATGCGTATCAAAATTTTCATCAATTTTTCTACCGTTCAATATCAACCCTCTACAATCGACAGATGCTAACTCCTCAGGCGTATATATACGTAAGGCCTGAGCCATGTCTAGTAAAGACATGTGGCGCATCGAACCTCCTAACAAAAATCTAATAAAAGATCGATCGGTTAAACTAACTACCCGATCATTTATTTCTATACTACACAATAATTCTTCACACCATACTTTATATACAGGTCTACGCATGCTGAATAATCGTACCCAATCGTTAAAAGTAGAATTACCATACCTCTGTGTAAGTAATTCTCTAATTGGCCCGGCCAATTCTACAGCTTCTAATGGTCCCCATTCTATTACCCTAGGTACTTCAACAACTTTAGAATGAAGAGTATGCAAGCCCCTTTGGTATTTTGGATAATCTATCCAACGTCTGTCAAATCTCAAGTTCGGGTGCAAATCTTCCAAGTGCATATCTGAAAATATCATAACTGGATGAGGTATATCTTGTTTATAATAGCTATCAACATCCTGTTGTTCCGCATTCTCAGGAGGAGCATTGCGAGCTTGGGATGAAGATTCACCCCTTTCAGTCTGGAAAACACATCAAACACAATTTCTGTGCATCCAAATATGCATTAGTGTCAGCAAAATCATCAATCAAAATAATTACAATGACATGTCCAATTTATATCAAACTTATGCTCAATAGAGGCGTGGCGGTGCCTGGGCGAGGATGGTGTCAGGTGGTTGACGTGTCTTTTCAATAAGACGCTTAGAAGTTATAAAATGCCTACGGAATGGAGACTCAGCGAGATTATCCCTATTTACAAAAATAAAGGGGATGCCCAAATCTGCGGTAATTATAGAGGCATAAAATTACTTAGTCATACTATGAAGCTTTGGGAGAGAGTGATTGAGACTAGACTTCGACGCGAGACTACGGTTTCAGAAAACCAATTTGGTTTCATGCCAGGGCGCTCTTCGATGGAGGCAATTCATATTTTAAGAAGCGTTATGGAGAAGTATAGGGAGAAACAAAAGGGCCTAGAGATGGTCTTCTTAGACTTAGAAAAGGCCTATGGTAGCGTACCGCGAAAGCTGATTTGTAAGACACTTAATGTTAGGGGTATCCCAAGTAGATATATTAGAGCTATTATGGATATGTATGATGGGGCGAAGTCCTGTGTCAGGACGCCTGTGGGAAACACAGAGTATTTTCCCGATAGAAGTAGGTTTGCACCAGGGATCGGCCCTTAGTCCTTTCCTTTTCGCTTTGATTCTCGACGAGCTGTCTCGAGGAATACAAGAGAACATCCCTTGGTGTCTGATTTTTGCCGATGATATCGTGCTTGTATCAGAATCAAATGAGGAGCTTAACAGAAGACTAGAACAATGGAGGGAGGCCTTAGAACAAAATGGGTTACGGATCAGCAGACAAAAGACAGAATATCTTAGGTGCGAATTCGGTAGGACTGAGGATGAACTAAATGGTGGAGGGATTATCAACATTGGGGACCAGATCTTGCACCCACAAGAGTCGTTTAGATATCTAGGTTCGGTCCTCCACAAATCGGGGAGGATAGACGAAGACGTGACTCATCGTATTAAGGTAGGTTGGTTGAAATGGAGAGCGGCGAAAGGGGTCTTGTGCGACAAGAAGATCCCACTCAAATTAAAAGGGAAATTCTTTAAAGTAGCTATTAGACCTGCCATGTTGTACGGATCAGAATGTTGGCCAATGACGAAGGCCCAAGAGAGAAGGATGGAAGTAGCAGAAATGAGGATGCTTAGGTGGACGTGTGGTAAAACCATGTTAGATAGGATCCCAAATGGTGTGTTTAGGGAAAACCTTGGAGTCTGTAGCATCATCGACAAGCTAAGGGAAGAACGGCTTCGATGGTTTGGGCATGTGATGAGGCGACCTCGTATTGCCCCGGTAAGGAGAGTCGAGGCACTCACGGTCGATGGCGTAAGGAGAAGGGGTAGACCTACACGTAGGTGGATGGATAGACTTAGGCTCGACATGAGGGAGCTTTCGCTGACTGAGGACATGACTTCTGATAGGGGTGCGTGGAGGGCTAGAATTAGAATAGTCGAGTAGGGTTACGTCCTATTATGTTATTTTTTATTTTTAATAGTATTTCTCATTAGGTTTCTTACTTTTGCTTTTTTTTGCTTTTTATTACTTTTTTTATTATTATTATTACTATATTTATTATTATTATTATCTCTATATTATTATTGTTAGTTTTTATTATTATTATTATTTTTATTATTATTATTTTTATTATTACTATTATTATTATTATTATTATTATTATTATTATTATTATTATTATTATTATTACTATTACTATTAGTATTATTTTTATTATTGTTACTACTACTATAATACTCTTGGTATTACTAGTACTGGTACTATTACGACTACTACTATTACTTTTATTATTATTATTTTTATTATTATTATTATTATTATTATTATTATTATTGTATTATGGGTGTGTTAATATTAATTATTAATATTATTTGTGGTATTAATATTATTACTATTGCTTTTAACTATTTTTTACTAACACTAGTACTAGTATTAGTATTTTTATTTTTTAGCCGCTTAGAGCCTAAATTGATTTTCAGGGAGACTTTTAAACCCATGAAATTTTGATTCTATCATTTTCATGGCGTCTCAATATATATATATATATATATATATATATATATATATATATATATATATATATTTTTTTTTTTTTTTTTTTTTTTTTTACTATTTTTATAAACAAATAAAAAAAGGCCGGAGGTCCACTCGGAAGCAATCTCTTTATCCGCCGAATAAAGAGAGGGATGACTTTCTCTACTTTTCTGGGTGGAGAAATGACTTGTTTTTTTTATTCTCGGATAAGGGAAGGATTGTCTACATCGCACCTCCCCCATACACCACTCAAGTGGTATTGGGTACTGTTGTTGTTGTTGTTGTTATGCTCATTTTCATATTTTTTTTTATCAAATCTACACTTTTTCAAATAAGCATATACGAAAATGTTCGCCAAGTTCATAAGCATTCAACTCAAATAACATGTCAAAATAATCATTACTAGCAATTAAACAAGTTTCAAATGGCATTATCTCTCAAAAATCAAGTTCATGAATTTTAGACTTGAAAAAGTCCACTTTAATTCTCAAAAATAATGTTTAGGCTCAAAGTTTGGATCATTTAACTACCTAAACATGTTACACTACTTAATTTAGCAATAATTCATGAAAAAAATCGGCCATAACCTATTTATATCAAAAAGCCCCAAATTGCTCAAGAACACAAACCCTAGATTTCTCAAAATTTGAAGTTTAAGGCTTCTAATCATGTTAAATAGCATCAATCTAGGTTATACAAGCATAATACATAAACAATTTAAGCATAATTACACTAAAAAGCATCAAAATCGAATTGGGTATAAAATTACTCAAGAACACTAATTTTTCGGATTAAAGGGTGTTTTGGTGTAGAAATTTACCGTTTTTCTTGAGTAATTCCTTGATAGCATCCTTCTCAACATGATTTTGTAAAAGATTTGATGAAAAAGGTCAAAAATTCGATTTTGTGTGTGTTTTGTTCGGGTGTTTTTCGCAGTTTTTGGGTTGGGGGTGTGTTGGGGACTGTCTGATCTGCGTTATATTTTTTTCTGGATTTTACATCCTCCGCGAGTCGCGGTGATTTTGTTCTTCAAATTCCGCGAGTCGCGGCGTTTGGTTTTGTTTTTTTTTTTTTTTAATAAGCCTTAACTTATAAAACAAATATAAAATAAATTTAAAATTTTGTTTTCCTTTGTTTTAGGATGAGGTCGTTTCGGATCGATGTCCTAGTCCGTCCCTAGACAAAATTTTAAAATTTGTCTTTTTCAAGCGATTGTTTTAAAAGCTTAGATTTTTGGGGTTTTTTTTAATGTTTTTAGCATACTTTAATTCAATAAGATTAAAAATAATGATAATAAAAGTTCTCTTTCCTCCCTCGGGTAAAGCAATTTCGGTTCAAAGACATAGTCTTCAACTTACGACGAATTTTAAAAATCATATTTTTAACTTAGCGACATAAAGTAAAATTTTGTTTTTAAATTCACACAACTTAAATTTAAAAATGCATAAAATTAAAAATTTACACCAAACTTAATTAAAAATGCATAATATTAAAAATTCACACCAAACTTATATTATATTTTTGTTTTTATACATACAAACTTATATTAAAAATATTAATTTTTCAAATATTGACAAACTTAAATATATTGATTTTACAGAGTTCACAATATTAATTTAAGATTTATATATTAATTTTAAAAACATGGTAAAAATAAAATTAAAAATCTTTTTGGCTTTTATCTTACTTTAATCAATCAAATATTATCAAAAATATGCGCCCATCTTTTCGGTAAAGTAATTTCGGTTCCATGACCTAATTTAACTCATGACGAATTTTTGAAATATTTTGGTTTGATTGATTAAAGATATTTATACCTTAAGAATAAACGTTAAATTTCGCAGTGATGTAATAAATTTTTGAATGATATCAATAATTTCGGTCGCCAAACCTAATTTCATCGAATACCAATTTAATACTTTATAGCGAACAAATTAGCGTTTATTATCAAAAGGTTAAAAATGAAAATAAAAAATAAAAACTGTACAGACTTACCTGTGAGATAGTATTCTTAGTGATATGATCTATCCCATTCATAAGATAGTCGGTTTAATTGATTTTCCATGGCTACATAGGCGTAACCTCGAGCATTCAGTGTTTTTTCTTCTAAACATATGAACGGTCCGTCTCTCCATAAAGTAACAAATTCGGTGTTTGAATAGGTTTGATTATTTGAACATTTACCTCCATGTGACCATTTTCCGCATTTGTGACATCTTTCAAGGTGTCGTGCTCTTCTTTTCGCTGCGGATTTTGATTTTCCTTTACCAAATTGTAACTTATTATCTTCGCATCTGGATTCTTTTCTTACTCCGTCCAATCTTTCTCTGATTACTGATACTAGTTCACTCGGAAGTGTGTCATTATTACGTTTAGTGATCAAAGCGTGTAGCATTAGACCATGGTTTAGTTCACAGGAAGTCTTCATTTCGTAAAAGCCTAAAAAAATAAGAATTCAGAATGGGGGGAGAAGACTAGTTCTTTAGGGTCTGCTAGGGAAAGACCATTCGGGTTCCATTTTCGAGAACTACACGAAAACAGAAAATCTAACTCTAACAGAAATACATATTATCCTTTAAAAGACTTGATTCTCCCCACACTTAGTTAGCTGTGGTATCGAAATTGTGATTAACTTCATTGTTAACTTCCATTGGACTATCTATGTAATGTTTAACTCTGTAACCATTAACTTTAAATTCAATTCCATTTGAATTTATTAATTCTATCATTCCGTATGGGAAAACTCTTTTGACTATGAATGGTCCAGACCATCTTGATTTCAATTTTCCAGGAAATAGCTTGAGTCGTGAATTGAAAAGAAGAACTCTGTCTCCTTCTTTAAATTCTTTTAAACTTCTGATTCTTTTATCATGCCATTTCTTCGTTCTTTCTTTATAGATTAACGAATTTTCGTATGCTTCATGTCTTAATTCTTCTAATTCGTTTAGTTGACTTAACCGTAGACGTCCAGCTTCATGTAAATCAAGATTACATGTCTTCAAAGCCCAAAATGCTTTGTGTTCAATTTCTACTGGAAGATGACATGCTTTTCCATAAACGAGTCTAAAAGGTGTGGTTCCAATTGGAGTTTTGTAGGCTGTTCTAAAAGCCCAGAGTGCATCCTCCAACTTAATGGACCATTCCTTCGGATTTGATCCTACGGTTTTTTCTAGAATACGTTTTAAAGCTCGGTTGGTATTTTTAACTTGTCCACTTGTTTGTGGATGATATGCAGTGGAGATTTTATGAGTTACTCCATATCTTTTAAGAACTTTCTCAAGTTGATTATTACAGAAATGAGTTCCCCGATCACTTATTAAAGCTTTCGGTGTTCCAAACCTTGCAAAAAGACGTTTTAAAAAGTTGACTACAACTCGTGCATCGTTAGTTGGGAGAGCTTGTGCTTCCGCCCATTTAGATACATAATCAATGGCTACGAGAATATAGAGATTATTATGAGATTTTGGAAATGGACCCATAAAGTCAATACCCCAAATGTCAAATACTTCACATACTTGAATGACATTTTGTGGCATTTCATCACGTTGACTTATTTTTCCGGCCCTTTGACAAGCATCACAGGATTTGCAAAGAAGGTGTGCGTCTTTGTAAATTGTAGGCCAATAGAATCCAGCATCATAAACTTTTCTTGCTGTTAATTGAGGCCCATAATGCCCTCCTGTTGGTCCTGTGTGACAATGGTTTAAAATTTTACTAGCTTCATCTCCGAATACACATCGGCGTATTATTCTATCTGGACAACTTTTAAACAGATGTGGATCTTCCCAGAAATAGTGTTTTATATCACTAAAGAATTTCTTTCGTTTTTGGTACGACAATCCTTTTTCAAGGAATCCACATACTAAGTAGTTTGCATAGTCTGCAAACCATGAAATTTCATTATAATCTATCTTCAATAGATATTCATCAGGAAAGTTGTCTTGTATGGCCGATTCATTTAGAACTTCTAATTCGGGATTTTCAAGACGAGAAAGATGATCAGCGGCGAGATTTTTTGCTCCTCTTTTATCTCGAATTTCAATATCGAACTCTTGTAAGAGTAAGATCCAACGGATTAATCTTGGTTTGGCATCTTATTTTGAAAATAGGTATCTAAGAGGAGAATGGTCGGTATAGACCACCGTTTTTGCTAGAACGAGATATGAACAAAATTTGTCAAAAGCAAAGACAATAGCAAGGAGTTCTTTTTCAGTAGTTGTAACATCCCAAACCAATACGCGACAAAAAAACCATTGTAAATTTGTGACACAAAAAAAAATTTTTGCTGGCTGACCATCTGCGCGCCGCGCGGACACCCTTGCGCGCCGCGCAAAAGGGGGCTGTCCCCGGTGCACTTTAATGCGAAAAAGATTAGGTGCTTCCCGACACATTTAGCCAAAACGCTTTTAACCGAACATTTATATATGTAAAACTAACACATAACTAAGGTTTAAACGAGTTTTACAAAGTGGGGCCCACACGTGCCCAAAACGCCGCTAAGTGTAAAAATACAAATTTAATACAAATTAGAGTTTCGACCACAAAAAGTTTAATTGCCAAACGACACAACGAGCATGGTGTTTGGGGTTAAACTACCCAAGTCTCGGTCAAACTCCAAGCCAAAGCCAAAAGCGCTTCCTATTCATCAAAGCGGGAAACTTAATCCAAGGTAATGCCCTTACCCTTATCCACACACGAACCTATAAAAAGGTAAACAACGAGAGGGTAAGCAAAGCTTAGTGAGCAAAATAATTATACATATACATATATAATCTACCTACTTGCATCACTTACACAACATCATACTCGGTTTAACATTTCGACAATCATACAACAATATTATGCATATACCATAAACCGCAAATCCACGAGTAGCTAATAATACAATAGCATACGATTCATAATTAAATACATTCAATACATAATTCACGCAACCTTGGTTAACCAATTCGAACAAGGAAAACGGTACTTACAAGACCGTTGGAGTTCATAACATCCACTAGTGTTACTTACACACCGCGTAATCACTAATCCCCCGGGTGATGTCTTGAACACCGCGACTAACTCACCCTTACGACAATGTGGCGTCTTAAACACCGCGACGAATCCACACTTCATTCAATACTATGAGTGGTGTCTTAAACACCGCGACAATTCCACTCCCATGACAATGTGGTGTCTTAAACACCGCGACAATACCACATGTCAATTAAACAATGAGTAGTGTCTTAAACACCGCGACAATACTACTCGTTACCTAGAATGTGGTGTCTTGAACACCGCGACAATGCCACATTCACGCAACACAAATAAATACATTATATACACATACGCATAATTATTCCACTCACCTTAGCACCAAGATGATGATTATGCACTTCTGAACTTCAAAGCAACGTACCTAATACACAGGTACACATTCAATTACGCAACTAGTGGAATTAACCACAATACTTACACTTAAGCATTTAAGGACCCAATATGCATTAAATAGCTCGACTATACCGAAACCGCCCATAAATGGCCAAGACTCAACTTTAATCACTAAAACTAGCGAATTATAGTCTACTAACTTCAACTAGAATAAACTTAGGGTATTTCATACCCGTTTCACCCCATTAGGTCAACCTTGACTCATTTGACCCATATTCAAGTTTTTCATCATTTATAAGAGTGCTAATGACTAGCAACTCGATTCAACACTTACAAAACCTCAAACACATGAATAAACCCTAGGTTAACACCCCTTTGGGTCATCTTTTACCAATTTAACCCAAACTAGGTCAACATTACCCATCTTGACCCATTTTAATACTTAACCCTAAAATTGGGTCAACTTCACCAAAAACCCTAACTCTTAACATTTAAGGTCTTCATACACATTTAATCACTAGGTTCCAACACAAAACACTAACATTAACCAACCTTGGTCCATTTTGACCCATTTGACCTAATAAAAGTCAATACACTCATTTTGGGTCATCTATACCCAAATAGCACCCATTTATACATCAAGCAAGTGTTCTAACCAATTACTAGCCAATTAGGGTTTCTTAACATCAATTAACACTTTTAAAACCCTAGCTAACCCATTATTGAGTCTACATGACCCAATTTACCCAAAACACCCAATTTACCTAGAAATGGGTCTTAGTGTTCATCTTCAACACAAACCCTAACCCATACACAAAATCAAAACAAGAAATGGAAGTTAAGGCATACCACAACTATCAAAATGTAGCAAATGACGAGATGAACAACTTTAAAGCTTGCGATTAAACCCGAAACGAACTCCTTCTCCTTCAAAATGAGCTTCCTCTCTCAACAATCAACTCTCTCTCTCTCTAGAGTGAATGGGAGAAGATAAGGTTGGTGGTAATGAAGCTATAACACTCCACAAACTGATCTTATGGCCTTTAGTTCGGATTCCATGTGATTTTACCAAAATGCCCATGCCATAAATTAAATAAAAAGAGGTGAGCTGTCAGCTCGGTTTCGCGCGGCGCGCGAGTGGGTCGCGCGGCGCGCACCCGCCCAGATCAGCTTCTTTCCTCGTTTTAAATTATGTAACGAAACCTCACCATCCGAATCACTTATAATTACATGTTCACAATAAAATACACGGGTCTTACAACTCTCCCCCACTTAGAATCGATCACGTCCTCGTGATCCACGTCACTTAACCACCCGGAACCACACTCTATGGTATTCAACAACGTTACGATCCGATTTCCATCACAATACGTATTAACCCACCGATTGACCCAAAAACTAAATACTCATTTGCATGCGTTTCGAAACGTGCAATACACACAACCTCCGAAGTCTATAACGATAATTCAGAATATGCGAGAACGCCACGTACCCTTTCCACTCTTCTATGCAATCCTCCCCTAAGAGTCATCACCAAAATTGATTCGTCACTCGCGATTTGTCAAAATCCCTTTCTTCAGGAAAAACTCAACCGACCTCGTACCGAGATACCAATGCCAAAAACAACCGAACTCAACCGTCACGTACCCCTTAGCGTACTCTTACCTAGTACAATGCTAAAAACAACCAAAATTCTCAACCCAAGGTCAACGACCCAAACAATGAAGACCGGACAAAAGAGAATCCTTACGGATAACACCTATTACTTACATTCTTAGTAGCGCGCAACCACGACTAGTTCACAACTATCGTAAAATCGTAAGCAAGCGACCAAAAACCGCTGATGTCGAAAACGACTATTACTCACCACCATGTGCACAAAACGGCTAAGTGCACAATTTACACGGGCAATTAACATCATAAACCTACGAGTAACGGTTCTTTCCGAAAACCGCTCACCACCAACCACAACCAAGAGTGGTTAACGAAGAGCTAATCCTCCCGGATATCACTCATCGCCTATTACTAGTCAAACGCGGTCAACCTAGAGATAACCCCAAATAAATACTTACATGTAACCATCTCGTAATACACAATAATGGCTATTGTGTAACTATCACTCAAAGTATACGATAATGAGGCATCGTGCCCCTTTCTCAAAGTCCCATTATGCCATTTCCAAGGTAACCAAACGGCTAACACAATCGAGCCAAAAACAACCCATATTGCGCATAGGCGCAACAATAATCCCCTAGAAGAGAATCCGGTACGCACATCCCTTAACCGAGGGACCTTACCTTACTCGTCGAATACATCAATTATCTCCCAAGGAGATTTTCCACATTACCACCTTGGTGGTAATTTGAACCCAAAACCATAAGCACAATTTATTCCAAATTGTACTTTTGCCACCGTCGACCAATGTAGGTCTCAACACTAGCTTCGTATCCATACGAACGTCATCCAAAATAACATTACAATAGAGCACCTTCGTGCGAGAGTATAACTCCCCCACTTAGGACTCTGTTCCGTAACCACATCGTGGAATAATAGCATCCCGTGGGAGGTCCACTTATCCACATACACCATCGATGTCCTCATTGGTCATAGTTCTCGAATTCTCGCGAATTCATCCTTAACAATAAATCCCGACGATAAACACATATTCGCGTTCGCAGGAAGAGTGACCACTAACCTAACAACTAATTCGCCAAATCGCATTATCGTAATTCCTATAAGAGAGACGAGGTTCACCCGTCTTGCATCTCTTAATACGCACGTCACCAAAACCTTGCTCCAACCCCGAGCATGCGAAGGAATTTAGCCTAACCTTAAACTCTTTAAACGTAGAGTTTACCACGATATACACAACCTTGCACTTGCAATAATCCCATTGCTATAGCTCATCAATTTTCCACACGAAGACGAACACGCCCTAACATCCAAAACCAAAGCCCGTCTCCATGGCTTAGTAGAAAACATTTCCCAAACATTAAGGAATGCTTGGTTGCACCAAGTCTTACGCCCTGCGGTCGGCGATCCCAACTCCAACGTAGGGTAATTCCGTTAGGAATGCTACCCGTAACAATACCACGTATTTACACTAATGCATTCGCCCCTCAAGTCGCATTCACATGAGTCAATGACTCAAACGCTACCCTAGTGCTCTGTCATCTTATCACTAGCCCCGCGCCCGTAAGGGTACGGTTAAAATATACGTTCGCTTAAAACTTATTAGGTTTGGTAATGAGATTTAGGTCTCAATTTCATAACCGAATACATTGGCACACAACATCAATAATAGTAAGGCATATTTGCATCGAGAAGTGAAGGTACCTGAAACAACATCGCTCGGTGCTTCACCACCCATCGAATACTCGCGCTCTAACCTCTTAACCCGATCGGCAAACGCTTCCGAACACTCTGACTTTCGATGTCCCTCCTTCTGGCAAGCAAAGCACTTGATCGTGCTCAAAGGTGTACCCGTACAATCCCGTGCCAAATGGCCTCGTCCTCCACACTTAAAACACGTAAGCACCCAACCTCCAAACCTCCTAGTCTGATTACTAGCTAAATCGGGACACTCAGACCTTTGGTGCCCTTCCTTCCAACAATAAAAACATACAGTTTTACCCGACGGACAATCGCGAGACTTATGTCCCCGTTGCCCACAATTGTAACACTTAGACCCACCGGAGCCCGTTACTACCTTCCTCATGCTACTAGACGCCTCATTTACACTTCTACCTTGATCATTGAGCAACTCGGGACACTTCGACCTTCGGTGTCCCTCTTTATGGCAATGGTAGCACATTCTGTTTTCGTTTCTCGGCAACGTGCACTCCCATATCTTGTGGCCCCTAACACCACAATTGAAACATCTAGATGTGTAACTTCCCTTGTTCTTCTTTTTCACATACTCTACGCCTTCAGGCGTACCTCTTTTCCTTTTACCCGAAGTACCATGTGGCTCTAGCCTTGCATGTACTTCTTCGTCACCCCTACCTCGAGGTTTAGGAAACCTCTTCTCAAACTCTTCCCTTACGACCTTCGTCACTTGGTCTCGGACCATTTCGGTTACCCGTCCTTCGATTGACTCTTTGACTACTTGGCCAACTCCGTTGGCGACACCCGAGACACATTGTTCAATCGCGGCTTCAACCATTACCGCTAATTCGTTCTTCTTTTCATTAGTAGACCCTTCCATTCCGTATTCATCTTCCATCTTCATTCTTAAGAAACAAAATAGATTAACCAATGAAACGAAAAGATATAACACGTATGTATATATATACATATATATATACATATGCCACACTACCCCATCTTGCTTAACAATCGTCGTACATCGCTTGTTTGACACGATTTGCACCCGTAGTAAGGGTAGCTAATCATTACTACGCGAGCACGTCGCGTTAACTTGCTAGTACAACGTCCATTTCGCTTGATGATCGCTACACAACACAAACAAATAACGCATGATTAGTTCATATAAATCTATGTGCTAACCAAGTCCCGGTCCGACCCAAAGTCCTACAAGTCCCGCACAATGCACACACAAAAGTCTAAGTCTAGGCGCCTATCTCAAGTCACCTAAATCCCTTAGACCATGCTCTGATACCACTTGTAACATCCCAAACCAATACGCGACAAAAAAACCATTGTAAATTTGTGACACAAAAAAAAATTTTTGCTGGCTGACCATCTGCGCGCCGCGCGGACACCCTTGCGCGCCGCGCAAAAGGGGGCTGTCCCCGGTGCACTTTAATGCGAAAAAGATTAGGTGCTTCCCGACACATTTAGCCAAAACGCTTTTAACCGAACATTTATATATGTAAAACTAACAAATAACTAAGGTTTAAACGAGTTTTACAAAGTGGGGCCCACACGTGCCCAAAACGCCGCTAAGTGTAAAAATACAAATTTAATACAAATTAGAGTTTCGACCACAAAAAGTTTAATTGCCAAACGACACAACGAGCATGGTGTTTGGGGTTAAACTACCCAAGTCTCGGTCAAACTCCAAGCCAAAGCCAAAAGCGCTTCCTATTCATCAAAGCGGGAAACTTAATCCAAGGTAATGCCCTTACCCTTATCCACACACGAACCTATAAAAAGGTAAACAACGAGAGGGTAAGCAAAGCTTAGTGAGCAAAATAATTATACATATACATATATAATCTACCTACTTGCATCACTTACACAACATCATACTCGGTTTAACATTTCGACAATCATACAACAATATTATGCATATACCATAAACCGCAAATCTACGAGTAGCTAATAATACAATAGCATACGATTCATAATTAAATACATTCAATACATAATTCACGCAACCTTGGTTAACCAATTCGAACAAGGGAAACGGTACTTACAAGACCGTTGGAGTTCATAACATCCACTAGTGTTACTTACACACCGCGTAATCACTAATCCCCCGGGTGATGTCTTGAACACCGCGACTAACTCACCCTTACGACAATGTGGCGTCTTAAACACCGCGACGAATCCACACTTCATTCAATACTATGAGTGGTGTCTTAAACACCGCGACAATTCCACTCCCATGACAATGTGGTGTCTTAAACACCGCGACAATACCACATGTCAATTAAACAATGAGTAGTGTCTTAAACACCGCGACAATACTACTCGTTACCTAGAATGTGGTGTCTTGAACACCGCGACAATGCCACATTCACGCAACACAAATAAATACATTATATACACATACGCATAATTATTCCACTCACCTTAGCACCAAGATGATGATTATGCACTTCTGAACTTCAAAGCAACGTACCTAATACACAGGTACACATTCAATTACGCAACTAGTGGAATTAACCACAATACTTACACTTAAGCATTTAAGGACCCAATATGCATTAAATAGCTCGACTATACCGAAACCGCCCATAAATGGCCAAGACTCAACTTTAATCACTAAAACTAGCGAATTATAGTCTACTAACTTCAACTAGAATAAACTTAGGGTATTTCATACCCGTTTCACCCCATTAGGTCAACCTTGACTCATTTGACCCATATTCAAGTTTTTCATCATTTATAAGAGTGCTAATGACTAGCAACTCGATTCAACACTTACAAAACCTCAAACACATGAATAAACCCTAGGTTAACACCCCTTTGGGTCATCTTTTACCAATTTAACCCAAACTAGGTCAACATTACCCATCTTGACCCATTTTAATACTTAACCCTAAAATTGGGTCAACTTCACCAAAAACCCTAACTCTTAACATTTAAGGTCTTCATACACATTTAATCACTAGGTTCCAACACAAAACACTAACATTAACCAACCTTGGTTCATTTTGACCCATTTGACCTAATAAAAGTCAATACACTCATTTTGGGTCATCTATACCCAAATAGCACCCATTTATACATCAAGCAAGTGTTCTAACCAATTATTAGCCAATTAGGGTTTCTTAACATCAATTAACACTTTTAAAACCCTAGCTAACCCATTATTGAGTCTACATGACCCAATTTACCCAAAACACCCAATTTACCTAGAAATGGGTCTTAGTGTTCATCTTCAACACAAACCCTAACCCATACACAAAATCAAAACAAGAAATGGAAGTTAAGGCATACCACAACTATCAAAATGTAGCAAATGACGAGATGAACAACTTTAAAGCTTGCGATTAAACCCGAAACGAACTCCTTCTCCTTCAAAATGAGCTTCCTCTCTCAACAATCAACTCTCTCTCTCTAGAGTGAATGGGGGAAGATAAGGTTGGTGGTAATGAAGCTATAACACTCCACAAACTGATCTTATGGCCTTTAGTTCGGATTTCATGTGATTTTACCAAAATGCCCATGCCATAAATTAAATAAAAAGAGGTGAGCTGTCAGCTCGGTTTCGCGCGGCGCGCGAGTGGGTCGCGCGGCGCGCACCCGCCCAGATCAGCTTCTTTCCTCGTTTTAAATTATGTAACGAAACCCCACCATCCGAATCACTTATAATTACATGTTCACAATAAAATACACGGGTCTTACAGTAGTTGTGTAATTCGTTTGTGCTCCTTGTAATGTCTTACTAGCATAATATATAGGTTGAAATCATTTTTCAATCCTTTGTCCTAAAACGGCTCCCATTGCAAAATCACTTGCATCGCACATTAGTTCAAACGGTAGATTCCAATTTGGTGTTATCATGATCGGCGCATTAGTAAGTTTCTCTTTAAGAATATTAAAAGATTTGATGCATTCATCTGAAAAGATGAATGGAGCATCTTTTTCTAGGAGTTTATTCATAGGAGTGGCAATTTTAGAAAAATCTTTTATGAAACGTCGGTAAAAACCGGCATGTCCTAGAAAACTCCTAACTCCTCTAACATTGGTGGAATGTGGAAGTTTAGCAATTACATCTACTTTAGCTCTATCCACTTCAATTCCTTCCTTTGAAATTTTATGACCAAGAACGATGCCTTCTTTAACCATGAAATGGCATTTCTCCCAATTAAGTACTAGATTTGATTGTTCGCATCTAATAAGCATTCGTTCAAGATTAGCTAGACATGATTCAAATGTATCACCGAAGACTGAAAAGTCATCCATGAAAACTTCCATGCATTCTTCTATCATGTCATGAAAAATCGCCATCATGCACCTTTGAAAGGTTGCAGGGGCGTTGCAAAGTCCAAATGGCATGCGTTTGTAAGCAAAAGTACCATAAGGGCACGTGAACGTGGTTTTCTATTGATCTTCGGGTGCTATTGGAATTTAAAAATATCCGTAAAATCCATCAAGAAAACAATAATAACTATTTCCGGCTAATCTTTCCAACATTTGATCAATGAAAGGTAAGGGAAAGTGATATTTTCTGGTGGCGTCATTTAATTTTCTATAATCAATACATACAAGCCATCCTGTTACAGTCCTAGTAGGAATAAGCTCATTTTTTCATTTGTGATGACAGTCATGCCACCCTTCTTAGGCACGCATTGAACTGGGCTTACCCATGGACTATCAGAAATTGGATAAATTAAACCTGCATCTAGCAGTTTAATTATTTCTTTTTTAACGACATCTTGCATATTAGGATTTAGTCTTCATTGGCGTTGCACATACATTTTATGACCTTCTTCCATAAGGATTTTATGTGTGCAATACGAAGGACTTATTCCTTTAATATCATGAATCTTCCATGCAATAGCTGGTTTATGAGCTTTCAACACAGAAATGAGTTGTGATTTCTCATTTTCAGTAAGAGAAGACGATATTATTACAGGTAATTCAGATTCACCATGTAAATAAGCGTATTCCAAATGGTTTGGAAGTAGCTTTAACTCTAATGTTGGAGGTTCTTCTATCGATGATTTATATCGATATCTGTCTTCTTCTTTTAGCATTTGAATTTCTTCTGGTGTTGGTTCATATCCATTAGCTATTAGTGTAGCTAACATTTCAACTTCATCAATTGGTTCAGTTCCTTCTCCTAAAGAACATTCTCCTGTTCCTTGTAATTCTGGAAATTCTTCTAATAATTCTGCATGTGAATCTATAGTTTGAATATAATAACATGTATCATCTGCAGATTGCGGTTGTTGCATTGATCTATCAACTGAAAAGGTAACACTCTCGTCCTCTATACTTAGGGTCAATTTTTTACCAAACACATCTATCATTGCTTTAGCCGTGTTTAAAAATGGTCTTCCTAATATGAGAGGAACTTGAGAATCTTCTTCCATGTCCAGAACAACAAAATCTACTAGAAATACTAAAGTACCAACTTTAACTAGCATGTTCTCCATTATCCCTCTAGGATATTTTATTGATCGATCGGCTAGTTGTATACTTATTCTTGTTGGTTTCAATTCTTCAAGGTCTAGTTTAGCGTATAGTGAATACGGCATTAAATTTATACTAGCACCTAAGTCTGCCAATGCTTCTATTGAACTAAGACTACCCAGAAAACATGGAATTGTGAAACTTCCTGGATCAGATAGTTTTTCTGGTATCTTATTCAACAGCACTGCTGAACAATTAGCATTCATAGTAACAGCCGAGAGTTCTTCCATTTTCTTTCTATTTGTGATTAGATCTTTCAGAAATTTAGCATATCTAGGCATTCCTGAAATTACATCAATGAAAGGAAGATTTACATTTATTTGTTTAAACATATCCAAGAATTTGTATTGCTCGGCTTCAAGTTTTTCTTTTTTCATTTTACTTGGGTAAGGAAGTGGTGGTTGGTATGGTTTAACATAAGGTTTAGCCTTAACTGTGTTATCTTCATTAACCTTTTCAACTACCGGTTCTTTTTCCTTATCTTGTTCAGGTTGTGGTTCTTGTGGAGTAGGAATAGCTTCATTAGAAGTTACAGGTATTTCAGGTGGTTTAAGTGTTGTACCACTTCTTGTGGTAATGGCTTTAGCTGTTTCATTCCGAGAGTTTGCATTTGTATCACTAGGTAGACTTCCCGGTTTTCTTTCACCTATTAACCTTGCTAGGTTACTTACTTCTTGTTCCAAATTTTGAATAGAAGCTTGTTGATTTCTAAATGCTTGAGCATTTTGTTCATTAGTTTGTTTTTGAGATGTGAAAAACTGCTTTTGAGTTTCAACTAGCTTTGTCATCATATCTTCTAAATTCGGCTTTTTATCATCGGTTTGTGGTGGTTTATTTTGAAAATTAGGTCTTTGCTGATTGTAAGTATTATTGGATACTTGTTGATTACTAGGACCGTGTTGGTTGTTGTATGGAATATTTCGATTATAATTCTGATTTTGATTGTAAATCGGTCTTGGCGGTTGATAATTATTTTGATAATTATTTCCAGGCCTTTGGTTTATGTATGAAATATTCTCTCTTTGTTCCATTGTTAATTCAATACTGAGACAATCTTTTGTCAAATGTGGTCCTCCACACTGCTCACAACTAATTCTTATTGAGTGGATATCTTTAGTCATCTTTTCCATTCGTCTCTCGACAGCATCTATCTTTGCGGAAATGGAATCTAAGTCATGGCTAGAATCGACTCTAGCTGCTTTAGATGATCTAACGATATCTTTTTCTTGGTGCCACTCATGTGAGTGGGAAGCAGTGTTATCAATAATTTTATAAGCATCAGTTTCGGTTTTCTTCATAATGGAACCACCAGCTGCTATATCGATGTATTTTCTTGTAGTGATGTCGCATCCTTGGTAGAATATTTGTACTATTTGACAGGTGTCTAAACCATGTTGCGGACATCCTCTTAATAACTTTTCAAATCTAGTCCACGCCTCATATAGAGTTTCATTCGGTTTCTGTGTGAACGTAACAATTTCTTCTTGAAGTCTTACGGCTTTAGATGCAGGAAAGAATTGTTTAAGAAAATTTTCAACTAAAACGTCCCATGTATCAATCGCCCCTTCAGGTAACGATTCCAACCAATCTTTGGCTTCTCCCTTTAAAGTCCAGGGAAATAACATGAGATATATCTGTTCATCCTCAACTTCTCTTATTTTAAAAAGTGTGCAGATCCTATTAAAGGTACGAAGATGTTCGTTTGGATCTTCCTTCGGCGCATTACTAAATTGGCATTGATTAGTCACCTTATGTAGAATTTGTCCTTTGATTTCATAATCTGGTGCATTAATGTCTGGATGAGTAATTGTGTGACCTTGGCCAGTGCGTTTAGTTCTCATTCGGTCTTCCATACTTAAAGGTTTCAAATTCTCCATAATTGAATTTGTTGAATCGGAATCACTAGAGGATTCTGATTTAATGGTTCGTTCCTCAACAATATCTGTTTGAATGATTGGTGGTTCTGGAGAAAAAATTAATGGTTCAGGATCTATGAATTGTCCCTGAATATTCTCCGGATTCTCAATTGTGAGGTCGGGTTCAAAAAATGGATTATCGGAAATTTGAATTGGAGTACTTGGTCGACTGGATGACGGTTCTAAAGAAAAATTAACGGCGGTAATATTTGCTAAATGTCTTGATCTAGTTACAGGTGGTGAACGTACAAAAGGTGGTGAACGTCTTGCTCGGTGCATTCACTGAATATCCTATTAGTTTTTAAAAGGAAAGAAAAATTATATAAGTTATCCAATTAATAGACTTTTTTGATTTTGCCCACGTTTCGAATAGCCAAAAGATGCAGCAGAGGGGCAGGATTCGTTTGGTCTCAATATAATTGAGTACTGTTTGGCTCCAATAACCCGGTCCACGTACAAATCCAACTATTACTACGAACCAGAAAATTTTGATGTCTATCAATTTAACCACTTAAAATAAATTTTCGTAATTTTAAGAAATTTAGATAAGAAGTAGAATAAAAATCTATGTCCTAAAACTAGAATTGCGAGAAATAAGAAAGAAAAAGAGCGCGTCGAAAAAGGTCGAAAAAGAAAACGGTTGAAAAATAAAAGGCGTCGAAAAATAAGAAAGAAAAAGAGTGACTTATAGAACTTAAAAACACTCTACTAACCCAACCTTATTACTATCACTAACTTAAAATTAAAATTGCAAATTGAGATTACTAATTGGAGTGATAATTGATACATAGGTAAAAGGCGTCGAAAAATAAAAATAAGAAAGTAGCGCGTTGAAACTTAAAAAGGAACTAAAAACTAAAAACTAAAAATTGCGTCTATGTTATAATTCAGTAGGCTTATAACTACCTTTAGTGGTTTGATTCTTGATGTTATAATTCAGTAGGCTTATAACTACCTTTAGTGGTTTGATTCTTGATGTTATAATTCAGTAGGCTTATAACTACCTTTAGTGATTTGATTCTTGATTTAGAATACTAATAATGAAGTGTAAGAACAAAGATGATAATGGAGAGAAAGAAAGAAACACTTTGTAAGTGTGAGAAATGGTGCAAGTTTAATGCTTGCATTCATGAGTATTTATAGCCTAAAATCTCAATATAAAAATACATACTTTGTGTACCAAAATTGACTATATGTATACACCAAAATTGACTATCCATATCTAAATTATTATTATTATTATAACACTCCCCCTTGGATAGCAATTTTATTTTGTTGAAGATCAACTATAAATTACTGCCTCGTTAAAAACCTTGCTAAAGAAAACCCAGTGGGAAAAAACTTTAGCTAAGGGAAAAAGAGTGCAGCATGGAGTTGACTCCCCCTCAAGTAGACATCGCTTCAGCTGTTACATCTTTTGAACATGTCTCATGCCAATGTTATGAACGTGTGTTCTGAAAATAGCAGTTGGAAGTGCTTTCGTGAAAAGATCAGCAGAGTTTTTGCTAGATTGCACATATCTCATTTCAATCTGGTTGTCCTTAATGAGATTTTGAGTGTATGAGAAGAATCTAGGTGGTATGTGTTTTGTTCGGTCACTTTTGATATACCCTTCTTTCATCTGTGCTATGCAAGCTGCATTATCTTCATAGATAGTTGTTGGACTTTTATCGCGTTCTAGTCCACAAGAATCAGTAATGAGTTGTGTCATTGATCTCAACCAAAAACATTCTCGAGTAGCTTCATGTAATGCAATCACTTCGGCATGATTTGACGATGTAGCAACAAGTATTTGTTTTTGAGAACGCCATGATATTGCAGTACCTCCATTTAGGAATACATATCCAGTTTGAGATTTAGCTTTATGTGGATCAGATAAATAACCTGCATCTGCATAACCAACCAAATCTTGTTTTGATTCGTTAGAATAAAATAATCCTAAATCAGTAGTTCCTCGAAGGTATCGAAATATGTGTTTGATCCCATTCCAGTGTCTTTTGGTAGGAGCAGAGCTGAACCTTGCCAACAAATTAACTGCAAAAGAAATGTCAGGTCTTGTACAATTTGTAAGATACATAAGAGCTCCAATTGCACTAAGATATGGTACTTCTGGTCCAAGAATGTCTTCTTGATCTTCACATGGACGAAATGGATCAGCTTCAACATTGAGTGATCTAATAACCATAGGAGTACTTAATGGTTTTGCCTTGTCCATATTGAAACGTTTCAAAATCTTTTCAGTATATGTTGTTTGATGTACAAGTAAACCATTAGGCATATGCTCAATTTGTAAACCAAGGCAATACTTGGTTTTTCCGAGATCTTTCATTTCAAATTCTTTCTTTAGAAGTTGAATGGCTTCATGGATCTCTTTATTTGTACCTATGATGTTAAGATCATCAACATAAACAGCTATGATCACATATCCGGATGTTGTTTTCTTAATGAAAACACAAGGGCAAGTAAGATTATTTGTATACCCTTTGCTTATCAAGTAATCACTTAATCGGTTATACCACATACGTCCCGATTGTTTTAACCCATATAAAGATCTTTGTAATTTAATCGAATACATTTCTTTGGGTTTTGCATTTGATGCTTCTGGTACCTTAAATCCTTCAGGTATCTTCATATATATATCACTATCAAGTGATCCATATAGATAAGCAGTCACAACATCCATGAGATGCATTTCTAAATTTTTAGAAACTGCCAGACTGATTAAGTACCTAAAAGTAATTGCATCCATAACAGGGGAATAAGTTTCTTCATAATCAATTCCCGGTCTTTGAGAAAAACCTTGAGCTACAAGTCTAGCTTTATACCTTGTAACTTCATTTTTCTCATTTCTTTTTCGGACAAAAATCCATCTGTATCCTACAGGTTTCACATCTTTAGGAGTGAGAATGATGGATCCGAAAACTTTTCTTTTATTGAGTGATTCTAATTCAGCTCGTATTGCTTCTTTCCATTGAGCCCAATCATGTCTATTTTGACATGCAACCATAGATGTTGGTTCTGGATCATCATCATTATTCATGATGTCATATGCAACATTAAATGAAAATTTCTCATCAAGATTTTTCATTTCATTTCGGTTCCATAATATTTTTGAATATGCATAATTGATTGCAATTTCTGTATTGACATCATCAATCTCCTCTGCAGTAGGAGTACTGATTTGTGGTTCTTCTTGAACACTTTCTTTTACTTCATTATCAGCTGATTTTCTTTTTCGAGGATTTTTATCCTTTGAACCGATTGGTCTTCCACGTTTCTGACGTGGCAAAGATTCATGAGTGACGTTATTGCCAGCTTTTGGAATTTCAATTCGAGCTGGAGTATTTACTGCTGGTATATATGATTTTGTCACCGTTTTTGTATCTGTAAATGCATCAGGCAATTGATTTGCAAGTTCTTGTATATGCATTATCTTTTGAACTTCTGTCTCGCATTCTTTTGTGCGAGGATCAAGATACTTTAATTGAGGTTCACACCATGAAACATCATTTTCTTTATTTTTCATTTCTCCCCCTAATCTAGGGAACAATGTTTCATTAAAATGACAATCAGCAAAACGTGCTGTAAAAACGTCACCTGTCATAGGTTCAATATACCTTAATATTGAAGATGTTTCATATCCAACATATATTCCCAACCTCCTTTGAGGACCCATTTTTGTACGTTGTGGTGTCGCAATTGGAACATACACTGCACAACCAAATGTTCTAAGATGGGAAATATTTGGCTCTTGACCAAAAGCAAGTTGTAGGGGGGAATATTTATGACTTGCACTTGGTCTGATGCGAATCAATGCAGCAGCATGTAAAATTGCATGACCCCATATAGATACAGGGAGTTTTGTTCTCATTATCAATGGTCTAGCGATTAACTGTAAACGTTTAATCAATGACTCGGCTAAACCATTTTGTGTATGCACATGAGCAACAGAATGTTCAACAACAATTCCTATAGACATGCAATAGTCATTAAATGCTTGAGATGTAAATTCACCAGCATTATCAAGTCTCACCCTTTTAATGGTGTAATCAGGAAAATGAGCTCTCAATTTAATAATTTGGGCAAGAAATTTTGCAAATGCCACATTACGGCTTGATAACAGACAAACATGAGACCATCTGCTAGATGCGTCTATTAGAACCATGAAATATCTAAATGGTCCACATGGTGGATGAATTGGTCCACATATATCACCTTGAATTCTTTCAAGAAACATTGGTGATTCTTTCTCAACCTTAAGTGGTGAGGGTCTAGTTATCAATTTTCCAAGAGAGCAAGATGTACATGGAACCATTGTATCATGATGGATTTTTCTATCCTTTAGTGGATGTCCATGAGTACATTCAATAATCCTTTTCATCATTGTTGATCCTGGATGGCCTAATCTGTTATGCCATAAACTGAATACACCAGGATCAATATATTTTTCGTTAACTACCATATGTATTTCTGGTACATTTATATGTGTATAATGTAATCCAGAACTAAGTCTTGGCAGTTTTTCAACCACATGACTCTTGTCAGTGATACTTAAATATTTCTCATTTTCTGTTGTCACTGACTGATAATCATACCCGTTAAGGTATATGTCGGAGAAACTCAATAAATTTCTGCTTGACTTGGGAGAAAATAAGGCATCATTTATTAAAAATTTTGTACCATTTGGTAGTATGAAATTTGCCTTTCCTATCCCTTTTATCAAGTTAGCAGGTCCTGATATTGTATGTATAGTTCCTTCCGTTGGTTTTAGATCAATAAAATATTTCTCGGATTTAAGTATAGTGTGTATAGTTCCACTGTCTGCTATACAGAGATCTCCACCACTTGATTGATGTTGTATTCCAGCAAAATTCATATTGAACTTCATATATAAGAAATAAATAGTGAGTACATTAATATTACACAATATTTTAAACGCAAATAGATAGTACTGAAACATTTAGCAAACATAATGACAAAGACAGACGATATTAAATCGTTTATTTTTCAAAAGACACACAACTTAAACATTCAAGAAATCTTCATATAAATCAGATGGTTTCTCAGTGACTGTTGGATCAATATTATCCACAAAATTTACTTCCTTTTCTTTACCTTTCAGCGAATCCTGATACATCTTAACAAGATGTTTAGATGTTCGGCAAGTATTAGCCCAGTGGCCCATTCTACCACATCTGTAGCAAGATTCTTCAGAATTTTTAGAAGAATTTTCTTCAACATCTTGTTTAATGGGCTTGTTTTGTGGTTGATATTTATATTTTCGTGGATTACTATTTCTTTGACCACCACGGTCACGACCACGACCACGTCCACGCCCATTACCATTACCATAAGGATGGTTTCTACCATAGTTATGGCTTTTGGCATGATGATGGTGATGGTTATTATAACCACGACCTTGCCCGCGTCCTTGTCCCTGTTTATAATTATTTGCAGTATTTGCTTCAGGGATTGCAAGTGTACCAGTAGGACGGGATTGCTGATTTTTCATTAATAGCTCATCATTTTGCTCTGCAACTAAGAGATATGAATTAAGTTCAGGATATGTTTTGAACTTTAGCATTCTCAAATTTCTTTGCACTGTGATGTTTGCAGCATTCATTGTGGAGAAAGTTTTCTCCATCATGTCTGCATCACTAATTTCATGTCCACAGAATTTAAGTTGTGAACATGTATTATACAGAGCTGAGCTGTATTCATTTACTTTCTTAAAGTCTTGGAACCTTAATGTTCTCCATTGTTCCATTGCAGCTGGAAGTAAAATTTCTCTTTGATTATTGAATCTGCTTTTGAGACCTTCCCATAAAACATGGGGATCTTCTACAGTCACATAATTATTTTGTAAGCATTCATCAATATGTTGATGAATAAAGCAACATGCCGTAGCTTGTTCTTTTTCAGAACAAGTGTTGTTTTCATTTATGGTTTCAAGAATGCCCATTGATTTAAGATGCATTTTTACTTTTATAACCCATGGCATGTAGTTGTTTCCAGTTGATTCTAAAGGAGTAAATTTAAGCTTTTCCAGATTCGACATTTTCTATTATCAAAAATTAAAACAAACATCATGATAAATTAGAGTCAATTTATATTCATAAGTATATAAACATTAAACATAAATTTAATATAACATAAATGATAAGTAGGTGACAGTGTCGACCATGTGTAAGTAATCATAAATAAATGTTATATAACAAAAATATAAATATTAGTAAACATAAATGAAAATTTGGCGACAGTGTCGACCATATATTTTTTCAGGTGGTATAACCGACCTATATCATTCTGGTGGTATAACCGACCATATATCATTTTGGTGGTATAACCGACCATATATCATTTTGGTGGTATAACCGACCATATATCATTTTGGTGGCAGAGCCAACCATATTTAGTATTAAGATTATCGTGCTGATAACGTGTTATAATTCAGTAGGCTTATAACTACCTTTAGTGGTTTGATTCTTGATGTTATAATTCAGTAGGCTTATAACTACCTTTAGTGGTTTGATTCTTGATGTTATAATTCAGTAGGCTTATAACTACCTTTAGTGATTTGATTCTTGATTTAGAATACTAATAATGAAGTGTAAGAACAAAGATGATAATGGAGAGAAAGAAAGAAACACTTTGTAAGTGTGAGAAATGGTGCAAGTTTAATGCTTGCATTCATGAGTATTTATAGCCTAAAATCTCAATATAAAAATACATACTTTGTGTACCAAAATTGACTATATGTATACACCAAAATTGACTATCCATATCTAAATTATTATTATTATTATAACAGTCTAAAACTATTAAAGCTTACAAGTAAAACTATATCCCAAATGGCAATAACTTAAAAAGAAACTAAAACTTAAAAAGGCGTCGTAAAATTCTAAAGCACCTAAATCTTAGTCTAAAGAAAAAGCACTTAAGGGATTTTACGGCAAGGCCTAAAAATCTATAAATAAAAATAACTATGGCAAAAACTAAGTTTAAAACTAAATACGAGCGAAAAATACAAATATTACGCTAAAACAATTAAAAAGAGACAAAATATAAAAATATACTAAAAGTTGTAAAAAGTACAATTTTTATAAAAATATTATTTTTATATTATTTATTTATTAAAACTATTAATTTTACAATTTAATTAAACTAATTAAACAAAATAATAATAAAAACTAAAATAAATAATTAATTAAAACCTAATTAGGGTTTTATAATAATAATTATAATAATTACCCCGTAATTAATTGCAGACTAGGGTTTCTGTCGGTGTCAGAGTGGCTCCGTGAGTAGCGGTTCCACCTGGCAAAAATCTCCGCGAATCGCGGTGAATGAAAATTCAGATCAGGTGCAGTATTAAATTCGAAGTTTTACTTTTTTTTTTTAATTTCTGTTTTATATTTTCTGTTTTAATAAAAATATTTATATAATAAAAACTTATATTAAAAAACTAAAATAAAAATAGAAATACTTTATAATTTTATAAAATCTTCAAAAATAGATTTATATATATATATTTTTTTCGGTTTTTGATTTTATGTTTTAATAAAAACAAAATATTTAAATAAAACTTATATTTTTTTTAAAAAAATAAAGAAACTTTATAAAACTTAATTATTTAACAAACTCTTAAAAATATTTAAAATTTTGTTTTCTTTTCTATGTTTTCGAATATTTAAAAACGTATTTTTACAAAAACGTATTTTTATAAAAGTAAACTAAAAATAATTTTTTTTTATTTAGCGTTGCGCTTGATGCTTTTAAGCAAGAAATTGGGTTCCCCGGCAGCGGCGCCAAAAATACTTGATGTTATGCGAGGTGTATATAAAATAGCTTTATTTTTACAACGAAATACTATTAAATATGATACAATTTTTACACAAGATATTTATTTATTTATAGAATGGATATACTTAAACCTTGCTACAACACTTATAGGCAGTGTACCTAATCGTACAGTAGTGTAGTTTTTAGTAAGTCCGGTTCGTTCCACAGGGAAAAAAAATCTTTAAACAAAGCTTAACGCTATATTAGTTTTATTTTATAAAAATACAAATATATATATAAGTAATATTATTATTATAAAGGGGGGTTTTTACCGTTTAATGACCGGTTTGTCGATTTTAAAAACTTTAGTCGCAGTTAAAACCTGATGTAAAATAATAAAAATAAATATAACTTAATTTAAAGCGTAAAGTAAATAACAATAATGAAGTTGCGATAAATAAAAGTGCGATAAAATAAAATTGCGATAATTAAAAAGTACGATAATTAAAAGTGCAATTAAATACAATAACAATAAATAAAAGTGCGATAATTAGAAGCGCAATTAAATATAAAATAAAGGAAATTAAATATGAAATAAAATAATTATGCTTATTTAAACTTCCGTAATCATGATGTTTGACGTGTTGATTTTAGTTTTTTGCCCATGGGTTAATTGTCCTTTGTCCTGGATTATTTAATATGTTCATCTGGTTTTTGTCCATAACAGTCCATCAGTCATAAATATAAAGTGCGAGTATCCTCGTCAAATTATTCTTATACCCGAAGTTAAATATTCCAACTAATTGGGGACTTAAACTGTAACAAGATTTTAACACTTTGTTTAATAATTACACCAGGTTATCGACTGCGTGTAACCCAAGGTTTTAATACTTTGTTAACAATTATTCCAAGTGTCCTTGTACATAATTTCACCCCTGTTTTAATAATTCTAGTGGCTATTAATCCATTCCCGTGTCCGGTTAAATGAACGATTATTCGTACAAATAAATACCCCGCCCATCGTATCCGATCGAGTGTATATGGTTATTTATAGGGACGTCCAATTGTAAATCTTTATATTAAAATTAACAAACTATCATTTAGTTAAACAAATATAAAGCCCATTAATAGCCCATAGTCTAATTTCCACAAGTGTCGTTCTTTTGTCCAAACCCCAATTATGGTACAAAGCCCAATTACCCAATTTTAGTAATTAGCCCAACATCATGATTACTTCGTTTTAAATAAGCATAATAATAACTTAGCTACGAGACATTAAATTAAAAAGGTTGAACATAACTTACAATGATTAAAAATAGCGTAGCATTACACGGACAGAATTTCGACTTACACCCTTACAATATTCGCTAACATACCCTTATTATTAGGATTAAAATTAAAATATAAATATAAATATTTACGTATAGATATAGAGAGGATGGATATATGATATTAAAAATGATCAGAATTCATTGGGTTTTATAGGGATTTGAGTCCAGGGAATCTCCGCGACTCGCGGCCCTTTCCTTCTTCAAACTCCGCGAGTCGCGGAGTTTGTTTTTACAGCTCACCAAGCCTTGGCTCCTAGCTTGTCGACGGATTATATAAATAAATATAATATTTAAATAATTTTAGTAATTATTTAAATATTATATTATATTTATGTGCATAATTGACTTGTAATTTTTAGTCCGTTGCGTTGAGCGTTGAGAGTTGACTCTGGTCCCGGTTCTGGATTTTCGAACGTCCTTGCGTACAATTTAATATCTTATACTTTGCGTTTTGAATCTTGTACTCTTGTAATTTTGAGACGTTTCTTATCAATAATTGGAACCTCTTTGATTGTATTTTGTACTTTTGAGCTTTTTGGTCGTTTGCGTCTTCAATTCGTCGAATCTGTCTTTTGTCTTCACCTTTTATTATTTAAACGAATATCACTTGTAAATAGGACAATTGCAACTAAAAGCTTGTCTTTCTTGAGGAATAATGCTATGAAATATATGTTCGTTTTTAGCATTATCAAAGACTTATGTAATATGTCTTAAGATTAGTTAAATTATGATAAAATGTGTTTTGTGGGTTTAAAAGATAAACCCTAAGTGCATTTTACAAAATGGAATGAGTAAAGAAGACTTATAAATTATAAGTCTTGTGTTTTAGACATCATGGTGTCAAAGTGTGTTTTGTGAGTCTAAAAGGTAAACTCTAAGTGTTTGATGATATGCTTTAACTAGAAAGTGTTGTTGTTAATGATGATTAATTATGGAAATCAGTCCCTTACACCATTTATAAACCGATGTTTAGTCAAAGAAAGTGTATTGGTTTGTTTTCGGCTGAAATTGTGTAGTTTTGGTGAAATTCGTATTTTGTACAGATTCGATGGGTCACTTTGAAACGGTCATATCTCCTAAACAGTGAAGCGACCCGTCCTAATCCATAAGGAAGAATACAATAACATATGGTACATTGCGAGGTATTTGACCTCTATATGATACATTTCACAAACATTGCATTCATTTTTAAAAGACAACTTTCATTATAACGACACTTGACAATATGCATACCATTTCCCAATATATCTAAACTATAAGTGACTTAATAATAATCTTGATGACTTCAACGACTTGAATACAATGTCTTTTGAAATATGCCATGAATGATTCCAAGTAATATCTTTAAAATGAGCAAATGCACAGCGGAAGGTTTCTTTAATACCTGAGAATAAACATGATTAAAAGTGTCAACCAAAAGGTTGGTGAGTTCATTTGTTTATCATAATCAATCGTTTCCATAATTTTAATAGACCACAAGATTTCATTTATATATATATATATATATATATATATATATATATATATATATATATATATATATATATATATATATAAACTGCAGGAACACTCATATGCAAAAATTATAATACAGGAACACTCATCTGTATAAAAATTCATTCATATGGTGAACACCTAGTAACCGACATTAACAAATGCATATAGAATATCCCCAAATATACTGGTACACTCATCTGTATATAAAATCGAAGTACTAAAGCATCCATAACCTGGATGGGGTTTGTTAGGCCTATAGATCTATCTTCAGGATTCGCGTCAATTAGGGGGTCTGTTCCCTAATTCTTAGGCTACCAAGCTAAAAGGGTGATATTCAATTTCGATAATCCATCCATAGAATGTAGTTTCAGTTACTTGTGTCTATTTCGTAAAACATTTATAAAAGCAGCGCATGTATTCTCAGTCCCAAAAATATATATTGCAAAAGTATTTAAAAAGGGAGCAAATGAAACTCACGATACTCTATTTTGTAGTAAAAATACATATGACGACATTGAACAATGCAAATGTCAACAAAAGTCGACCCAAAATGACTTCCAAAATCTATACATATTTATATATAACATAAATATAGTCGTTTTATATATTTAAATATATTTATTTGATTTTATTAAAGTAAATAATACAAGTCATTTATTAATAAATAAAAATTTATATTAAAATTTATATATGATAAAAATATTTTTTTTTATATAACTCAAAGTAATAAAATTTATTAAGTTCACTTAATATCATAAAAATATAGTGGTATGTATTATTAATATAATTATATTACGTGTGGTAAAATTATCTTTGTATCACATATTTATTCGATAAAATAATATTGATAATAATAATAATGAGTAAAAGTTGTATTATTTTGTAATAATAATAATAATTATTATTATTCTACTAATAATAACAATAACAATATTTATATTTACTAATGATGATATTAATTATAATAAAATGATTATTCTAATCATGATAATTTTAATAATAACGATACTTTTTATTATTAACTCTAATAATAATAATATTTTATAATAATAATAATTCTATTCAAAATAATAATTTTTAATAATAGTAATACTAAAATGATAATAAAAATGATATTTAATAATAACAATGATATTTCTATTAAAATCATAATTTTAATAAAAATGATAGTTTTAATATTAATGATGTTTTTAATAATAATAATAACGATAAAAATAATAAAATGATAGTTTTGATAAAAATATTAATTATTTTAATAATAATAATAATAATAATAATAATAATAATAATAATGATAATAATAATAATAATAATATTGATTATTAGATAATAATAATAATGACGATAATAACGACGATAAAGATAACGATAACGATAACGACGATAGTAATAATAATTATTTTAATAATAATAATACTAAAATTAATAATAATTCAGTTGACCATATCTTTTAATCCGTTCATCGAAACCATAAGCTTTCTAAATGAAAAGTTATTAATTTTTCGCCAGTTTTCCAACGACATGCATATCATATACCTTATCCTAGTAGCATATTTATTAAATTTATGATTTATCATAAACTATTTAACGGCGAAACTAAATATACAATCATGCATGATCATATCTATTCGAGCACTAGTCAGAGATACACTATTAATATATAAAAGATAAAGTATGAATGCTCACGTATCAATATTGAGATTCAATATTGCAGGAAGGTACGTAGATGCAACGGAAATGATAATCACTAGATTGACCTCACGAACATATCCCCGAACAATACCCATAACCTCCATAATTATAACCCATAATTTCCTTAGCTCTATCCCGTTTGAAAACTTATTTTGAAATCGCCTGAACATAAATCCGTCGTAGTATTTTATGTATACTAATAATATCTTGAAATAATACTGAGTAATTATATATATATGTAAATCGATTGAGAGAGTTTAGAGAAATATATTTTCAAGTTTGTATGAAATAATGAAACCTATTGAATTCTATTTATAATAGATTTTTGAATTATTAAAGTGAATTATTAAAGTATGAATTATTAAAGTGAATTATTAAAGTATGAATTATTAAAGTGAATTATTAAAGTATGAATTATTAAAGTGAATTATTAAAGTTAAAGTTAAAGTAAAAATAAAGTAAAGGTAAAGTTAAAGTATAGTAAAAGTATAAAACTATGTACGTATAATACGCCTATAAATATATAATATTAATTTAAATTGTTATATATATTTAATAAAATAAAATATAAATATCTTTATCTTTATCATACTGGTTAAGTAATGAGTTGTCAAAAGTGGTTCTAGATATTTATAAAAGTTATATACGTTTTAATAATAAAGTTCTTTTTAAACTGAAAACGTTTTGTACGTTTGAAACTAAATCAAATAAATATGATAATTTTGTTTTCCAAAACTAAATATATTTAAGAATCATTTTGTTAAAAGGTTAAAATAATGGAAATCGTTATATCATAAAACGTTTTAGAAAAGTAGAATTATATATATTCATAATAGGTTTCAAGTTTTTAAATTACAGTCTGTTGGTGAAGCATGGGATAAAGTCTAAAGGTCAAATAAACGTATGCAATCATCTTAATGAAAAATGTCGAGTTACTTAACTTGTCGATATCCAACATCTAAGTTATTTACACTCCACGTTCTTACTTTCATATTAAATAAAATGAAAGTTAACATAGTTATCTTATCAAGGTCACGAGGAAATATTATAAAACATGAATTGGAAATTAAACAGGAATTTCCACTAATCCTTGTCTAGTTCCCGTTAATTGACACATTTGTTCTTACTTATAAATCACTTTACCATTTTCCGAATGTTGTCAAAAAGAATAGATTTCTTAAATCACAGTGGACCTCATAACATAGACCCGTAATCATAATGAATCTTGATAACTCAATCATTTGATATTACCTTTTAATTCCGTCGATAAATATATTAAACATATATTGAAACAAATACGTTTATGTAAAGTATTATACATCTAATACTTTGTTAACGTTTTCACTAAATATAACTATATTATATTTACATATCTATATACACATAAATGTTCGTGAATCGTCTAGCACAGTCAAAGGGTAATTGATTACATGAATACAGTTTAAAGTTTTTGAGATTTCAACATTACAGACTTTGCTTATCGTGTCGGAAACATATAAAGATTAAGTTTAAATTTGGTCGGAAATTTTCGGGTTGTCACAGTACCTACCCGTTAAAGAAATTTCGTCCCGAAATTTGATCGAGGTCGTCATAGCTAGCTATAAAAATGTTTTCATAACGAATATGAGTTGATAAATAGAGTTTTATCATCATTGAGTATTATAGATAAAACAATTTGATTACGCGAAGAGTATAAGTGAAGCTATCACAAAAGAGTGAAATGAATAAATGCAGATTCGTTTTAACCAGTGCATAGTCACGGTTGATTTCCGAATTTTAAGGGATTTAGAGGAAATCTTCGTCATAAGATTTGGTTCTTCGATAATTAAGGAAATTAGAATCCTCTTTGGTTAAATGCGATGATCTGTCCTGATTGCTCTGTCTAGTATTTCACTATAAATTTCACCCTCTTCGTTTCCTTATTTCCACAGTTCATACTTTCTCTTCTCTCTTCTTCAACTCATACTTTAAAGCATTCGTCAATATGCTCCATCCGGTTCTAATCCTTGATATACTCCTAAATTTTATATCCGTCATTCTTCTTTTTCATCTGCCACCGGAAGAATCTATTCACTTCTACTATACTCTTGGTTTTATAGTGTTTTTAGTTCTCCCGTGTCTTTTCGTTGCAATACATATTGATTTACCCGTTTTGTAATTTATGTATTGTCGTCGGGCCTTATATCTTTCCTTATTTTTCAGAGTCCCTGCTCCTGTTTTTCCATAATCGTTGACATCTACAGTTAATGATCTTTTCTGTTTGCTGCGATTTATACCCCCTTTCTATTTCGGAGCTTCATGCATTTGTTTTCTTTTCGCAAGTAATGGTCCAAAATTCGTAGGTATAGAGTTTCGAATTATTATAATATACAAAGTAGAAAGGGAAAGGTAGTAGCACGATTTGATTTGTCAAATGACCAGAATATCCGGAAAAGACTGAATCATCAAGAAAATATTTTATTGATATTTTTAGAGGTTAAATAGAATACAAGAGTCGTGTAACATGGCACATGATGACTGTATGGTCTGTGAATCTTCATGTCCCATTAGAAACTCAGCATGACTTACTGTAATATAATCACGTTAATCAAGTGTAATTATATTATACTAACTCATGCTTCAGTTCCCAACACTACTTCAAAACATTTATATTTTAAACTCGAAGGTTTCAAAATTTAGAAACTAAAATAGTTTCTTTTATGATGTAACACAGATAGCGCGAAGAGGTAAATGATTTCGGATAACAATAGTTATAAAGATATCTTCAGGAATATTGAAGATATTTATAATGAAAGATATGATGATATCTTAGAATTTCTAACATCAATGGATGATGATGAAGATTTGTTCGTAAATGTTTAGAGTCAGGAGTAAGGTATTCGATAATAATTTCAGCAGATGCTGAATCATTTGGATTCTTTAAAGGCAGGTTTAGTCTTTGTGATTTGTCCACAGCCTCCTTCATGGTTTGCTCAATCTGTTTTTCAGTTCTAAACCTTCTCTTTTTCTGAGCTTTGCCAACATACTATTCTTTATCATCAAACTTTTAATTGTTAAGATCGTTTACAGTTTTTGCTGCTTCATCAGCAGTTTTCAAAATTTCGAGAACTAGTTCGCAGTTTATGGTGTTTTTCAGAAACTTCACATTCGAAGTATGTAAGTCCTGGAGATAGACGTTATATGTATGTATATAACTGTTGGCGTAGAATTGCTGCGAAATTCGAGAATAATGATTCAAGATTTTTGGTATGGCAACTACCATTACAAGATGTAGATGAGTGCATGATAGGGTTTCAATGAATAAGTATAGTGATTTTTCGGAGAGGCTTAAAGATCAATGATGTTGTTGGTATGTTTACTGCTAATGTGGCAATATATAAAAGGTTCCCCGGTAACACTGATGAAGGGGTAATCGTTATAATAAGGCTTATTCGATTGAGCAATTGAAGTTGATTTGCTGGAGTTGTGACAAAACTGTATATTTTGAAAAGGGATTGAAAAGTTATTTTTGGTAATAAATGCCAAAGGATCTGACACGAATACGTGTTAAACTATGACTTTGGTTTCGAGAGTTTTTCAGATGCATGACGGTGGGTAACATGTGGTTGGATCATTATCTCGATTGTTCATTGTTTGAAGTGTATTCAGGAATTTCGAGGGGTTTGAACACAGATTGTAATCGTTAATATACATATGATGTTCTAGGATTTTGAATGATACAAATATTTTTCTGGGAACTATGAATAGAAATGATGTTCTAGCACAGTTTTGAAGTCAAAATATAGATTTGAAAGCTGTAGGGATCTAAGAGTGACGATACCGGTTATATCTCGAATTGAATTCTGAGATTTCAAAATCAGAATATGTAATTGGATTTGAATGAGTATGGCTGTTTTGATTTCTATAAAAGAATGTATATTGTTGTGAAAGTAGGGAGTATAGTGGATGATTTGCTGAATCAAAATCTAAGAATGTAACATATTAATTGTGAATTTATATATCTCTCGGATATTACCTACCCGTTAAAAGTTTCACAAGTAATCTTTTGTACGAAAGAATTTTATTACAATTTTTATGAAAATATTATTATGTATATTTTCTTCAAATGTAATACAGATTTAATGAGTTAATATCATATTAAGCTCATTTGATTTTCAGCGGGAACTAGAAATGAATAATCTCTAAAACTTTAGAAATTTTGTAATTTTTGTGGATTATCACATCAACGTAAATGAAATTATGAATTAATACTTCATTATTCATTTTTTAGTGATATTTACTCGGTGAATGATGTTGGTGTCCGTGGAATTCTTGTGAACTTCGCAAGGAACGAATGATGTTGTCTAGAAAGTTTCGAGTACATCGAAGATGAAAGTGTAAAATCAAACATGTAATTGATTAATACATTTGATTTATTATGAAATGGAATTCATTGAATTGAAACAGAGATTGTAGTTAACGATGATTAAGTCGATGACGATGGATGTACATCATAGTATACTAGTAATATGAATTAATCGAGTAGTTGAGATTCACATGTAATAGCTTAGTATGTAAAGATTTATTATGGTTTCAAAATTTATATATATAAGATATACATATAAATCCTTCAGTGAAAATGAGTTAATACTTCATAACTCGTTGATATGACATACTTGTTGTTGATTTGTGATGATATCGGTGATTGTGGAACTGGCAGAACTTGTGATGTTGTAGGTACTTGCTGATGACGGTACTGCTAATGTTGATGATGCTGACGGTACTGCTGGTGCTGATGATGCTTGTGTAACATGTGTCGTTTGTAAATCACGCGCTATTCCGGCCAGGGTTTCTACTCATCTAATTTTTGGTTAAGGCTAGAATAGGTAATCTCTAAGACTTTAGAGATTACATAATCGCCGCAGAATGTTTTTCCAATGAAGTTATGAATTAAAACTTCATCGGTTATTGTGGTTGGTACTCCTTGGTATCTATGGTGCGTATGACGTTGATGCTCGCTTGCGATGTGGATTTTGTTGGTGGCACTGGTGTTGTTGATGGTGCTTGTAATCTTTGCACCATATTCTCCAAAGCCAATACTCGAGCGCGAAGCTCGTTGACTTCTTCTATTACACCGGGATGATCAGTGGTTCGAACGAGCGGATGAATAAGATCTATAATCTGGGATAGTATATAATCGTGACGAGATACTCTGAAAATGAGAGAGAAAATGGTGTCTCGAACAGGTTCGCCGGTAAGTGCTTCAGGTTCTTCGCCAAGAGGACAATGTGGTGGATGGAAGGGATCACCTTCTTCTTGTCTCCAATGATTAAGTAGGCTACGAACCCATCCCCAATTCATCCAGAATAGATGATGGCTTATTGGTTGATCCATTCCAGTCACACTGCTTTCGGAGCCCGAGTGAAACTCCATATCGGAATAGCTGCCGGAATCCGAGGAACTGGAACTGGTTGCAGGATCCATCTCGTACAGAGTAGGGAAATGATTTTTCTATATGAGGAAGATTATAAGACTTAGATTTGGTATTCTTTAATACATAAATTACATATGTATATATAATACCCAAATCCCATAAATTACGGAGGAATCTTTGAAATATGTCAGGCAAAGTTTACAGTAACAGATACGTTAAGATATGAATGAGCAGATACGCTAAGATATGAATTTTGTCTATACACTATTTATGCAATCAATGTAGTAAGATGTGTCTAGACTAAGAATGATAAGCATGTAATTTTTGACAAAAATGATAAGCAAAACTTTTTGACATGCAGCTAAGGTCGAAGTCCAGACTCATTAATGCATCTTAATATCCATCAGTTAGACACACTAATGCAAGACCTGGTTCGCTAAGACCACCGCTCTGATACCACATGAAGTGACATGTCCTAATCCATAAGGACGAATACAATAACATATGGTACATTGCGAGGTATTTGACCTCTATATGATACATTTCACAAACATTGCATTCATTTTTAAAAGACAACTTTCATTATAATGACACTTGACAATATGCATACCATTTTCCAATATATCCAAACTATAAGTGACTTAATAATAATCTTGATGACTTCAACGACTTGAATACAACGTCTTTTGAAATATGCCATGAATGACTCCAAGTAATATCTTTAGAATGAGCAAATGCACAGCGGAAGGTTTCTTTAATACCTGAGAATAAACATGCTTAAAAGTGTCAACCAAATGGTTGGTGAGTTCATTTATTTATCATAATCAATCGTTTCCATAATTTTAATAGACCACAAGATTTCATTTTTATATATATAAACTGCAGGAACACTCATCTGCAAAAATTATAATACAGGAACACTCATCTGTGTAAAAATTCATTCATATGGTGAACACCTAGTAACCGACATTAACAAATGCATATAGAATATCCCCAAATATACAGGTACACTCATATGTATATAAAATCGAAGTACTAAAGCATCCATAACCTGGATGAGGTTTGTTAGGCCCATAGATCTATCTTCAGGATTCGTGTCAATTAGGGGGTCTGTTCCCTAATTCTTAGGCTACCAAGCTAAAAGGGTGATATTCAATTTCGATAATCCATCCATAGAATATAGTTTCAGTTACTTGTGTCTATTTCGTAAAACATTTATAAAAGCAGCGCATGTATTCTCAGTCCCAAAAATATATATTGCAAAAGTATTTAAAAAGGGAGCAAATGAAACTCACGATACTGTATTTTGTAGTAAAAATACATATGACGACATTAAACAATGCAAGGTTGGCCTTGGATTCACGAACCTATATTAAGTATATATATTTATATAATGGTCAATATCTGTCTAACAATTTAGGTTAAGTCATAGTGTATCACAATTCTAATGCTCGAGATTATCAGGCAAAAGTCAACAAAAGTCAACTTGACCCAAAATGACTTCCAAAATCTATACATGTTTATATATAACATAAATATAGTCGTTTTATATATTTAAATATATTTATTTGATTTTATTAAAGTAAATAATACAAGTCATTTATTAATAAACAAAAATTTATATATGATAAAAATATTTTTTTATATAACTCAAGTAATAAAATTTATTAAGTTCACTTAATATCATAAAAATATAGTGGTATGTATTATTAATATAATTATATTACGTGTGATAAAATTATCTTTGTATCACATATTTATTCGATAAAATAATATTGATAATAATAATAATGAGTAAAAGTTGTATTATTTTGTAATAATAATAATAATAATTATTATTCTACTAATAATAACAATAACAATATTTATATTTACTAATGATGATATTAATTATAATAAAATGATTATTCTAATCATGATAATTTAAATAATAACGATACTTTTTATTATTAACTGTAATAATAATAATAATAATATATTATAATAATAATAATTCTATTCAAAATTATAATTTTTAATAATAATAATACTAAAATGATAATAATAATGATATTTAATAATAACAATGATATTTCTATTAAAATCATAATTTTAATAAAAATGATAGTTTTAATATTAATGATACTTTTAATAATAATAATAATAATAACGATAAAAATAATAAAATGATAGTTTTGATAAAAATATTAATTATTTTAATAATAATAATAATAATAATAATAATGACGATAATAACGACTATAACGATAACGATAACGACGATAGTAATAATAATAATTATTTTAATAATAAAAATAATACTAAAATTAATAATAATTTAGTTGACCAAATCTTTTAATCCGTTCATCGAAACCATAAGCTTTCTAAATGAAAAGTTATTAATTTTTCGCCAGCTTTCCAACGACATGCATATCATATACTTTATCCTAGTAGCATATGTATTAAATTCATGATTTATCATAAACTATTTAACGATGAAACTAAATATACAAGCATGCATAATCATATCTATTCAAGCACTAGTCAGGGATACACTATTAATATATAAAAGATAAAGTACGAATGCTCATATATCAATATTGAGATTCAATATTGCAGGAATGTTCGTAGACGCAACGGAAATGATAATCACTAGATTGACCTCACGAACATACCCCCGAACAATAACCATAACCTCCATAATTATAACCCATAATTTTCTTAGCTCTATCCCGTTTGAAAACTTATTTTGAAATCGCCTGAACATAACTCTGTCGTAGTATTTTATGTATACTAATAATATCTTGAAATAATACTGAGTAATTATATATATATATATATATATATATATATATATATATATATATATATATATATATATATATATATATATATATATATATAAATCGATTGAGAGAGTTTAGAGAAATATATTTTCAAGTTTCTATGAAATAATGAAACCTATAGAATTCTATTTATAATAGATTTTTGAATTATTAAAGTGAATTATTAAAGTATGAATTATTAAAGTGTATTATTAAAGTATGAATTATTAAAGTGAATTATTAAAGTAAAAGTAAAAGTAAAAGTAAAGTAAAGGTAAAGTTAAAGTATAGTAAAAGTATAAAACTATGTACGTATAATACGCGTATAAATATATAATATTAATTTAAATCGTTATATATATTTAATAAAATAAAATATAAATATCGTTATCTTTATCATACTGGTTAAGTAATGAGTTGTCAAAAGTGGTTCTAGATATTTATAAAAATTATATACGTTTTAATAATAAAGTTTTTTTTAAAACTGAAAACGTTTTTGTACGTTTGAAACTAAATCAAATAAATATGATAATTTTGTTTTCCAAAACTAAATATATTTAAGAATCATTTTGTTAAAAGGTTAAAATAATGGAAATCGTTATATCATAAAACGTTTTAGAAAAGTAGAATTATATATATTCATAATAGGTTTCAAGTTTTTAAATTACAGTCTGTTGGTGAAGCATGGGATAAAGTCTAAAGGTCAAATAAACGTATGCAATCATCTTAATAAAAAATGTCGAGTTACTTAACTTGTCGATATCCAACATCTAAGTTATTTACACTCCACGTTCTTACTTTCATATTAAATAAAATGAAAGTTAACATAGTTATCTTATCAAGGTCACCAGGAAAATATTATAAAACATGAATTGGAAATTAAACAGGAATTTTCACTAATCCTTGTCTAGTTCCCGTTAATTGACACATTTGTTCTTACTTATAAATCACTTTACCATTTTCCGAATGTTGTCAAAAAGAATAGATTTCTTAAATCACAGTGGACCTCATAACATAGACCCGTAATCATAATGAATCATGATAACTCAATCATTTGATATTACCTTTTAATTCCGTCGATAAATATATTAAAAATATATTGAAACAAATACGTTTATGTAAAGTATTATAAATCTAATACTTTGTTAATGTTTTCACTTAATATAACTATATTATATATACATATCTATATACACATAAATGTTCGTGAATCGTCGAGTACAGTCAAAGGGTAATTGATTACATGAATACAGTTCAAAGTTTTTGAGATTTCAACATTACCAACTTTGCTTATCGTGTCAGAAACATATAAAAATTAAGTTTAAATTTGGTCAGAAATTTCCGGGTTGTCACAAACCGTGACTCCATTTAGGGTGTGTAAACACTCGTTGTAAAGCCCTAGGTGTCTAGTTTTCAGAATGGTAAGTCTTATGTGTTGATTGTGGGTAAAATTCAGTCAAACTTGCAAAGTTTGAGAGGTTGAACATGCTGTTAAAAAAATGTTACTTTTGGTAAAATGTGTATTATAGCAAAATCCTCGTTGGGAATGTATCAAGCGGGATCTTGGTTCACGTTGGGAACGCATCAAGATCTAAAGTAGACTCATGCGCATTGTGATTTTTGATATGATGGTAGTGTTCTTGGTTCATGTTGGGAACGCATCAAGAAACTCATATGATTATTGATATGATGGTAGGTTTTTTTTGTCACGTTGGGAACATATCAAGAACCAAATATGATTGTAAATTGTGCGGTTGGTTTGGTTTGTGAAATGCGTATAATTGACTATTTATATGAATGTTGTTAACTTGTATGCATATATTGTATTCACTAAGCATTTTCGCTTACCCGTTTTTCTTAACCTTTTTATAGGTTTCGGATTGAGCAAGAAGGATATGTTTGATGATTAGTTGATTTGTGCATGAAACGCTTTTAGGTTGCGGTTAAGCTTCACTTGATGTAGCCAAGATTTATTGTGCTTATGTTTGTTGCCTTTGGTAGGTGCTTTGGGTGCAATAGTGATATCCCAAGAATTATGCTTTGAACTTTTGTTGTCTATATGACATTTGGGTCAAGTGTGCCACATGATTTTGTAACAGGTCGGTCTAATACTAAATGAGATTGATTATTATGTAAATTTACTGGAAGTTATGGTTTAGATGGAATTGAAATGAAATATGTTTTGGTTAAACGATAGGTGTTTAAAAGGGTCTTCGGAAATGGGTCAAAATGTTTAAAACTAGTTGGAAAACTGAGTTGGGTAAGGCGTGCGTCGCATAAGTGCGTGTGCGCACCGCGTACCATTTTGATCTGGAACAGAAACTTTTAACATACAAGTGCGTGTCACACATGTATATGTGCACGTCGCGCAGGTTTGGTGTTAGAAAAAGTTTTTTCATTTTTCGGTTATTGAGTCGAGGTCGTTTCAAATTGTTTGAGTCTTGAAGGTTCTATAAACTATACATTGTTTGTTAAATCTCTAAAAACTTACTTTTGTGTTTGGATTCTCGTTCTTTGATTTCTTTTTTATTTCTTTGGATGCAAATGAGTTGGGTTTTGATTTTGTATTGTGTTTTGGAAGAAAAACAATTGGGTTTTGATTTTGGAAATGGAGTGGAGAATCTGACGTGAAGAAGTGAAAATGGAGAATCTGACGCTCTAATGTTATGTATAATAGTACTAGAGCATTAGGTTAGCATCTGCTATTTGTAATGGGCATGCTACTTCTTGGGTCATGCCAATTGTTACTGTAAATTTTATACATCAATAAAATAATGTATAATATATTTATTTGCCTTTAAAAAAATTTGAGTTTTATAAAATTGGTTAAATTTGGTTGTAGTATCACAATAATTTTTGGTGAGATTATTTGAATTTGATATGATTGTTTGATTACTAGTTGATATTTTATATTTACTTTTGAAGAATAAAAAATTAGGGATTGATATATGGGTAGAAGATGAAGATGAAGATGGATATGAAAGAGTTAAAAAGAGAAAGAAATGTGTGAAATGACAAAAATACCCTCACATGTTTGGCATTTGAATCAACTTAACAGAGAAATTTAATAGAGAAAATTAACAGACGTGATGAAAGTGGACTATCCGTGGTACAAAGAGAAATAAGGTTAAAAACATTCTCCAAGATCCGAACAACAAACCTCACGTTTACTTGGTGTCCAATATACCAGTCAACTAAAAAATAACTAGTGCTTTATACTCTCTCTCTCTCTCACACACACAAACCCACTCACCCACACACCCACCCACACACCCACCCCCACACACAAACACATACATACGTACATATAAACATACGTGTATATATATATATATATATATATATATATATATATATATATATATATATATATATATATATATACACACTAGTTTTATGAGCCCGTGCGTTGGACGGTAGTTGTACAAATTGGTATTAGATAATGTTAGTATTGATATTTTATCAAATGTATAATACAATTACAATGAAAAAATCATTTATTACTAATAATATTTTTATCAAAAGCATTAATATAATATTGAATACTAACTTGAGCCCGTACATTGCTCGATAGTTGTATAAATTAATATTCGTTCAAGTTAGTATTAATATTTATCAAATGCATAATACAATTATAATGAAATAAACCAATATTACTAATAACATTTGTAACATTTGTATTTAATACTCCCGCGTAGATTAGGAGCCTGTTTATGTTGTTTATTTAAAAATCAAAACATAATAGCCTTTAATTATAAAAATATTAAATTTAATAAACAGTAATTAAAACTTGAAGTCGTACATTATTATTAATGGATAAGATATTAATCCTTATTATATGTAAATCATAATTATGATTCTATAGGTAATTAAATAGAATATTATAAATTTTATATACCTTTAAACAATTTTTTAATTATTTGTAATTAAAAATATAAACATAGGATTAAAGATGGGAATGAAGTTTCACGGATATGCATTATAGTAATTCGGTTATAAACATAAAATTAAGAATCGTATGACATTACACTATTAAGAGTCGTACAATTGATAATATATACATAAATTAAGTCGTATGATATTACAATATTAGCCATATTAATTAATTTAAGGACTTATTATTAATTTATTCAGTTTAATTAAGAAAACGACACGTATGATTATTTAAGTCAATATAATTGAGAAATTAACACGTATGCAATATTAATTCAGATTAATTGAGAAATTGACACGTAAGATTATTGGCATGCGCTTTATAATAATCTCTCTATATATATATATATATATATATATATATATATATATATATATATATATATATATATATATATATATATATATATATATATATAGATTATTATAAATAAGAACACTCATCAACAAAACTAACGATTAGAATGAGAACAATAAATAAAATGAGAACACTAAGAATGATTGTTAACCACTAGATCTTGTTTTATATAATTGTAAAAATGAATCTAGACCACTCATCAACAAAACTAACAATTTGAAGAATGTAACTCTCATATTAAATTAAAAATGGTTTAAAGAGTACTTTGGGAATCAAATAATCTAATTCTTATTTAATGTAATTGTATTTACACTTTGTAACTCCCTTCATGCACGATAAATAATGAAATAAAAATGATGCTTCATTTTTTCTTATTATCTGCCGCATCCTAAACGAATCAGCTGAATAAATTATGTAAACGAATATTTCAATTCGAAATAACCTAGATTGAAAGTTGATACCTTTATGATTGTATTTGACGGAGGAAAGAGATTTCTTCAGCAGCCTTGATTCGATTAGTTTTGTTTATTCGATTGGAAATTTGTAACCCTAATTGAGCTTTAGAGGAAAAACGTAAAAATGAAAGAGAAGGGGGTTATTTTTTATTCATCCAGTCATAAAAGGACAGGATAGATGTCAAGTTTTCAGTAGAGTTTCTAAAGGAATACCACGTGTCGATTAATGCACATGATTTAATGAGTTTAATAATGATAGGGCGCATGTCTCCTATCTAAAACCTACCATTAGGAAAGCTAATCACATCAATGAGATTATGGGTATGTTTGGCAACCAGCTGATAGCTGGTAGCTTTTAGTTGATAGAGCTGTTAGCTTTTTAAATATATTTTGGTGTTTGGTAGAGGAGCTGAATCTGTTAAATAAATAGTAAAATGATAAAAAGATAGAAGTTAGAAGTTAAAGGCTACTTCTAGTAACTTTTAGCTTTTTCCATATGTCTAAAAGCGTTAAGCTCGTTTAACCAAATTGATAAGGCTCGTTTAAGTTTGGTGATTTAATATAGTGTAAATTTTAACGTCTAAATTTATAATTTATACGATGAAATTTATGTCGTTAACTATGAAACATGCATTTTCGAGATACACGCTCTTAGTTAGACCCATGATAGTGCAAACATGAAAATATGACCGTGATCTCTTACGTATACGTAATCGTTTACTTTATGCTATATATAGTGGTTCAAAAAGATAACTTAGGATCAAAATATCAAATTAGCAAAAACATGAAATGTGAAAGGGTGTAAAGTGGAAATAGAAGAAGGGTGATAGAGATATATGGCCATATGGGTAGGGGACAAGAGAAAAGTCGCCATCTTCCAAAACCATAACTTATCTCTTTTTAACAAGCTGTTTAAAAGAGGATTTTGGTCTACCTCAATTCTTTCTTTTATTCTTTCAAAGAGAGGTGTTAAGTTCAAGAGCAAAGAGTCACCATCTAGATGTTTCCCTAGCTAGTATCACTTTCTGAATTAGTTGTCTTAATAATAATGACACATATACATATTACAAAAAATATATACAGTACATGACATGTCATATGTATATATACGGAGTAATATATACTAGTGAAATGACCCGTGGAATCACGGGGTTGTTTAAACGAAACAGTTTAATAATATGTTTTAGGTATTAAGTGAATGTAAATGCTAAAGTCATTTAGTTTAATAACCCGTGGAACCACATTTTCGACTGACAAATTAACGGATTTCAACCCTAAAAAACTTCAAATCGAATAATTGTAAAAATCTTCAAATCCAATAATTGTAAAAATCTTCAAATCCAAATTCATCGAGCACCTTCAATTTGAATTCAGAAAAAAAAAAAGAGAGATGAAAGAAAACAGATGAAAAAGAAGAGGCGTGCTTAAGGTAATTAATGAATTTTCTACCGATATGTCAGGCACGCGTGCAGGTATTGAATTTGGAAAAGTAACGATTCTTGAGGATGGAGTACAGTGGCGTTTTTTTTACATAAAGAAACCCTAATTGAAGAGATAAAGAAGCCGTACAACAATTAGTTATTTGTTGAAAAAGATTTAGTTAATATATAAGTAGATTTAATTTTATTGTAAAAATAATTTATTTATGACATCATCTACATGCTCTCGCAATTTTTTCTTTTTATTTTTGATTTTTTTTTATAGAAGAAAAAAGGATAATTATTACATTATCATTTTAGCATTTTAATAGAACTTATAGATTTCGCTTAAGTATTCTACTATATTTTATTATATGCACAGGCGCTCGCGAACACACACAATTTAGGAGCATTGTTGCTCGATATGATCATGTGAGTTAAAACTTTTAGCAACCCGAAGACAAAAAATTGATTGCTTGAAACAAAATATCTCACCGATGATAACCATCATTTTAGGGACATGGGCGAGCCCACTCTGTGATTTTTCATTCAGTGTATCAAATGATCGAGTCAGAAGTTACAGAATTCTGTTAAATTTGATATTTATATATCATTAAAAGGAGTAAACCTCGGGTATATTGACTCCCTCATAGAGGGTAAACCTCGGATAATCAAGCCTCATGAGCGCGAGACCTAGTACCGGGTGAATTGTGCATAAGGCGCACTCTCTGGTCACACTCCATTTTTAAACGAAATGACTTTGTCAAGATGCGAACCCGGGTAGTGGTCGTAAAGTTAATTGTCCCAAATCTTAGCTTTATTAAGCCTTTGTTATTTACTAGCTTCTTGCTAGAATTTTTTGTAATGTAATGCATTCATCTTAAAAAACAGAGGACATATGGTTTACACATACATGTTGAAAAACTTCTATAACAACTTTATTTTAAATTTTAGCTTTACTTTATTAGTAAGCTCCAATTCCTCTAATTAGTTAAGTTTGAGCAGAAAAAAAAGTAAAGTTCATTTGAAAATTAAACTAATTACTCGTAATAAACAAAATCTCTTCAAAAGTAGGTAACTATAAAAAATAAATATCGACTGCAACCAATACGTTAACCCGGCCACCAATTCCTCAAAGTTCATCATCATTATTGTAATTCTGTCACTCAACATTCTATCACTAGTAGATTGGGGCTGATGATTTGAGTTTCACGCTCCCACAAATGACCTAAAAATAAAAAAGACCCTTAGTTACATTAGCGTTACATTAATATTCTTTCAGAAAGTTAAAACATATCTAAGCGCTACCATCAAATAACTTAATAACTGAATTTTTGGTCCTAACATGTACAAATAATACTTATAATATACACACACACAAAAAAAAAAAAAAAAAAAAAAAAAAAAAAAAAAAAAATTAAGCTGACCCTCTAAAGTTCCGTGTTTCTCCGTCCTTAAATGAAACTTCATCACAGAGACAGACGGATTGAAAACAAAAGTGGTGTCATTTAGTAGATAGACAGAGACAACTTCATGTTGTTTCGCACATAGATTTGATTGTTAATTTCGTTTTTATCATTTTTTAACATCTTGCTTTTTTAATTATTATACAAATAGAAATTTCGAAGAAAAAAAACATTCCATCACTTAACAATACAAAACATGAAAAATATCCAATTGAAAATTGAGAATCTAAGAAACAGCCTAATTTAAACCATGTGTTGAGAAAGATACAATATACACATATATAGATACATATACATGCATATACTAAACTTTATTGCCATGTATGTATGATGTATGATGTATCAGCATCAATATAGTTGTCTGGAACTACTAGTTATGGACCACCAGAAACTATTGCATCTTTTTCAGATGTTGCATTAACACACAATACCCCTTTTCATTGGAGGCATCTTAATTCAAGTTTGTGTCAAAGCTACCTCTACACGGGTCCCTTTCTTGATTTCAATTTAATTTTTGTAATTATTATATTTCAATCCATTAACGTGTCCACTTTTTAACCTTGAAATGATATTATTCAAAAAGAAAACGCTTTAAAAGAAAGTAGTGTTTTGATCGGGACCGGTCCTGGCCTTTTTGATGTCCAGTGCGACTTAAAATAAAATGCCCCTATCATAGTTTGTACTTGTAACTTTAAGCCTTAATTATCTACGTGCGTTAGTTTTAGCCTTAACTTTTAACATTAATATGATCATTATCATTAGTCTATGTATTTTTCCCCGAGTAAACAAAAAACCCCATAACTTTCATTCTATCTTCCATAACTTCAAGACTTTAACTACATAAAACCTAGAAAATTTGATGCCCCTATCAATGTGATGCCCTGTGCCGTCGCACGTCTCGCACGGTGACAGGCCCAACCCTGGTTTTGATAGATTTTTGATGTGCTAGAGATTTACGTGTAGTGTTATTATATATTATGGGAAAATGTTAAGAATTGTCGTTAACAAGGGGTAGACATCCTCGCGAAAATCAAGTAAGGGCCCCCATGGGTTCGTGCTTTTGCGGTATTCCTCAACCTTAAATGCATCCCTAATCTCAGTAATCATCCCCGCTTGTTCTAGTGGAACCCAATCAATGTACTTGGTCGGGCACACTGTCAATTGAATTCTATTAAGCATTAGAGACTTTAAGGCCTCATTTTGAAGAACCTCTTGTAACCATTCATCGGCATTGGATGCTCGCTTCTTTCCTTTGTAGATCACCTAGAACACAAGCACAAAAACACAACAAATGCATTCCCAATTTCATAACGTTAGTAAACAACAACTTTCTTGCAATCAAACAACAATGGGGGCACATGCCCCCTTCATTTAATCCATTAACACAAGCTTCACAATTGTCATGTTTAGGCTAAAATGATCAATATGCAACGATGGTACAATGGTCAACTCGGGTCAAACTAAATAAGTGCAATTCTAGAAAACCTAAATAACCTTGCAAGCATACCGAAAGCACATATTAAAATCACAAGCCAGAGTGTTTGATGCTTTAAATCTCAATTTCAATGTCTAAAAAGTGAATGCCGGTCAAACCCTAAAGTCATTAACCCTAATCTCAATTTCATAGCGAAAGAAACACTAAGTTCAAGGGTACATGTCAATAGCATGTTGGTTAACTAGCAAATACCCTTAGACAACACCCAATTTCATCCCTTACATCTAAACTTAAAAAGACCCAATTTTTGGAAACCCTAGAATCACAAAGTTGAAAATTTTGCAATTAAACATGCAAACATGTAAATTAACAATATCGCACCCTAGAATCAACAATTATATCATCATAATCAACTTAGATCTAGCATAATTAACAAGCATAGTACATAAGGTAAAAAGTATGAAGATTTTACAAATAAGTGCACTTAAGTGAAATAAGTGCAAAATCACTTGAAACATGTTTGATGTTGACAAATTAGCAAGATCCTTGAAGAAAATCGATGAATTGGATGAAAGAAATCAGGTTTTTAAGTATGTAAGTCGGAGGTAAGAAACTTATGTGAGTGTGAAAAAGTGATTTAAATAAACCCCCAAAACACATTCAAATCAGGGTCTGGAACGTCGTTCCATATGTTGGAACGTCATTTCAGTTTACCGGCAAATAGGAACGCGGTTCCAGAAATCATAACGTCATTCTAACTGAAACAGTAACGTCGAAGGTGCTTCTATTTAAGATTGAGATAAAGAACGTCGTTCCTGGTCCAGAATTGCAGTTTTCAACATTTTAACTCAAACAAGCACAATCTACCCGAATCACAAACTGTTTTTGGTCTTTTCAAAATTCCCATATGCATGAAATGCAACTACATGCCAATGCAAGCTAACAAAAACACAAAAACAAACAAATCTACATGAAATGCAAACTACCATGAACAAATATACACAAGTGTGATCGTTTTTGGTCTAGGGTCTATCACATGACGCGTTTAAGCGCAAGAGTATCACTTTGAGTAGAGCTTGATGTCATCAAGTTCGAATGCCTTGATTTCATCAAAGTAAAGTCTCAATAGGTGTCCATTCACCTTAAAGGTATCATTATCGCCGTATGTAACGACCCTACTTTTTTCCCTTATCTTTTACCCTTAATTATTTAACGACCGTTAACTGTTATTCGTGCCACGTCATTTCTATGACCTATATTATTATTTTTGTAATAATATATAAATTATTATGTGCTATGTGAATATTTGTGTCCATATTTTAATTTTACGTTTCTACGTGTCGTGGATTTTTATCCGGTGAATCTTTTCGGTTTTAAAACCAACGGTCGAGCTTTTGGGATTTTTAAGTCCTAATTATTTTAGATATGATATTTTAATGTCATATATTTATATACAGTGTTTATATATATTTTTCGTCGCGTATTTGTTATCTCTTCGAATTTTCAATCGCGTAGTCGTGTTTTCGCGTTTCGGGTTTCGTTCGAACGTTCGGGCCACAAGGAAATTATCAAAATACAAAATGGCCCACAAATGGGGCCCACCTTACCCCATTCGGCCGAACCATTCAAGGGGAGGGGGTATACTCCATTTTTCTTTCATTTTTTTTCATCTCATATCATTCTTCCTTTTCTCTAAACGTAATATTTAGTTTGTGGTCTCTCCCTCTTCTCCCTTGACTAGCCGTCTCCACCACCACCTTAAACCATCATCATCTTCTTCAAACAAGCTTGGATCAATCAATCATTCATATAAACGCGTTCTTCTCGTTCTTCTCTACACGTTGATATCTCTTGATTCTCGGTTAGGATATAAAACCTAACCCTAGCTTTTTGATTTTTCTTATAATTTACTGATTTTGTATGTTATATTGATAGTATGATGATTATATGTTATTGTATTGTTGATAGTATGCGTAGAAATGCTCGATTATACATGTTTTCGGTTTGATTGTTTTGGGACAGCAGCTTGTTTGGTCATTAATGTAAACTTAACTGATATAAAAGTGAAATTAAAGTGTTTAGATGAGTTCCTTTCATCAGGACATTAATTTTAGACTCCGGATTCATGTTATTTCGATTCTCGGAGCTCTAGATATGATTAAAATGGTGTTTAATTGAAATTAAAATGTAAGAACGAATTGGCACAGGTATGGTCCTAATTTGTGACCACTTTTGGAGTCTTTAGGGTGTACTAGTTTTTTAGGATTGATGATTGGATGAACTTTCATGTTCGGGTCATCGAAATCCGAGCCACGGATTACACGTTATGACTAAAACATGTTTTTGAACGGATTAAAGCTCCAAGTTGAATAATGGCTGTAGGTCACTACTTGGTGTCTGTTCTTGGGGTGTTCTTGAGCACACTAATGTGTCAGGTGGGTTGGTTAGGCGAAGATATATATAAGACTCGCCGAAAACTGATTCCCGGGGCTCAAGTTATGACCCGATGAACTTTTAATTAAAACTTATGGTTATTAAATAAGACTTATGATATAAATAATGAATTTCATTATTAATAAATTACTTATGATGTAAAAAGTAATTAATTTAATTTAAGACTTATGATATATATATATTTAATATATCATTTATTAATTAATTATGATTTAATTAAACTTTTAATTAAACTTATGGTTAATAATACTTTTATTATTAATGAAAAATACTTATGGTAAGTATTAAACTTATATTATGAGATTATTATAATAAGACTTATAATAAATATTAATTAATTATTTAATTATTATAAGGCTTAGTTATTATTCAATTATAATTTAATTATTAAACACTTATGATTTGATAATTATAATTAGAACTTATGATATGATTAATAATTCATTAATAATTAATAATACTTATGATATGATTTAAAGTTTATTATTAATTAATAATACTTATATTATGATTGATATTTAATTACTTAATTAAATACTTATGTTATATTAATTATATCATTTAAACTTATGTTAACTTTAATAATTCAATTTAATTTAATTAAACTTATGTTATGATATAATTATACATTTATGACTTTAAATAACATTATAAACTATATTATTATTATAACCTATACTTTAAAAATCAATGTTGACTATGTTTGATCAAGGTTGACTTTTAAGTTGACTTTCGATTGACTTTGACTTTCAGATGACTTCTGTTGACTTTCTAATTAAGGAAACTTTCCTAAATTAATAACTTTCTAAAAATAGAAATTTTCCAAAAATAGAAAATTTCCTAAAATAGAAACTTTCCTAAAATAGAAACTTTTCAAAAATAGAAACTTTCCTAAAATAGAAACTTTCCAAAAATGGAAACCTGCTAAAAATAGAAGCTTTCTAAAAATAGAAAGTGTGTGTCCGTACGATGTTCCGATCAAACCGATGCATGTTGAGTGTTGTTCTATGTCTACTTACAACATGTACAATAGCTATCATACTAAGACTTGACCTAAGTTAGTTATTTATATCGACCTGCTTTATTTATAGGTTGGCATTGTGATCATCCCTGATCACTTTACTTCATTTGATGTTCGCATTTTTGTGTGGTTACTTCCTTTACTTTAAGGTGAGTTATAGTCTCGTTTTTACATACTTTTCAAAGTATATTTTTGGAATGTGATTACATGCATTTTATTTTACGTTTAGACACAAGTGGCAATTAAATTTAAATTATTCATTATGAGTTGAACAAAAATATTCCCTAGTCTGGTAACTGTACTCACTGATTTCTACTGGTGAACGCGAATCCTACGGATAGATCTATCGGGTTTGACAACCCCATTTCGAGCTAGTCGCGCTAGCAAGTTATAATTGGAATGTTTAGTACTTCGTATTTAGTTGAAGATACACTTGTTCAGTGTATATTATTTATTGTGTTTGGCAAGGGTAAATAAAGGGTTAAGTGGTTACTAGGTGGCTCATTGATAATGGAATAATGTTTTATGTTTTCTAACATTTAAATCTTGTGGTCTAAAGTTTATACGTTTATTTAAAACTATAATTCACTCAACATTTTTGTTGACAGTTTACTCGCATGTTTTCACAGGTACTTGAGTTTGTTGGATGCTTCCACTGTGTTAGAAGAGTCTGCATGCATTTGGGCAGATTTTGTTAAACATTTATGAAACTTTGAACTTGCATTCTATTTTTAGATAATTTAAACTTATGGGTTTTGTTGACAATGTTTTAATGTCAACTTTGGTTATTAATATGTTGGGTTGTTTAAACTACATATTTTGGTATGTTTCCTTTTTAGGAAACTTTTGAAATAAAAGAATGCAATGTCATTTATTAAATTCATTTAAGTTCGATCAAGCTGTGGGACCAAGTGATGGAGCCGTTAAGTGTATTGACGGGGCCATCACAGTTGATATCAGAGCTCTAGTTGTAGGAAACTAGGCGGTCATAATGTGGTCAACCCGTGGTTTTTAGGGTGCATTAGAGTCTAGTCTACAGCCCGACCCTTTTTGTTATAGCATTATTATGCATTTCATTTCGTATGAGGAATAATTATAAGTTATTGCTTATGATATTTCTATGTTGTATGTGGTTTGTGGTTTTACTTTTTGCAGATGTCGGCTTCAAGCAACACTTCCGTTCCTGCTCCCGTTTTACCGTCTACTGCCGCTCTTCGTGCACGACAGCCTCGCCTAAGAGATTCTGTTAACTACTACATGGCTACCATCACTCACATGACCAGGGCATATACAAATGAGACTCGTATTGATGCTCTTAGCGACTGTATGCTTGTCTTGCCTCATAACGAGGTGATAGATGAGATTAGAGCTGCTATGGATTCGTTCGTTAGCTTCAAGAATAGGATAGAGTTCGAGACTAGGAAGCATAACCGTGAGGTGGACGCTAAGTTCGAGGCTCTTGAGAGCGTAGTTCGTGGTCTGAAGAAGGAGTTGGAGGAGGTGAAAGGAAAATTGAGGAAGTATGAGACTCCTGATAAACCTCATGCCGGCCCAGCTTATCACACCCGCTCCAAGCAGATGTGATGATATCATGATTGATTATTTATTTCATAAGACTTAATGTCCATTTATACATTCATTATGGGGTGATGTACGGAATTTTGTCGAGGATTTTATTAAGGATTTTGTTATGAGATATTTTTCATTTATGTATGAATGGTTATTTCTTTATGACATCTGTTATCATCATCATATTTTATTCCTGATGTTGTGACTCTTGGCATGTTACATTATACGTAATATAGTTCATGTATGTTAGGTGCTATGTATGTTGTATGATTTCTATCATAAAGTATGTATGCATGTGGTGGCTATTTCTATAACTATCGTAACTATCATGTTATTACTCATAGTGTTTATTGACTATTATTTTAATGGTTAATCTTTCGTGTTCGATCTATTCCTTTATAAAACTGGTATTATTCTTAGTACTAACGGTTGTGTTATCCTGTTTTGAAGATCATGCCTCCCCGTGAGTCCAATGAAGCTCGCATGCAACGTCTTATTTCTGAAGGGATAGCAGCTGCTATGGTAGCTAATGCTAATGCTAATATCAATAACAACAATCAGGTGGGATGTTCCCACAAGACTTTTATGGCAAGTCGTCCACAAGAATTTAGTGGCACTGAAGGACCCATTGGGCTTACTCATTGGTTTGAGAAGATTGAGTCTATTTTTAGGGTTAGCCGAGTTCGAGAGGAGGATAAGGTCAATTTCTGAAAGGACCCGTTCATATACATTATAAACGATTCACAATAGTTGATTACATCGCGAGGTATTTGACCTCTATATGATACGTTTTACAAACATTGCATTCGTTTTTAAAAGACAAACTTTCTTTACATCAAAAATTGACGGCATGCATACCATTTCATATTACATCCAACTATAATTGTCTTAATATTAATCTTGATGAAGTCAACGACTCGAATGCAACTTCTTTCAAAGTATAACATGAATGACTCCAAGTAATATCCTAAAAATGAGCTAATGCACAGCGGAAGATTTCTTTAATACCTGAGAATAAACATGCTTTAAAGTGTCAACCAAAAGGTTGGTGAGTTCATTAGTTTATTATAATCAATCATTTCTGTAATAGTAATAGACCACAAGATTTCATATACATAAACGTTTTAATAAAAATATTCTAAGTGGTTGAGCACTTGGTAACCATACTTAACATTTAATCAACGTATCATATTCCATTTATTATGAAATCTCACTACACTGTACCAAGTGTAGTCACTGAAACGAAGTACTGTGCAACCGTTGAATACTGGTCGTCCAGTCCGGTTGGGGTTGTCAGGCCCGATAGATCTATCAACAAGATTCGCATTTACAATACCGCAGGTAAATGGTAGTTACCAAGCTACAGGGAAGTATGCCAGTGGTACAACTCAACGTAGAATATATTTTAAGTACTTATGTCTATTTCGTAAAGCATTCATAAAAGCAGCGCATGTATTCTCAGCCCAAAAATATATATTGCAAAAGCAATTAAAAAGGGAGCAAATGAAACTCACAATACTGTATTTCGTAGCAATTATGTATATGACGGCACTGAACAAGTGCAGGGTTTGTCTCGGATTCACGAACCTATATTAAGTATATATATTTATATGTTGGTCAATATCTGTCTAACAATTTAGGTCAAGTCGTAGTGTATCACAATCCTAATGCTCGAGTCCGACATGCAAAAGTCAACAAAAGTCAACTTGACCCAAAATGACTTCCAAAATCTATACATGTTTATTATATAACTTATATATAGTCGATTTATATATTTAAATATATTTATCAGATCTTATTATACTAAATAATACAAGTCATTTATTAATAAATAAAAATTTATATTTAAATTCATATATGATAAAAATATACTTTTATATATCTCAAGTAATAAAATTTATAAAATTCACTTAATATCATAAAAATATAGTGGTATGTATTATTAATGTAATTATATTACGTGTGGGAAAAATATCTTTGTACGCATTTTTATTTGATAAAATAATATTGATAATAATAATAATGATAAAAATAATAAAATGATAGTTTCAATAAAAATATTAATTTTTAGTAATAAAGATAATTTTAGTAATAACATCAACTGATAACAATTATAATAATCGTTTTAATAATAATATTAAAATTAATAATAATTCAGTTGACCATATCTTTTAATCCGTTCATCGTACCCACACGATTTCTAAATGAAAAGTTATTAATTTTTCTTTAGCTTTTCAACGACATGCATATCATATACCTTATCTCAGTAGCATATGTATCAAATTCGTGATTTATCATAAACTATTTAACGACGAAACTAAGCATACAAACATGCATAATCATATATACTCGAGCACTAGTCAGGGATACACTATTAATATATAAAAGATAAGATATGAATGCTCACGTATCAATATTGTTATTCAATATTGCAGGAAAATACGTAGACACAACGAAAATGAAAAATGTTAGGTTGACCTCACGAGCAATACCCTCGATCAATACCCATAACCTCCATAGCTATAACCCATAATTTTCTTAGCTCTATCCCGTTTGAAAACTTATTTTGAAATCGTCTGAATATAACTCCGTCGTAGTATTTTATGTATACTAATAATATCTTGAAATAATACTAAGTAAATATATATATATATATATATATATATATATATATATATATATATGTATGTAATTCGATTGAGAGAGTTTAGAGAAATATATTTTCAAGTTTCTATGAAATAATGAAACCTATTGAATTCTTTTTATAATAGATTTTTGGATTATTAACGTGAATTATTAAAGTATGAATTATTAAAGTAAATTATTAAAGTATGAATTATTAAAGTGAATTATTAAAGTATGAATTCTTAAAGTGAATTATTAAAGTATGAATTATTAAAGTGAATTATTAAAGTGAATTATTAAAGTATGAATTATTAAAGTGAATTATTAAAGTATGAATTATTAAAGTTAAAGTAAAGTAAAAGTAAAGTAAAGGTAAAGTTAAAGTATAGTAAAAGTATAAAACTATGTACGTATAATACGCGTATAAATATATATAATATTAATTTAAATCGTTATATATATTTGATAAAATAAAATATAAATATCGTTATTTTTATCATACTGGTTAAGTAATGAGTGGTCAAAAAGAATAGATTTCTTTAATCACAGTAGACCTCATAACATAGGCCCGTAATCATATCATAATGTATCTGATAATTCAATCATTTGATATTATCTCTTAATTCTGTCAATAAATATATTGAAACAAATACGTTCATGTAAAGTATCATATATCTAATACTTTGTTAATGTTTTCGGTTAATATTATATATTATATATACATATCTATATACACATAATTGTTCGTGAATCGTCGAACATGGTCAAAGGGTAATTGATTACATGAATGTAGTTCCAAACTTTTTGAGATTCAACATTACAAATTCTGCTTATCGTGTCGGAAACATATAAAGGTTAAGTTTAAATTTGGTCGGAAATTTCCGGGTCGTCACAGTACCTACCCGTTAAAGAAATTTCGTCCCGAAATTTGATCGAGGTCGTTATGGCTAACATTAAAAATGTTTTCATGATTAATATGAGTTGATAAATAGAGTTTTATCATCATTGAGTAATATAGATAAAACAATTTGATTACGCGAAGAGTATAAGTGAAGCTATCGCAAGAGAGTGAAATGAGTAAACGTATATTCGTTTTAACCGATGACGTAGTTATGATTGATTTCCGGAATTCATGGGATTTAAAGAAAATCTTTGCAATAAGATTTGGTTCTTCGGCGATTAAGGAAATCAGGATCTTATTTGATTAAATGCGATAATCTGTCTCGATTTCTCTGTCTGATATTTTACTATAAATCCACCCCCTTCGTTTCTTTATTTCCACAGCTCACACCTTCTAGTCTTTCTCCCCAATTCATACTTTAAAGCATTCGTTTATATGTTTCATCCAGTATTGATTCTTGATATACTCTTAACTTTCATATCTGTCATTCTTCTTTTTCATCTACCACCGGAGGAAGTTATTTTCTTCTACCATTACCTTGGGGTTATTGTGTTTTTCATTCTCCCGTGTCTTTATATTGCTATACGCATTGATATACACGGTTTGTAATTTCGGGGATGTTATCGGGCTTTATATTCTCCATTATATTTCGGAGCTTCATGCTTTCTTTTTCTCTTCCCGACCTTGAGTCAAGCGGATAATGGTCCAGAATTTATAGATATGAATTTTTGGATGAACATAGTTAATGTTCCAAGAAGAAAATCGTAATGGCACGATCTTGATTTGGAAAATTACCAGAATATCCGAAAATATAGATCTATCAAGATGATATGTTCTTAATATGTTTGAAAATTGGGTAGAATGTAAGAGTCGTGTAAATAGTACATGATGACGGTATGTTCTGTGAATCATCACGTTCCATTAGAAACTCAGTATGACTTACTGTAATATAATCACATTGATCAAGTGTCATTATATTATACTAACTCATGCTTCAGTTCCCAACACTACTTCAAAAACATTCCTATTTTAAATTCGAATTTTTTCTTCTTCAGAATTTAGAAACTAACACAGTTTATTTTTATGTTGTAACGCAGATATTGCGAATAGATAGAAGATTTCGGATAAGAATAGTTGTGAAAATATCTTCAGGAATATCGAAGATATTTATAATAAAAGATACGATGATATCTTAGAATTCTTAACATAGATGGATGATGAAGAAGATTTGTCTGTGAAGGTTTAGAATAAGAAGTAAGGTGTTTGCTAACGATTTCAGTAGACACTGAATCATTTGGATCCTTTGAAGACAGATTTAGTCTTTTTGATTTGTCCACAGCCTCCTTCATGGTCTGCTCAATCCGTTTTCCAGTTTCAAACCTTCTCTTTTTCTCAGCTTTACCACCATACTATTCTTTATCATCAAACTTTTGACTGTTAAAGTCGTTTACAGTTTTTGCTGCTTCATCAGCATTTTTCTAATTTCGGAGAACTAGTTCATAGTTTGGGATGTTTTTCAGAAAATTCACATTCGAAGTATGTAAGTCTAGGAGATAGACGTTATATGTATACATATAACTTTTGACGTAAAATTGTCGCGAAATTCAAAATACTGATTGCTAATTCCCAGTAGTTGGTGTGACAATTATTGTTACAGGATGTAGGTGAGTACATGATGGGGTTTTAATGAATAAGTATAGTGGTTTTTCGGAGAGACTTAAGTCGAAGGTTAATGAAGTTGTTGATAAGTTTACTGCTAATGTGGCGAGATATGAAAGGTTCCCCGGTAACAATGATGAAGGGGTAATTGTTATAATAAGGTTTATTCGTATAAACAAATGAAGGTGATTTACTGAAGCTGTGACAAAACTGTCTATTTTAGAAAGAGATTGAAAAATTATATTTGGTAATAAATATCAAAGGATCTGACACGTATACATGTTAAACCATAACTTTGGTTTTGAGAGCTTTTCAGGTGCATGACAGTGGGTAATGTGTGGTTGGATCATCATCTCGCATGTCTTTAAGAATTTCGAAGTGTTTGAACACATATTGTAATTGTTAATATACATATGATGTTCTAAGATTTTGAATGATACAAATATTTTTGTGAGTTCCATGAATAGAAATGAGGTTCTAGGACAGTTTTGAAGTCAAAGTATAGTTTTGAAAGATGTAGGAATCTAAGAGTGATGATTTCAGTTATATCTTGAATCGAATTCTGAGATTTCAAAATCAGAATATGTAATTAGATTTTGAATGAGTATGGTTGTTTTGATTTCTATAAAAGAATGTATATTGTTGTGAAAGTAGGGAGTATAATGGATGATTTGCTGAATCAGATTCGAAGAATGTAACATATTAATTGTGAATTTATATATCTCTCGGGTATTACCTACCCGTTAAAAAAAATTTCACAATTAATATTTTGTACAAAAGAATTTTATTACAGTCTTTATGGAAATATATATGTGTATATTTTTTCAGATGTAATATAGATTTAATAAGTTAATATTAAATTAAACTCATTTGATTTATGGTTAAGGCTAGGATAGATAATTTCTAAACTTTAGAAATTACATAATCGTCGTAGAATGTTTCCCCAATGAAGTTATGAATCAATACTTCATCGTTGTGGTATTCCTTGGTATCTACATGGCGTATGACGTCGATGCTCGTGGGACAGATTGTGAAGTTGAGGTTTGCGATGCGGTTGTTGTTGGTGGTGGTAATGGTACTGTTGATGTTGTTGATGGTGGTACTGGTTATGCTGCTGGTGCTGCTGCTAGTGTTTGTAACCTTTGCACCATATTCTCCAAAGCCACTACCCGAGCGTGAAGCTCGTTGACTTCTTCTATTATACCGGGGTGATTGTCGGTTCGGACGAGCGGATAAATAAGATCTAGAATTTGGTGTAGTATATAATCATGACGAGATACTCTGGAAATGAGAGAGAAAATGGTGTTTCGGACAGGTTCGCCGGTAAGTGCTTCAGGTTCATTGCCAAGAGGGCAATGTGGTGGATGAAAGGGATCACCTTCTTCTTGTCTCCAATAGTTGAGTTGACTACGGACCCATCCCCAATTCATCCAAAATAGATGATGGAAAATTGGTTGATCCATTCTGGTGATGCTACTTTCGGAGCTCAGGTAGATATCCATATCGGAATAGCTGTCGGAATCTGAGGAATTCGAACTGGTTGAGGGATCCATCTCGTAGGATCAGGGAAAGAATTTTTGGTATGAAATAGATTGTAGAATTTATATTTGGTATTCTTCAATTACATAATTTGCATATGTATATATAATACCAAAATTCCGTAAATTACGGAGAATCTTTGAAAAGATGCAGTCAAAGTTCACAGTAATAGATGTGCTAAGATAAGAATCCGTCTATACACTATTATGAAATAAATGCAGGAAAACGAGTCTAGACTTAAGATGATAAGCAGGTTATTTCCTAAGGATGATAAGTAGATGATTTCTGACTAGAATTGATAAGCAAACTTTTTGACATGCAGACACGGTCGAAGTCCAGACACACTAATGCATCTTAACAACTATCAGTTCGACACACTAATGCAAAACCTGGTTCGCTAAGACCACCGCTCTGATACCAACTGAAAGGACCTGTTCATATACATTATAAACGATTCACAATAGTTGATTACATCACGAGGTATTTGACCTCTATATGATACGTTTTACAAACATTGCATTCGTTTTTAAAAGACAAACTTTCTTTACATCAAAAATTGACGACATGCATACCATTTCATATTACATCCAACTATAATTGACTTAATATTAATCTTGATAAACTCAACGACTCGAATGCAACGTCTTTCAAAGTATAACATGAATGACTCCAAGTAATATCCTTAAAATGAGCTAATGCACAGCGGAAGATTTCTTTAATACCTGAGAATAAACATGCTTTAAAGTGTCAACCAAAAGGTTGGTGAGTTCATTAGTTTATTATAATCAATCATTTCCGTAATAGTAATAGACCACAAGATTTCATATACATAAACGTTTTAATAAAAATATTCTAAGTGGTTGAGCACTTGGTAACCATACTTAACATTTAATCAACGTATCATATTCCCTTTATTATGAAATCTCACTACACTGTACCAAGTGTAGTCACTGAAACGAAGTACTGTGCAACCGTTGAATACTGGTCGTCCAGTCCGGTTGGGGTTGTCAGGCCCGATAGATCTATCAACAGGATTCGCATTTACAATACCGCATGTAAATGGTAGTTACCAAGCTACAGGGAAGTATGCCAGTGGTACAACTCAACGTAGAATATATTTTAAGTACTTATGTCTATTTCGTAAAGCATTCATAAAAGCAGCGCATGTATTCTCAGCCCAAAAATATATATTGCAAAAGCAATTAAAAAGGGAGCAAATGAAACTCACAATACTGTATTTCGTAGCAATTATGTATATGACGGCACTGAACAAGTGCAGGGTTTGTCTCGGATTCACGAACCTATATTAAGTATATATATTTATATGTTGGTCAATATCTGTCTAACAATTTAGGTCAAGTCGTAGTGTATCACAATCCTAATGCTCGAGACCGACATGCAAAAGTCAACAAAAGTCAACTTGACCCAAAATGACTTCCAAAATCTATACATGTTTATTATATAACTTATATATAGTCGATTTATATATTTAAATATATTTATCAGATCTTATTATACTAAATAATACAAGTCATTTATTAATAAATAAAAATTTATATTTAAATTCATATATGATAAAAATATACTTTTATATATCTCAAGTAATAAAATTTATAAAATTCACTTAATATCATAAAAATATAGTGGTATGTATTATTAATGTAATTATATTACGTGTGGTAAAAATATCTTTGTACGCATTTTTATTTGATAAAATAATATTGATAATAATAATAATGATAAAAATAATAAAATGATAGTTTCAATAAAAATATTAATTTTTAGTAATAAAGATAATTTTAGTAATAACATCAACTGATAACAATTATAATAATCGTTTTAATAATAATATTAAAATTAATAATAATTCAGTTGACCATATCTTTTAATCCGTTCATCGTACCCACACGATTTCTAAATGAAAAGTTATTAATTTTTCTTTAGCTTTTCAACGACATGCATATCATATACCTTATCTCAGTAGCATATGTATCAAATTCGTGATTTATCATAAACTATTTAACGACGAAACTAAGCATACAAACATGCATAATCATATATACTCGAGCACTAGTCAGGGATACACTATTAATATATAAAAGATAAGATATGAATGCTCACGTATCAATATTGTGATTCAATATTGCAGGAAAATACGTAGACACAACGAAAATGATAAACGTTAGGTTGACCTCACGAGCAATACCCTCGATCAATACCCATAACCTCCATAGCTATAACCCATAATTTTCTTAGCTCTATCCCGTTTGAAAACTTATTTTGAAATCGTCTGAATATAACTCCGTCGTAGTATTTTATGTATACTAATAATATCTTGAAATAATACTAAGTAAATATATATATATATATATATATATATATATATATATATATATATATATATATATATATATATATATATATATATATATATATATATATATATATATATATATATGTAATTCGATTGAGAGAGTTTAGAGAAATATATTTTCAAGTTTCTATGAAATAATAAAACCTATTGAATTCTTTTTATAATAGATTTTTGGATTATTAACGTGAATTATTAAAGTATGAATTATTAAAGTAAATTATTAAAGTATGAATTATTAAAGTGAATTATTAAAGTATGAATTTTTAAAGTGAATTATTAAAGTATGAATTATTAAAGTGAATTATTAAAGTGAATTATTAAAGTATGAATTATTAAAGTGAATTATTAAAGTATGAATTATTAAAGTTAAAGTAAAGTAAAAGTAAAGTAAAGGTAAAGTTAAAGTATAGTAAAAGTATAAAACTATGTACGTATAATACGCGTATAAATATATATAATATTAATTTAAATCGTTATATATATTTGATAAAATAAAATATAAATATCGTTATTTTTATCATACTGGTTAAGTAATGAGTGGTCAAAAAGAATAGATTTTTTAAATCACAGTGGACCTCATAACATAGGCCCGTAATCATATCATAATGTATCTGATAATTCAATCATTTGATATTATCTATTAATTCTGTCAATAAATATATCGAAACAAATACGTTCATGTAAAGTATCATATATCTAATACTTTGTTAATGTTTTCGGTTAATATTATATATTATATATACATATCTATATACACATAATTGTTCGTGAATCGTCGAACACGGTCAAAGGGTAATTGATTACATGAATGTAGTTCCAAACTTTTTGAGATTCAACATTACAAATTCTGCTTATCGTGTCGAAAACATATAAAGGTTAAGTTTAAATTTGGTCGGAAATTTCCGGGTCGTCACAGTTTCGCAAGCTGCACTCTTAAGGATAATGCTTTAACTTGGTGGAACAACTTGGTGAATAGCTTGGGTAATGATGTGGCGTATGGTTTGACTTGGAATAATTTTAAGGAAAGAATGATTACCCGTTATCGTCCTCGGGGTGAACTTAAGAAGTTAGAGGCTGAGCTTAAGAACTTGAAGATGAAAGGCACCGAATTAGATGTCTATGAACAAAGGTTCTTTGAGTTGATATTGTTGTGTCCAAATACTTAATGGGTTATCTGAGCGGATTGAGCATGGGGTTGAGTCTAGTGAGCCCAGACTATTGAAGCTGCTATGTCTATGGCTCACAAGCTTAATGATAAGATTTTGAGGAGAAGTAAGACAGCTGTGACTGATGCTGGTGAGGAGGTCATTAAGAAGGCTGATAATGGGAAAATGAAGTGGGATAATAACCGCAACCGGAACCAAAGTCAGCAGAAGAAACAAGATACTTCTGGTTCTAATAACCGAAATTAGCGTGTTTGCCCTCGATGTTATAAGGCTCATGATGGTTATTGTACATTTACTTGTAAGAGGTGTTCCAATCAGGGACACATTGCTAAAGATTGTACGGTGCTTATCCCGGGTTCTGCTACTCCTGCTACAGATGGTAGTAACAATGCTGGTAAAAATGGTGGTAATGGTAATGGGAAGCTGAGAAATGGTGGTAATCAGAGAGTTTGTTATGATTATGGTAAGCCGGGGCATTTTCGTTATGCCTGCCCTAACAAGAAGACTACTGAGAATGCACGTGGAAGAGCATTCAACATTAATGCCAGGGATGCTGAAGAAGATCCAAAACTTTTTACGGGTACGTTATCGGTCAACGATTTATCAGTTTATGTACTATTTGATTCAGGGGCTGATTTGAGTTTTGTGTCGAGTAAATTAAGTCCAAAAATCAAAACTCCGTTAACTCCTCTAGACAATACTTATGTTGTAGAGATAGCTAATGGTAAAGTGCTTACTGCTAAGACTGTGTATCATAAATGTAACATTAATCTGGCTGGTAGAGATTTTGAGGTAGATTTGATACCGATTGACCTAGGCAGTTTTGACGTTGTTATTGGTATGGATTGGTTGTCTACGAATCGTGCTGAGATTGTGTGTTACGAGAAAGCTGTTCGTATTACTAATGTGGTTGGAGAGCCGCTGATGGTTTTTGGGTATAAGAAATGCAGACAATTAAATCTTATAAGCTGTTTGAAAGTTCATAAATATCTTCGCAAAGGCTGTCATGCTATTCTAGCCCATGTTGTTGATTCTGATAGAGAAGAGAAGGGCGTTGGTGATGTTCATATTGTTAAAGATTTTCCCGAGGTATTTCTCGAAGGTTTACCTGGCCTTCCGCCGCAACGTGCAGTAGAATTTCAAATCGATCTTGTTCCCGGTGCTGCTCCTGTAGCACGTGCTCCTTATCGACTTGCGCCTTCCGAACTTCAAGAATTGTCAAGTCAACTTCGTGAGTTGTTAGACAAGGGTTTTATTCGTCCTAGTTCGTCCCCTTGGGGAGCTCCTATTCTATTTGTTAAGAAGAAAGATGGTTCGTTTCGTTTGTGTATTGATTATCATGAATTGAACAAGCTTACTGTTAAAAACTGTTACCCTCTTCCAAGAATTGATGATCTGTTCGATCAGCTTCAAGGTTCGTCTGTTTATTCTAAAATTGATCTTCGTTCCGGTTATCATCAACTGCGTGTTAAAGATTCTGATGTTCCGAAAACTGCTTTTCGCACCCGTTATGGTCACTACGAATTCCTTGTTATGCCGTTCGGATTGACGAACACACCTGCTGTGTTCATGGACCTCATGAACCGAGTGTGTAGACCCTATCTGGACAAATTCGTTATTGTTTTCATTGGCGGCATCCTTATTTATTCCAAGAGTGATGAAGAGCACGAAGAACATTTGAAGTTGGTGCTTGATTTGTTGAGGAAAGAAGAGTTGTACGCTAAGTTCTCTAAGTGTGCTTTCTGGTTAAGAGAAGTTCAATTCCTTGGACATATTGTTAGTAAACAGGGAATACAGGTTGATCCTGCTAAGATTGAGGCAATCGAGAAGTGGGAGATTCCGAAAACTCCTACTCAGGTTCGTCAGTTTCTAGGGTTGGCAGGTTACTATAGAAGGTTCATTCAAGATTTCTCTCGTTTAGCGAAACCTCTGACTGCTTTAACGCACAAGGGGAAGAAGTATGAGTGGAAGGATGAACAAGAGACTGCTTTTTAAACTCTGAAGAAGAAGAAGTTGTGTACCGCTCCGATATTGTCACTACCTGAGGGTAATGATGATTTTGTCATTTATTGTGATGCTTCGCGTCAGGGCTTTGGTTGTGTTTTGAAGCAACGAAAGAAAGTTATTGCGTACGCGTCACGACAGGTGAAGATCCATGAACAGAACTATACAACCCATGATTTAGAGTTGGGAGCTGTTGTATTTGCGCTTAAAATTTGGAGACATTATCTTTATGGGGTCAAAAGTACGGTGTACACTGATCACAAAAGTCTTCAACATATCCTTGATCAGAAACAGTTGAATATGAGGCAACGAAGATGGATTGAGACGTTGAATGATTATGATTGCAAAATTTTCTATCATCCGGGAAAAGCCAATGTTGTGGCCGATGCGTTAAGTCGTAAAGAAAGGGCTGAACCTCGCAGGTTTAGAGCCTTGAATATGACGATTCGAACTAACCTCGCTAGGATGATTCTTGATGCACAACAAGAAGCCTTAAAGGAGGAGAATTTTGTTAACAAGAAAGTCACAGGCATGGCTAAGAAGTTTGAGGTACGAGCAGATGGTACTAGATATTTTGCGGGACGTCTTTGGGTTCCGAAGTTTGGTGATCTGCGACAACTTGTTTTGGATGAGGTTCATAAGTCTAGGTACTCTATTAATCCTGATTCAGGAAAGATGTATCATGATCTTAAGGAGCTGTATTGGTGGCCTAATTTGAAAGCTGATGTGGCTACTTATGTGGCTAAGTGTTTGTCCTGTGCTAAGGTCAAAGCTGAACATCAAAAACCGTCTGGACTTTTGGTGCAACCTGAGATTCCCAAGTGGAAGTGGGAAGGTATTACTATAGATTTTATTACAAAGTTACCGAGAGTTGCGGTTGGCTATGATACCATTTGGGTGATTGTAGATAGACTCACTAAGTCAGCTCACTTTTTTCCGATTAAGGAAACAGATTCGATGGAGAAGCTTACTCGTTTATACTTGAAGGAGATTGTTTCTAGACATGGTATTCCTGTATCTATCATTTCAGACCGAGACACTCGATTTATATCGAGGTTTTGGCGATCCTTACAGGAAGCCTTGGGAACTAAGTTAGATATGAGCACCGCTTATCATCCGCAGACGGATGGTCAAAGTGAAAGGACCATTCAAACGTTAGAAGACATGTTACGAGCGTGTGTTATTGATTTTGGTAATGGGTGGGATAGATATTTGCCGCTAGCTGAATTTTCTTATAACAACAGTTATCATGCAAGTATTAAGGCCGCACCGTTCGAAGCTCTGTATGGTAGGAAGTGTAGGTCTCCTGTCTGTTGAAATGAGGTTGGGGATGCTCAACTCACAGGTCCAGAAATTATTCATGAGACTACCGAGAAGATCACATAGATTAAGGAAAGATTGAGAACTGCCAGAAGTCGGAAAAAGAGCTATGCCAATAAGAGAAGGAACGATATTGAATTTCAGGTCGGTGATCGTGTTATGTTGAAGGTATCACCTTGAAAGGGCGTGATACGTTTTGGTAAAAGGGAAAAGTTGAATCCTCATTTTGTTGGACCTTTTGAGATTATTGAGAGAGTTGGACCTGTGGCTTATCGTTTGAAATTACCACAAGAACTTAGTGCTGTTCATGACGTTTTTCATCTATCGAATTTGAAGAAGTGTTTGGCCGAGGCCGATAATACTATTCCTCTGGAGGAACTTCATGTTGATAAGAAACTTCATTTTATTGAGGAACCCGTTGAAATTATGGATCGAGAGGTTAAGACTCTTAAGCAGAGTAGAATTCCTATTGTCCAAGTTAGATGGAACGCCAGACGCGGTCCCGAGTTCACTTGGGTGCGTGAAGATCAGATGAAGCAGAAGTACCCACATTTGTTCCCAGATGCTGAGTCAACCCCTGCACCTGCCTAAATTTCGGGACAAAATTTCCGTAACGGGAAGGTACTGTAACGACCCTACTTTTTCCGTTATCTTTTACCGTTAATTATTTAACGACCGTTAACTGTTATTCGTGCCACTTCATTTCTATGACCTATATTATTATTTTTGTAATAATATATAAATTATTATGTGCTATGTGAATATTTGTGTCCATATATTAATTTGTACGTTTCTACGTGTCGTGGATTTCTATCCGGCGAATCTTTTTGGTTTTCAAATCAACAGTCGAGCTTTTGAGATTTTTAAGTCCTAATTATTTTAGATATGATATTTTAATGTCATATATTTATATATAGTGTTTATATATATTTTTCGTCGCGTATTTGTTATCTCTCCGAATTTTCAATCGCGTAGTCGTGTTTTCGCGTTTCGGGTTTCGTTCGAGCGTTCGGGCCACAAGGAAATTATCAAAATACAAAATGGCCCACAAATGGGTCCCACCTTACCCCATTCGGCCGAACCATTCAAGGGGAGGGGGTATACCCCATTTTCCTTTCATTTTTTTTCATCTAATTTCATTCTTCCTTTTTTTCTAAACCTAATATTTAGTTTGTGCTCTCTCCCTCTCCTCCCATGCCTAGCCATCACCACCACCACCTTAAACCATCATCATCTTCTTCAAACAAGCTTGGATCAATCAATCATTCATATAAATGTGTTCTTCTCGTTCTTCTCTACACGTTGATATCTCTTGATTCTCGATTAGGATATAAAACCTAACCCTAGATTTTTTATTTTTCCTATATTTTACTGATTTTGTATGTTATATTGATAGTATGATGATTATATGTTATTGTATTGTTGATAGTATGCGTAGAAATGCTCGATTATACATGTTTTCGGTTTGATTGTTTTGGGACAGCAGCTTGTTTGTTCATTTATGTAAACTTGACTGATATAAAAGTAAAATCAAAGTTTTTAGATGAGTTCCTCTCATCAAGACATTAATTTTAGACTCCGGAGTCATGTTATTTCGATTCCCGGAGCTCTAGATATGATTAAAATGGTGTTTAATTGAAATTAAAATGTAAGAACGAATTGGTACAGGTATGATCCGACTTTGTGACCACTTTCGGAGTCTTTAGGGTGTACTAGTATGTTAGGATTGATGATTGGATGAACTTTCATGTTCGGGTCATTGAAATCCGAGCCACGGATCACCCGTTATGACTAAAACATGTTTTTGAACGGATTAAAGCTCCAAGTTGAATAATGGCTGTAGGTCACGACTTGATGGCTGTTCTTGGGGTGTTCTTGAGCACACTAATGTGTCGGGTGGGTTGGTTAGGCGAAGATATATATAAGACTCGCCGAAAACTGATTTCCCGGGGCTCAAGTTATGACCCGATGAACTTTTAATTAAAACTTATGGTTATTAAATAAGACTTATGATATAAATAATGAATTTCATTATTAATAAATTACTTATGATGTAAAAAGTAATTAATTTAATTTAAGACTTATGATATATATATATTTATTATATCATTTATTAATTAATTATGATTTAATTAAACTTTTAATTAAACTAATGATTAATAATACTTTTATTATTAATGAAAAATACTTATGGTAAGTGTTAAACTTATATTATGAGATTATTATAATAAGACTTATAATAAAGATTAATTAATTATTTAATTATTATAAAGCTTAGTTATTATTATTCAATTATAATTTAATTATTAAACATTTATGATTTAATAATTATAATTAGAACTTATGATATGATTAATAATTCATTAATAATTAATAATACTTATGATATGATTTAAAATTTATTATAATTAATAATACTTATATTATGATTGATATTTAATTACATAATTAAATACTTATGTTATATTAATTATATCATTTAAACTTATGTTAACTTTAATAATTCAATTTAATTTAATTAAACTTATGTTATGACATAATTATACATTTATGACTTTAAATAACATTCTAACCTATATTATTATTATAACCTATACTTTAAAAATCAATGTTGACTATGTTTGACCAAGGTTGACTTTTGAGTTGACTTTCGATTGACTTTGACTTTCAGTTGACTTATGTTGACTTTCTAATTAAGGAAACTTTCCTAAATTAATAACTTTCTAAAAATAGAAACTTTCCAAAAATAGAAAATTTCCTAAAATAGAAACTTTCCAAAAATAGAAACTTTTCTAAAATAGAAACTTTCCAAAAATGGAAACCTGCTAAAAATAGAAACTTTCTAAAAATAGAAAATGTGTGTCCGTACGCTGTTCCGATCAAACCGATGCATGTTGAGTGTTGTTATATGTCTACTTGCAGTATGTACAATAGCTATCATACTAAGACTTGACATAAGTTAGTTATTTTTATCGACCTGCTTTATTTATAGGTCGGCGTTGTGATCATCCCTGATCACTTTACTTCATTTGCTGTTCGCATTTTTGTGTGGTTACTTCGTTTACTTTAAGGTGAGTTATAGTCCCATTTTTACATACTTTTCAAAGTATATTTTTGGGATGTGATTACATGCATTTTATTTTACGTTTAGACACAAGTGGAAATTAAATTTAAATTATTCATTATGAGTTGAACAAAAATATTCCCTAGTCTGGTAACTGTAATCACTGGTTTCTACTGGTGAACGCGAATCGTACGGATAGATCTATCGGGTTTGACAACCCCATTTCGAGCTAGTCGCGCTAGCAATTTATAATCGAAATGTTTAGTACTTCGTATTTAGTTGAAGATACAATTGTTCAGTGTATATTATTTAGTGTGTTTGGCAAGGGTAAATAAAGGGTTAAGTGGTTTCCAAGTGGCTCATTGATAATGGAATAATGTTTTATGTTTTCTAACATTTAAATCTTGTGGTCTAAAGTTTATACGTTTATTTAAACCTATAATTCACTCAACATTTTTGTTGACAGTTTACTCACATGTTTTCACAGGTACTTGAGTTTGTTTGATGCTTCCGCTGTGTTAGAAGAGTCTGCATGCATTTGGGCAGATTTTGTTTAACATTTATGAAACTTTAAACTTGCATTATATTTTTGGATAATTTAAACTTGTGGGTTTTGTTGACAATGTTTTAATTTCAACTTTGGTTATTAATATGTTGGGTTGTTTAAACTACATATTTTGGTATGTTTCCTTTTCGGGAAACTTTTGAAATAAAAGAATACAATATCATTCATTTAAGTTCGATCAAGCTGTGGGTTCAAGTGACGGAGCCGTTAAGTGTATTGACGGGGCCATCACACCGTACAACTCAACATAGCCCGTTGAGTAAGCTCTTTTGACTATGTAAGGACCCGACCACCTAGACTTTAACTTATCGGGTGAGAACTTAAAACGTGAATTGAACACTAGAACCTTGCCATTTGGGTGAAATTCCTTAGGTCCCATAAGTCGGGTGTCATGCCATCATTTGGTCTTCTCTTTGTATGTCAAAGAGTTATCGTATGCCTCTAACCTAAGCTCCTCCAATTCATGCATTTGCATGACCCGTTTTTCCTTTGCTTGGTCAAGATCTAGGTTCACTTCCTTTAGTGACCAAACGCTCTATGCTCAACCTTTACCGGGAGGTGGCATGCTTTCCCATAGGCTAAACGAAATGGTGTGGTGCCTATTGGTTTCTTATATGTGGTTCTAAATGCCCACAAGGCATCGTCAAGCTTTGTTGAGTAAACCTTAGGGTTATTGCTAACCGTCTTTTCCAAAATCATTTTCAAAGCACGATTTGTATTCTCCACTTGACCACTCGTTTGGGGGTGGTGAAAGGCGGAGAAACGATGTGTAACACCATATTTTTCCATTACTTTCTCCATAAAACTATTAGCAAAGTGCGTGCCACGATCCTAGATCAACGCCTTTGGCACTCCTAACCTAGAAAACAAATTCTTCAAAAACTTGATCACTACCCTAGCATCATTAGTTGGCAAGGCTTTAGCCTCGGCCCATTTCGAGACATAATCAACCGCTACCAAAATATAAAGACATTTATTCGAATTCGGGAATGGGCCCAGGAAATCGAGACCCCATACATCAAATATCTCGCAAATTTGGATCCCGGTTTGGGGCATTTCATCCATCTTAGAAATGGATCTGGACCTTTGGCAAGAATCACAACGTTTCACCAACTCGTGGGCGCCCTTGAAGATCGTGGGCCAATAGAATCCGGAATCAAACACCTTTTTAGCGGTGTGATTCAGCCCAAAATGACCCCCCGTTGGCCCACTATGACAACTTTTGAAGATCTCTCGGGCTTCTTGCCCATATACACACCTCCGGATGACTTGCTCCGTGCCGATGCGGAACAAGTCCAGCTCTTCCCAAAAGTAGTACCTTAGGTCATTGTAAAACTTTTTCTTTTGTTGGTACGAAAATCATTTTTGTAAAAAACATTAGAGGCTAAGTAGTTTGCAAAATTGGCAAACCATGTTACGTCATCTACTAGATCAACCCTCATTAAGTGTTCATCCGAGAAAGTGTCCAGGATTTTAGACTCAGCCAAAGGCTGAAACTCGGGGTTGTCTAGTCTTGATAAGTGGTCGGCTGCCACATTCTCGGCTCTTTCTTTATCCCTTATCTATATATCAAACTCTTGTAAGAGAAGTACCCACCTAATTAAGCGATGTTTCAAATCTTGCTTTTGAAAAAGATATCATAACGCGGAGTGATCCGTGTAAACGATCGTCTTGGAAAGCACAAGGTAAGATCGAAACTTATCGAAGGCGAAAAATACCGCGAGAAGTTCTTTCTCGATGGTGGGGTAATTCAATTGGGCCCCAGTTAATGTCTTGCTTGCATAATAAATGGGTCTAAAGTGTTGGTCAACTCTTTGACCAAGCACCGCTCCAAGCGCGAAGTCGCTTGCATCGCACATTAATTCAAAGTCTTTATCCCAATCGAGAGAGATAAGAATTGGCGAATTAATGAGCTTTTCTTTCAACAAGTTAAATGCCTCGGTGCATTCATCATCAAATAAGAGGGGTTGGTCCTTTTCTAACAATTTGGTCATCGGGTGAGCAATTTTTGAAAAATCCTTTATGAACAGCCGTTAAAAACCCGCATGCCCAAGAAAGCTTCGGATTGCTTTCACATCTAATGGTTTAGGTAAGTCTTTTATCACACTAATCTTAGCTTTATCTACCTCAATTCCCGCCTTAGAAATTTTATGACCTAATACTACCCCCTACTTGACCATAAAGTGACATTTTTCCCAATTTAAAACCAAATTTGCATTTTTCACAACGGGTTAACATTTTATCTAGGTTTTAAAGGCAATGGTCAAACGAGTCCTCGAATACCAAGAAGACATCCATGAATACCTCAATCGTGTCCTCAACCATATCCGAAAAGATTGCAAGCATGCATCTTTGGAATGTCCCCGGGGCGTTACACAACCCGAAAGGCATTCTTCGGTAAGCAAATGTACCATAGGGACATGTAAAGGTCCTCTTTTCTTGATCCTCGGGGTCTATCAGGATTTGGAAGTATCCCGAAAACTCGTCAAGGAAACAATAAAATTCTCTCCCGCTTAAACGTTCGATCATTTGATCAATGTATGGGAGTAGGAAATGGTCCTTTCTTGTGGCATTGTTTAGACGCTATAGTCAATGCATACCCGCCATCCCGTGATGGTTTGAGTTGCGACAAGTTCATTTTGGTCATTTAAGATCACCGTGGTCCCACCCTTTTTAGGCACAACTTGCTCAAGACTCACCCATGGTGAGTCAGAGATTGGGTAAATAAGGCTCGCATCTAATAATTTAATAACCTCCTTCTTAACTACCTCCTTCATATTTGGGTTAAGTCTCCGTTTTCTTTGGACAACCGGTTTGAAGTTAACCTCCATGAGAATCTTCTGTGTGCAATATGATGGATTGATCCCCAGGATGTCCGTGGTCCTCCATCCTATCGCATTATGGTGAGACTTAAGAAGAGAAACATGTCGTGTCTTTTGGTCTTGGGTGAGTCTGGAAGTTGGCTTGCTTCCTTGAGATAAGCATATTCAAGATGCTCGGGGAGCTCTTTTAGCTCTAGAGTAGGAGGTTCTTCTCATGAAGACTTGATTCGAAATCTATCTTCATTGGGAATAGCCTCAAATGACTTTTCCCGAGTAGTCTCATATTCAAATTCACTTTCATCAACATTAACATTCATCAAATCCCTAAAGTCGGCCTCTAAGTCCTCAATTTCATTTTCACAAACTTGGTTGAACCCTGTGGTATCAACCCCTAAAAGCTTTTCAAGCTCTTCATTAACATAAAGGTCAATATGGTCAAAGGCATAACACTCATCGTCATCGGTATTACTCGGTTGCTTCATAGCTTTTCGGATATTGATGGTTACACGCTCTTCACCAACTCCAATGTTGATTTGGTTGTGTTTCACCAAAATTATGGTGTCGGCGGTTGCAAGAAATGGTTTCCCTAAGATGAGGGGGACTCGAAGGTCCTCCTTCATCTCCATGATAACAAAGTCAACCGGGAACACCAAGGTGTCAATGCTAACCAAGATGTCCTCGGTGATACCAATAGCAGTGTCAAATGAATGGTTGGCCAATCTTATTCTAATACGAGTTGGTTTAAGAGGCCCAAGACCAAGTCTCTCGTAAAGTAAATGGGGAATTAGGTTAATGCTTGCACCCAAATCGGCAAGTGCATCGAACACTTCCGAGTCACCAAAATTACAAGGGAAAATAAATTTTTCTGGATCACCTAACTTTTTAGGGATCCTTGGTCTTGATGCAAGAATTTTGTTGCACTCTTCTTCGATAAAGAAAGATGTTTCCTCATGATATTTACCCCTTTCCAAAATTAGCTCCTTGATGAACCGACCGTAGTTAGGCATCCCTTTGAGCACATCGGTAATTGGCAAGTTGATCGACACATTTTTCATCATATCTTGAAACTTTTTGTATTGAGCCGCCAACCTGTCCTTCCTTAAAGCTTTCGGATATGGAACCGGCCTTGTAACCTTCAAAGGTTCGTTACCCTTATCTTTACCCTTCTCATCATTACCCTTGACATCCTTAACCCTGGTTGAGTCGACCTTTTCTTTACCCTTCTCCTTACTAACCCCGATTTCTTCCTCAATGAAGCTTGGTAATGGTTCTTGGGTGATAAAAGGTTGTGGATGGGGATTTTCAATCCCTTCATTTAAGGTTAGACCACTTTGAGTGGTTATGTCATTAATATTATCATTTTAGTTTGGGTAGTTAGGGTTTTGGTTGGTGCTCTCGATAGAAATGACTCTTGTGTTGTTGTTGTTTTGGTTTTGTTGTCGGTTATTGTTGTAATTGTTGTTTGGGTTGACTTGATTGTTTGAAGGTAAAGTTCCTTGAGGTCTTTCGGCAAATTGGTTAGAAAGTCTTCCAATGGTACTCTCTAGGTTTTGAAAAGAGGCTTGTTGATGTTTCAGTTGTTGCTTCAAAAACTCATTCTCTTTTAACAAGAATGCCTCAGTAGTTTTTGCCTTTTTGATGTAATTTTTCATGATTTCTTCTAGGCTCTTTGAAGGTTGGGACTGTTGAGTGTTTTGTTGAGGTTGTTGATTGTAACCTTGGTTTTGATAGCTTTGATTTCCTTGGTTGGTATAAGATTGGTTGTTTTGTGATTGGTAATTATTGTTTCGGTTTTGGTTATAATTTGAATTGTAGCCTTGGTTTCGGTTTTGATTAGTAAATCCGGTGGTGGATTGGTTTGATTGTTGAACGAGACTTGTCTTTGGTTAGGGTTGTAATAGCCTTGGTTTGATTGATAAGAATTGTTGCCTTGGTTTGATGTCCCACCCATTTGATAGTTTGATTACTTACGTAGTGGACATGAGCATCCGAATTCATGGGAATGTCATCCAAATCAATATGGTTTCATTGGTTGATTTGGGGGCAATTATTGGTGAGATGTGGTCGATCACACCTTTGATAACCTACTTGCATTGCGACTATCGATTGTTCTAGCTTCTTCAACTCCTTCTCATACATTTGAAATTGATTATTTAAGCTTGTAAGGGTGACTTGACCGTTGTCACTCTCCACTTGAGCTACACTTTTCCTTGGTAAGTCTCGTGGTGAAGGGTTCCATTCATAAGTGTTTACCGACATATCCTCTAACATGGTTTCGGCTGCATTAGGTGATTTATACATAAATACTCCTCCCGAAGATGCATCAAGAGTTTGTCTTGTCAAAGCATTAGTGCCCCGGTAGAACGTGTTGATGTACTCTTTCTTAGTCAAACCATGTGGTGGACAAGCTCTCAACATTTTTTTGAAACGTATCCATGCATCATACAAAGACTCATCACTCCATTGAGTGAATGCATTAATTTCCATTCTAAGTCGTTCCGCCTTTGATGATGGAAAGAAATGATTGATAAAAGCTTCGGTTAAATCTTGAAAAGTCCTAAATCGAAAGGTAAGTTCCTTAACCACACTTTCGCATCACCTTGAAGAGTAAAGGGGAATGCCCTTAACTTGAAAGCATCATCGGTAACATCCTTGTTCTTATATATGTCATAAATATCGTTAAATTGTTGAATGTGCTCGAAAGGATTTTCTTCTATCAACCCATGAAATAACATATCCTTGATCAGTGTAAAGAAGTTACCCTCGATCTTCTAATTATCGGCCCCAATGGGTGGTTTTGTAATAGCCGGAGGCACCAACGTAGGTCAACCAACCTAGCATTCAACATCGGAGTATCATTCGGATCAACTTGATCTTCTTGATTAACCAGTAACCTATGACCGAATGGATTTTCCTCATTTTGAATTGGTTTGTTAGCATCCATATCTTCGATACAAAATGGCAAACCTCAAAAATTTTCCTTAATACCATTTCTTCTCTACACTTGTAAACCCCGTGCAAGTGTTTCTCCGGATTGAAAAATAGTTATGTAAACTCTTGATCCTTTTGGGATCTCCTTTTCATACCCCAAAATACATACCTTCGATCACAACACAAACACAAATGGTTTTCCAAACAAAATAATATATAAAAACAAGAAAAGTAACTTTTGCAAGGATAAATCCCTACAAAAGGATCGAACAATTAAAAGCTTAAAACAAACATACAACTAGCTAACCGCTCCCAGCAACTGCGCCAAGAATTCATTGCAAACAAATGATTCTTACTCTCTTTTAAATTTATAATTAAATTAAACTTTAATTCGACTATGAAACAAAGTCACGAGAAACTATGACTCGGTAGTTGTAATTAGCAAGTATTCTGTTTAAAGTTCGTCCCAATAGAGCGGTAGTTGCTAGTTGAATCGATGAAAACTCATAATCATCCTAAGTTGTGTTTGATTGGGGGGTTTTGGACTAATTCAATTTAAACTAAGAACTAAAGTGATTAAGTAAATATCAATATTAAAGGCATGTACACTTGTTTAATCCACTTGAAGCATTTGGGTTGTTCTTTATTCACTTAAGGTCTAATTGTGTTCAAACTTTGGACTAGTATCCCTACTAGATGTTATTGTGATCAAATTAATATTTGTAAATTCCCATAAGCTTATACTAATTGATCTTATTTTAATCATGCAATTATCACAAGTACTTAGCCTAGGTTAAAGTCCCCTAAAACCCTTTGGTGATCAAAATCCCTTAAGAAAACCAAACCTCACTATGTTGACTAAGGACCAATTGGTTACTAACCCAAACCAAGACCCCAATCCCTTGAAAGCCTTAATTTGACTGTCTAGATCACCTAAGTGTTGAAGTACAAATTGCTTCACTAATCAAATCCCTTTGAAAGCTACACAATCCATATAATCAAAGTAAAGTCCAAAACAAGCATAACAAAGGATCTTTTGGCTAATTCTAATGACAAATCACAATCATCAAGCTAATAGATTCATCTAAACACAATCAATAACATTAATATTAGCAACCCATAGCTATCAAGTTTCATAAACAAGTGTACATAATAAGTCTAGCCAATCATGGCTAGAACTAGATCAATACAAGTAAATAAAGTTAATCTAAACATGATTAAGCAATAAACAAGAGTAAATTGTACCAAACTTATGAAATTACAAAAGTAACTAGATGTATAAAATGAAGATGATGAAGAACAAGCCCTAGATCTTGCTTCAATCTCTCAATCCTTGATGTATAATGGACGAATGGATGAAACTTGATGAAAACCTTAATAAAATTGCCATGAAACCCTAATTTTGATCAGCCACTACGAACTATTATTCTGTTGAGTGAGTGATGTTTGAAAACCCTTAATCTCTTCCTTTTTATACTCTTCAAAAACTGCCCAGAGAAACGTCGTTCCTATTTAAGGAACGTCGTTCCTTGACTCGTATAGTGGAACGCCGTTCTTGTTGGCACAATGTCATTCTTGAACAAATGTGGAATGTCGTTCTTTTAAAGAAACATCGTTCCTTAATCATGCCAGAAATCACATCTTGTTCTGTTTCCATTTCTTTTGTAAATTTCCCAGGTAGAACATTGTTCTTGGCTTTAGAACGTCGTTCTTGATGATGGAACGACGTTCCTTGATTCTGGAACGTCGTTCTTGTTGCTAGGATGAGAACTTTGTAGTTTTCTTGATACATTTGCACACCTTGGTCAATTTTACACCCAATTTGCACTTAGAACTGCAATGACACTCAGAACACGATAAAACCCAAGATCATAGCTTTTCGAGCACTTTGGAAATGAAAATCGAGTGAAACCAGGTAGATATTGCATGAGAAACATAGCGTGGATGAGCAATACAAGTACTTTATGCCTCTGCTATGTAAGACCATGGAAACGATTCAGTGTGGATAATGTACATTTATGTGACGACCCGAGAATTTACGATTAAATTTAAACTTAATCTCTATATAATTTCGATACGATAAGCAAAGTATTTAATGTTGAGTCTAGAAAATTTTGAAACGATGTTCATATATTCAATTGACCTTCGACTGCTCTCGACGATTCACGAACAATTAATTGTAAATAGATATATGTGTGTGTGTGTGTATATATATATATATATATATATATATATATATATATATATATATATATATATATATAAGTAATAATTAGAAATTTAATTTGAAATATTATATATTGTTGTTATTAAAATTAACTATGTAAAATATAATATTATGATAATTATTATTTAAAACATATCTATATATATAAATAAAGTATATTAAATATATATTTTGTGATTTCGAATCTATTTAGTAAACGACTGTAACACTCAATTATCATTCGATCAATATTAAGCAAGTTAAATTCGAACTTATGTAATTTTAAAATAAAAGGTGATCTGAAAATGAGTTATAAAAGTTATAGGCTTATTAAAAGTATATTTAGGATCTAATTATTTAATTTTAACACTTTTTATATTTTACCCATAAATGAGAGGGATGATTGATGTAATTTTTATTTATCAAATTAAGGATTGAATTTTATACCATAATGATCAAAATAAATAAATATAATTAATCTAAAAATTTGGGATTTTTCCGAAGACTTTTATCCGCCACTAATTTCAAATAGTGCACGATACACAGTCCGTGAAAACTGTCGGTAGATGAAGATAAAACTTGAGGCTGCTTACTGTTTTGAAAGTATCAATTCATTTCACATTTTCTTATTATAATAGTATTATATATAGTATTATATATTATATTACTAATAATGTTAACTTTAGTAGATATATATTATTATTTCTGTATCATGAATATTAACCAACTTCAACTTGTCTCTCATATTATATATACATCGATATGCCGTTCTATTTTTTTTAAAAACCAAGACCCAAAAGTCATCACCATTAAACATCACCTTCACTAACTTTTCTCTATATAGATATATACATACGTACACTCAACACCCATATCACAATTCTGAATTTTTTTTTCTATCGAGCAAGGACCAAAACAAAAACCAAACACCTATCTTCTTGAATCACCACCTTATCACTTCCTCCAATCACTATTAAATTATCACCTCTAATTCCTCTAAAAATCGATCACCATTGGGTCTTGTTAATCGAGATCACCACACCATCTTACAACCAAGGACAACCTTTCACCTCACTTGCATCGGCCACCATAAAAACCACAAACCCACCACCTTTTGTCTTCTTTTTTCTCAAACCCATCACCACCATCCTAAGTGCTTTTCGTATTGGGTTACCATGTTACAAAAATGAGGCTTGAGCACGTAATAAAACCCGGAATCAACATGTAGTCACAACGTCAGATTGTATCACTCAGAATGATCCCCCATATTTCCTTGGGTTCGATAAACCGGGTTTGGTGCTGCATAATAACATGTCTGTTGTATACATTATCGAATCGTTATAAATGAGTGTCCATCCGATTGCACTAAATATGTAGTTATTATCTTGTTCCCATACCCGGTTCATACCCGTATCGTTCTCCCTTTTTATGTCTCAAAACCAAAATCAAATCACCCATCGACCTATCATTGTTGTTGATATTTGAAATCATCAAACAACTGTGACGACCCGGAAATTTTCGACCAAATTTAAACTTAATTCTTATATGATTTCGACACGATAAGCAAAGTCTGTAATGTTGAGTCTCAAAAAGTTTTGAACTGTTTACATGGATTCATTTGACCTTGACCATTTCCGACGATTCACAAACAATTGTTTGTGAATAAAAAAAAAAAATATATATATATATATATATATATATATATATATATATATATATATATATATATATATATATATATATAAACATAAATATAAGTATATATATATAATAATTTGAAGTAATTGTAAGAGCTAAATTGTAAAATAATAAATGATATAATAATTAAGTTGTTATTTAATCTATACATATAAACATATGATTTCTGTACATAATTATTGTTAGATGCATATTATAATAAATGGTATAAATAATCAATTATTTATATTATATAATAAATATTAAACCATTACATAATTAATGAATTGTAATATAATTATAATTTAAAATATGGTTATTATATTAATATTATTATTAATACTTCTTTTAAAATGAATATTAAGATTATTATTATTACAAATATAGGTACTATGATAGAAATCCATTTATTATTAGTATAGATACAAATATGAATTTCATTATTATTAATGTTATTACCAATATCATTTAAAATACCACTTTATCATTATTATTATTAATATGATTAGGATTATTATTATTATTATTATATTATTTTTGGATTATTAAAATTATTACCAATATTATAAATTTTATTATTATTATTTATATGATTATTATTAGTATTAATATTATTAATATAAATATATATACAAATCATAATCAAATACATATATATGTACAAAATACTGCTATACATATAAATACATATAGCTATATATGTACATATATAAAATTTCAATTATATACACATACATACAGAAATCTACGTATTCAGTTTCCCATCTATATCAAACTGTTTGTAAATATTTTTTTTAACTACAACTTGGTACGAGTCATTCCAATTAGTCATATTAACATATAAAAATATGCAGGGTCGTTTGTTTTTATTTTATTGTCTTCTGATATACTTATCTGGGTCGTACCAATCAAACTAGTAAACAACTGTTAATTAAGTCATGACAGCTGTGATTGAATCTAATAACTTCAATATAATCTTTTTATAACATAATTCGACTGAAAAACATAGAAATTCAAACACCTTCATTTAACCACCAAAATCATCATCAATTTGACTGCAAGTTGTTGTTGCCATTTCCTTGATGCAGTCGAAAACCACATGAGCCATCTTCATTGATCAAACCCCACAAACACCATCTCTTGCTCGTTTTCTACGATCACCAAACATCACAACCATTCCACCATGTACCATCCTCATCACTTGTGCTACTATTCTATTTATTCATACTCTTTGTTCCTGGTTCAACCAACACAACCAAACCTCACTCTCGTCTTCGTCTTGTTGATAAATACCACCATCCTCATTAACCTATCGATTACCATCTGTAAACTGAGAACCATAAAGATTGCTACCCAAAAATTACCACACCATCAATCTATTACCTTTGTTATTGACAACAATCACACAACATCGACCTTCTTATTGATCATCAAACTTAGTCGCACACATACACCATGCCACAAACCATCGACCTTCACCACTACCATATTTAACCAAGAACACCATCACCTCCTGCACAATCCACCATCTCTCTCCTCTCTCTTTCTCTATTCTTCTTCATGAATTCATCATCACCACCATAACCATCAATGAACCACGCTTGATACTATATTTACTGCAACTATTTTCGATAATCAAGATGAAATTTTGCTGCTACTGCTGTACGCATCCTTAGTTTCAAGAACCATTGGCTAAACCACCATCTTATCTCTCTCACCTTTTTCTCTCTCACTAGCTATTGCCATTACGAATTATTTCACGTTTCAGATATTTAAATCGAAACCATAAACAGCCTTCCTCACTTTAAATTACCACCTTTACGTATTTTTTGTTTTCCTTAGGTTTTTAATGGACAAGACAGTCGTCCATGATGGCTACTACTTTTCTTTACTTAACAGCCATCAATTATGGAATCAAACTACTTTTGTATGTCCTCTTCCCTTTAATGGCCGACATTTACCTAATCAATTAACCTTACTTGATTTAATTAAAGAAATCAATGTATTATATTAATCCTAGTGGGGCTACTATGTTACGGAATTTTTGGGTTTAACATGTTGGGCTTATAGTGATATTGGATAGTATACATGATTATTATATGGGGCCGAGGTTCATGTAACGGTTGGGACATGTAATTGGGTTCTAGTTAGACGGGATTAATATTGGATAGCAAAAGTAAATGAGTTTATGCTTCTGTGGATGTTGAGGTTTGGATATAGTAACGATGCAGCGATGATATGGAGTATGATGATGACTATACGATGGGATGTCGATGATAATTGATGATGATTCTTTGAAAATTATGAATATGATAATTATGATGTTTATGGTTAAGTAATGAAGATGAAGATAGAAATTTAGATGTTGATAAAGATACAATTCATGATGATGATCTGTTAATGATACATGATATAGATAATGAATGATGATGGAATTCGTTTTTTGGTAATTCGAATTGGAGAAGAAGATGATAACAGAAAAAGGAGTTAAGTAAATTAATATTTGTTTGAAATCAGAAAAACCGAAGTAGAGGAATGGTTAGGGGATAGTTCGGGATAACGGGAGGTCGTGGGTTCGAGCTCGGGCATAAGCATTTTTTTTGGAAAGCTTTAAGGTAGTTTTAATTATTATTATTATTATTATTATTATTACTAATTATCGTTATTGTTATGATAATTGTTATTATTTTCTAACCTTTAGAAGTATAATTATTATTATCATCTAATTAATAGTATTATCATTATTGTTATTACTAGTATTATTCTTAAGTATTACTATTATTATATTATTATTAATATTATTGTTATTATCATTTATATTAGTATTATAATTATAAGTGTTATTAATTATATTATCATTATTATTATTAACATGATTATCATAATTAAAATTGTTATTATTATTACAACTATATTATTGTTATAAATTTTTACTACTAGTATTATTATTGTTGTTACAACAAATTATTATTTAAAAGAATCATTAATAGAAAAAATATCATTTTATTAAAAACATCCTTTTTAGTAAAATTATCATAAGAACTATTATTATTATTACTATAAAAGGAAACAACTATTTATTTATTATTATCAATATTATTTTATCATATAAATATTAGTTACTTAAAAATATATTTAATACACATAACATAACTATATTAAAATTTTTATAGATAAATATTAATTATTTATCTAAAAGTGTATATAAAATAAACATACTTAATTAATTAATAAAACCTATAAATTATCAAATATAACAAGTATACCACCAATAAAAATATGTAAACTTATTCGATTACAATTATATGTGTTAATAAATATATGAATAATATAGGTTCGTGAATCCGAGACCAACCCTACACTTGTTCAATGTCATCATATGTATTTTTACTACAAAATACAGTATGGTGAGTTTCTTTTGCTCCCGTTTTAAATGCTTTTGCAATATATATTTTTGGGACTGAGAATACATGCGCTGCTTTTATAACTATTTTACGAAATAGACACAAGTACTTGAAACTACCTTATATGGTTGAATGGATCGAAGCCGAATATGCCCCTTTTAGCCTGGTAATCTAAGAATTAGGGAACATCACTAATTTTGAGAATTAGTGCACCCCTAATTGATAGATCTATCGGGCCCAACAAGCCCCATTCTGGAATTTGGAATGCTTTAGTACTTCGAAATTATCATGTACGATGGGTGTCCCGGAATGATGGGGATATTCTATATGCATCTTGTTAATGTCAATTACCAGGTGTTCAATCCATATGAATGATTTTTGTCTCTATGCATGGGACGTATATTTATGAGAAATGGAAATAAAAATCTTGTGGTCTATTAAAATGATGAAAATGATCGATTATGATAAACTAATGAACTCACCAACATTTTGGTTGACACTTTAAAGCATGTTTATTCTCAGGTATGAAAGAAATCTTTCGCTGTGCATTTGCTCATTTTAGACATATTACTTGGAGTCATTCATGACATATTTCAAAAGACGTTGCATTCGAGTCGTTGAGTTCATCAAGATTATTATTAAGTTAGTGATAGTTTGATATATTATGAAATGGTATGCATGCCTGTCAACTTTCGATGTAATGAAAGTTTGTCTTTTAAAAACGAATGCAATGTTTGTAAAATATATCATATAGAGGTCAAGTACCTCGCGATGTAACCAAATGTAATGTATTCGTTCATATGGATTAGGACGGGTCATGAAAGTTGGTATCAGAGCGGTGGTCTTAGCGAACCAGGTCTTGCATTAGTGTGTCTAACTGATAGTTGCTTAGATGCATTAATGAGTCTGGGCTTCGACCGTGTCTGCATGTCAAAAGTTTTGCTTATCATTTCGTGTCGAAAATTACCTACTTATCATCCTTAGGAAATTATCTGCTTATCATTCCTAGTCTAGACACATTTTACTGCATTGATTGCATGAATAGTGTATAGACAAATCCATATCTTAGCGTATCTGTTACTGTAGACTTTATCTGACACGTTTTCTTAATTTCCTCCGTAATCTACGGGATCTTCTGTACTATATTAGATATTCTATATAATTAGAATATTATCCGATAACCAATAATCATTTCATATCGAAAATCCTCTAACTGATCATAAGAGATGGATCCTACACCTAGCTTGGATTCCATTAGTTTCGAAAGCAATTTTGAGATGCGTATTGAAGTAGACTCTGATGTCAATGAACCCGAAGTGTCTCCACCGTTTAGCTATATTTATTTCTGGAGGAGATGGGGGTGGGTCTGAGACTTACTCACTCGATGGAGAAATGAAGAAGGCGAGCCCTACCGTGAGCCAAACTTACCTCCTAACATCAGAGAAAAACGATGTACTCACCGGTGAACCTATGCGCAACACTGTATTCACCCTTCTTGCTAAAGTTTTCCACCTCGAAGGTCGCATTAATGCAATCTCAGAAAATATTCAACCTCTACTTCCGAATACCAATCGAAGGGGAATATTAGAAGAAGTTAGGGAACTTCGAATTGATAATCAAGGTCTATCGAATCAGATGAGTGGATGGATAGAAATGATAGAGGGTAGGATAGAAACCCTGACAAGAATGGTGCGTGATCTACAAGCTATACTTACTACTCCAACATCATCACCAACCTCAGCACCAACAACACTTGTAGCACCGACAGCAACAGTACCACCATTAGCACCAGCAGCATAACCATTACCAACAACAACAACATCATCACACGCCTCAACCTCGCAATCTATACCTCAAACATAATCATCGTTCTACGAATCGTTCTACATAAACTATCTTCGTCCTTCATGGCGATTATGTAATCTCTAATGTTTTAGAGATTATGTACTCTAGTTTTAGCCGTTAATCTGATGAGTTTAATATCACATTGACTCATTAAATCCATGATTACGTCTGAAGAAAATATATATGTATATATGTTTTCATAAAGATTGTAATTAAAAGTTTTATTGTACAAACTGTTAATGGTGAAAATATTTTAACGGGTAGGTAATACCCGAGGAATATTTAGATTCCACATTAATAAGTTACACTGTACATTCCTCGAATACGATTCAACGATCATTTACTATCCTACTTACATCCACAAACATACGTATTCGTTCACCACAGAATAACCATTTTCATTCAAATTTCATATTTGGATTTTGACCTATCAGAATCCAACAAGTGGCATAATGAAGAAAACATTAGACAATAAAATTTGTTAGAAACAAACAAATTAACTATGAGAAAAATTATGTTAAGAATCCACGCTAACTGTTCCTAGCTAACTGATTACATTTTATTTATCGCAATTTATTTATCGCAATTTATATTCTCGCAATTTTATTTATCGTCATTTAATTTCTGTTATTTATTTTACGCACTTTAAATATCGGGACACGTATACAAGGTTTTGACATATCATATCGACGCATCTATATATATTATTTGGAATAACCATAGACACTCTATATGCTGTAATGATCGAGTTCACTATACATGGTTGAGGTTGATTCTCAAATAATATATATACTTTGAGTTGTGATCGAGTCTGAGACATGTATATAACGGGTCACGACACGTATTAATTAATTCGAATATTATATATTAAACTATATATGAATTGTTGAACTACAAATTGTGGACTGCTAAATGTGGACTGTCAACATTGGACAATTAAAATGAATTAAAATATTGATTATAACATATGAAACTAAACTATTCTTCAAGTTTGCCACTTGATTTCATCTTAAACCTCATTTGTATCCTGACGATTACAATCTGCGTTCAAACCTTCCATGATTCTTGAAAACACCTCAATCGAGAGGATGAGCCAACCGCACTTCATCTACGGATGCACCTGAAAAATTCTCAGAACCTGAGTAAACGTTTAACACGTATTTGTGTTAATTCCTTTAGTATTATTATTACCCAAAATAACTTAGTGATTCTTTTCAAAGTAGCAAATTTTGTCACAGCTCCAGCAAGTCAACTTCGATTTTTCGTTCGAAACAACCTTATTAACACTTTGATATATATATATATGTGTGCTCTTTTATTGTTACCGGGGAACCTTTTATATTCCACCATATTACCATCAGTGTTTAATCATCTAAAAACACAATTCAATTGAAACCACCTCGGATTGATAACCGTCGATTCAGATATGGTAGCATTAAATACAGAGGAAACAACAAAATTGTAGATGATCTAAATGGCCAAAAGTTTGATAATAAGGAATGGAAGGTTGGAAATGCTCAATGGAAATTTTAGTACCGAAAAACAGATTATGCGAAACTATGAAGGAAGCTGTGGACAAATCACAAAAACTAAACCCGCCTTCAAAGAATCCAAATGATTCATTATCTACTGAAGTCATTATCGAATACCTTGCTTCTGACTCTAAAATCTTGCGGAAAATTTTTCTTCATCAACCATCGAACTTAGAAATTCTAAAATATCATCATAAATATCTTCGATATTTCTGAACATATTTTCATAAATATTCTCGTCCGAAATTATTTATCTCTTCGTGCTATCTATATTACATCATAAAGGAAACTACTTTAGTTTCTAAATTTCTTTAAAATTCAAGTTTGAATTACGAATGATTTTGAAGTAGTGTTGGGAACTGAAGCATGAGTTAGTATAATATAATGACACTTATCAACGTGATTATATTACAGTAAGTCATGCTGAGTTTTTAATGAAACATGATGATTCACAGACCATAACGTCATCATGTGCCATGTTACGTGACTCTTACATTCTATCTAATCTCTAGACATATCAAGAACATAGTTTGTTGATAATTCTATCTTTTCTCTTGAATTCTAGTAATTTAACTAATCAAGATCGTGCCATTACAATTTCTTTCTTAGAACATTAGTCATGTTCATTCAAAACTTCATACATACGAATTTTGGACCATTATTCGCTGACTTAAAGTCGAGAAGAGAAAACAAAAGGATGGAACTCCAAAATATAAAGGAAATGAAGATGGTGGATTTATAATGAAATATCCGACAGAGCAATCAAAACAGATTATCGCATTTAACCAAAGAAGATCCTATTCCTTAATCTCCGAAGAATCAAATTTTATTCAGATTTCAAAGATATCTTTAAATCCCTTGAATTCCAGAATTTCACCGTGACTACGTCAAAAGTTAAAATTCTATCTCAAACTGTTGTGACAGCTACACTCGTAAGCTTCACATAATCGAATCGTTTTATCAATATTAGTCAATAATGATAAAACTCTATTTATCAACTCATATTCATCATGAAAACATTTTTATTGTTAGTCATGACCACCTCACTCAAATTTCGGGACGAAATTTCTTTAACGAGTAGGTACTGTGATGACCCGGTAATTTTTTTACCAAATTTAAACTTAATTCTTATATGATTTCGACACAATAAGAAAAGTCTGTAATGTTGAGTCTCAAAAAGTTTTGAACTATTTACATGGATTCATTTGACCTTGACCATTCCCGACGATTCACGAACAATTGTTTGTAAATATATATATATATATATATAAACATAAATATAAGTATATATATATATATATATATATATATATATATATATATATATATATATATATATATATATATATATATAAACATAAATATAAGTATATATATATATATAATAATTTGAAGTAATTGTAAGAGCTAAATTGTAAAATAATAAACGATATAATAATTAAGTTGTTATTTAATCTATACATATAAACATATGATTTCTGTACATAATTATTGTTAGATGCATATTATAATAAATGGTATAAATAATCAATTATTTATATTATATAATAAATATAAAATAAATATAAAACCATTATATAATTAATGAATTGTAATATAATTATAATTTAAAATATGGTTATTATATAAATATTATTATTAATACTTCTTTTAAAATGAATATTAAGATTATTATTATTACAAATATAGGTACTATGATAGAAATCCATTTATTATTAGTATAGATACAAATATGAATTTCATTATTATTAATGTTATTACCAATATCATTTAAAATACCACTTTATCATTATTATTATTAATATGATTAGGATTATTATTATTATTATTATATTATTTTTGGATTATTAATATTATTACCAATATTATAAATTTTATTATTATTATTATTTATATGATTATTATTAGTATTAATATTATTAATATAAATATATATACAAATCATAATCAAATACATATATCTGTACAAAATACTGCTATACATATAAATACATACAGCTATATATGTACATACATAAAATTTCGATTATATACACATACATACAGAAATCTATGTATTCAGTTTCCCATCTATATCAAACTATTTGTAAATATTTTTTTTAACTACAACTTGGTACGAGTCATTCCAATTAGTCATATTAACATACAAAAATCTGCAGGGTCGTTTGCTTTTATTTTATTGTCTTCTGATATACTTATCTGGGTCGTACCAATCAAACTAGTAAATAACTGTTAATTGAGTCATGACAGCTGTGATTGAATCTAATAACTTCAATATAATCTTTTGATAACATAATTCGACTGAAAAACATAGAAATTCAAACACCTTCATTTAACCACTAAAATCATCATCAATTTGACTGCAAGTTGTTGTTGCCATTTCCTTGATGCAGTCGAAAACCACATGAGCCATCTTCATTGATCAAACCCCACAAACACCATCTCTTGCTCATTTTCTACGATCACCAAACATCACAACCATTCCACCATGTACCATCCTCATCACTTGTGCTACTATTCTATTTATTCATACTCTTTGTTCCTGGTTCAACCAACACAACCAAACCTCACTCTCGTCTTCGTCTTGTTGATAAATACCACCATCCTCATTAACCTATCGATTACCATCTGCAAACCGAGAACCATAAAGATTGCTACCCAAAAATCACCACACCATCAATCTATTACCTTTGTTATTGACAACAATCACACAACATCGACCTTCTTATTGATCATCAAACTTAGTCGCACACATACACCATGCCACAAACCATCGACCTTCACCACTACCATATTTAACTAAGAACACCATCACCTCCTACACAATCCACCGTCTCTCTCCTCTCCCTTTCTCTATTCTTCTTCATGAATTCATCACCACCACCATGACCATCAATGAACCATGCTTGATACTATATTTACTGCGACTGTTTTCGATAATCAAGATGAAATTTTGCTGCTACTGCTGTACGCATACTTTGTTTCAAGAACCATCGGCTAAACCACCATCTTATCTCTCACACCTTTTTCTCTCTCACTAGCTATTGCCATTACGAATTATTTCACATTTCATATATTTAAATCGAAACCACAAACAGCCTTCCTCACTTTAAATTACCACCTTTACGTATTTTTTGTTTTCCTTCGGGTTTTAATGGACAAGACAGCCGTGCATGATGGCTACTACTTTTCTTTACTTAACAGCCATCAATTATGGAATCAAACTACTTTTGTATGTCCTCTTCCCTTTAATGGCCGACATTTACCTAATCAATTAACCTTACTTGATTTAATTAAAGAAACCGATGTATTATATTAATCCTAGTGGGGCTGCTATGTTACAGAATTTTTGGGTTTAACATGTTGGGCTTATAGTGATATCGGATAGTATACATGATTATTATATAGGGTCGAGGTTCATGTAACAGTTGGGACATGCAATTGGGTTCTAGTTAGACGGGATTAATATTAGATAGCAAAAGTAAATGAGTTTATGCTATTGTGGATGTTGAGGTTTGGATATAGTAACGATGCAGCGATGATATGGAGTATGATGATGACTATACGATGGGATGTCGATGATAATTGATGATGATTCTGTGAAAATTATGAATATGATAATTATGATGTTTATGGTTAAGTAATGAAGATGAAGATAGAAATTTATATGTTGATAAAGATACAATTCATGATGATGATCTGTTAATGATACATGATATAGATAATGAATGATGATGGAATTCGTTTTTTGGTAATTCGAATTGGAGAAGAAGATGATAACAGAAAAAGGAGTTAAGTAAATTGATATGTGTTTGAAATTAGAAAAACCGAAGTAGAGGAATGGTTAGGGGATAGTTCGGGATAACGGGAGGTCGTGGGTTCGAGCTTGGGCAGAAGCATTTTTTTTTTTGAAAGCTTTAAGGTAGTTTTAATTATTATTATTATTATTATTATTATTATTATTATTATTATTATTATTATTATTATTATTATTATTATTATTATTATTATTACTAATTATCGTTATTATTATGATAATTGTTATTATTTTCTAACCTTTAGAAGTATAATTATTATTATCATCTAATTAATAGTATTATCATTATTGTTATTACTAGTATTATTATTAAGTATTACTATTATTATATTATTATTAATATTATTATTATTATCATTTATATTAGTATTATAATTATAAGTGTTATTAATTATATTATCATTATTATTATTAACATGATTATCATAATTAAAATTGTTATTATTATTACAACTATATTATTGTTATAAATTTTTACTACTAGTATTATTATTGTTGTTACAACAAATTATTATTTAAAAGAATCATTAATAGAAAAACTATCATTTTATTAAAAACATCCTTTTTAGTAAAATTATCATAAGTGTTATAATATATAAATATATATATATATAAATGGATAGTCAATTATTGATACACAAAAGTAATATTATTGTATTACCTAAACTTGTGATATTTTTGCTATAAATAGCCATGAATACAAGCATTAAACTTGCACCATTTCTCACACTTACAAAGTGTTTCTTTCTTTCTCTCCATTATCATCTTTGTTCTTACACTTCATTATTAGTATTCTAAATCAAGAATCAAATCACTAAAGGTAGTTATAAGCCTACTGAATTATAACATCAAGAATCAAACCACTAAAGGTAGTTATAAGCCTACTGAATTATAACATCAAGAATCAAACCACTAAAGGTAGTTATAAGCCTACTGAATTATAACACGTTATCAGCACGATAATCTTAATACTAATTATGGTTGGCTCTGCCACCTAAATGATATATGGTCAGTTATACCACCTGAATAATATATGGTCGACACTGTCGTCTAATTATCATTTATGTTACTAACATTTATATTTCAATTATCTAACATTTATATGGCCGACACTGTCGCCTAATTATCATTTATGTTACTAACATTTATATTTCTATTATCTAACATTTATATGGCCGACACTGTCGCCTAATTATCATTTATGTTTACTAATATTTATATTTATGTTATATAACATTTATTAATGATTGCTTACATATGGTCGACACTGTCACCTACTTATCATTTATGTTATATTAAATTTATGTTTAATTTTTATATACTTATGAATATAAAGTGACTATAATTTATCATGTTGTTTGTTTTAATAGAAAATGTCGAATCTGGAAAAGCTTAAATTTACTCCTTTAGAATCAACTGGAAACAACTACATGCCATGGGTTATAAAAGTAAAAATGCATCTTAAATCAATGGGTATTCTTGAAGCCATAAATGAAAACAACACTTGTTCTGAAAAAGAACAAGCAACGGCATGTTGCTTTATTCATCAACATATTGATGAATGCTTACAAAATAATTATGTTACTGTAGAAGATCCCTATGTTTTATGGGAAGGTCTCAAAAGCAGATTCAATAATCAAAGAGAAATTTTACTTCCAGCTGCTATGGAACAATGGAGAACATTAAGGTTCCAAGACTTTAAGAAAGTAAATGAATATAGCTCAGCTCTGTATAATACATGTTCACAACTTAAATTCTGTGGACATGAAATAAGTGATGCAGACATGATGGAGAAAACTTTCTCCACAATGAATGCTGCAAACATCACAGTGCAAAGAAATTTGAGAATGCTAAAGTTCAAAACATATCCTGAACTTAATTCATATCTCTTAGGTGCAGAGCAAAATGATGAGCTATTAATGAAAAATCAGCAATCCCGTCCTACTGGTACACTTGCAATCCCTGAAGCAAATACTGCAAATAATTATAAACAGGGACAAGGACGCGGGCAAGGTCGTGGTTATAATAACCATCACCATCATCATGCCAAAAGCCATAACTATGGTAGAAACCATCCTTATGGTAATGGTAATGGGCGAGGACGTGGTCGTGGTCGTTGCCGTGGTGGTCAAAGAAATAATAATCCACGAAAATATAAATATCAACCACAAAACAAGCCCACTAAACAAGATGTTGAAGAAAATTCTTCTAAAAATTCTGAAGAATCTTGCTACAGATGTGGTAGAATGGGCCACTGGGCTAATACTTGCCGAACATCTAAACATCTTGTTAAGATGTATCAGGATTCGCTGAAAGATAAAGAAAAGGAAGTAAACTTTGTGGATAACGTCGATCCAACAGTCACTGAGAAACCATCTGATTTATATGAAGATTTCTTGAATGTTTAAGTTGTGTGTCTTTCGAAAAATAAACGATTTAATATCGTTTGTCTTTGTCATTATGTTTGCTAAATGTTTCAGTACTATCTATTTGCGTTTAAAATATTGTGTAATATTAATGTACTCACTATTTATTTCTTATATATGAAGTTCAATATGAATTTTGCTGGAATACAATATCAATCAAGTGGTGGAGATCTCTGTATAGCAGACAGTGGAAATACACACACTATACTTAAATCCGAGAAATATTTTATTGATCTAAAACCAACGGAAGGAACTATACATACAATATCAGGACCTGCTAACTTGATAAAAGGGATAGGCAAATTTCATACTACCAAATGGTACAAAATTTTTAATAAATGATGCCTTATTTTCTCCCAAGTCAAGCAGAAATTTATTGAGTTTCTCCGACATATACCTTAACGGGTATGATTATCAGTCAGTGACAACAGAAAATGAGAAATATTTAAGTATCACTGACAAGAGTCATGTGGTTGAAAAACTGCCAAGACTTAGTTCTGGATTACATTATACACATATAAATGTACCAGAAATACATATGGTAGTTAACAAAAAATATATTGATCCTGGTGTATTCAGTTTATGGCATAACAGATTAGGCCATCCAGGATCAACAATGATGAAAAGGATTATTGAATGTACTCATGGACATCCACTAAAGGATAGAAAAATCCATCATGATACAATGGTTCCATGTACATCTTGCTCTCTTGGAAAATTGATAACTAGACCCTCACCACTTAAGGTTGAGAAAGAATCACCAATGTTTCTTGAAAGAATTCAAGGTGATATATGTGGACCAATTCATCCACCATGTGGACCATTTAGATATTTCATGGTTCTAATAGACGCATCTAGCAGATGGTCTCATGTTTGTCTGTTATCAAGCCGTAATGTGGCATTTGCAAAATTTCTTGCCCAAATTATTAAATTGAGAGCTCATTTTCCTGATTACACCATTAAAAGGGTGAGACTTGATAATGCTGGTGAATTTACATCTCAAGCATTTAATGACTATTGCATGTCTATAGGAATTGTTGTTGAACATTCTGTTGCTCATGTACATACACAAAATGGTTTAGCCGAGTCATTGATTAAACGTTTACAGTTAATCGCTAGACCATTGATAATGAGAACAAAACTCCCTGTATCTATATGGGGTCATGCAATTTTACATGCTGCTGCATTGATTCGCATCAGACCAAGTGCAAGTCATAAATATTCCCCCCTACAACTTGCTTTTGGTCAAGAGCCAAATATTTCCCATCTTAGAACATTTGGTTGTGCAGTGTATGTTCCAATTACGACACCACAACGTACAAAAATGGGTCCTCAAAGGAGGTTGGGAATATATGTTGGATATGAAACATCTTCAATATTAAGGTATATTGAACCTATGACAGGTGACGTTTTTACAGCACGTTTTGCTGATTGTCATTTTAATGAAACATTGTTCCCTAGATTAGGGGGAGAAATGAAAAATAAAGAAAATGATGTTTCATGGTGTGAACCTCAATTAAAGTATCTTGATCCTCGCACAAAAGAATGCGAGACAGAAGTTCAAAAGATAATGCATATACAAGAACTTGCAAATCAATTGCCTGATGCATTTACAGATACAAAAACGGTGACAAAATCATATATACCAGCAGTAAATACTCCAGCTCGAATTCAAATTCCAAAAGCTGGCAATAACGTCACTCATGAATCTTTGCCACGTCAGAAACGTGGAAGACCAATTGGTTCAAAGGATAAAAATCCTCGAAAAAGAAAATCAGCTGATAATGAAGTAAAAGAAAGTGTTCAAGAAGAACCACAAATCAGTACTCCTACTGCAGAGGAGATTGATGATGTCAATACAGAAATTGCAATCAATTATGCATATTCAAAAATATTATGGAACCGAAATGAAATGAAAAATCTTGATGAGAAATTTTCATTTAATGTTGCATATGACATCATGAATAATGATGATGATCCAGAACCAACATCTATGGTTGAATGTCAAAATAGACATGATTGGGCTCAATGGAAAGAAGCAATACGAGCTGAATTAGAATCACTCAATAAAAGAAAAGTTTTCGGATCCATCATTCTCACTCCTAAAGATGTGAAACCTGTAGGATACAGATGGATTTTTGTCCGAAAAAGAAATGAGAAAAATGAAGTTACAAGGTATAAAGCTAGACTTGTAGCTCAAGGTTTTTCTCAAAGACCGGGAATTGATTATGAAGAAACTTATTCCCCTGTTATGGATGCAATTACTTTTAGGTACTTAATCAGTCTGGCAGTTTCTAAAAATTTAGAAATGCATCTCATGGATGTTGTAACTGCTTACCTATATGGATCACTTGATAGTGATATATATATATGAAGATACCTGAAGGATTTAAGGTACCAGAAGCATCAAATGCAAAACCCAAAGAAATGTATTCGATTAAATTACAAAGATCTTTATATGGGTTAAAACAATCGGGACGTATGTGGTATAACCGATTAAGTGATTACTTGATAAGCAAAGGGTATACAAATAACCTTACTTGCCCTTATGTTTTCATTAAGAAAACAACATCCGGATATGTAATCATAGCTGTTTATGTTGATGATCTTAACATCATAGGTACAAATAAAGAGATCTATGAAGCCATTCAACTTCTAAAGAAAGAATTTGAAATGAAAGATCTCGGAAAAACCAAGTATTGCCTTGGTTTACAAATTGAGCATATGCCTAATGGTTTACTTGTACATCAAACAACATATACTGAAAAGATTTTGAAACGTTTCAATATGGACAAGGCAAAACCATTAAGTACTCCTATGGTTGTTAGATCACTCAATGTTGAAACTGATCCATTTCGTCCATGTGAAGATCATGAAGATATTCTTGGACCAGAAGTACCATATCTTAGTGCAATTGGAGCTCTTATGTATCTTACAAATTGTACAAGACCTGACATTTCTTTTGCAGTTAATTTGTTGGCAAGGTTCAGCTCTGCTCCTACCAAAAGACACTGGAATGGGATCAAACACATATTTCGATACCTTCGAGGAACTACTGATTTAGGATTATTTTATTCTAACGAATCAAAACAAGATTTGGTTGGTTATGCTGATGCAGGTTATTTATCTGATCCACATAAAGCTAAATCTCAAACTGGATATGTATTCCTAAATGGAGGTACTGCAATATCATGGCGTTCTCAAAAACAAACACTTGTTGCTACATCATCAAATCATGCCGAAGTGATTGTATTACATGAAGCTACTCGGGAATGTTTTTGGTTGAGATCAATGACACAAATCATTACTGATTCTTGTGGACTAGAACGCGATAAAAGTCCAACAATTATCTATGAAGATAATGCAGCTTGCATAGCACAGATGAAAGAAGGGTATATCAAAAGTGACCGAACCAAACACATACCTCCTAGATTCTTCTCATACACTCAAAATCTCATTAAGGACAACGAGATTGAAATGAGATATGTTCAATCCAGCAAAAACTCTGCTGATCTTTTCACGAAAGCACTTCCAACTGCTATTTTCAGAACACACGTTCATAACATTGGCATGAGACATGTTCAAAAGATGTAACAACCGAAGCGATGTCTACTTGAGGGGGAGTCAACTCCATGCTGCACTCTTTTTCCCTTAGCTAAAGTTTTTCCCACTGGGTTTTCTTTAGCAAGGTTTTTAACGAGGCAGTAACTTACAGTTGATCTTCAACAAACAAAATTGCTATCCAAGGGGGAGTGTTATAATATATAAATATATATATATAAATGGATAGTCAATTATTGATACACAAAAGTAATATTATTGTATTACCTAAACTTGTGATATTTTTGCTATAAATAGCCATGAATGCAAGCATTAAACTTGCACCATTTCTCACACTTACAAAGTGTTTCTTTCTTTCTCTCCATTATCATCTTTGTTCTTACACTTCATTATTAGTATTCTAAATCAAGAATCAAATCACTAAAGGTAGTTATAAGCCTACTGAATTATAACATCAAGAATCAAACCACTAAAGGTAGTTATAAGCCTACTGAATTATAACATCAAGAATCAAACCACTAAAGGTAGTTATAAGCCTACTGAATTATAACAATAAGAACTATTATTATTATTACTATAAAAGGAAACAACTATTTATTTATTATTATCAATATTATTTTATCATATAAATATTATTTACTTAAAAATATATTTAATACACATAACATAACTATATTAACATTTTTATAGATAAATATTAATTATTTATCTAAAAGTGTATATAAAATAAACATACTTAATTAATTAATAAAACCTATAAATTATCAAATATAACAAGTATACCACCAATAAAAGTATGTAAACTTATTCGATTACAATTCTATGTGTTAATAAATATATGAATAATATAGGTTCGTGAATTCGAGACCAACCCTACACTTGTTCAATGACGTCATATGTATTTTTACTACAAAATACAGTATGGTGAGTTTCATTTGCTCCCTTTTTAAATGCTTTTGCAATATATATTTGTGGGACTGAGAATACATGCGCTGCTTTTATAACTGTTTTACGAAATAGACACAAGTACTTGAAACTACATTATATGGTTGTATGGATCGAAGCCGAATATGCCCCTTTTAGCCTGGTAATCTAAGAATTAGGGAACATCACTAATTTTGAGAATTAGTGCACCCCTAATTGACGCGAATCCTAAAGATAGATCTATCGGGCCCAACAAGCCCCATTCTGGAATTTGGAATGCTTTAGTACTTCGAAATTATCATGTCCGATGGGTGTCCCGGAATGATGGAGATATTCTATATGCATCTTGTTAATATCGGTTACCAGGTGTTCAATCCATATGAATGATTTTTGTCTCTATGCATGGGACGTATATTTATGAGAAATGGAAATAAAAATCTTGTGGTCTATTAAAATGATGAAAATGATCGATTATGATAAACTAATGAACTCACCAACCTTTTGGTTAACACTTTAAAGCATGTTTGTTCTCAGGTATGAAAGAAATTTTCCACTATGCATTTGCTCATTTTAGAGATATTACTTGGAGTCATTCATGACATATTTCAAAAGACATTGCATTCGAGTCGTTGAGTTCATCAAGATTATTATTAAGTCAGTGATAGTTTGATATATTATGAAATGGTATGCATGCCTGTCAACTTTCGATGTAATGAAAGTTTGTCTTTTAAAAAAACAAATGCAATATTTGTAAAATGTATCATATAGAGGTCAAGTACCTCGCGATGTAACCAAATGTAATGTATTCATCTAGATGGATTAGGACGGGTCATGAAAACAACCACCATTTAATTATTATTGCAGATGCTATCTATCTATTTCTATTATCGACAAAAGCCAAAACACCCACCATGTTCAACCTCCAAATATCGAAACTGTTTCCTACAGCTATTATACGTTTCTGTTTCCAGTTTCTGCAGCTGCTTACTCGCGTATAAACAGTCTCCACATCACCCTATAACCATCACTTTCGAACACCAGAACAACCCGATCAAACTGTTACTCCAGCCGCTTTTTTTTCTTTCTTTCGATTTCCAGCTCACAAAGTGCTGTTGTTTTTCTTCTGTTTCTTTTCTGTTAAAATGAAGAGGAGAACAATGAAATGTTAAAGGAGATAAGGAAACCATAAAGTCAAACGATGGTGACTTGTGATTATGATGACGAAGTTAGATGATGATTATGATCACGAACAAAGACGATGGTGAATGAAGGATGGTGACGAGGTGATGAAGATGAGATGATGTTCGATGATTATGAATTGATGATGATGGTTTTGATAAATATGATGATGATATAACGATGAAGATGTTAATTGGGTTGTGAATTAAGAAGAAGGCAGCAGGCATTAACATGTTAAAACAATTTATTGTGCTAATCAAATTAAAAAGTAATGAGTAGTCCAGTGGTTTGGTGGGGGTTTGTTAAACAACAGGTCCTGAGTTCGATCCTAGCTTACAACGTTATTTTTTTCTAACAATAACCAAACTGTTGATTGGACTGGAGCAACATGCTGGGCCACCATCGTTCTCTTGCTAGTGGGCCGTAAATGGTGTATATTATTAGGCCGAAATCCATTTACTTGTTGGGCCATGATTTAATTGGGCTAAGAGGATAGATATACGAGATGATAGATGCTAATGTTGAGGAAATGGAAACAGCTTTCGTACGTATTATTTGTATAAGCAAACAAGATATTAAAGAAATAAATAAATGGTTCAACGGTTTGGAGGTGATAGCGGATGAGCGAGAGGTCCCAGGTTCGAGCCTGGGCAATGTCACTTATTTTTGGAACTTATTCTTTGAGGTAGTTTTCTATTAGTATTAGTATTATTATTAGTAGTATTATTAGCATTATAGTTATTAATATAAGTATTAGTAATATTATTATTAGTAAATTTTTTTTTGTTTTGTTATTATTATTAGTATTCATTATTATTAAAGTTATCATTTTTAGTAAAGTTATTATTATTATTATTATTATTATTATTATTATTATTAGAATTATCATTAAAAGTATATTTTTAATATTTTGTTATTATTAATGGTTTTATCATTATTAATATTATTATCATTTTTATTATTATTTTCAAATCTTTTTATTATTATTATTATTATTATTATTATTATTATTATTATTATTATTATTATCATCATTATCATTATCATTATTTTATTATTATTATTTTTACAAACAAAAGATATGTATAAAAAAAAATATATATATTTATTACATATATCATAAGTATACTAATATTAGATTTTTAATATATTAACTAATATAATATTATTTATATTAATATCACATTTATTAAAGTATATATATATATATATATATATATATATATATATATATATATATATATATATATATATATCATATAAGTATTATAACAAATAATAAGGATTAATATAATTGTAAATAAGGATATTAATCTATATATATTATAATATATATATAAACTTAGTTGATTAATATTACAATGTGTTAATATATATAATTGATATAGGTTCGTGAATCCGAGGCCAACCCTGCATTGTTCAGTATCGTCGTATGCATATTTTTACTACAAAATACAGTATTGTGAGTTTCATTAGCTCCCTTTTTAAATGCTTTTGCAATATATATTTTGGGACTCAGAATACATGCGCTACTTTTATAAATGTTTGACGAAATAGACATAGGTACTTAAAACTACATTATATGGTTGGATTATTAAACTGAATATCGCCCTTCAAGTCTGGTAACCTAAGAATTAGGGAAATGGCCCCTAATTGACGCGAATCCTAAAGATAGATCTATTGGGCCTAACAACCCCCATCCAGGGTATGGATGACTTTAGTACTTCGAGATTATTATTATACAGACGAGAGGTTCTGTATGGGGATATTCTATGCATTAAAGTTAATGTCGGTTACCAGGTGTTCAATCCATATGAATGAATTTTTATCTCTATGCAGTTTGCGAAATCCCTGATATGAGATTAAGTTTATGAGAAATTTGAAAATCTTGTGGTCTATTAAATTAATGAAAATGATTCTTATGATAAACTAATAAACTCACCAACCTTTTGGTTGACACTTTAAAGCATGTTTATTCTCAGGTATGAAAGAAATCTTCCGTTGTGCATTTGCTCATTTTAGAGATATTACTTGGAGTCATTCATGACATATTTCAAAAGACGTTGCATTCGAGTCGTTGAGTTCATCAAGATTATTATTTAGTCAATTATAGTTGGATACATTATGAAATGGTATGCATGCCGTCAACTTTCGATGAAATGAAAGTTTGTCTTTTAAAAATGAATGCAATGTTTGTAAAATGTATCATATAGAGGTCAAGTACCTCGCGATGTAACCAAATGTAATGTATTCGTCCAGATGAATTAGGACGGGTCGTTATAATTTACACCATAACACGGTCTCAGGCATTGCATTCCGCTTGAGGGATTCTTTAGTTAATTCAGTAACTGTTTGTTTAACTTATAATGGATTGGACCATTAGAATAATCGGACGTGTTCATGGAGTTTACACTTGTAAATCTGGTCATGGTGTTCATCATGGTTGACTTTCTTTTAAATAAGAACCTAAATGATCTTTTACAAATCACTAACGAAAGTATCAAAACACATCACGTCTCTCGGTTACAATATGCCTTGTATTCTAGCTATGCTTAAGAAAGTTTAGACCTTAAGGATCTTTAATACGCCACCTTACCGGGTCGCTCCTATTGATGAGCTGTCTAGTGTATTCAACTAGTCGTGTTGCTCTGGCGTCGGGGGTATGTGGTGTTGCTGTCTATTTAAAATCTTCAAGCCTATCGGTATTACCCAGTGACATGTCTTTGACAGGGCCGTTTAGGATAGTATAGCAGGTAACTGGTCATAACGTACCCGTGAGCCGACATTACACATATCCAGCATCGTACTAGCGAAAGCAATAGCATGCATTAGCTTTAGCCTTATCAGAAATACAAATTTAATCCTTTATTACTTTGTTTATTATTTATATATCTATGTACTTACTTGGATTTAGAAAAACCCAAAACATATTCCATATACTCCTTAGAATAATACTAGGATTACACTATAACAAAAGGTTCGATTTTGTTGGCTTCTAAACCAATGACCCTAGGTCATACTTCTCTTGCTCACCCATAGGAAGGAGTAGTAGATTTAGGCCCCGTAAATATAAATTTAAAACCACTCACCTCAGTTGATCACTTAATAGACGTTTAGCGACCTAAGGACACCGCATAAAATAAAGCGTCTGTTTTGTGCACATCACATTCATATATGTTTGTAATTAGCAAGAGAGATATTCTATAATCTCATAGATTGTACAATTAATGTAAACTTACTTTCAAATTATTATCTTTGTGAGTTTACTTAGTGAGATATTATCCTTTGAATTGTCTTAGGAATATCATCACTAGAAGAGTGAATCTTGTACTTTGTAATAAAAGCAAAAGCTAGCTTAGGGATCATCTTCCTTAAAGGAAACTAGAAGGTTGATTAATTTCATTGGGAATTAATACATTTCCAAGGTGAAGACAAGTTGATCTAAGTTAGAAGTAATATTTCGAAGGGATAGAAAGATTAGATGTGTTGTCTTCAAGGAGTACAAGATTTGTAAATCGTATCTCCACTGGGTTTGGAGAAAAGTCATAGTGAAGCAAACTCCCGATTAGTGAATCGAGGAGTGAATTAAGGTGGATTAGTTAACATCCACTCGAACTAATATAAATCATTGTGTCCATGTTCTTTACTTTACTTTCAACAATACTTCAAACTTAAATACTACACACATTGCGTTTGAGTTGATTAAGTTGATCAATGTTGGTTAAATCTTGTTAATCATCGAAAACGTTCTAAAAACGTATTAAGTAACTATTCACTCCCCCCCTTCTAGTTACTTACATACTGCTTTGTAAACTTTATGTGATAATTAGCTTAACCTTTTGGGGATAATAATTGGTCTATGATTATTGTTTTGTTATTTATCAATATGAATAATGAAACTATCTAATATTAAATCTCTAATAATTTATCCCTCTGAATACCCACTTGCTTTTACTATCTTTTGTTTATTTAACTTTCTTTTAATTTATTTTAATTTAATTTAATTCATATTCAATCTTTCTTAAGATAGTCTTATTTAAGTTAAAACATTGAAAAGTTATAATAATAATAATTAATCATAAATCACTATTAAATTAAAATTGGATTAGAAACAACTTATATCTGCTACCCGTGATCTCATGGGACGATTCTTATCTTGCTAATTACTATACTACCATGATCAGGTTTTGTTGCTCATTAGGGTGTTAAAGTGAAAAGTAAATTAAGATAATATAAATTTAAAAGTTGAACTAAAAGCTAAGAACTACGTTCCACACACTTTACACACGTCATAAGTCTAAGGGGAAGTCTCTCTACCACCAATCAGTTTTAGTAAAGGATGGACTATTGGGCTTATATTGTAGGACATGTTGTTGGGATATACAATTTATTAATTCTGTCAGTTAACAATAACTCACCAACATTATTGTTGACATTTAGTATGTTTATTCTCAGGTTCCTAAGGTGCTTCCGATGTCAGTTTGCTTGCTAGTTGACAAGGTGTTGCATGAAGTCTGTCATGCCATATTTAAAACTACTTTTACATTCACTTATCTATTTACTCATGTTGGTTTTGAATAATGTTGAATTTATAGTCAAACCTACTATTGAAAAAAGTTTCTATTTTAGAAACTTACTATTTTTGGAAACTTTCTACTTTAGGAAAACTTTCTACTTATTGAAAACTGCTATTCTTACCATCTTACTATTGATAGAAATTCACTATTTTTAGTGATTGCCCACTTGTGGAAATTTTATTTCAAATGAATGTAAACTTTTATTTAAATGTTGCATATAGAGGGCATAATCTCGTTGCAGGATCAGATGTTGATGTATGATGTACCACGTCGATAGCGATTTTGGCAGGTCATCACATATGAGCTTCTAGGTTCTCGGTAGATCTTCATATACATGTCTTGAATAAGTGTTGGCAGTCTTGGTTAGTGATCTTGAGCTCTTGTGGTGGTCTTTTAGGGTGTTTCTTGAAATTAGGGTTAGAAAACCCTAATTTTAGCCCCTTTTCCAACTTTTCCGCAATATGAGCTTCTAAAGTCGAATTTAGCAAAAATTAGTGGATTAGTGCATTTATAGAAATATTTTTATTGAATTCAAGTAGCATTTGAGTAGATATCTTTAGTAAAAACATGAATTTTTACACGATATCAAGTATCACACACTATATATTTGCTTGTCCTCAAGCAAAACCGTCTAGAATACTTTTAAGTAAACAAAAACATTGAAGACTGTCACATTTATTCTTATGTTTTATAATATACATAACATGCTTTTCTTATTTTTAAAATTAGAAATGACATTTTCTAGGCTGTCTTTTCAATTCTCGCAAGTGTAAAATATACATGACCAATCTAATCTCACCGGTGGTCACTCACTACACAAGTGTTTAGGGTGACCTATTCTATTTTCGGGGTGTGCTTGATTGGCCAGTCATTTGTGCATTTATCATTATAGGCTTGATCGAGAATAGAATCTCCACCACCTAAGTTGGTACAATGTTTAAATATAGATAGTAATCAGGAAAAGATGTGAATGATGGTAGGTTTTAGTGATGGTTTTATGGATGGAGATTTGAATATTAGTTTAGTCAAATTTATATATTTTGTTTTTAGTGATGTAAACAGAATGGGTTTTGCTAGAAATTGAGTGCGGGTAAATTTCTAGGGTTAATATAGTAGGTAGTTTAATAGCTTTATTTCGATATAATATGGATAGAGTTGCTTTGTTAGAAGCTTTATTTGGTGAGAGAATGGTAGGTTTTTCTGGAAAATATTTTTGTGAAGTTTGGGAGTTCAAAGGATTTTGAATCTTTTGACAGGTTGCATACTAAGAAAGGCTTAGTCTATCTAGGGTTCTTGTTTCCTCTTTGTTCTTTTGACATCGTTTTTTTGTTTGAGTAGCTGCTCTCATATATATATATATATATATATATATATATATATATATATATATATATATATATATATATATATATATATATATATATATATATATATGATCGCTTTACTTTAAGACTGTAACTTCTTTGATCCATGTAGCGTACTTTCGATCAACCGATCCATACTGGAAGGTCTTAGGTGGCTAGGTGATATATCACCCTATAAGATCTATGGTCGAATCTCAGAGACTACAACTTTAAGGTTAGTTTTTAAAAAAAATTATATACGAGACAACTTAAACACTTATAGTAGATGGAAAATTAATGAAGAAAACTCTTTTTTAGGTATTTTTATAAGTTCGGCTTTTCAAAGATTCTTTGTGGATGAAGAATTTTATTTTGGGTAATGGAGATGGCGGTGAGTGGAAATGGATGTGAGTAGGTGTAAGAAGGTGATTTCCATTTTCTGAGAATTTTTCAAAGTTTACAAGGTACGTATATCACTAAGTAATTTACTTAGAGTGTGGTCTCGACACACATATCATGAGCAAGTTCTAATTCAAAATACAGACATCGGTATACAATTTTTTTGAGTGAAGCATTATAGATGTTATGCTTTTGGTCTCCTAAAGGCTCACTTTTAAAAGATTGGGTTGTATATACATAATCATTCTTAAAAGATGTTTCTTCATATCCCAACTGAAGTTCCTTAATCTTTTTCCTTATATCTTCACTAACCCTATGAAACTCCTTCATGTATTCTAGAATAACTTCCTCAATAGTAAACTCCTTTTTATAAGATAGTAATTCAGGTAGTCAATATTTTCACTACTTTCCTCCCCACACTTATCTCTAATTAAATGAACTGGCTTCCTGTAGAGAGTTGATCATGGAACAATCGGAATGATTTCACCATAATTACCCTGACGAATCATAGTGGTGTTATCACGATAATCTATATTGGCACGGGCAGTAGATAAGAAAGGTGTTCCTAAAATGAGAGGAGTAATAGGATCTTCTTTCATATCCATTACAATAAAATGGACTAGGAAATTAGCAAATCCCACCTTAACTTCAACATTCTTGACAATTCCCAAAGGTCGGTGAATTTTATTATCAGCATAAGAAAGAAAGGCTTATAACTGGCTCCAAAGGTGGTAATCCCAACCGATAATATAACTTAAATGACATAATATTAACACTTGAACCAGTGTCCGCTAAAGCACGAATAGGAATTGGATCACGAATGACAGAAGGGATATGAAATTCCCCTAGATTAGGATGAATAGTAGGTTCCTCAGAATAAGAGTTGTTAGAATTTTTCTTGACTTAAACATACGAACACCATTGGCTTCCATTACTTCTTTTCTAACTTCCTTATCCCTTCGAACTGAAACCTTCTCTTCATCCTTAGAATTTTGGAATTCATCAAAGCTTATACTAAATTCATATGAATGGAAATAATCTAATGGATCATAACCTTTTAACAACTCTAGCATCTTTGGAAAATTCTCATCCTCTTCTTTATCAGAAAGTTTATCGGTTTCATTATTAGAAATATCTATAACCTCGGGTTGTGATTCTATCTTTATTTTATAGTTAGAAGTTTCTCTCTGCATTTCATCTACATCTGTAGAAAATTCCTCCTAAGTCATTTGGTATTCCCACATTACATAATACCCTTTAAACCTACAAAACTTACAAACTTCATCTCTACTAAGTGCTCTCTCTCATTTATTCATTTACAAACATTTTCAAACTCAGTCATCGACTTTTTTTCCTTATCTTGCTCTAAAAAACTTTTTACACCATTCAAATACATCAGCTTCACTAACTTCTTCCACCACGTTTACTTCATCTTCACTTCCCCAATCAGCAACAGAATGTAACGGCCCAGTTTTCAGCAAAGGTGCGCGTCGGCACCCTTTTTGCGCGACGCGTACTAAGCCGGCTAGCAGTGCAGTTTTATATTTATTTAAATCACTGAATGGGTATTTTAGATATTTGATTTTGGAAGATTATTTAACCCTAAAGGAGTTCTGGAAAATTCATTTTGAAGCCTAGGATGTTCTAGAGACTCTCTTAGAGAGAGAAAGAGCGAGTTTAGAAAGATGAAGTGTAACATCCCAGATTTTCCACAGAAGAGGAACAACGTTATAAAGGGAGGAATGACGTTCTAAAAGCCTAGAACGACGTTGTGTAATAAGGAAAAAGGGTAAAAAGTTGAACAGACCATTTTGGAGCAGTTTGGGGAACGACGTTCCCTTATATGGAATGACGTCCCAAATGAGGAGAGGAACGACGTTCCTGTTGCCAAACTGGAATTTTAAACTCGTGTTTAGGGTTTTAAATGAGGGGTATTTTGGTCTTTTCACATAGGTGACGGCTTGGTGCCTACAAAACTGGCCCAACCTCATCCTTATCCTCATTTCCTTCATCTTCACACCTTATCACTTAGAGAGAGAGAAAGAGAGATGGGGAGGAAGGGTTCTTGAGAGAGAAAGCTTGAGATCTGGAGGAAGAAGCTTGATTCTCAACAAAGTTCAAGCATTAAAGTTGGTCATCTTGTTACTAACTACATTTTGGTAGTGGTGGTAAGTTCTAACTCCGGATTTCATATAATTCGATGTTAGGGTTTGAACTAGCATGTTCTTGAGAAAACACATCTAACTCGCAAATGGGTGTTTGAAGCTAGTTGTGGGTGTTGTTGACCCTTGTTGGTGGGTTTTGGGTTGGAAAACATTTTGGCCATGTTAGGGCTTGTGATTTGGGTATAATCACTAGTATTAGTGATTATGTTGGTGTTGGAACCCAAATGGGTATGTTTGGAAGCTTGATTTTGAAATGGGTCAAAATTAGGGTTTGTGTGTTGATTTTGGGGAAGACAAATGTTTAGCACTTGTGATTTGGGTAAATTGGCGTTATAGGACCATTTTCACTAGTGTTAAGTGATTATTGGTTAGTTTGGGCATGGGTTGTGCTTGGAAGTGTAATTGGATCATAATTGCACTAAGTGTCAATTTGGGTTGGTTTGTAATCCACCTTAATTGTGTTGTTTGTTATGTGATAAATGGAATAGGTACATTCCATTGACGGTTGCGGTTTTCGAATTTGCATTCATCAAGGCGACATTGTGAGTGTAAATATATTACATGCATATGTATGCATAAGATGGGGCGGGGTATGGTGATCCTTGTGCGTTCGGGTTCACTTTACATGTGTGTGGGATGATGAACCCCAAGAGTTTCGGGTCCACTTGGCACGTTTGTGCCTTTTGGGTTACCACCTTTGAGGAAGTGAATCTCATGTATTTTTGGATTCACATTGGCGTAAGTAAGCTAACCCCGTTGATGTTGTTGAGGTGATTTGGGAAGTGAAACTCGTGTAGTTCGGATTCACAATGTCTTGTGTAGTTTCGGACATTCCCATTGTTATTGTTATGGCTTAGGGTAGTGAATCTCGTGTAGTTTGGATTCACTTGGGCGGGTGTAGTTTGGCCAATCCTATTGTCGTATGGATTGGGGTAGTGAATCTCATGTATTTCAGATTCACTAGGGCGCATGTAGTTCGGCCAACCTCGATTGTAGTTAAGATAGAGGTAGTGAATCTCGTATAGTTCGAATTCACTAGGGCGCGTGTAGGTTCGGCCAACCTTCATGTGTTTGAATTTAAGGGGTTAACCTTGGAATATTTATGTATTTGCGTATATATATACATTGTTGTGTGTAGCTAATCTTGCGAATTGACATGGTGGTACGTAGCGTATAGCTTACTTAGTTATACGTGAGCATGGTATATGTTTATTACTTGTGTTGGTGATACGTGTTCATTTTATGCATATGTATGGATATAGTATGTTTACATTCACTAAGCTTTATAGCTTACCCTCTCATTGTTTACATTTTCATAGATTCACAAGGAGGTTGTGGCAAGGGTAAGCACGGGGTCTAGTGGATTATTGTGGGTTGCTTTAGAAGACTTTGTTTTTGGATTCGACTTAGGATTTGGTAGTGCAATCCGAATCATTATTGTAACGACCCTGGAATTTCCAACATTTATTTATTAATAATTATTATTATTAATACGTGTGATTAAATGAATGTATGTTATTACATTTACATGTTGCCATGATTGCCCGTACTTGACTTTTAAGTGCCCGAAACATCTTTGTGACACCCGGAACTTTCACGAATAATATTTTTAGATATTATTTACATTCATGATTAAATTTATTAATCATTTTAATTAACTAAGGCTATTAGTTAGTTACTTGGGCTTTAATTGGTTTAACTTGTGATTTATTTGAACTTGGGATTTGTTAGTGTAATGGACTCATGTTATTGGACTTCCAAGCCCACCCTACATTTTGTAATGGACCATTTAGCCCACTCTTGCAACTTGTAAGCACCATTTAACATGTAACTAGTTAGTTAACTTAGTAAAGAATCAAGTTACTTGTTCATTCCCATGCAAACACCCATTTTATCCAACTTTTGAAGCTTTACATGCTAGAGACCACCAAACAAAGCCCTCCCCCCTTTGGGAGCTGCTGCTGGCCGAAATTTTGAGGCCTTGGGAGTGCCTTTTTGTTTCATTTTATGTAATACTACTTCACTTGTATTCCCTCCCATTCAAACACACACTTTACTTGCTTCATTTTCTCTCTTTCTCTCATCTTGTAAGTGACTTGAAACAATTAATTCTCTTCCCTTTTTACTTCTAAAAACCGAAATCTACATCTTCATCATCATCATTCTTTTATTTAAATGTTACTTGTCTTTGATTACTAGTTATTTAAATCATGTTGTTGTTACTTACTTTGTAGTTTCTTGTTACTTAATTTCTAGCTTTCAAGAATCAAACTTACTAGTTTGAATTCTTCATAATATCTTGTGTTTTCAAGAACAAACAAGAACTAAGCTTACTAGTTTATGTTCTACATATGTTGCATCAAAAGATTTAAGTTCATGGTTTTATAAAATCATACTTGTAAGTCATGGAAGTAAACTTAAAGTTTACTTTACTTAAAGATCAACTTTGGTTTGAATCTTTAAGGTATGAACAACCATGAACCTTTTCTTGTTTATTTAAGTTTACTTCTTCAATTTATGCACTTTAATTTCATGTAGTTAGTTTATATGGTAAAGTACTACAAGTTAGTCTTGATCTCATATCTCTTGAACAAATTAAGTTAACCTTGGAAGTTCAAGAACACACAAACAAGTTTTCTTTAAATATAACTTTGGATCTAGACTTTTGAGTCTTGGATCTTCAAGATCAAACTAAGAACTATGTTCTACTACTTATGATCTTGATTAGTTAGTTAACTTTCAAGTTTATAGTTCATGTATGTGTTAGATCTAAGACTTTGATGTAACTTTGGTTCATCAAACTTCATACAACTCTTAAGTGAGTTGTGCTTCATGTCTTAGACTTGCACTAGGGTTATGATGGTCAAGACTTGGTTAAGATGATGTAGATACATCAATGAGTTGTACACTTGAAGCTATATGCATCAAGGATGAGAACCATGATGAACATCAAGCACCAAGACCACCGGAACCCTTTTAAACTCACTGTTCTGTCCAAAACCTACTGACCTGATGCTTCTGGAACAGACCAGTAGACCTGGGATGTTCTAACCTTGATTTTTAGATAGAACTTTTCGAGTAGATAACTTTTCATATAGGACTCGTCTTAATCCGAGTTACGGTTTAGGATTTATGGCCCTCCGATCGTTACTATGTCCTTTAACGTTGTGCAGAAATTTCTGACCTACTCGCACTTAGACCGTCTCCACGGTCAAACCAAGACGAGTTTGCTTCTGTAAATTTTACCACACTTAAGGGACTCATAGACGGAGCCATGGCCACTGGTCTCACCTTAATTCAGTAAGGGTAGAGGCTGTGGTGACTGACTGAAGTCAGACTTTGTTTTACATTACTTTCATAAACGAAACCTACCCTACGCCTTTTGTTTGATGATGAATGATGATGACCCTTAAGACCTTAATTACATACTTTTAAACCTATTAAGACGATTTACTGACTTAGTACTATTTGACTTAGGTTGAGGACTTCGGACCATTTACTTGCACACCTTTCCCGACTACTACTTTACCGCTACATATCATTGTGAGTTATAGCATTCCCTTTTTACTTTAACTTATTTTGGGAACTGAGAATACATACGGATTTTATGTTTTACATGCTAGGCACGAGTACTTAAACTTATATATGTGTGGGTTATATAACGGCAGAAACATTCCCTTTAGCTCGGTAACGTTTAATCATTGGTTTATGAACCGGTGAACGCGAATCTTAGATATGGATCCATAGGGTTTGACATCCCCACTCGGGCTAGTCGCGCTAGCAGTCAACGAGTGTTTAATACTTCGTAAACATACGAACTCGCCAAGTGTACTTTCAGGGGGTATTTTAAACGTTAAGTTAGTTACCAAGTGCCCACGGTTAACATATACTTTATCATACTGTTTTGAAACGCTCTTTGTAGCACTGAAATCTCGTGGCCTACCTTACATACTGTTATACTTAAACTATAGCTCACCAACCATTGTGTTGACGTTTTTAAGCATGTATTTCTCAGGTGCTTGAGGTTGCTTCCGCTGTGTACTAGTCGTGCTGTAGAACCCGCTGCTTAGAGTTGTCCACGCATGAACTACTTTACTTTGCATTCAAACATTCGTACTTTTGAACTATGACTTGTAACGACCATTGTGGTCATGTACACTTATTATTTGCTTCTACTTAGTGAAGCATGCTTTTGAAATGTAAAACATTTGATGTCGGTTATGACATCAGCTTTTTTTTATCATGAATGCAACTTCTTTAATTACAGCATATAGTACTTAACCTTGTAATGATCCTGTTGTTGATGATTCGTACACGATGGTTTTGTACGGGGCATCACATTTGGTATCAGAGCATTGGTTGTAGGGAATTAGGTTGCATTAGTGAGTCTAAGACCGACCCGAGTAGGATTCACTAATAGGACTAATCTACAACTTGCTAGTTTACGTGTTTCTGCTGAACTTACTGCATGCTGCTGCTTACTGTTACTGCTATATGCCTTATGCTACTACATGATTTCACTACTGCATGATATTACTTGCTTTCGATTGCATGCTACTTCTGTACGATTCGTTATTATTGCCATTCTACTTATTGTTATACATGATTTAAACTGTTGGCCTATTATTTGCTTCCTTTATGACATACTGACATGGAAAATTTATTTTTCCTTGTTCAGATGTCGGATGTTCCACCTGCTGGCATTTCGGACAGTACAGACTCAGACCCCGTCGCCCTACCTACTGCTACACCTGCTGCTGCTACTGCCGATACACCGGCCCCGACACCCACTAGTGATCCCGGCGCTTCTACTTCCGGAGCTGGTACTAGTGCACCTGCCCCAGTGTCTGCTCCCGGACCCTCGAGGTCACAGCCCCGCATTGGTGGAATTGAGACCCCCGCGGAGTTCGGGGAAGGGCCGTTTCGTAACCACATGCACACGCCTTGCCGACGCACTCCCGACGGGCGTTTAGTCGTGATTCCGCCAGGCAGACACAGACAGATGTTGGCCGCCTTCGGACGCTTCGGATTACCAGCTCAGCCACCAGTGTCACCACCACACGATTCGGATGACTCATCATCCGCCGATTCTTCATCATTAGACGACTCCAGCGATGATGAGGATCCTACTGATAGACCTATTCAGGCACCCTCCACCCCGCCGAAGAAGCGGTACCGTTCCGACGGCACCGTCATTCCAGGGGTGAATGGAGGTCGTGCTTTTACTGACGCTTTTGGCCATCGTCGTAGGGTTACTGCTCGTAAACGAGTTGTGCCATACCCTGCCGACCCACAGATACGTAAGGTTCCCCGTTACGTATTGACTATTCCTGGAACCGTACCGCCTAGATTTAGATACGGACCACTTACATTTAGGGACGTACCGTCTACATCCGGAGCCGAACCATCTACATCAGCACCACCGGCACCACCCGCATCACCCGCCCCACCTGCACCGCCTGCCCCACCAGCTCCCTCTAACGAGGAACTGATGAGGGAGATTGAGACTCTCCGAGCTCGAGTCACTGAGCTCGAGGAGCAGTTGGCTCGAGGAGCAGTTCACCCGCCTTCACCGTAGGACTTTGTATTTAGATTTCATGATGTAATCTAGCTATAGTTTCATGTATTTCATATGTATTGTACGAACTTATTCAGATGTATGAAACTTATTATTATTAATGAATGGAACTTTGCGTTATTTAATTCTTGCACGATGTTCTATTTACTTTGCTGTACGATGATTCTGTGGTATTTGTACCTAGATGCATTATTTAATAACATGTGATGTTTTGATTCCATGTTGGTTACTATGTACTATATTACTACATATCGAATGCTGGATTTTGACTTGGGTCAAAATTTTTGTTTAGAATATCATGGCTAACGGAAGATCCACACCTACCGCCGCCCAGATTGAGGACATGATCAACGAACGGGTCACTGCAGCCCTAGCAGAAAGAAATCTCGAAGCTCCACCGCCACCACTACCGGTTATTCCACCCGTTCGAAATGGGTGTACATACAAGGAATTCCAGAGCTGCAAACCGTATAACTTCAACGGCACCGAGGGACCAGTTGGTCTCACCAGATGGTTCGAGAAACTTGAATCAGTATTCCGAGTTAGCAACTGTTCGAAGGATAATAAGACAAAGTTTGCATCTTGCACGCTATCTGACGGCGCGCTAATGTGGTGGAACACGTTAGCTCAAGCGAAAGGTATCGATGAGGCGTATGCTACGCCATGGGAGGAATTCAAGGCGGCTATGATTGATGAGTATTGTCCGAGAACCGAAATTCAGAAGATGGAAATTGAATTCATGCAGTTGAAGGCCATAGGGAACGACCTTAATAGTTACAATCGTAGGTTTTTGGAGTTAGCATTAATGTGTCCGACCATGGTCACCCCCGAATTTAAGCGCTTGGAGAAATACTTCTCGGGACTTCCTAAGTCCATCAAGGGTAATGTCACCTCATCCAAGCCACCGAATGTACCCGAAGCAATGCGCATGGCGCATACTCTCCTGAATCAAATCATCCTTGACGAGCCAGAGAAGGCTAAGTTTGAAGCCGGTAGTAGTGAAAAGAGGAAATGGGACAACAACCATAACAACCACAACAACCACAACAATAACAACAGGGGGAGAAACTACGATCAAACCCCCGCCAAGAGGCACAACAACGGTGGAAATCCTAATCCCAACAACAACACCAACACCAACCCGAACTACAAAGGAACCTTACCACAATGCAAGAGGTGTTACAAGCACCACACTGGGTATTGCAATGTTGTCTGTGAGAAGTGCCAACGGGCTAGGCACATCGGGAAAGACTGCAAGGTCACCACTTTGAATGGGAAGCCGAACACCAATGGACCTAAGAAGTGCTACGAATGTGGACAGACGGGCCATTTCAGAAATGCATGCCCTAACAAGCGAAAAGATGGCGGGCCACCCCGTGGTAGAGCTTTTAATGTTAATGCAAGGGATGCACGCGATAACCCCGACTTGGTGACAGGTATATTCACAATCAACAATCTTTTAGCTTCTGTCTTATTTGATACTGGTGCGGATAGAAGTTATGTATGTAGACATTTTTGCGATAAGATTAATTGGTCATTAGTCCCGTTAAAAGAGAGTATGCTTGTCGAGGTCGCCAATGGAAAACTCGAAAAGGTTGACCATATTAGTCGTGGAGCTATTATCAACATAGCTGGTGCAGATTTCGAAATTGATTTGATACCTATCAAACTGGGAAGTTTTGACGTGATCGTCGGTATGGATTGGTTGAGCAAGATAAAGGCCGATGTTATCTGTGGGGATAAAGCACTCCGCATACCACAAGGAGATGGCGAACCACTGGTTATCTATGGAGAGAGATGTACCTCGAAGTTGAACCTCATTAGTTTCGTGAAAGCGCAAAAGATTATGAAGAAGGGACGCTTTGCTGTCCTAGCACATGTGAAAGCGGTAGAAACTGAGGTGAAGAGCGTGAACGACGTTCGAATTGTGAACGAATTTTCCGATGTCTTCCCAGAGGAATTGCCTGGATTACCGCCGCAGAGAGCAGTAGAGTTTCAGATTGACTTAGTGCCAGGAGCAGCACCTGTAGCTCGCGCACCTTATAGACTCGCACCTTCCGAGATGCATGAATTACAAAGCCAACTACAAGAACTGCTTGATCGAGGATTTATCCAACCAAGTTTCTCGCCTTGGGGCGCACCTGTGTTGTTTGTGAAGAAGAAGGATGGATCCTTCCGTATGTGTATCGACTACCATGAGCTCAACAAATTGACAATCAAGAATCGGTATCCTCTTCCACGAATTGACGATCTTTTTGACCAACTACAAGGATTGAGTGTCTACTCAAAGATCGATTTGCGATCCGGTTATCACCAGTTGAGGGTGAAGGAAAGTGACGTGACGAAAACTGCATTCAGGACCCGTTATGGTCATTATGAGTTTCTCGTGATGCCATTCGATTTGACAAATGCACCTGCCGTGTTCATGGACCTCATGAATCGTGTCTGCAAGCCTTACTTGGACAAGTTTGTTATTGTCTTCATAGATGATATCCTCATCTACTCTAAGAGCGAAGAAGAACATGAGCAACACCTCCGATTAGTGCTTGAACTCTTAAGACAAGAGCAACTTTATGCCAAATTCTCCAAGTGTGAATTTTGGTTGAAGGAAGTACAATTTTTGGGTCATGTTGTAAGCGACCAGGGTATCAAAGTTGATCCCGTCAAGATTGAAGCCATCAGCAAGTGGGAGACCCCCACTACTCCAACGCATATTTGCCAATTCCTAGGTCTCGCCGGTTATTACCGAAGATTCATCGAAGGATTTTCTCTGATTGCGCGTCCTTTGACCGCACTGACTCACAAGGGCAAGAAGTTCATTTGGGAACCCGCACATGAATCAGCATTCCAAACTTTGAAGAAGAAGTTAACCTCCTCACCTATTCTATGGCTTCCCGAAGGCAGTGACGATTTCGTTGTTTATTGTGATGCATCGAAGAGTGGTTTTGGTTGTGTACTGATGCAACGATCAAAGGTTATTGCCTATGCCTCCGAAAATTGAAGATTTACGAGCGGAACTACACTACACATGATCTTGAACTTGGAGCCGTTGTCTTTGCACTCAAATTGTGGAGACATTATTTGTATGGAACTAAGAGCACTATTTTCACCGATCACAAGAGTCTCCAGCACATCTTTGATCAGAAGCAACTGAATATGAGACAGCGTCGATGGATCGAGACGCTCAACGACTACGACTGTGAACTCCGTTATCACCCTGGCAAGGCCAATGTTGTAGCTGACGCTTTAAGCCGAAAGGAGAGGACGGCACCTCTTCGTGTTAGGGCTCTGAACATCACCATCCATTCGAACCTCAACAGCCAGATCAGAGTAGCCCAAGTTGAGGCTCTCAAGGAGGAGAACATATCTCACGAACATTTGAACATACTTGTCTCTCGATTCGAGGTTAGGGAGTCTGGACTCCGATGTTATGCCGGAAGAATTTGGGTACCTCTTTATGGAGATCTACGGAACCTTATACTTGATGAAGCACACAAATCGAGATATTCGATTCATCCTGGAGCGGGAAAAATGTACCACAACCTTAAAGAACAGTATTGGTGGCCGAATCTTAAGAAGGATGTTGCAACTTATGTTGGGAAGTGTTTGACTTGTTCGAAAGTTAAGGCCGAACATCAGAGACCTTCTGGGTTACTTCAACAGCCGGAAATCCCACAATGGAAGTGGGAAAGGATCACAATGGATTTCATTACTAAGCTGCCGAAGACGATGGGCGGATGCGATACTATTTGGGTTATTGTTGACCGCCTTACCAAATCTACACACTTCCTAGCGATGAAGGAAACTGATACAATGGAAAGACTTGCTCAGCTGTACATTAAAGAGGTTGTATCTCGTCATGGTGTACCTTTATCGATCATCTCAGATCGCGATCCCCGTTTTGCTTCTAGATTTTGGCGTTCTTTGCAAGAAGCCATGGGAACTCGTCTCGACATGAGTACTGCTTATCATCCTCAGACTGATGGGCAAAGCGAACGAACGATTCATACCTTGGAGGACATGCTGCATGCATGTGTCATTGATTTTGGAAAGGCCTGGGAAAGGCATTTGCCACTCGCCGAATTCTCGTACAACAACAGTTATCACTCTAGCATTAATGCTACACCTTTTGAAGCATTGTATGGCCGCAAGTGCCGATCTCCTATTTGTTGGGCTAAAGTAGGCAAAAAGCAAATCACCGGACCCGAGGTAGTCCACGAAACCACGGAGAAGATTGCTCAGATTCAAGCTAGACTTAAGACTGCCCGTGATCGCCAAAAGAGTTATGCCGATCTTAAACGTAAAGACTTTGAATTCAACGTTGGTGATCGTGTAATGTTGAAGGTTGCACCTTGGAAGGGTGTGATTCGTTTTGGAAAACGTGGAAAGTTAAACCCACGATACATTGGTCCTTTTGAAATCTTGGAACGTGTTGGACCCGTTGCATATCGTTTGGATCTACCAGCACAATTGAGCTCAGTTCATCCTACCTTCCATGTGTCAAACTTGAAGAAGTGTCTTGCTGCACCTGAACTTATCATACCACTTGAGGAGCTTACGATTGACGACAAACTCCACTTTGTGGAAGAACCAGTTGAGATTATGGATCGTGAGATCAAAACTTTGAAACGCAACAAGATTCCGATCGTTCGAGTACGATGGAATGCCAAACGAGGACCTGAGTTTACTTGGGAACGAGAGGATCAAATGATGCGGAAATATCCTCACCTTTTCCCGACTCCTCCATCTACCTCAGCTTAAATTTCGGGACGAAATTTTCTTTAACAGGTGGGTAATGTAACGACCCTGGAATTTCCAACATTTATTTATTAATAATAATTATTATTAATACGTGTGATTAAACGAATGTATGTTATTACATTTACATGTTGCCATGATTGCCCGTACTTGACTTTTAAGTGCCCGAAACGTCTTTGTGACACCCGAAACTTTCACGAATAATATTTTTAGATATTATTTACATTCATGATTAAATTTATTAATAATTTTAATTAACTAAGGCTATTAGTTAGTTACTTGGGCTTTAATTGGTTTAACTTGTGATTTATTTGAACTTGGGCTTTGTTAGTGTAATGGACTCATGTTATTGGACTTCCAAGCCCACCCTACATTTTGTAATGGACCATTTAGCCCACTCTTGCAACTTGTAAGCACCATTTAACATGTAACTAGTTAGTTAACTTAGTAAAGAATCAAGTTACTTGTTCATTCCCATGCAAACACCCATTTTATCCAACTTTTGAAGCTTTACATGCTAGAGACCACCAAACAAAGCCCTCCCCCCTTTGGGAGCTGCTGCTGGCCGAAATTTTGAGGCCTTGGGAGTGCCTTTTTGTTTCATTTTATGTAATACTACTTCACTTGTATTCCCTCCCATTCAAACACACACTTTACTTGCTTCATTTTCTCTCTTTCTCTCATCTTGTAAGTGACTTGAAACAATTAATTCTCTTCTCTTTTTACTTCTAAAAACCGAAATCTACATCTTCATCATCATCATTCTTTTATTTAAATGTTACTTGTCTTTGATTACTAGTTATTTAAATCATGTTGTTGTTACTTACTTTGTAGTTTCTTGTTACTTAATTTCTAGCTTTCAAGAATCAAACTTACTAGTTTGAATTCTTCATAATATCTTGTGTTTTCAAGAACAAACAAGAACTAAGCTTACTAGTTTATGTTCTACATATGTTGCATCAAAAGATTTAAGTTCATGGTTTTATAAAATCATACTTGTAAGTCATGGAAGTAAACTTAAAGTTTACTTTACTTAAAGATAAACTTTGGTTTGAATCTTTAAAGTATGAACAACCATGAACATTTTCTTGTTTATTTAAGTTTACTTCTTCAATTTATGCACTTTAATTTCATGTAGTTAGTTTATATGGTCAAGTACTACAAGTTAGTCTTGATCTCATATCTCTTGAACAAATTAAGTTAACCTTGGAAGTTCAAGAACACACAAACAAGTTTTCTTTAAATATAACTTTGGATCTAGACTTTTGAGTCTTGGATCTTCAAGATCAAACTAAGAACTATGTTCTACTACTTATGATCTTGATTAATTAGTTAACTTTTAAGTTTATAGTTCATGTATGTGTTAGATCTAAGACTTTGATGTATCTTTGGTTCATCAAACTTCTTACAACTCTTAAGTGAGTTGTGCTTCATGTCTTAGACTTGCACTAGGGTTATGATGGTCAAGACTTGGTTAAGATGATGTAGATACATCAATGAGTTGTACACTTGAAGCTATATGAATCAAGGATGAGAACCATGATGAACATCAAGCACCAAGACCACCGGAACCCTTTTAAACTCATTGTTCTGTCCAAAACCTACTGACCTGATGCTTCTGGAACAGACCAGTAGACCTGGGATGTTCTAACCTTGATTTTTAGATAGAACTTTTCGAGTAGATAACTTTTCATATAGGACTCGTCTTAATCCGAGTTACGGTTTAGGATTTATGGCCCTCCGATCGTTACTATGTCCTTTAACGTTGTGCAGAAATTTCTGACCTACTCGCACTTAGACCGTCGCCACGGTCAAACCAAGACAAGTTTGCTTCTGTAAATTTTACCACACTTAAGGGACTCATAGACGGAGCCATGGCCACTGGTCTCACCTTAATTCAGTAAGGGTACAGGCCGTGGTGACTGACTGAAGTCAGACTTTGTTTTACATTACTTTCATAAACGAAACCTACCTTACGCCTTTTGTTTGATGATGAATGATGATGACCCTTAAGACCTTAATTACATACTTTTAAACCTATTAAGACGATTTACTGACTTAGTACTATTTGACTTAGGTTGAGGACTACGGACCATTTACTTGCACACCTTTCCCGACTACTACTTTACCGCTACATATCATTGTGAGTTATAGCATTCCCTTTTTACTTTAACTTATTTTGGGAACTGAGAATACATGCGGATTTTATGTTTTACATACTAGGCACGAGTACTTAAACTTATATATGTGTGGGTTATATAACGGCAGAAACATTCCCTTTAGCTCGGTAACGTTTAATCATTGGTTTATGAACCGGTGAACGCGAATCTTAGATATGGATCCATAGGGTTTGACATCCCCACTCGGGCTAGTCGCGCTAGCAGTCAACGCGTGTTTAATACTTCGTAAACATACGCACTCGCCAAGTGTACTTTCAGGGGGTATTTTAAACGTTAAGTTAGTTACCAAGTGCCCACGGTTAACATATACTTTATCATACTGTTTTGAAACGCTCTTTGTAGCACTGAAATCTCGTGGCCTACCTTACATACTGTTATACTTAAACTATAGCTCACCAACCGTTGTGTTGACGTTTTTAAGCATGTATTTCTCAGGTGCTTGAGGTTGCTTCCGCTGTGTACTAGTCGTGCTATAGAACCCGCTGCTTAGAGTTGTCCACGCATGAACTACTTTACTTTGCATTCAAACATTCGTACTTTTGAACTATGACTTGTAACGACCATTGTGGTCACGTACACTTATTATTTGCTTCTACTTAGTGAAGCATGCTTTTGAAATGTAAAACATTTGATGTCGGTTATGACATCAGCTTTTTTTATCATGAATGCAACTTCTTAAATTACAGCATATAGTACTTAACCTTGTAATGATCCTGTTGTTGATGATTCGTACACGATGGTTTTGTACGGGGCATCACAATTATGGTCAGTGTTTTGTTGGAATTTAAACTAGTTGAGTTGAATTTATCTTTTATTTATGTCAAACGGGTCTTGGGTCGTTATGCCCATTTGACACTTGGTCTTATGTATTAAATAATTTAAAGTTGTTTTAAATTGTTGGGCAATGGAAGTCTTTGGAAAACATATATTGTGGTGTCCTGTTATTAATATTAATGTGTTGTAATAAAGAAAAATTTTCGAGTCGGATTAACGAAGGGTTGGGCCATTACAAATGGTATCAGAGCATGGTCTAAGGGATTTAAGTGACTTGAGATAGGTGCCTAGACTTAGAGTTTTGTATGTGCTTATTTGTGGCGGGACTTGTAGGAGTACGGGATGGAACGGGGAATTGGTTAATGCCTTAGTGTGTAGGTGAACTAACTAGGATTGGATTGTGTCGTGATATTATTCGTGTGTGTGCTTATATCGCACTGTGTTTGTGTATATCATCGAGCAAGATAGTCGTTGTACTAATGAGTTGAGACGGTGCGTGTAATAATGACTAGCTACCATTTGTTACGAGTGCAAATCGTGTCTAACGAATGAGGTATGACGAGTGTTGAGCAACATGGGGCGGTGTTGTGCGTGTGGTTAATTTGTGCTCCGTTGTTTAACCGATTTACATTCTTTAGAATGAAGACGAGAAGCGGGGCTTTAAGTGAGAAGCAAGGTGATGATGACGAATTGATGGCTAAGATTGAGGCTGCTTTGCAGAGTTATTCTGCGGTTTTTACTGGGAAGGTTAAAGAAGTCTTTCAAGGGACGATTGAAGGACAAGTAACCGATCTTATTAAGGAACAAATGGGTGCGATTGTTCAAGTGGAGTTTGAGAAGAGGTTTCCTAAACCTCAAGTTGAAGGCGGTGAATAGGATGTTCCTCTTGATCATGAGATTCAAGACAACGTAGTCAAAAGGGAGTTTATTTACAAAAACTTCATGATGACTAAACCTCCTATGTATGCCTGGGATCCTGATTCTTTGATAAGCATAGTTGGATCTCGGATGTCGAAGGGTGTTTTCGCATGACTGAATGCTCTCCTGACAAGAAAATGAGACTCACTACTAGTTTGTTTTGGGGTAATGCGAAGAATTGGTTGGATGGTAATATCGATATTGTTGGTGAGGAACCGTTTATGGGGTTATCGTGGGACGACTTTAAGAAGGAATTCTTTAAGGAGTCCCGAATGCAAGCCGATTTGACGAGGTTGCGTTATGAGTTGCGAAGTTTGCGACAAGGGTCTATGGACCTAAATACTCTTAGGGCTACCTTTTTGGCGAAGGCCCGATTTTGTCCCGAATATACGAGGAACGATAGGTTGTTGATGGAGCATTTTCTTAATACCTTGAATGATGATTTGACCTGGAAGATTAGCCTTGGGAAAGTAGACTCTATTGCTAAACTAGTTGTTGTTGCTAAGTATTTTGAATATTATGTTCCAACGATGGTTGATGATATTTCGGGTAAGAGAAGGGTTAAATCATATGGCGCTCCGAGCAAGAAAGCTAAGAGTGCAATTGAGAACGCGGGTAGCGTGGGAAAGGAGTGTCGGACACTAGTGCATCAAGTTGTTTCAATTGCGGAGAAAGGGGTCACAGGTCTTGGGAGTTCCAGGAACTATCCTCGTGAGGTAGTGGCATTGTGTGCTTCAATTTCCGTAAAGAAAGGCATCGCAAGACGAAGTGTCCCGAACTAGCAGTGGCAGCGTCTCGAGAAAAAGTTCAGGTACTTTTAGTGTGGTATTTGTATGTTGGTCATTTTGTAATGACATGCGGTATGTATGTAAGCCTTAGCTAAATTTTACTCTCCGTAGGAGATAATTTTAGCAAGCGGTCAGCTTACGATTATGGTTTTGGATTGCACTCGGTAAAGTGTGTGGTTAGTGAATTGTGCCTTGAGACTATTGTGTGAGTCTTTTGTGCTTAGGAATTTAGGTTGGTATTTGGGTCGTTAAACTCGCTTGAGTGAGACCCATAGGATGTTGGTTGTGATAGTTTGTTTACGATGCGATGTGGGTTAAAGTTCGGGCGTTCGATACCACATCGTGTTGGCATGTGATATGGGTTTAAAGTTCGGGCGTTCGATACCATATCATCATGTGTGTGTGGGCGTGAAGTGTGGGTTTAGTCGCAGTGTAAGACACCACATTTTACGTGGTAGGTGGGTGTGATCGATTTATCGGTGGCTTTACGGTAAGTGCAGACGACCACTCTAGGGGTTAGTGTTACAAGGCGTATGTACACTTTCGGTCATTGTGCGAGTACCAGCGTTCATTGTACCAGTACCGTTCCCTTGTGTGCATGTGTTATGGGGTTAGTGTGTACCGGGTGTTATATCACCATGTGAGGGTACGTGACATGTGTTCATCTTATTTTGTATGTTGTGTATTGTTGCTCGTTGTGAGTGAGGTGGCGAGTGACATCCTAGCGTAAGGATTCGCTCTTCGTTGGCCACTTGATGCAATGTGGTGAGTGACTCCGTAAGATATCACTCTTCGTTGACCACGATTGCGGTGTGATGTGTGGTGAGTGTTGTTCACTCTTTGTCGGCCACTATTCCTTGTGTGTATGAGTGGTAGTGCCATTCGAGAGGCGCTTTCGTCGACCACGTACGTGTGCGAGTAGTGTCATGGTTGTTGACTAGCTTTGATGTGTGAAGGTGACCGTGTTAACGGTTGTGACGGTGTGCGGAAGGGTTTAAGTCTTGGTGTTCTCAAGCATCTCCTTAGTGATGATTTGAAGGGTTAATAGGCTAGTAGTGCAGCTGATATGGCCGAAACGGAAGGTCAGAATCAGCTATCGGGAGGTGAAAGCAATACTTTTCAATTTATATTTAGCGGAGCCTAAATCGTACGACTCCTTATTATGGGGAAATATTACCTAGGGTCGAATTTTTAAGATACCAGTAGAATCGAATGTTACTACATTTTGCATAAGTCCCTAGACATCTACCGCACATTTGTGATTAGTACTTCAGTTTGTGGGTTACCATGATCTCTCGTTGTTATCCTATCTAGGTTTATATGCGTATAAAGGTACTGCAGGAACAAGATATGGATGTTTGACTATATTAGACTCAGTCAGACGTACGAGTGAAGCCTCACTCGTACAGCTGACAAGCTCATATGCACGAGTGTGCTGAGCTGAGTCACAAACCTAATTTGTTTACACTTACACGAGTGAGTGATCACTCGTACGGTTGAGTCTGTCCACTCGTACGAGTGAGACATGACTCGTGCGGTTGACTCAACAGCAGGGGTATATATTATGTTTATGTTCTTCATTTTAGGTTAAGCCTCTCATTACACACAATCACTCAGATCTGGTAACCTGTCCGATTCTCTCTCTGTTCTTCAAGTCCAAATCCTTGCAAAAGGTGAATAATAGCTCTAGGTATTAATCTAATCACACAATCATTGTTGTGGTTTGACTAAATTAATCCCAAAAGCTTTTTCATATTCACTAGAGGGTTTGATTCACTATTCCGCCTTTGTGTGAGTTGAATCTATTGATTTCGAAGTTCCTAGTCATGTTTCATCATCGAACATATAACTAAAGCTTAAGATAATCCTAAAGTGAAGGAGTAGTGGTATATTACCTAATTTTTGGCTTTCTAGTTTATAATAGGGTTAAAGCCAAAAATAGGCTACAAACTTACACAAATGTACCGATGTCGCCCACAAACTCATTTTCGTCCTACTGTCACCTACAAACTTATAAAAATGTGCTAATATAAATAAAATACAATTTTTAACCGTCAACCAAAATGGTTGATTACGTGGCTTCTAAGTAGTCATGACACGTCGGTGCTATATCGAAATAGAACTGAAAGTATATGGGCGACATCGGGACATATAAAATGATAAAAAAAAGTTAAATAATTAACTTTACCGGTTCAGCTGGTAACCGGTAATGAAATGTTAACATCGTCACATTTTTTATAATTTTGTAGGCGACAGTAGGACGGAAATGGGTTTGTGGGCGACATCAGTACATTTGTGTAAGTTTGTAGCCTATTTTTGGCTTTAACCCTTTATAATATAAAATAAAGTAAATAGGATAAAATTTTTAATTCAGATAAGGTTAAAGCAAGTGCATACTATGGTTTCGTCAGTTACTTTGCCGAGATTATGGAATGATGGCTCATGAATAGGTAGTGACTTTGTACTCACTACACTGGTCCTAATGCCCCTGTCATAAGACATGTCACTGGGTAATGCGTTAGGCTAAGATTCTGAATAGACAGCAACGTCCCCTTACCCCCGATGCCCGTGTAGTCTGACTACATGCATACACGTTTAAACGGCTCATCCAATTGAGCGACTCAGTTGGGTGACGTATTAACATTCCACAAATGTCTAAACTCTCTTAAGTACAATGAAGTACAGGGTATGCCATATCCTAGAGACGTGATGTGTTTCGATGCTTTCGTTAATGATTGGATTTAAAAAGATAGTTAGGCCCTTAAGAAGAGTTCAAGCATAAAGAATAACATGGCCAAGTCGGTTTGACTTCCATGAACACGTTCGGTTATCCTAACGGTCTAAGCCTTTATGTGTTTAAACAAACAGTTCCTTAATTAACTATGAATCCCTCAAGCGGGTTGCAATGCTTGAGACCGCGTTATGGTGAAGTGTACTAATCAGCACTGACCAGATTCCATGACCTTACTTATCAGAGGTACAGCTTACAACAACCGTTGTGCTTCAGCATGAACGTACGAAGTTTATATGATTGGTGACTACACTAGCATGGTCTAAGAATGACAATGTACTATGGGCCTAGTTAGATGTTTCACTACGAAAGAGTCCTTAGTCAGAATCTAAGGCTCGGTGGACTTACTACAACCGGTGTTCCTCAGTCAAACTTACATTGTATTCGATAGACTTCTCTTACCAAGGGGTGATATAGATAGTGTACTCTGAATCGGAGTTCGAGACTTCCCAATAACAGGGCCAATAACTACGTTCTATTAGTTGGAAAAGCGAGTTTAAAGCATAATCAGAAAGCATCTCAACAACAAACACAAACCATAATATTATTTCGGGATTATAACTGACTACATCATAGCATACACTAAAGATAACTACTCGCTAATCATGGTAACAATATCATAACTCATAATAATGGAAGATATTATAAAAATACAAAGGATAGAATTACCTGTAGATTAAAAGAGTTTCGAACACAAAAGTGACAACTTCAAACTTCAGACCGCTCCTAATACAATCTTCGGTGTTCTTCTTCGGGTACTAGGTTTCCCGCACGGAGTCGAAGACCTTGAAAGTATGACTAATATTGTAGAAAGAGAGAGAGAGAGAGAGAGAGAGAGAGAGAGAGAGGGAGATAAGTAAATTGAAGTGTGTGTAAAAATGGAGGACAAATGCCCTTTAAATAAGCATGGTTTTTGCTGGCATGCAGCTGGCAGGCCGTATGGCAAGCCGTATGGCCTGGCCATTTGACCAGGCAAACCGTTTGGCCTGGCCGTTTGCATGGCAGGCTGAAATGGACGGTTTTATTTGTATGGCGTCGTTAGGTCACAACACGTCAGAATCAACCACCAAGAGGGGTACTATTTTAAATTTATATTTAGCGGGGCCTAAATCGTACTACTCCTTATTATGAGTAAGGGAAGTATGACCTAGAGTCGTATTTTTAAGATATCAGTAGAATCTAACCTATATTAAAGCTTAAGATAGTTATGAAGGAGTAATGGTTACCTAATTTTGGGCTTTTCTAGTTTATAAGATAGATAAAGTAAATGCGATAAAATTCGTAATTCAGATAAGGTTAAAGCAAGTGCATACTATGATTTCATCAGTTATTCTGCCGAGATTATGGAATGGTGGATCATGAATAGGCAGAGACCTTATATTCATTACACTGGTCCTAAACACCCCTGTCGTAAGACATGTCACTGAGTAATGCAATAGTCTTGAAGATTCTGAATAGACATCAATGTCCCTTACCCCCGACGCCCGTGCAGTCTGACTACAGGCATAAACGTTCAGACGGCTCATTCAATTGAGCGACTCGGTTGGGTGACGTATTAACATTCCACAAAGGTCTAAACTTTCTTAAGCATAATAGAATACATGGTTTACCATATCTGAGAGACTTGTTGTGTTTCAATGCTTTCATTTATGATTGGTTTTAAAAGATAGTTAGGCCCTTAAAAAAAGATCAACCATAAAGAATACCATGGCCAAGTCAGGTTGACTTCCATGAACACGTTCGGTTATCCTAACAGTCCAATCCTTTATGTGTTTAAACAAACAGTTCCTTAATTAACTAAGAATTCCTCAAGCGGAGTGCAATGCTTGAGACTGCATTATTGTGCAGTGTACTAGTCAACACTGACCGGGTTCCATGGCCTTACTTAGCAGAGGTACAGCTTACAACAACCGTTATGCTTCAGCATGCATGTATAAAGTTTATATGCTTGGTGACAACACTAGCATGGTCAGGTACTGACAATGTACTAAAGGTCTAGTCAGATGTTTCACTACGAAAGAGTCCTCAGTCGGAATCCAAAGCTTGATAGACTTACTACAATCGGTGTGCCTCAGTTGATCTTACGTTGTATCCGATAGACTTCTCTTACTAAGGGGTGACACAGATAGTGTACTCTGAATCGGAGTTCGTGACTTCCCAATAGCAGAGCCAATAACTACATTCTATTAGTTGGAAAAGCGATTGAGTTTAAAGCATAATTGGAAAGCATTTCAACAACATACACAAACCATAACATTATTTTGGAATTATAACTACTTACATCATAGCATACACTAAAGATAACTACTCGCTAATCATGGCAACAACATCACAGAACATAATGATAGAAGACATTATATAAAGATAAAGGATAGAAGTACCAGTAGATTAAACAAGTTCCAAATATAAAAGTGACAACTTCAAACTCCAGACTGCTCTTAATACAATCTTCGGTGTTCTTCTACGGGTACTAGGTTTTCCACACGGAGTCGAAGACCTTGAAATTATGATTAATATTGTACAAGAGAGAAAGAAGTGAATTGTAGTGTGTGTTGGAATGAATGATAAAGACCCTTTAAATAAGCGTGGATTTTGCCTGCAAACGGCTAGCAGGCCATTTGGCAGGCCGTTTGTAGGGGCCGTTTACCAGATCAATCTGTTTGAAGGAGCCGTTTAACTTGGACATGTGGCAGGCCATTTGTAAGCCAGGCAGGCTGTTTGGCAGGCCGTTTGGCAAGCCGTTTGGCTTGTTGATTCCCTGGATCGTAACTTGATTTCTTGTCTTTCCCCATTTTCGCTCTAGAATCTTTGTTTTAGCTCATATTCTCTTGATTCTTTTTGCACCATCTTCGTAATTACTTGTTCTTCAATTCTAACTGACGAAGTGGGTATTTTGCTAATAAAGTTTGAATCTTTTTTATTTTTGGACCTTAATGCCGGGGTGAAAACCTGACTTTTAGCCGATATTAAATATTTCACACTTAGATTTTGCTTGTCCTCAAGCAAACTCTCATTTTACCTTTTTCGGAGTTTCGTTTCTAATAGCCTAAGTGGTTTGCCTTTTATTATAAGAGTGAAAGATAAGGTGAGTAATCTACGTTTTGATTGAAACTATCTCTGCAAACATGCGAGGAGGTTACATGATATAGGCTAGCTTTCACGGGTCACTCAAATCACACAAGTGTTTAGGGTTCCCTATAGATCTAAGAAATAAATTCTCTCATAGCCAGTCATGCTGCACCCATCGCCATAGGCTTGATAAAGACTCAAATCTTTGTTACTAATGTGAGAACGGTAGTAATCTTAGCTTCTAGGTCATTTGTCAATGATGGAAAGGAATTTTGAAGTGGTAGTGAAATTGTTTTTGAGGGCTGAGAAAAAAAAGTGTAATATAGTTTTTAGGCAGACTTTTATTCGGATAGATAGGAGTGCTGAAATTTTGAGAAGCACTTTTGAACTTTTCTTCATTTGATAATCATTTTCGGTCAAGTTTTTCCTCAGCGTTTCTCTTTTATAAGTTCCGCTCCTTTTTCAGAACTTTGAAAATTTTTGTTTTTTGTTTTTGAGATTTCATCTTGAGAAACTTTTTGACGGTAAACTTTTTCAAGATCTTTGCCATGATACTTGAGAGGTTTATAACATCGGATTTTCGGAAGGAATCTCATTTTCTGGATTTTTTCGAGTGATAGTAAAGATGAAGTGAATGTGGTGGTGAAGTAGAAGTTGTGGAGGTGCGAAATGCTTATTTTTGACAAATGGCTAGCTCTTCTGATTATAACCGAATCACATTTCGCTGCTTTGGAAATGTAGATCTAAAGCAAGTTCTGATTCCGCGCATAGACATCGGCACTCTCAACGGAAAACAGTGAAGCATTAAGGATGAATGCTAGTCTTATTTGGGTGCCTCACCATAATCATTTTAGGTCGATAATGCCTTAGTCATGCAATGCTCTATTAGAGATTTGCTTAAACCTAACAAGATTTCCACCCTACTTAAGCCTTACTTTTATTTTACAAACGTTTAGGTTTTCAAAAATACTTTTTCGAAAAGGCTTTCTCTTGTTAAAAATTTTGAAATTTGGCTTAAGAACTTGAAATCCTCGTAATGGGTTATTTTAATACAGTATAAAAAGATTATGCCAACATCCCACACTTAGACGAACATTGTCCTCAATGTTCCTAGTGTATCCCACACTTAGGAGTTTTAGTTGAAGATTTGTGAGTATTTTTCTAGTGTTTTAATTGGGTTGGGATCCCACACTTAGTGATAAGCTAGGATGTGGCATAATTTAAATTTTGAGCTAGTATCGGAAAGAAAGAAGTACCCCTAGCAGATGTTGCTTGTGACGATACTGGCTGGCTCTCAATCCTTTCGTCCTTTATTGCTCAGCTCATTTTTCATCCTTTATTCTTCTACTCTATTTTATTGCACAGGTTGCCTCCCGAGAAGCGCTTTTGTTTAAGGTCGTTGGCTCGACCGTAGTGATGCCTTAGAAAGCAAACATTCCTCGCTGATGGTTGTAATCTTGGTCTTCTCGAGGGAATGTGAGCCTTGGTGGGTAAATCCTGAGAAAGTGTCGGATCAATAGTGGTAGAAGATCCGGTACTTCTTCTGAAAACCCGAAAATTTCTGACCAAATTTAAACTTAATCTTTATATGTTTCCGACACGATAAGCAAAGTCTGTAATGTTGAGTCTCAAAAATTTTGGAACTATGTTAATATAATCAATTACCCTTTTGATTGTGGCAACGATTCACGAACAATTATATTTAACTTTATGTGCATATATAATTATATATAAACATTAATTAAAAACGTTAACAAAGTATTAAACGTATAATACTTTACATGAACTTATTTATTTCAATATGTTTATCGATGGAATTAGAAGATAATATCAAATGATTGATTTATCGGATACATTGTGATATGATTACAGGTCTCTGTTGAGAGGTCCACTTTGATTTAGGAAATCTTTCCTTTTTAACGGTATTCGGAATAATTGGTAAAGTGATTTACAAGTAAGAACAAAAGTGTCAATTAACGGGAACTCGACAAGGGTTAGTGGAGTTTCCTATTCAATTTCCTATAATAGGTATTAACTAGTTAACTTTCATATTATTTAGGGTGAAAGTGAAATTTTGAGAATATAGATAACTTAGAAAATGGATATCAACAAGTTATGAAAAATGACGTTTTTCATTAAAATGATTTCATACGCTTATCTAATCTTCGGATCTTATCTTACGCTTCATTAGCAAACGGTGATTTAAAAACTTGAAAACCTGTTATGAGTTACATATGATTTTACTTTTCTAAAACATTTTATGATATAACGATTTCCATTAGTTTAACCTTTCAACAAAATGATTCCTAAATATATTTAGTTTTGGAAAAAAAAACAAAATTATCATATTTATTTAAGTTAGTTTCAAACGTATAAAACGTTTTCAGTTTAAAAAGAACTTTATTATTAAAACACTTTATAAGATAATTTGTTTATGAATGTTGAAGAACTTAATTAAAGATTTGTATTATAAATTTGTAAATATATTTTTATAAAATTATTACTAAATAATAATTTCGAAATTATTTTAAACTATATAAAGAACTTTGAAATATATGTAATTTTGAAAAATTATATATTAT